>NC_066582.1:207841025-208457539 GCF_024323335.1 Lathyrus oleraceus
TCAGTGGACTGTTGTTTTGATCTCCCCAATTGGACTTAGAATTTAGGCATCATTACTTTGCTAGTGGACTTGGCCAATGCCAATTTGTTGAGAGACCAAGAACTTACAAGTTTGAATTCATCTGATACATCATTAAAGATCTCTCCAGATTCATCTACAACATTGATCATTGTTAAGCTATTATGTTAAACCTGTGACTTGTGGAATTCATCTGCCACATAGGCTATTTTGAAGAAGATCATTGAAGTGGATAAGCTTGGATGAGGCCATCTTTATTTGATGCATTTGCTCTTCAAGATTGATATAATTATGCATTTGTATGTTGCTTGATTCTAAAAAAGTCCAAGGGAATTCTGGGTTTCTATTGACAAACTTGTCTATTGGATTGCTCCCATTTGGTCAGATCTTTTCAACTTTAAACTTTTAAGTTTCTTGTATCTAGGGTAGTCTCTTAATCTTCTTCCCATTTCTTTAATTTCAAAATCTCTCCCTCCATTTTCAAAACCTTCTTTGGGTGAACTATTTTTGTTCTAAACATAGACCACTTTTGCAAAAAAGGTAGAAACTTTGGCCTTATGCCATTGCATTTTCAAACTTATTTCCTTAAATCAAACTTGTAAATGAACTTTACCATACCTGACTTAATCTTTCAAAAAAACCAAAAAAAAGAACTAACTCATCCAAACCATTTTAGGCCTTTGTGCCTTTCAAGCTTAATTTTTGTTAAAACCAACCAACTCACTTTGAAATATATAGCATGAACTATGAGGTTTTGATCCCTCATTCATATGTTGGTACGTAGGCGCGAGACCGAAGGTCTTGTTAAACACAAAAATATAATTAATCAATTCTTTTCTCATCCCCCCATTCTATTTGACTATAAACATCATTTTATACAAAATACATATGCACACAAAAAGGGCTCCCTAGGAGTACCTAGGACACTTTGGGTGCTAACACCTTCCCTCTATGTAACCAACCTCCTTACATGTGATCTCTGACTTTTATTAGTTTTTATTTGAAAACTTCTTACTATTTGGGTTTTGTTCGCATTTTTCCCTTTTCCCTTGGAAACAATAAAATTGTTGTGGCGACTCTTGTTAATTGATATTTAGCTTGTCAATAGCTTAATGATCATGAATTTCCCGCTATAGAAATTAAGTGGCGACTCTGCTGGGGAGTAGTCTCCAGTGGGTTTAGCCTACTTTTTGTGTGAATATATTTGTATATATGTGATGTTTTTATATATGTATGTGTGATATAATCTTCTTGTTGTGCTTGGTGATCTCTGAGTGGTGAGATAAGTTCTAACCCGAACTTGAGTGCAATTAAGATAGGAGGATGGTATAGTCATGTTCGATTTGGTGGAATAGTCCTTAACAAGTTGGCTTGAGATCCATCTGCTCAGTGGAGACTCCTTTGGATTTGGAAATGTCACACAAGTATTTATGGTTAGGCATGACTATTTCTAATTGGGTATGAGAAGCTGAGGACCTTAGAACACCTAACCCATCTTGGCCTATTTAGGACGTAGTGCAAAAACTGTTCAAGTGTAGACTTGATAACAGTTGTTACGCGATACTACACTCAGACGAGTTTCTCTTGAGAATATTATGGGTCGATGAGTCAGTCATCTTAACCTGTAATATCCGATAGATGGAATTAAGACTCTGGGAACTTTTTAGAACATGATCTACAGGGTTTTATCCTTAGTTCACTCCTTTGGGATGGTTCTTATCCAGACTCCATGCTCGTGACTTGCAACAAACCCTTGATTCTTGGTTGATCCAATCAAGTCTTATCAATATCAATGGAACTTGGGTGTTGATAAGGTGTAAACCATAATCCACCAAAATGGATGATTGATCTTGGCAATGACTTGATTTAACCCTTGACCTTTGTTTGCCTTGTGTGTGATCCCTTACTTGTGATTGTTGCATTCATGCATTTCATGCGCATCATAACATTCATCACACGAAATTTCAAGGAACTAAGGTATCATTTGCAAATACTTTCAGACCATGGATTATGGACGAAGGAACACTAAGAAGTACAGTTTCAGATGTCCCGACTTGAAAGAGTTAAGGAAGCTAGCATCTTTTGTATTAGATCCCTTGGAATTCAAACAACGTCATGAGAAGCTTCTGTCCATCTTGTCTGCTGATGTAGTAGAAGGGTTGTTGAATGTATTGGTGTAGTTCTATGATCCTATCTACCATTGTTTCACTTTCCCGGATTTTCAGCTTGTGCCTACCTTGGAGGAGTATTCTCATCTTTTGGGGATACCTGTTTCTAGTAGAGTGCCTTTTAGTGGATTGGGGGAGATTCCCCGATCTAGTATTATTGCTGAAGCTCTTCACTTGAAGAAGTCTGAGATAGAGGCTTATTGGGTGAAGAAAGGAGGATTATATGGATTGCCATCTGTTCTCCTCATCAGGGAAGCCACTTTTGCTCAAGCTGATAGTGTGGATGCTTTTGAAGCTATCTTTGTGTTGCTCATCTATGGATTAGCTTTTTTCCCTAACATTGACGGTTTTGTTGATGTTAACTCCATTAGACTTTTCTTGATTGGGAATCCTGTGCCTACTCTATTGGGTGATATGTATTTCTCTTTGCATCTAAGGAATTCTAAGGGTGGTGGAACGATTGTCTGTTGCACTCCTCTTCTGTACAAGTGGTTTATTTCGCACTTGCCTTAGACGTCTGCTTTTGGGGAGAACAAACAATATCTAAGGTGGTCTCAGAGACTTATGTCTCTCACTAATGATGATATAGTTTGGTATGATCCGTCATTAAGTAGTTTGGAGATTATTGATAGTTGTGGTGAATTCTCTAATGTGCCTCTCATTGGTACACAAGGAGGAATTAACTACAACCCTGCTTTGGATCATCGTCAACTTGGGTTCCCCTTGAGAGACAAACCTAATAACACTTTGTTAGAATGTCTTTTCTATCAAGAGGGTAAAGATCTCCAACATTTGAAGTAGAAGATTGTACACGCTTGGCATAATGTACATAGGAAAGGAAGATCCGAGCTTGGTCCACGCAATTGTGTAGCTTTGGAAGCTTACACTCTTTGGGTGAAGAAGAGAGCTATGGAATTAAAGATGCCTTATCCTTATGAGAGACCTATGTCTATGGTTGTGGTTGAGTCATTAGCTCTCCCTAACCAAGATGTAGAGGAGTTGGAAGACGCGCTCATTAAGATGAAGAAAGAGAAGGATGTGTGGGAAGAGCGTTTACATGCTTTGAGCAAGAAGCATGAAGAGTTGCTATTGGAGTCTAAGGACAAAGATGCACTGATTGAGCTACTTGAAGACCGAGTGACAAAGAGACAGAGAGAGCCAGAGGTTTCATCTTCTAGCATGCTTCAACCTTTCGTTGCTTGGAAGAAGATTATTGACCAGCTTGTCCTCAAGAAGACTCAGATGAAGGCTTCTTTTGAGACCGAGATTCATCGCATTCGAAGGAAGTATGCGCCTTCAGCCAGATCTTCTGACACTGCTGTTAGGGATCCTTAGGACGACTAGTCTCCTTTTCTCTTATATCTTTTATTTTGGTGTCTGAAATTGTACTTAGTGTAATCCTTCCAATTTGTATAAATGAAAAGAGATTTTTGGTCATATCAAAATTATTGCAATTGTCATTTCAATTTTTATATATTTGCAAATGATATAGTAAGTTCCTTGGAAATAAAAAAATAATAATCAAGCATTGCATTTCATGCATCATTTACATAAGCAGGTTTTTGCCAGGTGTCTGATCAGTGTTCTTCTGTGCTTTAGCCAAGATGACTCACCGGTACAACACTCGAGCCAATCATTCAAAGATCATGGAACACCTTGAGCAAGAGAACCGAGACTTGAAAGAGGAGATTACTCGACTGACTGCCATGATGGAGTCAGTTCTTGCTGCCCAGAGCCAAGCTTCTCCAACTCCTGCAACTCCTCCCGCGAGGACTGTCATTTCTGAAGTGGTTACCTCTACAGTGCCTGCTGCCACCGCCCACTTCGCTCCGAATCTGCCTGCTGGATTCCCTTGGGGAATGCCACCCAATTTTGTGCCAGAGGGTTTCGCTCCCACTTTTGCTTCCATGCCGGCATCTAGCCCAGTCATGTCTGTGCCACATCCCGTTGTGCACACTTTACCGCGAGTAGAAGACACCATCTATCATTTTGAGCCATATGAGGGCCCAGACGTCTATGAGAAGATGGATGAGATGAAGGATCAATTCCTTGAGCTGCGCAAGGAACTGAAAATGCTGAGAGGCAAAGATCTGTTTGGGAAGAGTGTTGCTAAACTGTGCTTAGTGCCCAACGTGAAAATCCCAGTCAAATTCAAAGTGCCTGAATTTAAGAAGTATAAGGGAAACTCGTGTCCACTCAGTCGTCTTGTGATGTATGCCCGCAAGATGTCAACCCAGACAGATAATGATCAACTACTGATTCACTATTTCCAAGATAGCCTGACAGGTGCTGCGCTCCGTTGGTATATGGGGCTAGATAGTGCAAGCATCCGCACTTTGAATAATCTAGGAGAGGCTTTTGTGAAGCAGTATAAATACAACATGGATATGGCGCCAGATAGGGACCAACTGAGGTCCATGTCTCAGAAGGACAAGGAGACGTTCAAAGAGTACGCCCAGTGTTGGAGGGAGTTGGCTGCCCAGATCACTCCTCCTTTGGAGGAGAAGGAGATGACAAAAATATTTCTCAAAACCCTGAGTTCATTTTATTATGAACGTATGATTTCCAGTGCCCCCAGTGATTTTACCGAAATGGTAAACATAGGGATGAGACTTGAAGAAGGGGTATGTGAAGGACGATTGTCGAAAGAAGAGGCGTCAACTAGCAAGAAGTATGGCAGCAATTTTAGCAAGAGGAAGGAAAATGAAACAAATGCAGTAAGCAGTGGAAGGCAGAGGAGGCCTCAAGCAAGAAGGAATTTACCATCCCGTCAACATCATCATCATCAAGTATCTTCTATTATTCCAGTGTTTTCAAATCAGTCAACAATACCAATTCAACAACAACAACAACATCAGTATCAAAATCAACGTCAATAACAACAACCGCAACAAAGAACAAACACCTACAACAACAAAAATTCCAACACCAATCACCACCAGCAACAGAACTTTGAGAGGAAGAAGGTCTCTTTCGACCCAATTCCTATGTCATACGCAGAGCTATACCCATCTTTAGTCCTCAAGAATTTGATTCAACCGAGGAATCCACCACAGATCCCAAAACCATTTCCAAGGTGGTATAAACCTGAGCTTCGTTGTGCTTTTCACCAGGGTACACCTGGGCACGATATTGAGAACTGTTATCCGTTGAAATATGAGGTGCAAAAACTTATGAAGAGTGGCATGGTGTCTTTTGAAGACCGCACGCCTAATGTGAAAGCTAATCCCTTGCCAGCTCATGGCAATACCTCAGTGAATATGGTGGACGGCTGTCCAGGTGAATATAAAGTTTTTGATGTGTGTTTCATTCGTGGATCCTTGGTGCAGATACACAAGGACATCTGTATGGTGAGTGAATGTGAACATGATCACGAAGGTTGTGATATTTGTAGTGTGAACCCAAGGGGGTGCGTTGTTGTGAAAAGGGACATCCAGCGTCTGATGGATGAAGGCATGATCCAGATTTGTCAATCTCATCATGAAGATGACGATGTTAATGTCATTGTTCCCGTTTTCAAGCAACCAGAGCGGTTGGTGATGCAGTATGATAGCAGTAAGAACGTCAACAATAGATTTGTTTCACCGTTGGTAATACGGTTGGCGGGCCTAGTCTCGTATGTATCTGATAAGGTTGTACCGTATCAATACAATGTTGCAATGATTAAGAAAGGTCAAGAGGTCCCGTTGCCTACGACCAGTTCAGTAGTAAGCATTGCGGATGTTACGAAGGTGACCCGCAGTGGTCGAGTTTTTGGGCCAGTTGTCCCAGAGAGTAAGGAAGATTTGATTGTTGGTAAGAAGGCGGAGGTACCTATGGTAGATCCTGTGGGCTGTTCAAGAGACAAGTTTGGTGAATCCAGCAATTTGAAAGCCAATAGTGATGATGATGAGGTACTCCAGCTGATCAAGAGGAGTGAATTTAACGTGGTTGAGCAGTTGCTCCAGACCCCCTCAAAGATTTTCGTGTTGTCTCTACTTTTAAATTCTGAAGCGCATAGAGAAGCACTCCAGAGAGTTCTTGAACAGGCGTACGTGGAGCAAGATGTTACTGTGGCTCAATTTGATCACATTGTAGCTAACATCACTTCATGCAACAATTTGAGTTTTTGTGATGAAGAACTCCCTGGAGAGGGAAGAAATCACAATCTGGCTTTGCATATTTCGATTAATTGCAAAGAAGATGCTTTGTCAAACGTGCTAGTTGATATTGGGTCGTCACTCAATGTGCTTCCAAAATCAACATTGTCAAATTTATCATACCAAGGAGCTCCCATGAGGTATAGTGGAGTAATTGTCAAAGCCTTTGATGGCTCGCGCAAGACTGTCATTGGAGAAGTGGACCTTCCAGTCAAGATAGGTCCGAGTGATTTTCATATTACTTTCCAGGTAATGGATATTCACTCGGCCTATAGCTGTTTATTGGGAAGGCCATAGATTCATGAAGCAGGAGTTATTACTTCCATTCTGCACCAGAAGCTCAAATTTGTCAAGAATGGCAAGTTGGTGATTGTGGGAGGTGAGAAAGCACTGTTGGTCAGCCATTTTTCATCTTTTTCATACGTGGAAGCTAAGGATGAGGTTGGGACACCATTCCAAGCCTTATCTATTGCTGCTGAGAAGAGAATTGGGGCACCTATGTCCTCCATGAAAGATGCGCAGAAGATTGTTGAAGAAGGTCCTGTTGATCAGTGGGGGCGCGTGGTAGAGGTCGCCGAGAACAAAAGAAGAACTGGTTTGGGGTTCCAGAAGGGCTCGTCAACCGTTAGATTTGAAGAGATGCAACTCAGTTTCCATAGCGGAGGGTTCATACATGGGAATGAACAATACTTAGTTGATGTGCTAGAGGACAATGAAGAGGAAGACTGCACCAACTTTGTGACGCATGGACAGACATGCAACAATTGGACTGCTGTTGATATTCCTGTTATTTTACATCGATCTAAGTAATTTTCTTTATATATTTTAAAATCCTTCTCCTAGGCCTAAGGGAGAAGTGGACATTGTTGGGAATTTTAAATTGATCATCAATAAAATTAATTCTATTCATCCACATCTTTGATGTTTATTTTTTACTTTTTGTTTATTTCTGAAAATGGTAATCACAAAAAACATAAATAAACAATATAATTGTCCATCTGCATAGTATTTTGTCACAAATTCACTTCTCTAAAATCAAAATATCAAATCATTATGCAGGTTGGTTCCTAACCCCATTGAATACAATGATCCTTCTCCTTCTCCAAATTTTGAATTCCCTGTGTTTGAGGCCGAGGAGGAAAGTGATGTAGAAATGAGTGATGAATTGTCTCGTCTTCTTGAGCAAGATGAGAAGATTATTCAGCCATTTGAAGAGCAGATTGAGCTAGTCAACTTGGGTTCCGGAGATGATGTGAAGGAAGTCAAGATTGGGTCTCGACTGTGTCCAGATGCTAAGAAGGGGTTCATTGATCTTCTTCGAGAGTATTCAGATGTGTTTGCTTGGTCCTATCAAGACATGCCTGGGTTGGATTCTGATATTGTGGAGCATAGATTGTCGTTGAAGCCAGAATGCCCGCCAGTCAAGCAGAAGTTGAGAAGAACGTATCCTGATATGGCTGTGAAGATCAAAGAGGAAGCTCAGAAGCAGATTGACGCCGGTTTCCTTGTAACCGCTAAGTATCCATAATGGGTAGCCAATATTGTGCTTGTGCCGAAGAACGATGGAAAAGTCCGCATGTGTGTCGATTATAGAGATTTGAATAAAGCCAGTCCGAAAGATGATTTCCCTCTGCCATACATTGATATGTTGGTAGACAATACTACTAAATTCATAGTCTTTTCGTTTATGGATGGATTTTCCGGATATAATCAGATTAAGATGGCACCCGAGGATATGGAGAAGACCACATTCATTACACCCTGGGGAACATTCTGTTATACAGTGATGCCTTTCGGTCTAAAGAATGCTGGTGCAACTTACCAGAGAGCAATGACTACTCTTTTTCATGATATGATGCATAAAGAGATTGAAGTATATGTCGATGACATGATTGCTAAATCAATTGATGAAGAGGAACATGTTGAGCATTTGTTGAAGCTATTCCAGCGTTTGAGGAAGTATAAACTCCGCTTGAATCCCAATAAATGTACTTTTGGTGTTCGTTCTGGTAAGTTGTTGGGCTTTATTGTCAGCGAGAAAGGTTTTGAAGTTGATCCTGCCAAGGTCAAAGCAATACAAGAGATGCCTGCGCCCAAAACTGAGAAGTAGTTCAGAGGTTTTCTCGGCCGCTTGAATTATATTTCCAGATTCATTTCCCACATGACTGCCACATGTGCGCCTATATTCAAGCTTCTTCGGAAAGATCAGTCTTGTGATTGGACCAAAGACTGCCAAAGAGATTTTGATAGTATCAAAGAGTATTTGCTTGAACCTCCAATTTTGTCTCCACCTGTTAAAGGAAGACCGTTGATCATGTATTTGACTGTGCTCGAAGATAGTATGGGTTGTGTTCTTGGTCAGCAAGATGAGACTGGGAAGAAATAATTTTTAATTTATTACCTCAGTAAGAAGTTCACCGACTGCGAGACTCGGTATTCAATGCTTGAGAAAACTTATTACGCATTGGCTTGGGCTGCTAAGCGTCTGCGCCAGTATATGTTGAATCATACCACTTGGTTGATATCCAAAATGGATACAATCAAGTATATATTTCAGAAGCCTGCTTTAACTGGGAGAATTGCCCGTTGGCAGATGTTGTTATCAGAGTATCATATTGAATACCGATCTCAGAAAGCGATCAAACGTAGTATCTTGGCTGACCATTTGGCTCAACAACCAATTGAAGATTACCAGTCAGTGCAGTATGATTTTCCTGATAAATAAATTTTATACTTGAAATGAAAGATTGTGATGAACCATTGCTAGAAGAATGGCCAGAACCTGGTTCCCGTTGGGGCATGGTATTTGATGGAGCTGTTAATCAATATGGAAATGGCATTGGGGCAGTGATTATTACTCCTCAAGGCATGCATCTATCATTTACAGCTAGATTGACTTTCAAGTGTACAAACAACATGGCGGAATATGAAGCTTGCATTATGGGGCTTGAAGAGGCCATGAATCTCAAAATCAAATATTTTGATGTCTTTGGTGATTCCGCTTTGGTTGTGAATCAAATCGAAGGAGAATGGGAGACAAATCAACCCGGTTTGATACCGTATAAAGATTATGCGAGGAGGATTTCAACTTTCTTTACAAAGGTTGAGTTTCATCATATCCATCGAGATGAGAACCGGATGGCAGACGCTCTTGCAACGTTGGCATCAATGATTGTGGTGAAGTATTGGAATGAAGTTCCCAATTTATCTGTGATGCGTCTTGATAGGCCAGCTCATGTGTTTGCTGTTGAAGAGATCAAAGACGAGAAGTCGTGGTATTACGACATCAAATGTTTCCTCCAAAGTCAGATTTACCCGCCTGGGGCATCTTTGAAAGATAAGAAGACTTTGAGAAGATTAGCCGGTAATTTCTACTTGAATGGTGATATATTGTACAAGAGAAACTTCGACGTGGTTTTGCTCAGATGCGTGGATAGACACGAAGCAGACTTGTTGATGACCGAAGTGCACGAAGGTTCCTTTGGTACTCATTCTAATGGACATGCAATGGCGAAGAAGATGTTGCGAGCAGGTTACTATTGGCTGACAATGGAATCTGACTGTTGCAAGTTTATGAAGAAATGCCACAAGTGACAAATTTATGCGGATAAGATTCATGTTCCTCGGACACTATTGAATGTTATCTCTTCCCCATGGCCCTTCTCCATGTGGGGAATTGATATGATTGGGATGATTGAGCCCAAAGCTTCAAATGGACATCGTTTCATTTTGGTGGCAATTGACTATTTCACAAAATGGGTTGAACCGGCATCATATGCAAATGTAACGAAGCAAGTTGTTGTAAGGTTTATCAAGAATCTGATTATATGCCGTTATGGTGTGCCAAGTAAGATCATTATTGATAATGGATCGAACTTAAATAACAATATGGTGGAAGCTCTTTGCAAAGATATCAAGATTGCACATCATAATTCTTCTTCCTATAGACCTAAGATGAATGGGGATGTTGAAGTTGTGAATAAGAACATCAAGAAGATTATCCAAAAGATGGTTGTTACGTATAAGGATTGGCATGAGATGCTCCCATTTGCTTTACATGGGTATTGTACATTCGTCCGCACTTCAACAGGGGTAACCCCTTTCTCTCTTGTTTATGGTATGGAAGTAGTGCTCCCCGTAGAGGTTGAGATTCCTTCATTACGTGTGCTCATGGAAGCCAAGTTGACTGAAGTTGAATGGTGTCAGACCAGGTTTGACCTGTTGAATTTGATTGAAGAGAAGAGGTTAACTGCCATGTGTCATGGTCAGTTGTATCAGTAAAGGATGAAGAAAGCTTTTGATAAGAAGGTCAAACCTCGTTGTAGCGGGGTATTCGTTACCATTAGAGATATTGACTAAATCCAAGGTAAATCATACAAGTCGAGTCGCCACCGCACTTCTATTTATCCATAGGAATGGTTAGAAAGCGAACAAAAACCTAAAAGTTTTAACAAAAACTAGTAAAAGGAACAGAGATCTGGGTAAGGGGGTTGGTTATGCAATGGGAAGGTGTTAGGCACCCAAAACATCCTAGGTACTCCTAGGGAGCCCTTTTCATACTTGTTGTGAAGGTTGTTGTTCTTTTGTGAAAATTTGTTTGTGCAAACATGATTGAAGAGATGAGAGGAGAATATACAAGTTATTTACATTTTGTGTTTGGATGGATAAACCCATTGCCTACGTACTATCTTATAAAAAGATTAGGATCAAAACCTCGTAGTTCGGGCTAAAAATCTCAAAATGAGTTGGTGGATTGATTGGTCCAAAAGCCTTAAGGTCTTTTGTTATCAAAGGGAGAAAACTCAACCAAACCACAAATCCACCATGTGAGGATAGCTTCAACATGCTAGTGAGGGGTTAACCCTATAATAAGCATGGAAGACTCATTGTCTATCACTAAGGATATATGTGAGTATTACATCTACCACAAAGATAACTCAAACCTAATAGCTAAAGGTTATGGAAAATTTGATTAAGAAGGTGTCCATTGGAACCACAAAAAGACATTGAGATGGGTTATATTTACCAATTAAAAGTATGTACAAAAATGGTCAAAGTTGACTTACAAGTTCAATTCAAAATAAGTGTTATGAAAATAGAGTTTGAAAATCAAAAGCATAAGGCTTAGGTTTCTAATGTTTAAAAAAAACAGTGGTTAAATGTTTGCACAAAGAGTTTTGGCTTGGGTTAGAGTGAGAGAAGAAGAAGAAGGGTTAAGTCCTAAGTAAAACAAAAAGAGAAGGGATGAAGAATCAAAACCACACAAGGAGTTTCTCTCTTGAGATCATATTGATGATCCAAGTAGCTCCCATCCTTTGGAATAAGCAACCACAAAGCATAAGCAATCAAATAAGTCTCTTAAGAGATCCTCAATGTATCTTGTATCTTCCACTTGGATGATCATGGCAATGGTCCTCCAATTAAGCTCAAATGAAAACTCCTAGCACAAAAGCACACACATCAAAAGTTCCATGAAGCAAAACAAGAATGGACAAGAGTGAGTTTAGAGATTTGGGTCTTCTCATCCATCTTCACCATTAAGATCCTTTTACTCCAATTTTGCATAAGGAAGGTCCTAGAATCTAAGTCCAATTCTCCATTTCTTTGCATAGGGGAAGTCCTAGAAACTAAGTCCATTTCTTTGCATTTGGTCCACAACAATCAAAACAAAAACACAAGCACAATAATATATACACAATTATGTGCTCAAGTGAGCAAAAGGCAAATGGCATTAACATAAACATGTGCTCAAGTGAGCAAAGAGAAAAGCAAATGGATAATATGTGCAAGAATAGTAAATTGCATAAAAGTAAATTGCATAAAGTAAATGTTAATTGTCAATGGTTAGTGTTAGTAGTTAGTGTGCCATAAGGCAAATTTAGCGCTATGTTAAGCAATCGTAATTGGACTTATGTAGAAGTCACAACTATCTGAGGCCGGTCAATAATAATATAGGCAACAACACAAGTTAGAAGTCTTGATTAGAGAGCCAAGTTCCAACAACTTGCCATGCCAAAAAGAAAATGAGAATTGATCTTGTATTGGTTTAAGCCTTTGGCATGATTTAGAAGACAACTTATCTTTAATGCAAAGCCATTCACTTGATCAATTGATCAAGATGAATTAGATTTGAATCAAGGAAGATTAAATCTCCCTAATAAATGCTAACTTATCAACCTTCAACTCATTGATCAAGAAGAAAAGAAATAGAAGAAGAAGAAGGAGAAGATGGATAAGAGAAATGAAAATGGCAAAATTAAAGTGCATTAAATGAAATACAATGTACCAATCCTCATATGTTGACCAATAACATTGAAAGTCAAGGTCAAACAATCAAAAACAGAAGTGAGATGAAGATTGGGAGTCAAGAAATGAATAAACTATTTTTGGCATTTTTTAATATTTAAAATTAAACTTGAATTAAAAATAATGGAAAGGTCAAACTTCAAAATTACTTCAAATCAACCTTGAAAGGTCCAAGTAATTTATCCCAAGTTCAACCAGGTCAAACAAAGTTTGACAAAACATTTCAGCATTTTTAAAAGTCAGAAACTATTTTTAATCAATTAAAAATGAATAAAAGTAACCTAATTGAATTAAAATCTCAAATAAATCTCAAATCAATTTGAAAATTGATGAGAATATTTTTCATAGATCCATCATCATTCAAATAGGTTAGGAAAATATTTTTGTATTTTTTGAATATCAAAAACTATTTAAAATGAATTAAAAATAACCAGAAAAGAGAAAATTCACAAAAAATATCAAATGACAAAATAAAAATAATCAGAAATAGAAACTAGAAATTATTTGGGAAATAATGCAATTGGTCCCATAATTTTTGGATTAAAAATGAAAGAGATATTGATTTTTGAAATAAAAAGGAATTTAAGAAAATAAAAAACAGAAATTAGAAATTGGAAAAAACGAGAGCCCTTGGATCTGAGCTCATTAATTGAGCTGGCAGATCCAAGGATCCAGAGGCGCGCGCTCACGGTAATCCACGGTCAATGCAATCACATGGGAAAGAATAAAAAGTCATAACAAACAATGGTCAGGATTCGATCTGGGAAACACATCCAATGGCCAGAATTCAAACTGGCAACAGGCGGGCACCGGAGCCACCTTCTTCTCCGGTGAGCCTCCAGATTCTGGTCAATTTTGCAGGTTTTCAAACCTTAATGAAAATGCACGATCCTTATACCAAAATGAAGCTGGGGTGATGTACATCACCCCTGTAACCTTGAATCACACTCAAGATTCCTATAAATGGAGAAATCTGAGGTGGAAGATTCAGGTATGCAAAATGCAGATCAAGGAAAAGCAAAATTGAAGCTACCACTAGCTTGCCTCTCAAGTGAGGACTTCAGAAAACATTTTGACCAAGCAAATAGATCACAGAAATGAGAGATTCGAAGAAAATACCAGTTGAAGAGTAAGCTTGATTTCTGGAGAATTGGACTTGATTCTTTGCTTGCTTTACCAAAACAGAAGTTCAATGAGATGAATGATGAAGGTTTAGAAGCATTAGATATAAGAATTCAACCAGATGAAGTTGAATTTTAGATCTGAGAAATTTGAGAAAAATGAAATTTGCTTCTTTAGTGATGGCTATGGAGAGAATTCTACAGCATTTCAGGTTGAATCAGGTGTCTAAAATGAATGGAATGAGGTCTCTATTTATAGAGGAAGTGGCAAGGAGAATGTGATCAATCCGTGTGCATGGCATGTGGAGCTTCATTGCATGGGCTTGCATGATCATGCACAAGGCCCAAAAACAATGCCAAATGAATTCTGAGCATTAGCCAAACGAAATTGGACGTGTGACTTGCAAGGCAATTGCTTATGTACCAAGATTTCAAGTGAATTCCTCATTTGTACCTAAACATTCATCTCTTCGAAAGTCCCAATGAAAAAATCCAAACATGATCATGTGAGTAATGGTTGGAAAGGTCTTGATGTAAGGAACAATTGTTATGTTGGGAAAAAATCCATTTGAAGTGTGGAACTTTGTGAAATTTGAGTTTAAAGTGCAAGGTGCATGACATGTCAAGGCAAGGTTTCTAAAATTGGCCAATTTTCAATCCCCTCTGTTTTGATGATGCAAGCCTCAAATGGAAAAAACTCCAACATCAAAGTTGTATATATTTTCAAGACAATCAAAATGAACTTAAATTTTGTATCATTTGGATTTTTGATGAAAGCGTTATGGGCACTTGAAGTTGGACTTTTTTGCCTTTTAATGCATTTGGTCAAAAAGGACCTATAATGTCTTGCATTATCACATGTATTTCCTTTGAGATTTTGAAATTTTGTTCAACATAAAATTTGAATTATACATCTTAATATTTCCAATGCATTTGATCCCACCTCAAAATCATAAAAAATGAATGAGTTATGTCCTTGGGAAGTTGACCCAAAATTAGGGTTTCAATCAAAATGACCTATAATGTTTTGGAATGGATGATGAACTTCCAAGCTTCAAATCAAATTTTGATGAATATGAAAGTTGTTCATATTGTCCTTAAGAACATTTTTTATTTTGGAACCATCTCTATTTAACCAATACATAAAAAGTTAGGTCTCAGTGCATTTCAAAATAGTCAGATGAATTAACTGATCAACTTCTCAAGTCCATGACTCATACCTTGAGGAAAATAAGTTCAAATATGCATGAAATGAGGAGTTAAAGAACTTCCCTTGATTGCATTTGGTCATGGGCTGAGGTTGCTTCAGGAGCAAGGCATTGTGGTGCACAGATGAATTAGGGTTTTCTTGAAGAACAAGGCCTCAAGCCCTTTGACTTGCTTTGATCAAAATGATGAATTGAGGTACTAGGGAGGCATATTTGATGGATGAGAGGTTTAGGAACCATTACCATGCTTGCTATTATCTCCTCTTGACCATGTCTTTTTATTAATGATCTCCTAGAAGCTTTGGACCTTGTGATTGCTCAAGCTACAAACAAAAGATGTTAGTGACATATTTTTGTGCTTTTTGGTTAGTAAACAAAAATGAGAAAAGCAATGATATACAATTCAAGCATGCTTGGTGATCTCAAACCACCTCACAGAAGGTCACACCCAAAGGCAAAGGGAACCAAGATGCTAATGATCCTTGAGGCAATGCCAAATGCAATGTTATGATGTCATGAGGGATCTTAGGGACAAAATTGGGGTCTTACACTCGTGTGTTCAAAGAAGGAGACCTTGTGCTCAAGAAGATTTTGTTGTTCAAGCCAGATTCCAAAGGAAAATGGACTCCTAATTATGAAGGCCCATATGTTGTCAAGAGAGCCTTTTTAGGCGGTGCATTGATTCTTACAACTATGGATGGTGAAGAGTTCACTCGTCCTGTGAACGCAGATGCAGTCAACAAATACTTCGCCTAAAAAAGAAAAAGAACAGCTCGCTAAGTTGAAAACCCGAAAGGGCGGCTTAGGCAAAAATGAGCGTTTTGGTGGATTGAAAACCCGAAAGGGCGATCCAGGCAAAAATTAGAGACATAAAAAACAGAAATGATTTCCCGATAAGTTGAGTACCCCACCTTGGGGAAACTTATGCAAAAATTAGGGATTATGGCAAGTAACTGCATTCTGCCAATCTTCAGTGATTTTTGAAGACTTGTTTGAGCACAAGGGTTAACGTCAATTCATCTTCAGCAACGGTCAAAAACACAGTGGATATCAAGATTTGGTAGAAGGATTAAGGATCATTTGTATTCAATGTAACCCTTTTCCATGTAAATTACCATTTTTAACTTTGTAAAATCTATGGAGTCTTGTCATTTACAGACTACCATCCTTTTAAATAAAGTTGAGCTTTTATCCAATTGTTTCTACTCTTATTTACTTCAGCCAATAGTTTTAAATTTTTATTATGATCATTTTGAAATAAAATTTTTAATCAAAATCAAATTTTCTTAAATATATAAAAGAAAAAACTTTTCCAAAGCAAGTAACAGTAATATTAACAACATTTCAGTGAAACGCAAGTCCTTAAGTGTGAAGCATCCGAGGTTCCCCAAGCAGTAACTCTTCGGGTATCTCTAGGCATCAGTGTTGATCCATTTCCTCAGTAGAGTGTTGTTATCCTCAGCTAGCGGATTCAATTCCCCGGTGGAGTGTTTTGATACACCAGTGGAACTTCTTTTCTGTTCCCCAGCTGAGTTGATTGATTCAAATCCCCAGCGGCGTGTCTTGGTCCCTAACAGATTTTCTGCCTTCCCAGCGGAGTTCGTATTTCTTCAGCAGGTAGATCATCATCAGAAGATGTTTGATCTTCCCCAGTAGATTGCTGTATCTTTGCTCCCAGACAGAGTTTCCTCCCGGTTTATGAGCAGCTTTTTTATTCTTCCCCAATAAGGTTGTCTCCCATTTTTATGGTGTTGACCTAAAATTCCCTACAGTTGGATGTGTTTTCTCCTCAGCAGATCTCCTTCTTCCCCAGCTAGGGTTGCCCTGGGATGTTGATCTCTTTGTTTCTCAGCAGTTTGTCTCCATGATTTTTGTGGATTGACCGAGAATTGTACCGGTGGTTCAAATTCTTTGTGACACCTTTGTATCCTTCACGATCGTTTTGTCAGCATAATCACCATATATACATATACATATACATTCATATAATTTCATGATTTTGCATATTCTTCATACTTGTTTGGTTTGAGATTCTCATTCTCTATTATGGCGGTACTTTATCCCCATACCAAATCTGGTGTCTGTCCTCGTTCAAGTGTAGAGTGTCAGCCTCTAAGCAGAAAAGACTTTAACCTTTTTTTGTTTCCCCACTGAGCTTGTTTACTCGTGGATGATTATTATTTCAGTTTCCTCTCCAGCAAATTTTCTGGATGGAATTACTCCCCTTGAGTTATATCCTTATTAGGTTGAGTCTTGATTGACTGTTCTTTCTAGCTCTTACCTAGATATATATTTTTGTCCCCTAAGAGTCTATTACCCAGTAACTGGTAATATTCTTCTTAGTTTGTGGTTTGTTACTTCTTGCCCAATACCAGGCAAAAGTACCCCTTTTCTCCCCAGTGGAGTCCACGGAAGTATATCCTTGATATGTTCATCTTAACCAGGTGACGGATATCTTTCTTTTCCCCGCAGGAGTCTATCCTTGATATGTTCACTTTAACCAGTGACTGATATTCTCTTCTTTGGTGTTCTACCTAGTAAAAAGGTAGTTGTAATCCCTATTTTGTTTCCCCAGATAGTTAATCCTTGATGTTCATCTTAATCGATGACGGGTTTTCTTCTCCTTGTTGGTCTTCTACCCAGTAACCGATAGTTGTAAATCCTATTGTTCCTCTGGGTGGAGTCTATCCTTGATATGTTCACTTTAACCAATGACGGATATTTCTCTCCTTTGGTATTCTATCCAGTAACTGATAGATGTAATCCCTATTTTCTCCCCTTTCAGAGACTATCCTTGATATGTTCATCTTAACTGGTGACGAATTTTCTCTTTGATTGGTCTTCTACCCAGTAACCGGTAGTTGTAAATCCTACTTTGTCCCCTCGCAGAGTTTAATCCTTGATATGTTCATCCTAACCGGTGACGGATTCTCTCTCTGACGGTTTTCTATTCAGTTTTTGATAGATGTAATTCCCTTTTCGTTCAATTGGTATACCCTTGATATGTTCATCCTAACCAATGACGGGTATCCTCCTTGACGTCCCCAGGCATGTCTATCCTTGATATGTTCATCTTAGCCGGTGACGGATTTTCTTCCCTGTCGAGTTTATCCTTGATATGTTCATCCTAACCGATGACGGATACTCTCACCCTTGGTCTTCTACCCAGTAACTGGTAGTTGTAAATCCTATTTTTCTTCAATTTTCCCCAGCAAGGCTATTCTTACCCAGTAACCGGTAATGAATACTCCCTCCTGGCCTTTTTCTCAGCGAGTCATCCTTGATATGTTCATCCTAACCGATGATGGATGTTCTCTCTGTCAGATATTTATTATCTCCTTACCCAGTAACAGGTAGTAGGTAATAGATTTCTACTCCTCCTGTGTTGAAGTTTATTTCTTCCCAGTTGAGTTGAGTGCGCATTTCCTTAGTGAAATCGCTCTTCCCTGCATGAGTCGAGTATTTCAGTTTTACCCTGACTTATTTGTATCCCCTGCAGATGTTATTTGTTTCCCCGACTGAGTCTCCATTTTAGATGGATTTCCTCGAGTCCCCTAGTGGTTGTAAGTCGTAGCCTGGCCTACGCATAATTCCTTTTTTTTCCCAGAGTCTTTGTCTCCCCAGTTAGTTTTGCTTATGGAATGCATTATACTCCAGCGGATTGCCGGTCTCTCTGATTTCTTTTTCCTTTGTGGCAATATTTCCCCACAAAGCATTAGCTTTTGCATTCATATCATATGCATCATGAGGTCTCTTAGGGACCAAATTTTGTTTCTCCATGTTGTTATTTAAGCCCATTCTACTGAATCGGCATGAAGATTTTAACCTTCACCTCCTTAGTCAGAATGTCCTTAAATAGGGGCAGCTGTAAGACCCCAATTTTGACCCTAAGATCCCTCATGCATTTCATCATAAGCATTAGCATTGGGATCATACCTTGGTATCCTCCTTACCCTTCCTTCATTGGGTTTGTTTTGGGGAGAGATCACCAAGCACTTTGTGATTATATCATACTCGTATTTTATCATTTTTACTAACCAAAATACCAAAAATATGTCTTTGTATCTATCTAACTCTTTTTGTAGATAGGGACATGATCTCCTTGATTCATTGATCACATCTAGGGTTTGAGACCCTCATGAACAAAGAGCACCATCAATAATTGATTCAAGAATGGTTATGAGCATCATGTATGAGTCCTAATTGCTTCTACATGTTATATTGATCAAGTTTGCTTCAAGAGTTTGAGGGTGATTTTCCTTGGAAACCCTAGTTTGACTGGGTATCTTGAGTAACTTCTCCAACAAGCTATCTCACCAATTGATCAAATTTCTCAAAGGACATTTCAAATTTCATCATCTTATGCATATATGATCTACCATGAGCCAATAAAGTAAAGAGATTTGGAAATTAGCAAGTTGGTTGATGGTGGTTAGCCAGATGAATTCATCTGATCAAAACTGGGTTTCCCTATACCCTATCTCCTACACTTTTCACCATATGAAAATTATTCCAAGATAAAACTTACTCCAAATGACATTATAAACAACTTTCATGTTGAGACCTAGAGCTAGTTTTTCTTAGAAATCATTTTCTATGTTGAAACATTATAGGTCATTTTGTCTAAACCCTAATTTGAAAGTCAACTTCCCAAGGCCATAACTTGCTCAATTTTTATGAGATTAAAGATTTCCAAGTTGCACAATCAAATTCAATTTGTCTACTTCAACTTTTATGTTTGGAGTGGGAGCAAATTCAACTTCTTTGCACATGTGATATGAGGCTACATTATAGGCCACTTTTGACCTATACCATTGATCAAGTGATTTTGCCCAACTTCAAAAATGCATAAATATATCATTTAAAATCCAAATGACATGAAATATGTGACCATTTTGAATTTCTTTGAGAGAGATACAACTTTGATGAAGACACTTTTCTCATTTGAATCTCCTAGAAAAAGTTAAGCAAGGTGGAATATTGAGACATATGGCTTGACACTTAGAAAATTTTCAATATGTCAAAACTTTTCCAAACTTCCACCTCAAATATCTCCAAGTTCCATGCTCCAAATGAAAAAGCGTTCAACATCAAACTTGTTCCTCTTGATCTCACCTTTCCAAAGAGCTAAAATTCATGCATTTTGGATGAGAAATGTATAGGATGTGCATGGCTTAAATAGGCTGGTATCATGTGTTATGGATCAAACTTCAAACAACAATGCTCAATTGCCTTGTAATCCAATCCACCTCCAATGCATCTGAACTTCATTATGGACTTTTGAACAATCATTTCATGGGCCTATGCGCGCCCATGCAGTTGCTTACCTCACTTTGCCAAAATTGGAAACTTGAAAGGAGTGTGCAATTATCACTTGAATTCTCTATAAATTGAAGCTCAATTGCTTTAAATCAACACACACACTGCGCCAGCTTTGATTCCCCATAGAAAATCATTCATATTGAGAGGATAAACCTGAAAAATTCTGTTGAATTTGAGCTTGAATCTCCACTGTTTTGGAATTCAATTCTCCAGGAGTCCATTGATTCTAAGTCATTCCATTCCTCTTCTGCAAGCAATTGGAGTGAAGCAAAGCACGATTCAGATCAAGATCTAGCAAGCTCAGACCTCCATTGAAGGTATTTTGCAGAAAATTTGATCTCTTTGATTCTCCTTATTTCTTGCTCAATTCTCTTGATTATTATGTTAGCTGAAGTCCTACCAATGTAGGCAAGGTGTTTGAGTTATTTTGATGATGAATCGAGCAACTCAGATCATGAACCTCATTTTTCAATTCCACATATCTCTCAACATAGTTGGAATTGGAAGAAATGGAGGTGATATCCGTGCGCAGTGATGTTTTCTCTTTAAAATCATGTCCCTGTTTGAAATTTTGGTGATGGTTGGTGATGACCAGTCCGGCGAGGCTCGCCGGAGAAGACAACTGGAGCTCTGGCTCCGGTGATGAGTTGTCTCAGGTTTAGATCGTGTGATCCTTGCTCCACGTTATAATCTCAGTCGTTCCTTTTGATTAACAAGTTTGCAGCGCAGTTGACTCACGTGTTGGTGGAACGTGCGCTGTGGATCATCAGATCTGCCACCTTAATAAATGAGGGAGATCTGATGGTCCACGTATTTTTGCAATTTCTGATTTTTCTTTTTATTTCATTTTCTTCAATAATTCATATTAAATTCAATATTGATCCAAAACATATGGGACTTTCACCAAAAAAATTCAAATATTTTTCTCTTTCATATTCTGAGTTAAAATTATTTTTTGGATCATTATTAATATTTTTCATGAATTAATTGATTTTTCACTTGTTTTTAATTGTTTAAAAATATTTTTAAGTGTCCAAAAATTATGAATTTTTTTATCCAAGGTCCTTTGACCTTGTTTGACCTATGATAAATCACATGGCCATTTATTTGGTGTTTTGATGTGATTTTAGGATTTGGACAAAACATATTTGAATTTAATGCATTATTTTAATATTTTTAATTGAATAAATGCCATTTTAATTGTGTTGACCATTTGGATTGACTTATTTGAGTTTCTCATTTGTTGTTGGGCCTTGGTCAAGGTTGATTTGACTTTGTCAAGTTAATATTATTGGATTTAGGGGATTGATGGAATGTACATTCCATCTCCCAAAATGAATGAATAATATTAATTTGGTAAAAGTCCTCCTTTGACCAATTTGTGATCTTATTCATCCCTTTCCCTCTTCATATAATTCCCTTTCTTCATCCATTCATTTCAATTGACCAATGACATCTCAAAGTCCTAACGCTAGTTGATTGAAAGATTAACATGAGTATGGATGAGATTAGGCCACACCTTTGCATATTTTTTCTGTGTGGTATGTTTAATGAGCATAGTTCTTAATATTATGTCTCCAACATGCATTAACACCAAAAGTTTATTTCCCGGCCTCAAATAGTTGTGACTTCTACATAAGTCCAATTACGATTGCTTAACATAGCGCTAAATTTGTGACACAAAAGGCATAAGCTTCTAGTTTGTGAGATTGTAAGTCTCCCCTCTTCCATGGTATTGTGTGGAAACTTGGCCTTCTTTCCTTCCTTTGGAAGATGTTTTGCTTCAAGGATCCATGCTTGTGGCAAGTGGGTTGAGTGTTCTCCAAAGAATGTCTTGACATCAAAAAGAAAAACAAAACTAACTATTAACTTACTAACCATTAACTTTTACTTTCAAGCTTTTTCTTTTAATGCAATTTATTTTTATTGCTCTATTATCATTTGTCATTGTACATATCATTCTAATTGTTTATGTTTATGCAATTTTCACTTTGTCCACTTGGACCATATTGTGTGATATACTTTGTTGCTTTGTTTGTTTGATTGGTCTTTGACCATTAATGCACATAATAATAACAAAAAACCTAAAAGACAATTTGAGTAGACTGTTGTTTTGATCTCCCCAATTGGACTTAGAATTTAGGCAACATTCCTTTGCTAGTGGACTTGGCCAATGCCAATTTGTTGAGAGACCAAGAACTTGCAAGTTTGAATTCATCTGATACATCATTCAAGATCTCTCCAGATTCATCTGCAACATTGATCTTTGTTAAGCTGTTATGTTAAACCTGTGACTTGTGGAATTCATCTGCCACATAGGCTATTTTGAAGAAGATCATTGAAGTGGATAAGCTTGGATGAGGCCATATTTATTTGATGCCTTTGCTCTT
Organism: Lathyrus oleraceus; assembly: GCF_024323335.1. Taxonomy (NCBI): domain Eukaryota; kingdom Viridiplantae; phylum Streptophyta; class Magnoliopsida; order Fabales; family Fabaceae; genus Lathyrus; species Lathyrus oleraceus. The sequence continues at coordinate 207,863,698 of NC_066582.1, forward strand.
CAAGATTGATATAATTATGCATTTGTATGTTTCTTGATTCTAAAAAAGTTCAAGGGAATTCTGGGTTTCTATTGACAAACTTGTCTATTGGATTGCTCCCATTTGGTCAGATCTTTTCAACTTTAAACTTTTAAATTTCTTGTATCTAGGGTAGTCTCTTCATCTTCTCCCCATTTCTTTAATTTCAAAATCTCTCCCTCCATTTTCAAAACCTTCTTTGGGTGAACTATTTTTGTTCTAAACTTAGACCACTTTTGCAAAAAAGGTAGAAACTTTAGCCTTATGCCATTGCATTTTCAAACTTATTTCCTTAAATAAAACTTGTAAATAAACTTAACCATACCTGACTTAATCTTTCAAAAAAGCCAAAAAAATATAACTAACTCATCCAAACCATTTTAGGCCTTTGTGCCTTTCAAGCTTAATTTTTGTTAAAACCAACCAACTCACTTTGAAATTTATAGCACGGACTACGAGGTTTTGATCCCTCATTTATATGTTGGTACGTAGGCACGAGACCGAAGGTCTTGTCAAACACAAAAATATAATTAATCAATTATTTTCTCATCCCCCCATTCTATTTGTCTGTAAACATCATTTTGTACAAAATACATATGCACACAAAAAGGGCTCCCTAGGACACTTTGGGTGCTAACACCTTCCCTTTGTGTAATCAACCCCCTTACCTGTGATATCTGACTTTTATTAGTTTTTATTTGAAAACTTCTTACTATTTGGGTTTTGCTCGCATTTTTTCCCTTTTCCCTTGGAAACAATAAAATCGCGGTGGCGACTCTTGTTAATTGATCTTTAGCTTGTCAATAGCTTAATGATCATGAATTTCCCGCTACACTTCCCTATGTGTAACCAACCCCCTTACCTGTAATCTCTGACATTTTATTAGTTTTGATTTGAAAACTTCTTACTTTTGGGTTTTGTTCGTACTTTTTCCCTTTTCCCTTGGAAACAATAAAAGCGCGGTGGTGACTCTTGTTATTTGATGTCTAGCTTATCCATAGCTTGATGATCATGAATTTACCGCTACAATGTTGTGTATATGATGCAAATTACAATAAAATCAAATTTACGAAAATTTAAAAATGCCTGGACAAATTTGGGGTATGACAGTGGGAAGCATAGCAAAATCATGGGGTGCATGAAGTGTTTTGTTGAGCTTTGTATGAAGTGTGGGAGTTGACTTGAGGTTTGGAGTTAGTATGTATCATAACCAAAGCCATTTGGTAGCTCAATGGTACTTAATGTTGGGTTAAAGCCACTTTACATAAATGGAAGTGCAACCTTTATGCCAAAAATGAAATGATTCATTGTGTAATGGCTTGGTTCCTTGGATAATGGCTCAGAAGTGCATGTGATCTTCTGATTAGAGTGAGATTTAGAAGTAAGATAGCCTACAAAGTAAGATTATGTAGCTTTGGCTCAAGGTTGCATGATGAACTTGCCATGAAAATGACCCAAAATTCAGATTTGGAGAGCCAACTTCATCTCTTTGAAACTCCTAGATCAAATATGATAATTTCATGCTCTTGTACTTTTTGGAAATCTAAGACCATCCTATACAAATTTCACGTTGAGAGTTTGCCTTGAATCCATATGGATCATGGTGAAAAATGATGATCAAGTAAGTCAGTTTTTGAAGGCATATTTGGTTGAAATTTTTTCTAAGTGTTTCAATTTTATGGTACCAACTTCATGGCTTCATAACTTGAAATCCTTGCATTTTTTGGGATTCATAATCAAATACAAAGTTGAAGTATGAAGTAATACCTTTAATATGATCATTTTAGCAAAGAAAATGATGGCTTGGATCACAGGTTATGGCCTTGGAAAGTTGGGTACTTAAACATGTATTTTTTTCATAACATGGAAAAATTTACAAAACCAAATCTTGCCCTTTTTGCAAGTAACCTCTAATTTCTTGTTTTCTCTTGATCAAATGCATCCATCAACCATGTTTTCATGATCCTTGAGTTGAGAAGTCCATAGTTGACCAAAAATGTCAAAAGTCAAACTTTGACTTTGCCTTAGTTGACTTTGTATCAAATGAATCTAATTCTTGCAATCTTTAATGAATGGGATCTCTTGGGCACATTGTATTATGTGAATGGATCACTTATGATATATTTCGAGTATTTGAACCATACTTCGAGCTTTGGGATCATGCCTTGGCTAAAAAGTCAACCAGTTAATTTTGGGTCAAAACCCTAGTTGAAGGTATCAAATGAACTTTGGCCTTGATGAATTTGAGATGGAATGATCTTGAACTTGATTCTTGTTGATGGAAGTCACTTGTTCACTTGGGAAGTATGAGGAGTTTGAAATGTTAAAACTCATGCCAAGTCTTGATTGATCAATCTTTGAAAGCTCTTGGTGCAAAACCCTAGCTTAAGACAAACAAAGTAGAAAATCTTTTTGTATTTTCAATAGGTTAGTAATGCAAAGATGCTAGATGTCATGCAAATGATACAAATGATGATGGAATCTTAGGGTTGAAAATTAGGGCATGACAAAGGTCATACAAGAAAAGTGTTCCCTGAATGCCTGAAAGATCATGAAGGTAAGGATAATGGCAACACAACCATTATTCAAGATGATTTTGACTCATCTGATGTTCTTGTGGTTTCAAGCGGAGACTCAAGTAAATAGTGGATTATGGATTCAGGTTTCACTTGGCACATGACTCCAAAAAAAACTTGTTTGAGGAACTATGTGATCAAGATGGTGGATCTGTATTGCTTAGAAACAATAAAGCTTGTAAGATTGCATGTGTTGGATCTGTGAGATTCAAGCTCCATGATGAGTCAATAAGGTTGTTAGATGAAGTCATGTATGTACCTTATTTGAAGAGAAATTTGATTTCTCTTTCTCTTGGTGAATTCGACAAGAAAGGATATGTTTTCTAAGGAAAGAAAAGTATTCTAAAAGTCATGAAGGGGTCGAAGGAAGTCTTAAGAGGCGTGAAGAAACAAGGCTTGTATACCCTTGGGGCTGAAGTTTCAGTGGTTTTGCAGATGTTGCATCAATGAAACCTTTTTCAAAGATAGAAATTTGGCACATGAGATTGGGTCATGTCAGTGAAAGGGGTCTGGTCGAATTGGGGAAATAAAATCTACTTGGTGGAGACAAAGTCGAAAAGCTGAAGTTTTATGAACCCTGTGTACTTGGAAAAATCTTGCAGAGTGAAGTTCAATAAAGGCAAACAAAGAACACATGGATCCCTTGATTACATCCATGAGGATCTTTGGGGTCCTACGAGGTTTCTATCACAATCATGAACAAGGTATTTTCTATCCATAGTTGATGATTATTCCAGAAAGTTATGGGTATTCATCCAGAAGACTAAGGATGAAACTTTTGAGAACTTCAAAGGTTGGAAGACTCTAGTCGAAAATAAGATTGGCGGGAAGGTCAAGAGGTTGAGAACCGACAATGGCCTTGTATCTTGTAATGAGGCGTTCAACAATTTTTGTCCATCCTCTGGTATTGCAAGGCACAAAAGGATGCAGGTACTGAAGGAGAATTGCGGTCCAAAACGCAGCGGAAGTTAAAATTTCTCCTTTAGAGATCCTTACGAATGGTCATGATTAGTGATAGAATATTTACCTCTTGTGACGATTGAAACCTTTGGTGCAGATCTCTTGTGACGATCAAAACCTTTGATGCTAATCCACGAAGCGATCACGAACGTTGAACGATGACAACGTCTCTACTCAGTCCACACGAACGGGTTCCTTCAATCTCAGTGCTAGCTGGTACGAATGAAGGCTTTGAATGAGAGAGAGAGAGTGAGAGAAAACGAAAATAATGCAACCGCCAATTTTTGCTTCTGCACAAGGGTTCTATTTATAGAACCACTTGTGTGGGCTTCAAGCTAAAAGCCCACTTAAGTGTATTTTGGCCCATATCTTATAATATGCCCAAAATCACTTAAGCCCATGGTACCTTACCATATTTCGTATTCTACTCAAGTACACCGTACCTTACGATGTTCTATAATTCACTTAAGGGTACCGTACCTTACGATATTCCTTAGTTACTCTATCTCTCATCAATCCGTCCTTTGTGTGTGACCCTGTAGGTTTTCGTGACGTTGGCAATTATATTAAATCACGCATTTAACATAATAAACAGTGAGCGGTATCTAGCAACACATCACTGCTACCCAAGACACGAAAATGTCAAGTGATCTGACAATTCCTTCTGTGATAATAATTATGTGTATAATTACCCTTTTGCCCTTATGTCTATATTGAACACAAGGCATAGACCGTGTCATCCTTGTCCAGTTCAATATTGGGCCCATTGACATTTATCCTGTTATGCAGGATGGGCAAATTCCATCTAGGTCACTCATGTCCCTCAGCATGCTTTGTGGAGTACCCATCAATTGTCTTTATGGTTATCCAGTTACGGACAACGTTGGATCGGCAATAAAGCACTCGACTCTACATCTAGGATCCATAGTGGTTTCAGGTCGAAGAGTGGAATACACTATTATCACCATGAGAATAACTTATGACACCTTGCATAACTTTCTATATAGTACTCTCATAGCGGGTCAATCCGGTATAAATATTACTCCTAATATTCATACCTATGTTTAAGACTTGATAACTCTTTATCCATGATCCATGAGATGTGATCATCAGTCTACAAACATAATAGTCTTAATGCTTTAATGTTATCCCACTTCACACTAAAGCTCGACTACGGATACTTTAGGAATAGTGTCCTTATGTTTAATGTGTTCTCGTGATTAAGTCACACTTAATACATTAAACGGACTATCTATTCCAGGGACTTTATTAATCAACCATAATAAAGAGAATGCCTTTTATTATTCGATACAAGTACCAAAATGTATTAGCCTCTAGGGCTTACACCAACAATCTCCCACTAGCACTAGAGCCAATCAGGCATACCCCGTATGCCCATTGATCTAGTATGGCCATCATGCTTCTGCTGCGCAAGAGGCTTTGTCAGTGGGTCAACTATATTGTCAAGTGTAGGTACTTTACATATTTTCACATCTCCTCTATCTATTATCTCTCGAATGAGATGATAACACCTAAGTATGTGTTTGGATCGTTGGTGAGATCTAGGCTCCTTGGCTTGTGCGATAGCACCATTGTTATCATAATAGAGACCAATGGGATCCACAATGCTAGGGACTATGCCAAGTTCACTAATGAACTTTTTGATCCAAACAACTCCCTTTTCTGCATTTGAGGCAGCAATATACTCGGCCTCGGTTGTAGAATCAACAATTGTATCTTGCTTTGAATTTTTCAAGCTCACAGCGCCACCATTTCAACAAAACACATAACCATTGGAATCATTCATATTAAAGCGTCTCAGCACCTTGTCTATGTACTCTGACTTAGGCCAAGCATTTTATGATCTATCTCTATAGATTCTGATTCCTAATATATAGGCTGCTTCACCTAGGTCCTTCATAGATAAGCATTTCCCCACCCAAGACTTTGCTTGTTGCAGGGTAGGGATATCGTTTCCAATAAGTAATATGTCATCTACATATAATACCAGGAATACGATCATGCTCCCACTAACCTTCTTGTAGACACAAGGCTCATCTTCGTTCTTGATGAATCCATATTGTTTTACTGTTTCATCAAAACGAAGATTCCATGAGTAGGTCACAAGCTCATCTTGATCCATGAGTAATACATCACCTTGATCATATATATCTCAGGTAGGTGACGTATCCTGCCTGACCTACGCTGGTCTTGTTCTACTTGAGTAGGTTGCTCTTACACAACTGCTTGTGTTTCCTACTCCAATTCCTCCATAGGTGTGTCGATGCTTTGTGACTCTTGAATTTCTTCAAGCTCTACTTTCCTCCCACTGGTTCCTTTGGAAATAAAATCCTTTTCTAGGAAAACTCCAGTTCGAGCGACAAACACTTTGCCCTCAGAGGGATTGTAGAAGTAATACCCTCTTGTTTATTTAGGATACCCCACAAATGAGCATTTGTCAGATTTGGGCTCAAGCTTAGTTGAAATTTGTCGTTTCACATAAACCTCGCAACCCCAAATCTTTATGTAAGACATATGTGGTTTCTTACCACTGCATATCTCATATGGTGTCTTCTCAACCCTTTTGGATGGAACATGGTTAAGTGTGTAAGCTGCTGTCAATGTCCCAAAAGGAGTATGGAAGATCGGCGTGACTCATCATGGATCGGACCATGTCTAACGGGGTTCGATTTCTTCTCTCAGATCCACCATTCCATTGGGGTGTTCCAGGAGGAGTGAGTTGGGATAGGATCCCACACTCTTTCAGATGGTCATCAAACTCTAGGCTTAAATACTCACCACCTCGATCTGATCGAAGGGTTTTAATATTCTTACCTAGTCGGTTTTAACTCGTTAGGTTTCACCCTTTTAGTATTAATGTTATTAATAGGCATTTCGAGATCAAGGACATACAGTCCATTGCTCATTTGTGCAGTAGCATAGAATATATCATTCAAATAAATTGAGCAATAATTGTTCTTTATTATAAATGAAAAACCAAACTTGTCCAAACAAGAAATGGAAATAATATTCCTGCTAATTGCAGGTACATAATAACAGTTCTCTAACTGAATTATAAAACCACTAGGTAAAGTCAATACATAAGATCCTACGGCTAAAGTAGCAACCTTTGCTCCATTGCCAACTCGTAGGTCAACTTCACCTTTTGCCAAATCTCTACTCCCTTTCAGCCCCTGCACATTTGTACAAGTGTGAGAACCGCATCCAGTATCTAATACCCATGATGCAGAAGTAGATGAATTAATAACAAAAATACCTGAAGTTGAAGTCTCTACTCCATTCTTCTTATCTTCCAGGTACTTTGGGCAGTTCCTCTTCTAGTGTCCGATCTTACCGCAATGGAAGCAGGTGCCTTCTTTTGCTATGCCTCCACTAGGCTTTAAAGCAGCAACGGTGGGTTTGGGTTTGGCAACTTCCTTGCCTTTCCCTTTATCACCCTGCTTAGTGGGCCTTTTGTTCTGTCTCTTTCCATTTCCGATCATCAGAATGGACTTCCCTTTTGACTTCAGATTCTGCTCGGCAGTTCTTAACATAGCGAGCAGTTCAGGAAGAGATTTGTCCATATCAATCATATCGAAATTTAGGACAAATTGACTGAAACTATCTGGCAACGATTGCAAGATCAAATCAGTCGCAAGTTCCTTTTCGAGGGGAAAACCCAATCTCTCAAGGTTTTCCACATACCCAATCATCTTGAGTACATGGGGACCTACTGGGGCTCCCTCAGCTAACTTGCTTTGAAAAAGGGCTTTTAAAACTTCAAACCTCTCATGCCTTGCTTGCTCTTGATAGAGCAGCTTCAGGTGTTCGATCATATCGAATGCTGACATGTTCTCATGTTACTTTTGCAATTCTGAGTTCATGGTAGCTAGCATGAGACAAGCAGTTTCATTGGCATCATCGACATGCTTCTTATAAGCATCTCTTTCTGCCTTAGGTGCAGAACTAGGAGGTTCCTCTTCAGGAACAGGTGTCTCCAAGACATACAACTTTTTATCATGTTTGAGGACAATCCTCAGGTTTCGGTGCCAATCCAGAAAATTTGTCCCAGACAATTTTTCATTGTCAAGGATTGATCGCAAGATGTTGTTAGAGGTGTTTGCTGTCATGGTTATCTACATAAGGATTAAGAAAATATAAGTATCATTGACATATTTAATTAGGCCTTTAATCAAATATGCTCCCACTATTTTACTCAAAACAAATGACCCTCATCATTTGATTCGGAAAATCCCGTTGGAAGATTTTCTAGTGGGTCGAGATCCATATTTCACTTCGTTCTAAGTCCGCGTAGGCGGATTACACAAAACTGGGTTATTTAGGTAGGAACTCCTTCCAATTGTATCTCATACAACTCTCGAAAATTTAAGTTGGGTGAATAACTCCTTATTCGAATCCATCATATGGATCATTCCCAACTCTTGCTTCTAAAACATATATGATACTATTATAATTAAGTTTGACCCATTGTCTTAGCAGTTGGATATTACAATTATCCCATCGCACCTTACTAATATAGAACATGCACCTCGCTTTGGCGAAACCTACATTATCCGATACTAGTCTTGATGAGTGCTAAAACTTGGAAAGCAAACATATATAATATCATCATAATTTGTTTAGTTAAGTTTGACCCATTGTTTTAGCAGTTGGATATTACAATTATCCCATCGCACCTTACTAATATAGAACATGCACCTCGCTTTGGCGAAACCTACATTATCCGATACTAGTCTTGATGAGTGCTAAAACTTGGAAAGCATAAACTTAATATTTTAGTTTGAGGGAATTGCAATTGTTATGATCTCACCGGCTTGTTTATCATATAAATCGTCTCTCACATGCATCAACATACATTCACATGCATCAACATACATACAAACAAAATGAAACAGTTATGGCCCCTAGCGCAATTGTTCTCCTAAGCCAATGAGAGAACCTAAGCTAACCTACAACGATCTAAGCTTCTCCAAGCAAGATCTTCAAGGTTGTCCTCCTTTAATATTGAATTCTTCTCTAAGCTTCTCCAAGCAAGATCTTCAAGATTGTCCTCTTTTGATATTGAAATCTTCTCTTTCTTCATAACATTGTCTTCTTCTCTTTATTCATAACATTACATTCCAGAAGAAACTCGTTTTACATACGAGGGTTTGAGATGAGAAAAGAAGTTACATTAAGAGATCAAAAGGAGAGGCACGACACGCAGGTCGTATTTAAAAACCCAAAACAAAATAAAGGACAACTAAGGCCATAACTGATCACCACAAGGCAATAATAATAAACACATTGTTATTATTAAATTTTAATTCCTTTAATTAATTAAAACCAAATTAAATTTCGGCGACCGATCACACTACGCAGAGTTAGCCGGGGGTTCCGCTGCCCGGTCACTGTTTTGCATGGACACAACCCTTGCGTAGTTACAAAACAGGAACCCCAAAATTTTGACTCTGGGAGTGTGACGACCGTCACAGGCGTGTGACGACCGTCACAGGCAATGTGAGTGTGACGACCGTCATGGGCGTGTTACGACCGTCACGCATTCAATTTGTTACGCCTGTTACGCTCGTCACACGAGCTTCACGCGGCCAAACTAATAGAACTTTGAAACAGTCTACGGACCTCTTCCAAAAAGCCCTAAATTCACAACTCCTTGACGGCACAACCCTTGCGCCGTCACCAACCCTAATGCGCCAATTTCAGACCGTCAAACACACCTCGATTGTTGATTCAGTATGATTGATCAACAGGTCATTGCTTCACCATACTAATGTCGGATTCCGAAGCAAATGACCATTGATCGCTCAAAGGAAAACAATCATTTAGTGTTCGAATGAACGAAACAGAAACAGTATATCACATATACCGTATTTTGCATTAGGATTACTTATATCATATATAAGTTGATCGGTCTCAATTGCGTAACCTATGGACGATCGATGTATCGCTGCTTCACCATACTAATGTCGGATTCCGAAGCATAGTCAACATCAATCATCCAACTCGTACACTCATGATGCCAAGTTTAATTACTCGTTTAATTAATTGATTCATTCTGTCTTTTAATCATATTAATACAGAAAATAAACAGCTATCCGAGTCATGGTTTCGTAAGTGGCTCTGATACCACTGAAGGAGAATTGCGGTCCAAAACGCAGCGAAAATTAAAATTTCTCCTTTAGAGATCCTTACGAATGGTCATGATCAGTGATAGAATATTTACCTCTTGTGACGATTGAAACCTTTGGTGCAGATCTCTTGTGACGATCAAAACCTTTGATGCTAATCCACGAATCGATCACGAACGTTGAACGATGACAACATCTCTACTCAGTCCACACGAACGGGTTCCTTCAATCTCAGTGCTAGCTGGTACGAATGAAGGCTTTGAATGAGAGAGAGAGAGTGAGAGAAAACGAAAATAATGCAACCGCCAATTTTTGCTTCTGCACAAGGGTTCTATTTATAGAACCACTTGTGTGGGCTTCAAGCTAAAAGCCCACTTAAGTGTATTTTGGCCCATATCTTATAATATGCCCAAAATCACTTAAGCCCATGGTACCTTACCATATTTCGTATTCTACTCAAGTACACCGTACCTTACGATGTTCTATAATTCACTTAAGGGTACCGTACCTTACGATATTCCTTAGTTACTCTATCTCTCATCAATCCGTCCTTTGTGTGTGACCCTGTAGGTTTTCGTGACGTTGGCAATTATATTAAATCACGCATTTAACATAATAAACAGTGAGCGGTATCTAGCAACACATCACTGCTACCCAAGACACGAAAATGTCAAGTGATCTGACAATTCCTTCTGTGATAATAATTATGTGTATAATTACCCTTTTGCCCTTATGTCTATATTGAACACAAGGCATAGACCGTGTCATCCTTGTCCAGTTCAATATTGGGCCAATAGACATTTATCCTGTTATGCAGGATGGGCAAATTCCATCTAGGTCACTCATGTCCCTCAGCATGCTTTGTGGAGTACCCATCAACTGTCTTTATGGTTATCCAGTTACGGACAACGTTGGATCAGCAATAAAGCACTCGACTCTACATCTAGGATCCATAGTGGTTTCAGGTCGAAGAGTGGAATACACTATTATCACCATGAGAATAACTTATGACACCTTGCATAACTTTCTATATAGTATTCTCATAGCGGGTCAATCCGGTATAAATATTACTCCTAATATTCATACCTATGTTTAAGACTTGATAACTCTTTATCCATGATCCATGAGATGTGATCATCAGTCTACAAACATAATAGTCTTAATGCTTTAATGTTATCCCACTTCACACTAAAGCTCGACTACGGATACTTTAGGAATAGTGTCCTTATGTTTAATGTGTTCTCATGATTAAGTCACACTTAATACATTAAACGAACTATCTATTCCAGGGACTTTATTAATCAACCATAATAAAGAGAATGCCTTTTATTATTCGATACAAGTACCAAAATGTATTGGCCTCTAGGGCTTACACCAACAGGTACTCCCCAACTAAATGGTTTGGCTGAAAGGTTTAATCGAACCATTTTAGAAAGAGTTAGATGCATGTTGATTGTGTTGAGTTAAAGAAAGTGTTCTGAGTAGAGGCTATTTTGACAAAAACATATCTGATAAACAGATGTTCTTCGATTGCGTTATTTATGAAGTCAACTGAATAAATTTGGTTGGGACATCCACCAGATCTCGACCAACTTAGAGTATTTGGTTGCATAACCTATGCTCACATTAGGCAGGACAAGGTCGAACCTAAAGCTCTGAGATGCATGTTCATGGGATACCCTAAAAGAGTCAAATCATATAGGCTATGGTGCCTAGAGCCAGGTCATAGGAGTTGTATCACCAGTCGAGATGTAGTTTTCAATGAAGCTGAGATGTCTTTCAAGAAAACTGATGACATTAGTCAAAATGCACAAATATATGAAGAAAATATGGAACAAGAAGAGATTCATGTTAAGGTGGAGCGTGTCATTGCTGAATTGTGTATCCCAGATCAAGTTGAAGAAAAAGCACGAGATGCTGAAGATATCGAGGAAGATGAGGAAACTGTCGATGACTACCTGTTGGAAAGAGATAGGCTGAGAAGATTCATCAAGCCACCTCAAAGACTTGGGTATGCAGATCTCATAACTTATGCCTTAATCTCCACAAGTGAGGTTCTAGATGAAGAACCTAGAGACTATAAGGAAGTTACAAGGAGTCGAAATAAGACTGAATGACTGAATAAGATGAAGTCTCTTCATGATAACCACACTTGGGAACTGATCAAGAAACCTATTAGAGCTAGGTTAGTCAGTTGTATGTGGATTTTCAAAGATAAGGAAGGAATCAAAGGAGTGATATCGAAGAGATACAAGGTAAGATTGGTCGTAAGGGGTTTCACTCAAAAAGAAGGGTTTGACTTCAATGATGTGTTCTCTCCTGTTGTGAAGCACAAGTCCATTTGAATGTTACTTGCCATAGTGGCACATTTCAACCTATAACTGGAACAAATGGATGTGAAGACAACTTTCTTGTATGGAGATCTAGATGAATAATGTTAGAACAAGATTTGGTTATGCATCTATACCTTGAGTTTTGATGATAACATGTTGTATTTGTGTGAGAAAAATTTTAGTACCCTAATGGTTTGTTATTGTGTAGCTTTAATAGCCAGTTCTGATTATGAGTATATGACGTGCAACGTCATTAGTTTCTGAATAATGAGTTCCAAATCCGCTCATGCGCCAACTATTATAAGTTTTGAAAGATGTTCAATGTTACTACTACAATGATATTTCCGCTTCTATGTTGATTCACTTCTGAGAAGCTTATGAGGAGACACTATGTTAGTGTTGCATGTTCTCTCAATTCGTGCTTCTGGACGTGACTCTGATCACCAAACTTCTGAAGAATGGAAAGCTTCTGAAGTTATGTTAAGTAATGGAAGATTTTAAAGATCTCAAGCCGGACGATTGAGGTTATCAGGGTTATGAATGTAGATACTGAAGACTCTGAAGATACTGAAGATCTCAAGCCAAACTACTGACACTGTCAAGATTCTGACCAAAGATTCTGAAGTTTCTGAATCCAACTCTATGTTTCTTCATCTCATACTTCATCATCTTTCATCAGAAGCCAATGAACTTGAAATAAGATAAAACGGGAATGTGATAAAATAGTACATGGTACAAATCAAATATCCTCTCCACTACCTGATATCGTGGGAAAATGATAGTATTATACATCACACCTGTAACTGATTTTGTGGGCGAATAACAGTACACAATATCACTCATTTCACTATCCAACAGTGGACAACTACTCTATAAGCTTTCCCTATTTTCCCCTCCAACGGTCTTCTTCTTATGCTATATAAACGAGACTTGGAGACTTGAAGAAAACATTGGTGATACAACATTTTTCACAAGTCTATTTCTTTGTGAAAAACTATCATTCTTTTGTACATAGTTTTTCTTTAAGTAATTTTTTATCATTTGTATAAAATTTGCTTGTATAGAAGAAACCTGTAACACACAAAATATTATTCAAACTGTTTGTTTGATTCCTTAAGGAGGTTATCCTTGATAAGACAAAGAAGGTTATTCTTTGTGAGTCCTTAATGAGACTAGGGTATAATTGGATCCTTGAGAAGACAAAGAAGATTATTCTCTGTGATTATTGTAATATGTTGATTATAGTGGATTAAGTCCTTGTACATAAGGCAAAATTACCTTGGCGGATGGACTAAAGTAGCTTTGAGTTTCAAGCAAACCAGGAAAAAAATACTTGTGTTTTTATCTCTTTGTTATTAACTTGTTAGTGGTATTCTTGTTTTGGAAAAAGATTTTGCTTATAAACCCCAATTCAAACCCCCATTTCTTGTGTTTTTCACACCTTCAAAACAATCCTGATGAGACAACCTAAAGGGTATGCAGAAAAGGGTAAGGAAGATTATGTGTACAAGCTGAATAGATCTTTATATGGACTGAAACAATCTCCTCGACAGTGGAATAATAGATTCGACAAGTTCATGGCACACATAGGTTTCATTAGAAGTCAGTTCAACCACTGTGTTTACTTCAAATTTTGACCTGGAAATTCATTTGTAATTTGGTACTTTATATGGATGATATTCTCATAGCAAGCAACAATGTCGAGGATGTAATGAAGGTGAAGGTTGAACTCAATAAGGATTTCAATATGAAGGATCCGGGAGCAGCATCCAGGATTCTTGGGATTGACATCGGAAGAGACGGAAAGCGGTCGAAATTATGCTTATCTCAAGAGACATACCTACAAAAGATTCTCGACAAGTTTGGTATGTTGAATTCAAAGCCTATTGTGACTCCTACAAACCCTTAATTAAAGTTGAGTACAAATCAGTGTCCAAGTATTGAGGTCGAAAGACCTTATTTGAATAATATCTCATATGCTAACATAGTGGATTCTTTGATGTATGTTATGGTGCGTACTAGACCTGACATAACATGTGCAATAATTCTTGTAAGAAAGTACATGGAGAATCCTGGAAAAGCTCACACTACGCCAAAAAGGACTATTAACAGCGCATCTTAGACAGCGCTTTTAAAAGAAAGCGCTGTCTAAGGTTAAAATTAAAATGAAGCGCTGAAAATGTTCCAAGAAAATAATGAAAGCGCTTTTAAATATAGACCTTAGACAGCGCTTTTGAAAAAGCGCTGTCTAAAGTCTTTAAATTTTAAAAAAAAAATAAAACCAAAAGCGCTGTCTAAGGGGGGGTTTAGAAAGCGCTTTTGGAAAGCGCTGTCTAAGGCCCCCCTTAGAAAGCGCTTTCCCCAAAAGCGCTGTCTAAGGTCTAATAAAAATAAAATTTCAGACTTTAGCGCTTTCGTTCTCTGTTCTTTTGTTTTGCCTCTTCACTCACCAGCAACCTTTCACTCACCTCACAGCGCTTCCGCCGCACTCGTATTCCCCTCAATCTCCAGCAACCTTCCACTCTAAAAGACGACAGCACACAACATCACGCCTTCCACTCCAAAACACGAAAACCCTATTTTCCTTCAACTTCCGAAAACCCTTTTATCCGCCGTCGAGGGTCCCTCCGCCGTCAACGAAACATTCGACCGCCGCACTCGCCTCTCACGGTACGTTCTGCTCTAAAAATGTGCTTGTTTGATTGTAATGCAATGAGTTCAAATGTGCTTGTTTGGTGTTAGCATATGGCTGTCCTGTTTGAATCTACACTCAATGCTTGTGGTTTGTCCATTGCCCTGTTGCAATCTTGATCAAATTTTTACTATCCACCACAACTGTCATTGTTAATGGTTTTGCTATTGCCCTGTTGAAATCTTGACCAATAAAAATGTTATTGAAATATTTAGTTTATTGACTGCACTTGTTAGGGTTAACCTCCAAACCAGTAACTTGAGAAAACTCGTTGAATTTCTGCATGACCAACTTAATAGATGTTGGATATCCCCTGGTAAAAATTAGCAAATGCCTTGGAGGTTGGTTGCAGTGGAGCCAACTAAATTGCTATAGAACCTCATAATTTCACTTTCAAACTCTTCATGCTTAGTTAAGATATTAGCATACTCCATAGTCATGGAACTAATATTACTTTGATTTTGCTTACTTTTGAGAGAAGCATAGAAGTACTTATTATTACTATCTCCCAGTTTGAGCCAGTCCACCTTCGATCTTTGTTTCAACATGGTTTTTCAATTAACTTAGAAATATATTAGAAATAGAGACTACAATATAATCAATTAATAAAAGAAGAAAAATTTAAGAATTCGCTTGATTAAATTATGAATTTGCACAAATATTTCACTAACAATAAAAATAACAAATATTTCACTTTTATCTTATGTATATTATGATAAACTTTAATCACAAAATATCTTATCTTCCCTTTTATCTTATGTATGTTATGATCCATTTTTTATGCCATCATAATATTATCATGAATATTTCTCCCTAATACAAAGCGTGATTGAAAAGGAGAGATAGTTGGAGGAATAATAATCTTCAACCTATTTACAACCACTTTGTTAATAATTTTATACGACATGGTTTAATTGTTTACTTTAATAAGTAGGAAAACCATGGATAAAACATGGATCTGTGCCGATCGAATGACCAAAGAGTACGAGAGTGGGGTTTTGGAATTCGTTAAGTATGCTGTTCAACACGCTGAAAACCCCAGACGAATGCATTGTCCTTGCTTGCGTTGTTGTTATATTGGTAAGGTTGACGCACATGGATTGAAATCGCATTTGCTGAGGCATGGAATTGATCAAAGTTATCAGTGTTGGATATTTCATGGTGAGAAAATTAACGAGAATGTTGAATCGAGTGGAAAAAGTAGTACGACCTATGCTTCATACGACAAAGACACGGAAACATACGATTGTGATCGAGTTGAAGAGATTGTAGAAGCACTGGAAGAAGATCTTCATGATTGTCCTGAAATGTTTGAGAGGATGGTAAGCGATGCTGAGAAACCGTTGTACAAAGGTTGCACTAAATTCTCAAGACTTTCTGCGGTATTAAAGTTGTACAACTTAAAGGCGGGTAATGGATGGTCGGGTAATAGATGTCCCTGAGTATTCTGGTCGGGTGAGGGGTAAGGGATTTGGAGTCACTCCGACCTCCCTCAGTGTTAGAAAAGGAAAGGCTCCTAGTAATCGGGAGCTTCATGCAAGATTGGAAGCCATGCAAGCTGAGCTTGATGCATTGAGGAGAGAAAGAGAGACTAGCGCCTCAACGGTATACAGAGATGCTTCGGACAAAAACAGTATCAACTGTACCTTTCAGCCGAACATTCCAGAGGTAATTACATATAATTGTCTTAAATTGAACTGTTTGCTTAAATTATGTATTTGACATATATACACATTAACGATTTCTTGTTATTATTGGTTTTAGGGCATTTCCCATTGTCAGCTGTATTTGTCGTCACCACACTATCGGATGGTTGGCAAGGGAAAAGTGCATAACGTTAGCGGAGTATTACTCCACACTAGAGAGCTCCCTGCTGGATGTTTGAAGGTATCAGTTGATATTGCAGTTGACCCGAATGCATTATTACCATATCCTAGCGATGATTCGGATGCAACAACGGTGCACGAAGCAGTAGGTTTGTTTGTTGCATGGCCGACAAACCTCATATGCGTAGGATATGAGGTATGCTTAAAACTTATGTTAACTTTAATGTGTATATTCAAAGTTTAAAATTTATGCTTAAAATTTTACTTACATATTTTCCTTGATTATGTTAAATAGACTCCCACAAAATCCAAATCAAGAAAAGAGGTAATATACAATTATATGACATATATTCATGGAAGTTGTTACATTCTTAATTTGATCTAACTATTTATATGACATGTAGGTTCAAGAAAATGAGGTTAGCAATGCCTCCGCACAACAAATAAAGGAGGTTAAGAACGCCTCCGCACGGGTAAAAAGTTCTGGTGCTAAGAAGACCGTAGCTAGGAAAAAACCTACCACCAAGTATAGGTCGTGCCTCAGGACATTTATAGAGATGACCGATATACCGACCGGAGGTGTTCGGACTATACATATGGAGGAAGGGATTTTCGGCTTTGCTCACGACCAAATGATTGGTAATGAAGACTTCATGCAAGTTTTTGGTCATGAAGAAATCGGCGTCAACGTTGTCAATACATATATTAGGTAAATCCGGTCTACTTTGTTTTATTAATTCGGTTTACTTTATGTTAATCCGGTTTACTTTATGTTTCAAAAGAGGTGTTAATGATGTTTTTATATTAGGTTTTTGTATGACAAAATGATGCGCCCCAATGATTTGGACGAGTCATTCGGATTCTTAGCACCAGCGAGCATCAACTTAGGTGCAATCTTAAATAACCCGGATTCCGTGACGGAGTACGTTCTTCGGATCCTCAATGACAATAAAAATGCGGAGAAGTTGTTTTTTATACCGTTTAATACCGGGTTAGCATTTCATTCTAAATTCATATATTATAATTATTTTCCAAGTTACCATCTAACATTTGCCTAATCATTACAGTGGACATTGGTTGTTGCTCGCAATCAATCCTATCCGAGAAATTGTGTATTATCTTGACTCGTTAGGAAATGATTGGACAACATACCCGGATATGAAGCGCCTAATTGACATGTAAGTGAGAATGTTCAAAATTTTTCTTAGTTTATGTTAATTGTTCTAATTGCTTCATTTTTATTTTATTAGCATCCTACAAGCTTTTCGGGCCCAACGAGATATCCAAACCTCAAGGAGGGGCGCCAACCGCATTACATGGATTAAAGTGGCGGTATATTTTTAATTACCACATTTTTTATTATATTAGTGATGACACTTGATAAAACTTAGGATTTATAATCCATATTTTTTTTTCATGTAGTGTCCTCAACAACGTAATCAAATAGATTGCGGGTATTTCGTGTTGAGGTTTATGCGGGATACTCTTGCTTTGGGCCGATTAGTGATTCCCACCGATGTATGTATTACTAACTTATGAGTTAATTTTATATTTACACATATCTCATATAATTAAATAGTTGGAATTAATTCAAAATATTTTTTGCTTCATATGTAGTACTTTGAGGAATTCAAGTGTGCATTTTATACAAAGGATCAAGTGGACGAAATCAAAGAGGAGTGGTGTCAATTCATGATAGAGCTCAAAGTTTTTTCATAAATTTGTGTAATTTTGTAGTATACTTGTAATATATGTAATGACTTGTAAATGTGTACATAAATTTGTAGTATAGGTAATGACTTGTAAATGTGTACATAAATTTGTATATATTTTGATACATTTAAGGCAAAATTGGTTTGAATTGGTATATATATATTTGTTAGCCAAAAATTGGTAGAAAAAAGGCCAAAATGGCATGTATAAAATGTGATTCTGTCTGTCAAAATCTGGTTGAAAACAGGTAGAAATTCTGGTTTATAAACCTGGAAAAAATGTGGTTTAAAACAAAAGCTACAAAAATTTTCGTATACATTAGACAGCGCTTTTGGAAAAAGCGCTGTCTAAGGGGGGGCTTAGAAAGCGCTTTAGGCAAAAGCGCTGTCTAAGGGGGGGGCTTAGACAGCGCTTTATGAAAAGCGTTGTCTAAGCCCCCCCCTTAGACAGCGCTTTTGCCAAAAGCGCTGTCTAAGGTATACCTAAAAAAATTAAAATAGGGGGGTCTTAGAAAGCGCTTTTCAAAAAGCGCTGTCTAAGCCCCCCTATTTTAATTTTTTTAGGTATACCTTAGACAGCGCTTTTGCCAAAAGCGCTGTCTAAGGTATACCTAAAAAAATTAAAATAGGAGGGTCTTAGAAAGCGCTTTAGGCCAAAGCGCTGTCTAAGGGGGGGGCTTAGACAGCGCTTTTAAGATTTCAAAAAGCGCTGTCTAAACCTTTAGCAGCGGAGGTTTAGACAGCGCTTTAAAGCGCTGTCTAAGGCTAAAAAAAGCGCTGTCTAAGGTCTTGTTTGGCGTAGTGTCACTAGAAAGCATTGAAATGGATTCTAAGGTAAATAAATGGGTTTCTGAAAAGAGTCCTGATTTATGGTGGAAAATATGGTGAAAATAGTAAAGTAGAAATCGAAGGGTATGTCAACTGTGTTTATGCAGGTTGTATGGATTCCAGGAAATCTATTTCTGGATATATGTTCACCATGTTTGGCACAAAAATTAGTTAGAAAGAAACACTTCAGAAGGTTGTTGCCTTATCAACCACTGAAGTGGAATATATCGCCCTCACTGAAGTTGTGAAAGAGACATTGTGGCTTGAAGGTTTTGCTAAGGAACTAGAACTTCAAGGTCGAGTTATCACTATTAAATGTGATAGTCAAAGTTCTAAACACCTTTCGAAGAATTCAACCTATCATGAGCAAACCAAGCATATCGATGTGAGGCTGCATTTCTTCAGAGGGGTAATCGAGCGTGGAGAAGTCCAAGTGCTAAAGGTTTCGATAAATCACAATGTTGCTGATATGATCATCAAGACATTACCAAGTTACAAGTTTTTCCACTGTATGTAGTTGATAAAGATGCATGAAGAAAGCTAGTTTGTTCCCTTGATGTTATAGAGTTTGTTCCAAGGTGGAGATTTGTGAGATATTGGATCGAACTCTAATATGGTTGAAGGGTAGCTTCTTGGTTCGACAATTCGACAAGAACTTAGCATGTTGTCAAAGTCTATTCACATGTTGTAATTGAAGTATGCTAGGATTGTTAGCATGTCGAATTGAGCCTGTTTGTTATGCTTAATTGTTTAAGTTAACTTGTTCTCTAAGTTAGCTTCTGTAATGGGTTTGTGTGTAAAAGGTCATTAGTTTAGTATGTTAGTTTTCTTATAAATAACATATTAGTCTCTCATCATTGTATAATGAAAATCCTAAATAGGGTGAGAGAGATTATTTGCTATTCTATAACACTTGTTATCTTGTCTCAAAGAGAAAAAATAACAGCTTATAATCAATTTCATTGTGTTCTTATTGTTTTCTTCTTTTCTACCCTTGTGGGTTTCTTACCGATCATGGAACCAATTATACTTTGTGATTCCGACATCATTTTCACAACAATTTTATATTAAAAAATAATAATTTTATATTATAAAAAGTAAAAACCTAAATTAAAATTAAAATCATTTGATCAAGATTAAGATTAGATGCATATTAAAGTTTGACCTACTTCTTTCTTACAAAATCGACTTGTATGGTGAGGGGTGCAGTACTTGTATATAGATATAAAGATTAAGATTTAAATCATTTAAAATTGATTACTTAATTATAATATGAAGATAATTTATTAATTTTATTATTTTATATATATATATATATATATATATATATATATATATATATATATATATATATATATATATATATATATATATATATATATATATATATATATATATATATATATATATATATATATATATATATATATATATATATATATATATATATATATTCGGTAGATGCAATTTTTGGCAGGAAGTTTGTGGACAGATTCAAATATGAAAAATGATTATTTATAATGTATCACTAGTGCGAATGAGAGGGAAAATACCATAAAGATTAAAAAATAAAATATACTATAAAACCTTACAAATTTAACAATGTTGTATTGTTTTCTCTAAATGTGTTGTATTTTATTTGTAAAATGGGTGTTAGTAAGCTATTTCAAGTTAATACTTATTATGTGTTGGATAGATCCATCAATATCCTTAATTAAAATTATGTGTGTAGAGTTTTGGTGATGCATTAGACACCAACCAGAAAAATGGTAAAACCTATAATTGATGCCCTCCTTTGTAGGAGACCATTGAGGGAACACAAAGATCATATCCTTTTGTGTTTGTCATGCAACAAAATTTCTTGTTTCTTCCTTTTCTTTCTTTTGAGAACCCTTCCACACATTTTTCTAGGTTCATATAATTCTTCTCTCCACTTTTCTTTAATCATAATATGCATAGATATAGATATAGATATATATATTTGTATACATCTAATTAACATGATCTTATTGTTATCGTTAGGTTAGGGTTTTCAATCAAATTGAAAGGAAAAAGGTACACAACGGTGTAAATTAACGTTGTGTTTCCGGCATTGTAGTGATTTAACGAAGAAATTAACAACCTTATTTGCCGGAACACAACGCAAAAGGAAAATTACAATGTCTCGCAACTCTTCACCTGATAACGCAACACCTGATAATGCTACTCCTGATGATGCTGATGGATCATCTTCACGGTCACAGCAAAAATCATCGCCTTCTGGAGAAGGAAACCAATCATCATCACATAAGGGAGGTTCATCAAATAATAATAAATCTTCCAATGGCAATAACAACAAGGGTGATGAGAGAACCGTAATAGTTGGAGCTGCTATTGCATCTGCATTATTCGTTCTTCTCTTTGTTGCTATCTGTTTCCTTTGTTGTAGGAAGAAGAGAAAAAATAATTACTATTATGGTCCTGGTCCTCATGGAGATCCTTCCCTTTCAAAAGGTGAATACATGTTCATTCAACTATTAATTGTCTCACTTTCATTACTTTTTTAGTTATTTATGCCATGCATTAATTGAGACAAATTAACACTTGTATATAAACTTAATAGCAAACTATAGTAACTAATAATTTGATAGAACAAAGTACTTCAACTTAAATACTTAATCAACTTTAGTTAAAATGGAATTATTCATAAAATTCGAGTTCAAATTATAACCAAAACAATCATTGATCATATTTTAGTATCTCTAATATGGAAATTATAGGTTAATACCATAAAATAATAATTAGATGGTATAATTATTAATCATGACAACTTAATTAACTCACTAATACGAATTAGATTAGTCTATTTAATTTGAGAAATTATCTTGTTTTCATTTCATGCAAAAATCATTCATTGCTTTTACTTGGTTTATTAAATTCAAAAATTTGTATAGTACATATTATTACATAAATACATGACAAAGTGTATAGAGAAAAATCCAAATCCTGCATAGAGTAGAGATAAGGTCTGAGTAGAGTTTATACAGAATGACATTCTTCATCTTATGATAAATAAAAAAACGAAAAGTGTTTCCAAGCATGTCCTAAGGTTAATATATGCAATTATATTTCTAATGTGAGAGATTTTTTCTTAGGCAATGCATGTCATATATGAAACTATAGTCTCTATTCATGATAAAGAACTTAAGAAACAGTATGATCATCATACTTGGCATTATGCATACTTATATCATGTTTAGAATAATTTGTTTGAAGAACAATTGGAAGAATGAAGACTGATTCTTGATTCTTAGACTACTTATTTCGTACTTCAGAGCAAGATCATTCGTCACAATGTAAGTATGTTATGCCGGTTAAAATGGTTTTGTGTTCTATTTTAGAATTATGTTTGACACGAAGAATGACTTAGCAAATTAAATAATTGATTGATATATAGTTATTTTGGGGCTCTAAAATAATTTGTACAGGGAGTAGTTATTACCACAGTGGACCACATCCTCATCCAAATTGGCAAGGAGGTCCAGGTCCAGCTCCACATGGAATGGAACATGTAGTTAGAATTCAGCATACACCAAATGGAAGTGGAGTTTGGGGTTCACCGCATCCTATGATGCATAGCGGCGAAATGAGTGGAAACTATTCGTTTGGAATGGGTCCGCCGGGCGCTTTACCTCCTCCTTCTCCAGGCCTATCTCTTACTCTCAAGGGTGGTACATTCTCTTATGAGGAATTGGCGTCGGCTACTAAAGGTTTCGCTAATGAGAATATTATAGGGCAAGGTGGTTTTGGTTATGTTCATAAGGGAATATTGCCTAATGGAAAGGAAATTGCTGTCAAAAGTTTGAAATCGGGTAGTGGACAAGGCGAACGTGAGTTCCAAGCTGAGATTGATATTATTAGTCGTGTTCACCATCGTCATCTTGTTTCTCTTGTTGGATATTGTGTTTGTGGTGGACAAAGAATGTTGGTCTATGAATTTGTTCCTAATCAAACTTTGGAATATCACCTTCATGGTATGTGTATTGTGTTATGGTATACGGTTTTGCTTGAGATTCGTGTTCAACAAGGATTAAAGATAGATAGTTATGCACACTTATGAAACTAATAATGATGTCGACATATTATGTATTTGATTACAGGAAAGGGTGTGCCTACCATGGATTGGCCTACTAGAATGAAAATTGCACTAGGATCTGCTAGAGGGCTTGCTTACCTTCATGAAGATTGTAAGATTCAGATATTTTTTATATATGATTCATTTTTTATTTTTTATATCATATTTGATTTATATATTAATTTGCTCTATTCAGGTAGTCCTCGCATTATCCACCGTGATATTAAGGCTTCTAATGTTCTAATCGATGATAGCTTCGAAGCCAAGGTTTCTAACATTTTCCATGTTGTTGTCACATATGTTCCCAATACATTTTCTTGTTGAAGATTGATTTTACAAATTTTGCATCGTAAATAGGTGGCTGATTTTGGATTGGCTAAGTTGACTAATGATACTAACACGCACGTCTCAACTCGTGTTATGGGAACATTCGGGTAATTCTCTATTCCATGACTTGAATACCAACAACAACTTTATAGTAATAATGACAATGACAAAGACAATATTTTTGATATCATAAATTTTCATATTGGAATAGGTACATGGCACCAGAATATGCGTCTAGTGGAAAATTGACAGAGAAATCTGATGTTTTCTCATTTGGGGTCATGCTACTAGAACTCTTAACCGGGAAGAGACCTTTGGATTTAAGCAATGCCATGGATGAAAGTTTAGTTGACTGGGTTAGTACTTTTTTGATAAGCAATTAGTATCTTAGTTGTTATGTTAGTATTTTCTCCTTCGCCAGGGAACGAACCCTGATCTTTTAACTCCTTCACTCCTGATGTCCTTGCACAACTATATATAATGTTATATATATATATATATCATTATATATTTAAGCATAGTCATTGATAAATGTAAAACTGTGTACCGAGTAGGCTCGACCACTCTTGAGTCAAGCATTGGAAGAGGATGGAAACTTCACAGAGTTGGTGGACCCATTTTTGGAAGGAAACTACAACAATCAAGAAATGATAAGAATGGCAGCTTGTGCTTCTAGTAGCATTCGTCATTCCGCTAAGAAGCGTTCAAAAATGAGTCAGGTAAATATAGGAGTACAGTGCATATATTGACATGATATGACCAAATAAATTTCTCTTCATGTTTTGACATTGATTGAAAAATATAATTATGTGCAGATAGTAAGAGCATTAGAAGGAGATGTGTCACTAGAAGATTTGAAGGAAGGGATAATGAAAACTCCATGCCATAGCAGTGTTTATACTTCTTCAGGCTCAGAGTATGATACAATCCAATACAATGCAGATATGATGAAGTTTAGACAAGCAATAATGTCAAGTCAAGAATTTGCTACCGGCGAAATCACTAGTAAGGAGATGGGTCATCACTAGAAACATGAGGCAACAATTCTTGTGTTGGTTCTTGTGGGGGGATGTGTGGATATGAAGTGTGGTGTCTTATTATAGAAAATGGGCAATGAGTGTGTTAGTTTTGGAGCAATGTTGAGAACTTTGGAGTGTTTGAGATTCACATTTACAAAATGCAATTTAATACAAATTGATTTTATTCATTAATTGTTGTGTTATAAGTCTTTTTTGTATGGAGTATGTACTTTGGTATTAAAGTAGCTTATTTTTGACATAGAGATAGAAAAAAAATATAAATTAATTCATTATTTGTGGAATTTACTTGTAGGTTATATTGCAAATTTTGTGTTTTATTTTTCAAATTTGTATTTTATGAATGATTCTCAGCTAGTACTGTCTTATTATAGGTAAGTGTCTTATACTGGAGTAACGTGTTTTATCTGATATATTTTACATTGATATTTTATTTTTTGGTGTCTGAATAGTTTTTTGTCGTGGTTAATATAATATTTTGCGTGTGGAAATTTTTTTCATTCAAACTTTGAAATAGCTTTAAAAGAAGATAACTTGGCGCCAAAGAAATATTTTCTTTGTGTCATCCTCTGAACTTGACTTATCAAATTTGATTTGGCTAAGTGAATTTCAAATGTAGAAAAAAATCTCTTAACAAAAAAATCAATATTTTAGCTCTCATAGATGTTTTTCTTGGTCAACATGTTCCACGACTCGCACGTGGAGTTTGGTAATTATCACTCAAGTTGCATGGTACATTTGAGAAATTCCAATATAAATACAACTTCAACATGTTAAATATGCTTGAATGCCATCTTCAAAAAGTAACTCAAAGGATAAACTTGCACTCACATATTTATACATTCAACAACACAAGAACTTAAGCAATATGGGACTTCAACCAAACTGCAACAACATAGATTCAACATTCGCTCTCACACCTAGCACGTGCTTAGGTCAAATATCTTCATTATAGTCCTTAACTCGACTCTTATACCATATTAAATATGTTTGGATCTCATCCCTCAAAAACCATCTCAAAGAGTAAGGTTACAAACTCTATCAACACATGTTCAGAACCTACCATCACGCCTAGCATGAAACTCGTTCAAATGGTCATATTGCAATCCTTAACCAGGCTCTGATACCATGTTAAATATATTTGGATCTCATCCCTAAAAAGATAGCTCAAAGAATGAGATTGTTCTCACATATTTATACATTCAACAATCCATAAACATAACCAATATGAGACTCTAAACAAACTCCAACAACACAAATACATATTCAACACTCACCCTCATACATATCGTGGGCATGTGTTAAATGCCCATATTTCATTCCTTAATCCGACTCTAATAGCATGTTAAATATAATTGAATCTCATCCCTTAAAATATAGATTAAATGGTGAAGTTCCCCCGACATATTTATACAATTAACAACCAGGTTATAATCCAGGAAGAAGAACCAACTATAAATCAGGTTCGACCACCCAGACAAGCGTCTGACAAAAGGGTCATGGGGGCAAGATTAGAACAACATCCAGTTCGACAGGAAGTCCCTGAAGAACAACCTAGGAGAATAATGATGGTTAATAGAAACCAGGATGCAGACGAAGTAATTCATAGGGTTAGGCAAGAAAACATGATGGAAAATAACTTAACTACTATGATAGAGAGAATCATGGCCCAGAATGGTCTTAATATCGGACTTCGACGGCCAAATTATACCTCTCCTTTATCAGAATACGTCCTACAAACTGAATTACCAAGGGGTTGTAAAATCCCTAAGTTCACCAAATTCTCAGGGGACACTAGTGAGTCCACTATAAAACACATAGCCAGATACATGACTGAGGCAGGGGATTTGGCAAACAGTGAGAACTTAAGAATGAAATATTTCCCCAGTTCTTTAATGAAGAATACCTTCACGTGGTTTACGACTTTGCCACCAAATTCCATAGATACTTGGCCTCATTTGGAGAGATTATTTCATGAACAATTCTACATGGGCCAAACTAAGATAAGTCTTAAGGAATTAGCCAGTATTAAAAGAAAATTCACTGAACTTATAGATGATTATCTGAATAGGTTCCGTTTGTTGAAATCTAGATGCTTTACAGTAGTGCCTGAACATGAATTGGTCGAAATGGCCGTTGGAGGGTTAGACTATTCCATTAGGAAAAAGTTAGATACCCAGTATCTAAGAGATATGGTCCAATTAGCAGACAGGGTTCGACAGGTCGAACGTTTAAAAGCTGAAAAGGCCAGAGCAAATAAGAATTATAAGAAAGAAAGGGTTGTTTATGTCGAATTCGAAGATGGGGAGTCTGAAATCTCTAATGACCCTTATGGTCTCGAGGAATTCGAAGTAGATTTGGCTGAATTAAAAGAAGCACCACCTTATGCTTGTAGATTACTTACACCTTCGAATGGCAGGAACCCTGTCGAAACTAAAAAGAACGATAGATTTCCTAAAAAGACTTACACATTTGATGTTACCAAATGTGATGAAATCTTCGATTTATTGGTAAAAGATGGCCAAATGATAGTGTCTCCTAATACCAAAATTCCTCCGTTAGAACAACGGAAGAAAAGAGGCTTCTGTAAATATCATAATTTTTTAGGCCATAAAACCTCACAATTCTTTCTTTTCAGGGATCTTATTTAGAATGCAATTAAGGATGGCCGCCTCAAGTTCGCTGACAAGGGAAAAAACCAGATGAAGGTTGACGCTGACCCCCTCAACATTGCTGACACAAATTATGCTGAACCTGTCGAAATCAACATGATTGACATGGTGGAAGTGGAAGCTGTGAAGGAAACAGGAA
The DNA here is from genome assembly GCF_024323335.1 of Lathyrus oleraceus. Lineage (NCBI taxonomy): Eukaryota > Viridiplantae > Streptophyta > Magnoliopsida > Fabales > Fabaceae > Lathyrus > Lathyrus oleraceus. The sequence continues at coordinate 207,891,081 of NC_066582.1, forward strand.
CTGAAGGCTATATGTTAGATGGAAAGCAGGCTACTGATGGCCTAAATAATGATGTTCCCTTTGGAATTTTTGTCAAAGGTGAACAAGTTGCTAATGTCGAACCAAAGGCCACTGAAGGTCTTAATGGGAAGGCAACTGAGGCTACTGAGGGCCTAAAGAAGAAATTTGAGGAAATTTCAATCGCTGATGGCGCCAATCTAGGTGTTAACATGGTGGATCTGAACGAACCCCCCCCCCCCCCATAAATGGAGGAAGTGGAGAGGTGTCTGAAGATAAAGCAAGAGGGAATGCAGTTTGGCTATCCCAAAGCCAATGAGAGCCTACGTGAATATCTTTTGAGGTGTCACAAAAGAAATTCTTACATGTTGTTGTGCCCAAGGTGTAGCATCAGGATATGTCGAAGGGTGGCTGAGGACTATGAAAGATGGCAACGAACTAAGACTGAGATAAATTGTAGAAAGGAAAGCCAACTACTTGAGGTGTATCCCAAGCCTGGAGAAAGCCTTCTTGGTTTTATTGTGCGTTGCTACAAGTACGAAACAGAATGCTTGATGTATCCCAGATGTGGGGCAGTTTACAACAGAGAATTGGCTAAAGCGTTCGAGAGAATTCCATCTAACCAAGGTTGGGACGGACATGGAGGTAACCCAAATATGTACATATTCGACAAGAGGGGAGTTCCTAGGAGGCAAGACAGCCCTCACCAAAGGGCGAAAAGAGTTATGTTTAAACTTCCGGTAGAAGTCCCTGAGGACAAATGGACTCAGGCGGGGTCGAAGAAGGGAAAGTGGAAAAGTTTTGAGGATGGAGGAAGAACCTCTTGGGCATATAGAAAACGGTTCCAGGCATCTAAGAGAGAGGCTATCAGACTGGAGAACTACAAAGGAAAGAATCACATGTCAAGGTCCCAGTGGAGAAGATAGCGCAAGATCCTCTTGAAGAAATTGATCTTGGAAATGGGAGTACAAAAAGAATCACCTACATCAGCACTAAACTGGACCCCAAGTTGAAAGTAAGAGTAATTGAACTTCTAAGAGAAAACAAAGATTGTTTTGCTTGGGACTACGACGAGATTCCTGGTTTGAAGAGGGAACTGGTCGAATTGAAGCTGCCTATCAAGGATGGCAAGAAGCCCATCAAGCAGACTCCAAGGAGATTCTCCCCAGAGATCCTCTCAAAGATCAAAAAAGAGGTCGAAAGACTTCTTCGATGCAATTTCATTAGGACCACAAGGTATGTCGAATGGATTACAAACATAGTTCCTGTTATCAAGAAAAATGGCTCTTTAAGAGTATGTATAGATTTTCGTGATCTAAATGCAGCAACTCCTAAAGATGAGTATCCAATGCCTGTGGCAGAGATGCTGGTTGACTCTGCTGCAGGCTATGAATATCTTAGCATGCTTGATGGATATTCTGGCTATAACCAGATTTTCATTGATGAAGAGGATGTTTCCAAAACAGCCTTTCGACGTCCAGGGGCAATAGGCACTTATGAGTGGATAGTTATGCCCTTTGCTTTAAAAAATGATGGGGTAACATACCAGCGAGCAATGAATTTTATATTCCATGATTATATAGAGACATTTATGCAGGTTTATATAGATGATATTGTGGTAAAATCTATATCAGACGAAGATCATCTAACCCATCTCAGCCAATCATTCGAAAGAATGAGAAAATATGACTTAAAGATGAATCCTCTTAAATGTGCATTCTTTGTGCAGGCTGGAAATTTTTATGGACTTTGTGGTCCATAAAAAGGGGATAGAAATCAGTCAGAATAAGACGAAGGCTATTATGGAGACCAAAGCACCATCAACTAAGAAAGAACTGCAATCATTATTAGGAAAGATAAACTTCCTGAGAAAATTCATCTCAAACTTAAGTGGTCGAACTCAAGCCTTCTCTCCTCTCCTACGCCTGAAACAAGGGAAGTTCGAATGGAACGATGAACATCAAAAGGCATTCGACAAGATCAAGCAGTATCTGATGAATCCTCCTATCTTGTCACCACCATGTGGAAAGAAGCCTATGAGATTGTATATATCATCTTCCGACACTACTATAGGTAGCATGTTAGCACAAGAGAATGAAGATGGCATCGAAAGAAACATTTATTATCTTAGTAGGGTTTTAAATGATGCAGAAACTAGATACACTTCAATAGAAAAGTTGTGTCTTTGTTTGCATTTCTCTTGTACTAAACTCAAGTATTATATAAAACCTATTGATTTGTACGTCTCTTCACACTTTGATGTCATTAAGTATATGTTATCAAAGCCAATAATGCACAGTCAAATTGGAAAATGGGCATTATCCCTCACTGAATACTCTTTAGCCTTTATGCCTTTAAGGGCAATGAAGGGGCAAATAGTATTAGACTTTATTGTAGACCATGCAGTGGTCGAAAGTCCTCAACTTCAAGTCGAGTTAAAACCTTGGAGATTATTCTTCGACGGTTCCACTCATAAGGATGGAAGTGGAGTTGGGATCATGATAATTTCTCTTGATGGAATTCCAACAAAACTCAAATATAGAATTGAAGGTCCCCTTTGTTCTAACAACGAAGCAGAGTATGAAGCCCTTATTGCAGGACTTGAGGCTTTGTTGGAATTGGGGGCAACTAGGGTCGAAATTAAAGGAGACTCAGAATTAGTAATTAAGCAACTAACGAAAGAGTAAAAATGTATAAAAGAAAATTTGATTATGTACTTCGTCATTGCAAATAGGTTGCTCAATTTTTTTGAATATATAGACATAAAACATGTCCCTAGAATAAAAAACCAAGAAGCTAATGACTTATCATAAATAGCTTCAGGGTATAGGATTTCAAAAGAGAAGCTAGAGGAATTTGTCGAAGTAAGAGGAAAAGCAATGGCTGCCATATTGTCTCCGACAGATTTGGAAAGCACTCAGTTAGGATATGCTAACAAAGAAGAGTTTGAAGTACTGGCCATTGATACCTTAATGGATACAAATTGGAGGAATCCAATTATTAATTATCTCAAGGACCCTTCGATAGATACAGAAAGAAAAACCAAGTACATGGCTTTATCTTATGTTTTGATGGGGAATGAATTATTCAAGAAAACCCCTGAAGGGATCCTGTTGAAATGTTTAGGAGAAAACGAGGCGTACTTAGCATTATCTAGTGTACATAGTGGAGCCTGTGGAGCACACCAGGCAGGCCATAAGATGAAATGGTTGCTTTTCAGATATGGAATGTATTGGCCCACCATGTTAAAAGATTGTATAGAGTTTGCTAAGGGTTGCCAAGAATGTCAAGTACATGCAGGAATTCAACATGCTCCTGTAAGTGAGCTTCATGCAATTATCAAGCCTTGGCCTTTCAGAGGTTGGGCATTAGATCTAATTGGGGAAATTCGACCTACTTCATCCAAAGGTCAAAGGTATATACTTGTAGGAATTGACTATTTCGCTAAATGGGTCGAAGCAGTACCTTTAGTAAATATGGATCAAGAAACTATCATTGAATTCATTCAAAGGCAAATATTATATAGATTTGGGATCCCATAAAGTACAACAACAGATCAAGGATCAATTTTTACTAGTCGAAAGATACAAGAATTTGCAAAGGAAATAGGTTTCAAATTATTAACATCCACACCCTGTTATGCTCAAGCCAATGGGCAAGTCGAAGCAGCCAATAAAGTAATAATTGGGTTAATCAAAAATCATGTAGGGAAGAAGCCAAAAAATTGGCACAAAACTTTAGATCAAGCACTTTGGGCTTGTCGAACCTCCCCTAAAGAAGCTACTAATATTACACCTTTCCAACTTACATTTGGACATGATGCAGTATTACCTGTCAAAATCTACTTGCAATCAGTGAGAATCCAAAGACAAGGAGAAATTCCATTTGACCTATATTGGGAAATGATGATGAATGAACTGGTTGATTTGGACGAAGAAAGGTTACATGCATTAGAAGTATTAAGAAGACAGAAGGAGAGGGTAGCAAGAGCATACAATAAGAGGGTCAAAGGTAAAACTTTCATTATGAATGATTTAGTTTGGAAAGTTATATTACCTATGGATCGAAAGAACAAAACATTAGGAAAATGGTCTCCACATTGGGAAGGACCTTTTCGAATTTTAAAAGAATTTTCAAATAATGCATACGAAATAGAAGAACTAGCAGAGGATCGAAGAATCCTAAAAGTAAATGGGAAATACTTAAAGAAGTATAAACCATTTGTGCATGAAGTTAAAATCATAACAACATAGTAAGCAAAGAACTATCATAGCCAAGATGGTAAATATATGTATAACTTCAAATTTTGCCAAGATGGCTTTGTTTTAATCAAATTACAAACAAACAAGAGTCGAATAGAACAAATACAAGTGGAAATCAAAAAGGAATAGTGGCCTTCATCCGATCATACTTTATCTTCGCCAAGCCAATCTTGTACTGAACAGCAGCTTGAACCCCCCTGAGGCGTGCAATATCTTCATTCATAACAGTAGCCTTTTCGACGTGATCTACGCTCTGCTTCGCCAGATTATCAACTTCAGTACTATCCAAGCCTTGGATAGCAGCCTGCTTCGCCTTAGCATCAGAAATCTTCTTCTGCAATTCTGCAATGTGAGATTCCCAGAGTCGTATCGAAGCAGTATAGGTGTCGAATTCTGCTTGGGCTGATTTTCTGGAAGCGGCTAACTCCTCAGAGGCTTTTGAAGTTCGAAGGGCATTATCAAACTCAGTGGCTTGAGCTTGTTCAGTTGATTGAAGCTTTGCTTTGGCATCCAGCTCCCTACGGTATTCGGCACAAACTTGGTCAATGAGGTTCTGGATGTCGATAAGGGCTTCACCTATATCAGTGGGGCAAGCAGTGATGTTGATCTTGCTTATCAGCTTATTTATGCCAAATCTTGCTCCCACATCCTTCTTCAATTCTTCAAAGAGATCTACATAAAAAACATCCTTCTTCACTTGCTTAAGGAGTTCGTCATGTGATGCTTCATTTGCACTAGCACTAGAATGGGTCGAAGCTCCAGAAATGCTTTGTTCTGAAGAAGATTCTCTTTGAGCCATCATCAATCTTACATACTTGAGGGGATCATTTTGTTTCAAATCATTTTTCTCCTCCTCAGTAAGTGATATAGGCGAAGTCTGAATTGTGGATGATCGAACATTAGTTGGATTTGAGATTGTTTCGACAATAACATCACCAGTCCCAGTTTGATTTCCTTCAAGATCAGCTTCTCCCTCACTCATATCTTCATCTTGCTGAAAGTACCCCTCAATCTCATCAGAATCTTGATCATCTTCGTCAGCGTAATCTGAAGGGAACGTAACTCTTGGAGGAGAGTTACTGGGAGTATCCTCATAGTCTTATTTCTCTTCTGAATCCTTCTCTTCAGCTTGATTCGAATCTTTTTTACCATCTTCACCAGGAGAAGAGGTTTCTTGTTCGTTCTGGACATTATCTGCTTTGAGATTTTGTGCTCCATTCGAAGATCCTTTGTTTTGAACTGCACCGCTGATTGTCGGAGGAGGAGATGGATTCATACTACTCGAAGGATCACTCTGATTGGCAGTAGAAATGAGTGGGTGGTAGGTTTTTCCTGAAAACGAAGTGTTAGAATAAAAAGAAGTTTATCGAAAGATAAAAGACTCAGGATAAAAGTTCACCTGTTGAGCCTCAGGGTCGGAAGCATTACTCCTAATGTGCTCCAGCACTGTGCCACCAGAGGGCTGAGATTGAGTTTCTTTTGAAGGAGGAGGGAGAATCTTGGTTTCGACACCTTGCTGTTTGGTTGTTTGGTAAGGGGAAACTGTTGCCTTATTATTTTTCTGTTTCTTCTTAAGTGGAGTGGGAGGAGTTTCTTCTTCATCATCTTCGACAAGGATTACATTTTCAGTTGGGACTTTTCTTTTCTTTGGCGTTAGAGGAGGCTTGCCACTACCCTGAAGGAAGGAAAATGATAAATAGTTAGAAAAATACAAAAGAGACAAAGAAGTTATTTGATGTAATACCTTTGAACTCTTCTTTGTTTTTTCTGGAGCAGCATTCTTGGCAGAAGGAGCTCCCTGGCTTGAAGAAGTAGTTGGCTTAGAAGCAGTATTCGAACTAGCTTTCGCCACAGGCTTCTCTTTCTTCACCACTTTCCTTTCGACAGCTAAAGAAGAATGTGAGTTAGTCGAAACATGCAAATGTTTAAAAGATTAGCAAAAGACGAAAAGGAGTTGTAAGACCGAGAAATCCAAACATTCCACACCTTCACATGTCGGAGAGGTAATTGTCACCGCATCCAAATCAAAGTGAAGAAAGCCTTTGAAACTGTCTAAGGTATGTTTGGTTGCAACTACTCTTTTAGCAAGTTTTTGCTGGTCATTTTTCAGTTCATTAAAAATGTTCCCACATGTGAACCAATTTGGGTAAGGGGGGAAAATGACAAAGCAAAGTCTGCACTGGGTAAATTTGGAAATTTGGGTGGTTCGCACTCAAAGGCCAAATCATATTTAAATTCAGGTTTTACAGCTTTGGGAAATTTCTTTTTGGTAATTTGTTTTTCAAATTTCTCTTTTAAAATTGGCGCTGCATAACAGACGGTTTGAACAAGTTCCATTGGGTTATAGACAGTTTCAAAGAACTTTTGGAATGCTTGGATTTCTTCAGAATGAGTAAGCTTACCCTTGTAGACATTTTCCTGCAAAGATGAAAAGGCCTTCGCTAGACGTTCCTTGATTTCAGCAGTGGTAAACATATTCTTAGAATAGAAGTCTGTCCACCAAGTGGCGAACCCATTGGTAGAATGGAATGACGGTTGGTATGCTATTAATTGAAATTCAGCAAAATTTGCATGGTATTCTTTATGGGTTACAATGTCTCGAGCGTTCCAATCAGTCCCTGCACATCATATCTCGCGCTTTCGATTGAATAGAGAGACATGAATGAGTTTACACAACCCAAATTGTCGAGAGACAAAGTTAGGTTGGTAAGCCAACAAGCAAACATGGCTCTTTACTGGCAAGATTCTTGAAACAAGCAGCCTTGGGAAGAGAAAGGCACGCCATATATCTTTGATCTCTGTGCTGGCGTCCTTAACAGCATTCTCAAGCGAAGCAGTGAACCAGGAAGAACCATGGGTTCGACTGGCAAATGGAGCCATTGAAGGAGAGAAATGGTGATGCTTCGAGAACATCAGGGTGTATTTGGTGAGGGAAGTTTGCAGATTGTCAACATCATCAACTGGAGTCAGCTGAAGGAGTCTGGTGCCTTCAATGCTTCGATTTACTATCTCTGGGGCATTTTTATCAACATTTCCATGTGTTGGCAAAAAGGATTCGAAGGTGGCATTGAGCCACAATTGAAGAAGCCAATAAGGCCCGGATAGTAATAAGTTTGTACCAGCTTTATACTCCTTTAACTTGGCACTAGCAGATCCTAGACTTTCATACAAACTAGCCAATAAGAGTTCACTTAAACACACTCTTCGACCAGCATGCAATTGATTAGCAAGTGTTAAAAATCTCTTTGCAACTTGCAGAGATTTATAGCAGAAGAAGAACTTGGATAACCACAGACCCAAGAATTCTATATGTTCTATGTCGGAAACTTCTTCCCCATCAGCATGATACAAATTAATATAAGTGTGAACGAAGCGTTCTTGATGTTAAAGTCAATTAAGTTTTCGCAGTCTTGATAGGAGTCGAAGGTTTCTCTTGTCGGAGGAAGTCCAGAAATGGCAGCTACGTCAAAGAGCGTAGGAGTCATCATTCCACAGGGGAGATGAAAGGTGTTATATGTACTATCCCAGAAATATAGGCTGGATAGTAATAAAGGTTGGTGTAAGACCCTAATTTTGACCCTAAGATCTCTCATGGCATCATAACATTTCATTTGCATAGCCTCAAGGATCATAAGCATCTTGGTTCCCTTTGCCCTTGGGTTGGGACCTCTTGTGAGTGGTTTGGGATCACCAAGCATGCTTGAATTTTATATTATTGCTTTTCTCATTTTTATTAACTCAAAAGCACAAAAATATGTCACTAACATCTCTTGTTTGTAGCTTGAGCAATCACAAGGTCTAAAGCTTCTAGGAGACCCTATGGGCATTGACATGGTCAAGAGAAGATGAAAGCAAGCATGGTAATGGTTCCTAAAGATCTCATCCATAAAATATTCCTCCCAAGTATCTCAATTCATCATTTTGATCAAAGCAAATCAAAAGGGCTTGAGGCTTGTTTCCCAAGGAAACCCTAATTCATCTGTCTATCAACTGTGCCTTGCTCATGAAGCAACCTCAACCCATGGTCAAATACAATCAAGGTAAGTTCTTTAATTCATCATTTCATGCATATTTGAACTTATTTTAGTGTCCTCAATCATCAATTCATCAAGATATGAGGTGTGGACTTGAGAAGTTGATCAGTCAATTCATCTAACTATTTTGAAATGCACTGAGACCTAACTTTTTATGTGTTGGTCAAATGGAGATGCCCCCAAGATAAAACATGTTATTAAGAACAATATGAACAACTTTCATGTTCATCAAAAATTGATTTGAATCTTGGAAGGTCATCATCCATTCTAAGACATCATAGGTCATTTTGATTGAAACCCTAATTTTGGGTCAACTTCCCAAGGACATAACTCCTTCATTTTTTATGATATTGAGGTGAGACTTTATGCATTGGAAATCTTAATGTGTCTACTTCAAATGTTATGTTGAGTAAAATTGAAAAATCTCAAAATAAATACATGTGATAATGCAAAACATTATAGGTCACTTTGGACCAAATGCATTGAAATGTGAAAAAGTCCAACTTCAAGTGCCCATAACTTCTTCATCAAAAATCTAAATGATGAAAAATTTAAGTCCAAATTCGTTGTCTTGAAAAGATATACAACTTTCATGTTGAAGATTTTATCATTTGGAGCTTGCATCATTGAGACAGAGGGGCTTGAACATTGGCCAATTTTGGAAATTTCACATAGGCATGTTTTGCACCCTACACTTCAAGCTCAAATTTCATTAATTTCCAAGGCCCAATTGGAGTTTTAATCAATGTAGAATTTGTTCCTTATGCAACAAGCTATCCAACCATTACCCATAAGCCTATGTTTCAATTTTGGAAATATCATTTTCGAAGAAGAGAACCTTTTAGTGCATTTTTGGAAATTCATTTCAAACACATTGCATGAGCTCATGATATCATATCTGCACATCCATTCCTTCTAATTATGATATAAGAAATCAATTCCAATCAGAATTGGGCCCTCCATGCGCCTGTACAGGCCCATGCATGGAGGCCCTATTCTCCCATGCACACTTTGTTCATGCATATTATATGGCTTTGGCTATAAATACATGGCATGTTGTCGCATCCGCGAAAAACAATCGGCGGGCTAAAACAAAAAAACAAATAGAGCCGCCACTGCGCGTTATTTATCCCAAGATAGGGAAAGGAAACGCTCAGAGAAACCTGGAAAAAGCATGGTCTCGCGACCAAAGAGAAAGGGTAAGGGAGTCGGTTACGCAAGGGGAAGGTATTAGCACCCCTCACGTCCGTCGTACTCGACGGGATCCACGCTCTAAAAGAAAGAAAAGGTTGCTAAACAAACATCACACACACACACCGAAGACAACACAGGTGGGGGAAAGAGGAGAGGGCTCGCTAGGATATCGCATCCTATGCCTACGTATCTCGTCTGGAACGAGAATCAGAGCTGTCGTAGTTCGGCTCACGCACGCCAAACAAGACACACACAAACTCAGGCAAACCTGGAACCCGAATGCCAATCGCTGGACTTACATCGGCTTCCGAACCAAACAAACACAATCAGGATACGGACAGCCAATCGCTGGGCTTACATCCATATCCTGACACACAAGAAGATTAACAAGCAAACGCACACAAAAAGAAAAAAAGTGCCCGGAGAGACCTCGCACGGTCTCCTGCCTACATACCTCGTCTGGAACGAGGATCAGGGCGATGTAGTTCCCCTGAAAGGGAAAGAAATTCTAACCAGAAACCAAGGGGAGACACACTACCAGGGAGCTGTACTCGAGCCTAGTGTTATCATGCATCATTGCCCTATGTTGTGGTTTCTACCTACTTGCACAACAGCAAGCTAATCCTATCCAGGAAGAAAGCAAGCATGCAAGCATCAACAAAACAAAACAAGCATTTCAAGCAAGCATTCACAAAGCACACACTATATCCAGTCAGAAGTGGGCTCAAACAAAGGGTTCGACTGCCAAGGCAAGTCATCTGTACAAGGGTAGAGTTAGCTCTTAACCTTGCCATTGAGGGGCTAAGGTGAAGCTGATGAAAGGTGAGTGAAGATCAGACTTCACAGCTCTTATCCCTGATCAGGGAGAGCTTCAGACAAAGGAGCGTGGGTCCAGAATGGAGGGACCCTTCTACGCTTAAGACTCTGACTCGATTGTGCAACAGCACAAGATCTTGGGTTAATGTCCCAATGCATCAACACGGTGGTGTGAGAAGAGGGACGACTCAACAGAATAGCGGGGGATAGATTGCATATCCCTTGGGTTCCGCCAATTGCCTCATAGAGGTCTTTACCTGCTTGGCACAAAAGTAAACAATCACAGACATTGCCTCTTAAGGAGGACTTCAGACAGTTGCCTGGCTAAATAACAAGCCAGGTCTTCCAGACTACATGGAGACAAGAGAGTCTACCTCAACTAGTTTAAAAACCAAGCAGCAGCAAGCAAGTTCTTAAAGAACTGTAAGCGACTAAATGTACCTGAAATCAATCAAGTATCATCAGTACTCAGACAAACCAACAATAAACAGCAAAAGTCAATCTATACAGACAACACAAGTTAATGCACATAAGTGCAAGCCATGAGCTCAAGCTCAAGCATCAAACCTACAACACAAAGCCAATGTTAGTTTACAACATCAAACAAAACTCAATTTAATCAACTTGCACTTTTTCCCTTAAGCCTTTTGCATTTCAACCTGAAAATCCAAACCAAATGTGAGAAACTAGACCACTAGGCCAAGCCTAGGGTCCAAAGGGGATAAAAAAATCAAAACAGCAAGTGAAATTTATCCAAAATCACATTCAAACAAATCAAAAGCAAATGCAATTGGTCCCATGCTCATACCATTCACCATTATCATTTTATGCACAATTTAACATCAAACATGCAATTTGCAACTTCAAATGACCAAACAGAACTATCTCAATCAAAAACATACCAAAACAATTCAATTAATTCCACAAAAATTCACACCTAAACAGGACACATTCAATGTATAGCATGTCAATTTTCAGCTCAATTGGACAAAAGAAAGTAGGTCAATGAAAATCAAGAAGTCCAGACACATTTATACAAGCCAATTCAAGGCATCAACACAAGCATCAAATTCCATAAATCATAAAACATGGACAACAATTAAGAAATGAATGGGACCAAAACCATGATGTCTTACAATGTGTCTAAAATGCTCATGTCAAATTTCATCTTCATCCAATACCATATGAGCATTTCACAAGCATAATGCCAACATGTGTCACACAATGTCACAAAAATGAGCCAACAGAGAAGAAAATTATCAATCAATTAGAAAACTCCATCCAAAATTCCAGCAAAAATCACATGTTATCTTGACATATCAATGATCATTCATGCAAAATATTAGCTCAATCAAACATCTCTAGGCTAGGCAAATAAAATCATGAAGTTGACCTAGCTTGGTGTGACACAAATTGTCACACCTTAATTCAAAAATTCATATCTAATCAACCAAGTATCCAAAAACCACAAACTCTACATGAAAATCACCATCAAGATATCCAGAACAAGCACAAAAAAATTCATTCATTTATTTGAAGGCATCATCATTTCATGAGAGATTTGGCAAAACATACATAAATGTGACACATTGAATCAAACCCTAGGCCAATTAATTTTCCACACGTGCAAAAATTTCACAAAAATCACAATCAAATTCTACACATCATCATGAATATTATGCAAAAAATTTCACAAAATTTGGATGCAAAATGAGTGAGATATGATTTTTACAAGATCATGTAACAAAATGTAAAGAAAATAAGAAAAAGAAAGTGAAATAATAAATAATTAAATGCACCAGTGGCATTGTCGTAATATTTAGGCTCAGGCGCAAAACGACGCCGTTTCAAAAAGAAGCGTTGGCGCTTCCTGATTGGCCAGCGGTGGCGCCAAACAACATTTCAAATGGCAAGGCAAAAAATATGGATCAAACACACGTTTTCATCATCTTCCTCGTCCAGAATTTCCAGGTTTTGCAAAAAAACGAAAATCATCAAATCGCAACCAAAATCTACAAACTCCATATCATTAGAACCATATGAACGTGTACATGATGAATACCTAACTGGCTTAGCCTAATTCCTAACATACAAACGGGATCGAGCAATTTAAGATTGGAACACAAAACTTCAAAGCACGATATCTCTCTCAATCGTCCACCAAATCAAAAACTAAACACAGCATGATGTTCTACATTCAACGATCTGTAAAACGCATGTAATAATTTAAGCAATGGTGAGATTCGAATTTTTGCACCTTGGAGATGGCAGATCTTGTTCTTGATGATTCACGATGCCAAAGCTCCAAACAGATGATGATTGAGGTATAGGAAGTTGAATGCAACTCGTGTCTTAGCTCAAAGATGCTCCAATTGAAAGAAATCTCAAAATGCCATTGATGTGCACACTTTGAACAGTCCACGAATCTGAGGCTTCTTGCAATGATTCACCAAAACAGATGTAGATGAAGGTATGTGGAAGATGAATCAAAAAGAATCAATCCATTTGGTGAAGATTTGATGAAGTTTTGATCAAAAAAGCTTGATGAAGTTCTTGAGAAATTGAGAGAAAATGGAGGGAAAATCAGTTAGATTTCTTGGAATGTGCAATTGTGATTAACATTCTGTTACAATTAGTAACTTATACTCCACCTTAATCCAATGTACTAATCTCAATTAGCAAAATTTTGAAGATATAGCATAATTGCACTTTAAGTGAAATTCCAAAAATGCCCTTGCCAAATATTGCACCATGACAGCTCATGACAGTTGGAACAAGTTTCAATTGGCATTTGGAGAGTGTTGCAAAAAGTCTCATTCCAAAATTCCATGTATTTCTCAAATTGGACCATTTTGCCCTTGGATTTTAATTGTTGCACTTGAAAATTGACCTTTTGCATTGACCATTTTTGATGAATTTTGATTATGCACCATGAAAGTACATGTGAAATGGAGTTTGCTCATAAAAAGATCAACCATTTTGGACATTCCATGTGAAAGTTATGCCACTTTGATTATAGGCATTTTTTGAAATTGAATGGACCATAACTTGCCAACCATACATGGGAATTTCAAGTTCTTGGACTTTTTGGAAAGGTGAGACCAAGATCTACAACTTTCATGTTGAACAAATTTTCATTTGAAGCTTTTTTGGACACGTAATTTTGTGGTGAAAAACTTTCCATTTTTGGAAACTTCCATTACAAGTCACTTTCTATTTTTGGCAATTTTTGTCCTGACTTTATTTTCTTCATTCTTGAGCTTTGACATGTCAAATGAAACTTGTTTCAACATGAATGAAGTGTATCCAACTCTCTCCTACCTCCAAATCCATAAAATCAAGCACAGTTGACCACAGTTGACTTTTCAACTGATATATGAATTTGGCAATGCACTGATCAAACTGAGCCCCAATCTTCTGATGAAATGGCTCAAGGATGAAACCCTAGCCTCCATAAGCTCAATACAATCATGAAATGATCCCCATATCCATTGTAGACCCCATCTCCTTGTCATGCCCTGATTGGCCCAATGCAACTGATTAGGGTTGACCAGTGGTCAAAACCCCAATCTCAAGGTATCTGATCAATCTTCTGAATCTCCTGGATGATATCAAGACCATGATGATGATGATGTATCAATCTCACCAAGATGAAGACCAATCTCCTTGAGAACTATGAAACCCTAATTTGGACCTCCACACCCTCAGATGATTAATGACCAGTCCAATGAAACCCTAGCTTGCACATAACCTCTTCATCTTCTGATCAAGACTGGTGAGGATGACCTGCACAATGTAACCACATGATATGCAATTATGCAATGCCTAATGACCTAAAAATGTTATGCAATATGTTATGCTAGTCCCAAGAGAAGAGGGCAAATTTTGAGGTGTTACAGCTGCCCCTATTCAATCCACTGTGAACCTGTCGATATGAATAGCCTCGGCTTTCAGATGACCATGATGAAGAGTGATTGAATACCAAGAACAGACGAACAATTTGCACTCTGATGGGAAATAATTAACAACGCCTATCAGAATCGGCGAAGAAACACAATCTTGAAGAAAAATCCGTCTGGTACGGAGAAAGTCGGCCGGATCACCGAAACAACAACGTCGACCTGGATACCAAAATAAATGGTAACGCAGGGATAACCACAGCCTGAACACCACATATCCGTTGGGGATTATCATTCCTTTTTTTTTATGCTTTTCTTGAACCCCGAATTTTTCTGATAATCTCTCTTCTTCTTTTTTTTTCTTGAACCCCGAAATTTCTTTTTGCGCGAATGATCCCCAATCACTGCATTTGAACCCCATTCTCCTGTTTGCCAAAATAATGAACCCCATTCTCCATTTGAACCCCAGTCGCCTGACGATAACTTGTGATCGCCATTGTGAACCCCATCTCCAGAAAACACCTCGTGTCTCCTTTTCTCCATCTGGACCCCGCTTTCCAGAAAATGCCTCAACACTTCCTTTTCTCCGTTTGAACCCCGATCTCCATAAAATGCCTCAACATCTCCCCTTCTCCATTTGAACCCCATTCTCCCATCTCTCGTGATAATTCCGCTGGCAACATCGGAAATAACACCAAACCACTCTGAGGGCGACATATCAGAGGGTACACCTTCACAAAGGAAGGTAACATGTGCATCTCTTCATCCGAAGACACCCATAACGACTTCCGTTGGCATCCGCCAAAGTCTAAGGTGACACATGAACAGAAGATAATCCTGAAGACCTCATCCCGGATATAATCTTCAACTCCAATCTCCATTTGAACCCCAGAAAATGCCTCAACATTTCCTTTTCTCCGGTTGAACCCCGAAAATCGCGCTGATCGCATAACGTCCTTCGATTTCAATCCCATCTCCGTTCGACGGAAAAAACTCATCCAGTATCGCACTACTGGAGAACATTGCTGATCTGACATCATGACGCTAGACTCCTCAGAGTAACATCTTCACCATCCGGCGAAACCAAAACCTCAAGCGGTAACCACGGCTTGAGTCGCACTGATCGCGCAATACTTCCATCTCTGGCCGACAGAAAACAAATTCTCCCAGTATCGCACTACTGGGGAATACCTTTGATTAAAACCACGAGGCTAAACTCCTCGGAGTAACACCTTCACATTTGGATAAAACCACTTCTCAAACGATAACCACGGCTTGAGACTAGCTTATGCTTGCAATGATGAATGACTTTTTCTGCGTAATGCTCCATAACTATGGAAATGCTACGCGCTTTATTATTTTTCTATGCAACATGCTATGCTATTTTTCATGATGAATGCATAAAAACGTCCCCCTCAAAGGATTCTACTGGGGAGCACGAGATACTCTGTTGAGGAACTCGTCAATACTCCGATCTCCACCCCGCTGGGGAATAGCACCGCTGCTGGGAAAAGGTAACCCTTGCTGAGGAAGAACCTCCTTTGCACCCAATCCGCTCGGGAAACTGCTGGGGATAAGAACCACCCACGCCCTGTGGGGATACATCGGTCTTTGACTTGCTGAGGATATCAATCCCGACTCTGCTTGGAGAACCCTCACAGATACCTGACGACTTCACTGGGAAAATGCTCACAGATACTCTGCCGGGAAACAGCCACCTTCAGGCCTGGCGACTGGGGAAGCATCGGTCTGACACCTGCTGGGGATAACCATCCTGACCCTGCTAGGGAAGCAAATGCCACTCCGCTGGGGACAACCCATGCAATCCATAGGTAGAATCAACTCAGCTGGGGATGCAAATAACAGTCTGCTACGGAAACTCATCCAATCCACTGGTAGGATGAACACTGCTGGAGATATATTTCATTGAAACCCGCTCCACTCGGGGATAGCAACCTTCGGGCCTGGCCGCTGAGGAAACATCGTTTTAAACCTGCCGGGGATAACCATCCCAACTCAGCTAGGGGATCCACAGACCTTGGATCTGCTGGGGAGTTGGTCCTCTAAACTCTGCTTGGGGACCCCGCTGGGGAAATGAGGAAAGCTGGTACAGAACACCCGTCAACTCGTCGAACCACGGTATCCGCCTCCCAATCTCGTATCAGCTTTCCACTTTTGAGAATTCCCAGACTCGTCTGGACCTTTTCTGCTCCATCATCTTGTATTCCCAACCGCTCCGCGCTCGACGAAGATCGAACTCCTGAGATTTATACAGAAATTTCAATTTTCCGACTTTGAAGAGTCTTCTTGATTAATTCCAAAGGTCGTCGGACGTCTCTCGTCGTCTCTTCACTGTTTTCCAACTTGCTTGTCCCTGATTGGACTCTGCGGGGATTTTCTACAGACTTTCCAATCTTCCGATTTTGAAGAGTCTTCTTGATATCATTCAAGGATCGTCGTACGTCTCAACGTCTCTTCATCATCCCTTCATATTCATTCGTCCCTGATCGGACTTCATGGGAATTGGCTTTGCAACAGCTTCCACATCACAACCTGCAAGTGAGTGAAAACATCTAACAGTTCCTGCAAAACAGATCGTTAGATAAAACCGTGCCCCAGGCGTGTCAAGATTTCAACACTTGGGTCACTCAACCTTCCGAATAAGATTTCAAGCTTTCAATCTTATAAACATGCATTGGAAGGGACCTGTATGTCTTAAAATGCAAGATTCTTTATCAAAATAATCGGATGTTTTTGCAATCAAAGCAGTAATGAAAACAAAAAACAAAATTATTTGACTGAATATGCATTTTATTGATTGAAAATTGTGTGGCTCAAATTGAGCAATACAAAGGAAGGCAATTCCTGAAAAGAGGTAATTGCGCACAAAAGGAAAAATCTATCCTAATGGCAATGTGAAACCCGTAATCTCATCGAGTTCCAACTCGGTTACACCCCCTATGTCCTCAGACTCTCATTGCCTCCTGCCTTCTGAACAAGACGATTCTGATTGATCCCTACCGGATATTACCCATGATGCTTTAACCAAAGCGCAAACGATCATGCTGGACGCAGTTGTTCGTTTCAATCCCTCTTTTGCCTGGATCGCCCTTTCGGGTTTTCAGTCCACCGGGATACCCATTTTTGCCCAAGTCGCCTTTTCAGGTTTTCGACTTGCCGGGTGTATATTTTTTCTTTTTATCCCTAATTTCTGCCCGAACCTTTTCTTTCTGTTTTTTGGTTCGCCGGGATGCCCATTTTTGCCTGGACTATTTTGTTCTTTTCGTCCAGCGGGTCTCTTCATACGAAGTATTTTTTAACTGCGTCCGCATTCACAGGGGATGGAAAATCTTCGCCATCCATGGTCGTTAACAACAAGGCTCCGCCAGAGAAGACCTTCTTGACCACGAATGGACCTTCATAATTAGGTGTCCATTTGCCCCTTCGATCGTTTTGAGGAGGAAGGATCCTTTTCAGCACCATATCACCTACGTGATATACCCGAGGTCGCACCTTCTTGTCAAAAGCACGCTTCATCCTTTGCTGGTATAACTGTCCATGACAGATGGTTGCTAGCCTCTTTTCCTCAATCAGGCTCAACTCTTCGTACCGGGTCCTTACCCATTCAGCCTCTTGTAATTTCACGTCCCTCAGGACTCTCAAAGAGGGAATCTGAACCTCAACCGGTTGCACGGCTTCCATTCCACATACCAACGAGAAAGGAGTTGCCCCAGTAGATGTACGCACCGATGTTCGATACCCAGTATACAAGCTTCGTACTTGCCACATTGTCAGCGCATTCAAATGCTATCCGGGAAACGAAGGGAACATGGGATCCCTTTGGCGTAACCAAAGCACTAACTCGTCCACATTAACCCCATCAGACATCAAAACCCGTTCGGATTCAGGGTCAGGCCCCTCCTCCGGGATTGGTTCCTCACAATCTTTCGATTTGAGAAACATGATGTCCTCATCAGGGAATTCAAACTTCATCGGTTGATAATCATCAATGGATTGCTGAGCGAGGTAATCAGACAATACACTCCCCTTGATCGCCTTCTGAGAGGTATACTGTATATCATATTCTGTCAAAATCATTTGCCACCTCGCAACCCGTCCGGTCAATGCTGGCTTTTCAAAAATGTACTTGATTGGATCCATCTTGGAAATCAATAAAGTGGTATGAACCAGCATATACTGCCTTAGTCGGCGAGCAGCCCAGACCAAAGCACAGCAAGTTTTCTCGAGCAGTGAATATCTTGTTTCACAGTCGGTAAACTTTTTGCTAAGGTAGTATATGGCATGCTCTTTTCGACCAGACTCGTCATGCTTCCCCAATACACACCCCATAGACCCCTCGAGGACTGTCAGGTACAGAATTAACGGTCTTCCCTCCACAGGAGGCATCAGAATCGGAGGCTCCTGCAAATACTCTTTTATTTTTTCAAATGCCGCCTGGCAATCATTATTCCACCTGACCGTTTGATCTTTTCTCAATAATTTGAATATTGGTTCACACGTGGCTGTTAGATGAGATATGAACCGCGAAATGTAGTTCAATCTACCTAAGAAACCACGAACCTCCTTCTCCGTTCTCGGTTCAGGCATTTCTCTTATTGCTTTTACTTTTGCAGGATCAACCTCGATTCCTTTCTCGCTTACGATGAACCCCAGCAACTTACCGGACCGCACTCCGAACGTGCACTTATTCGGATTCAACCTCAGTCTGAACTGTCTCAGCCGGTCGAACAACTTGGCCAGATCTACCAAATGCCCCTCTTCTGTCTGGGACTTTGCTATCATGTCATCAACATAGCATTCAATTTCATGATGAATCATATCATGAAACAAAGTCACCATGGCCCTCTGATAAGTAGCACCGGCGTTCTTGAGACCGAATGGCATCACCTTGTAACAAAAAGTGCCCCACGGTGTAATGAACGTTGTTTTCTCCATATCATCTGACGACATTTTGATCTGATTATAGCCAGAAAAGCCATCCATGAAGGAAAACACCGAGAATTGAGTTGTATTGTCTACCAACACGTCAATGTGAGGTAATGGAAAATCATCTTTTGGACTAGCTCTGTTCAGGTCTCGATAGTCCACACACATTCTCACCTTACCATCTTTCTTCGGGACTGGCACGATGTTCGCAACCCATGGCGGATAATTAGTGACAGCAAGGAAACCAGCATCCCACTGCTTCTGCACTTCCTCTTTAATTTTCATCGCCATATCAGGTCGAGTTCTGCGCAACTTCTGCTTCACTGGAGGACAATCTGCTCTCAACGGTAGCTTGTGCACAACGATATCGGTATCCAACCCTGGCATATCTTGATAAGACCAGGCAAAGATGTCGACATACTCTTTCAACAGTGCTACCAATCTGCTCTTGACACTTGCCTCCAAAGCAGCCCCGATTTTCACCTCTTTCTTGACCTCGTCGGTACCCAGATTCACTGTTTCAATCTGCTCTTCATGCGGCTGAATCACCTTCTCCTCTTGTTTCAACAACCTGGCTAATTCCCCTGGCAGTTCACAATCTTCTTCGTCTTCTTCTTCAGCAAGATAGATTGGATTGTCGAAGTCATACAAGGGTGTAACAGGATTGTTATCAATGAGATCCGGAGAAGAATCGCATCTGCATGAATGTTGATTCATGCATTGCTTTAGAACCGGTGTGAGACAAATTGAAAAAAGAAAAATGAAAACATTGCCATTTTTATTTGTTTTTATTTTTAAACTGTAAAAATAAATGAAAAACAGGGAACACCGCTTTTTGACTGAAAAACATCCATTTATTAATGATGCAGAAATGTTGCAAATTATGAACATGAGGTGGCCCTTACAATGAACCATTACGTGTCGGGCAACACGCAAGGCTTTCATGCATATAAAATCAAAACAGGAAAAATATTACTCTTCCAGCAGAGTGACCCGGATGATCTCTTCAGCCTTCCAGTTCTGGATTCCCATCCCTGGTGCGCACGGCTTTATCCACCGGTCCATGTCGCAGTCACTATCAGTGTCGTCACTCATCATGCAGATGTGATCCGGATCCAGCATTCCGGCACTAGTGAATGTGACTGACGTACGACGTCCTCTGCCTTGCCCTGAGCCTCGGCCCGGCTGGTAGCCCACTCCGAAGCGATCTTTCTTTGCGGGAACATCCATCATTCTGCCCCAACCAGGAGCCTCTCCATTCTTCACCACCTCAGCGGCCTGTTTGTACGAAGCAATGGACGGTTTTTCCTCCTCTTTGGCAAAAAGAGCATTCTCTACCTTAACGGTTTCGAATGCTTGGCTAGGCGTCTCCCATATTTCGCCGTCCATCTCCACATATTTGAATGAGGACAGGTGGATGACAAAGATATCTTCCTCTCCGCACACAGTGACGACTTGGCCCTCCCAGATGTACTTCAACTTCTGGTGCAAAGTCGAGGTCACTGCCCCAGCAGCATGAATCCACGGCCTACCCAACAAGCAACTATATGCCGGCTGAATATCCATGACATAGAATGTCGACTTAAACACCTCCGGGCCTATCTTCACTGGCAGCTCAACCTCTCCAAACACGGCCCGCTTCGACCCATCAAAAGCCCGCACAATCAAATCAGTCGGAGTCAAAATCAGCCCGTCACAATTAAGCTTTGCCAAAGCCTTCTTTGGCAACACATTCAAAGAGGAGCCGGTATCAACCAGCACATGCGAAAGCACGGCTCCTTTACATTCCATTGTGATGTGTAGTGCCCGATTGTGATTCCTCCCATCCACAGTCAGATCCATGTCGGTGAAACCCAACCCATGGCTGGCATGCACGTTAGACACGACCGTTTCCAACTGGTTTATCGTAATCTCTTGAGGAACATAGGCTTTCTTCAAGATTTTCAACAAAGCCTCCCTATGCCCCTCAGAGCTTAATAGCAATGACAGAATTGATATTTTGGACGGAGTCTG
Organism: Lathyrus oleraceus; assembly: GCF_024323335.1. Taxonomy (NCBI): domain Eukaryota; kingdom Viridiplantae; phylum Streptophyta; class Magnoliopsida; order Fabales; family Fabaceae; genus Lathyrus; species Lathyrus oleraceus. The sequence continues at coordinate 207,912,243 of NC_066582.1, forward strand.
CTGCAGATGATCAACCAGCTTGTACTCTGACTTCTTGATGATCCTCAAAAATTCTTCAGCATCATCATCAAGTTTTTCATCTGACCCAACCGGCGCCGGTGTCACAACTGGAGTACTCTCATTCACCACAGCTTTTCCTTTTGCCCTGACTAAAGCCTCGACCTTTTCTTTTTTCTCTTTCTCTCCTTCTCCTCCCCTCAAGGCCTCCGGAGCAAATAATCTGCCACTGCGAGTGAAACCGCTGGCACCGACATTATCCACCTTTGAAATAGTGGTTTCACTTGCAGTCTGGTCTTCCACCTTCTCACCATTGCAGTAGACCTCTCCACCATAATGCCATGGCATGGCATCATCTTTGTCATACGGAATCGGTCCAGGCACCGTGATGGTAACTGGAGCCGCTTCAGCAAGAGTAGACAAATCCACCGGATCAAAATAAATCGTTATGGTGGAGACCTCATCTTTCCCCTCATCAACCTTCTTCTCAATCATTATACTCCCCTCGTCCATCAGACCCTGGACAGTCTTCCTCAGCAATGAACACCCATTGACAGAAGCAGTGCACTCGGCACAATCCATGCCACAACCCGGATAGACCCCATTCAACCTCAACTGCCTCTTCACCTCAGCCAGAGGAGTCCTCAACTGATCAACGCTTGACAACCCAACTCTATTCTCTTCAGAAATGGCATTCACCCCCCTTTGACCATGCGCAGGCATGGGATTAGCATTAACGTTGGGAGATGGGGCGAAGTTGATTGCCTTCGAATCCACCAGGTCTTGAACTGTGTGCTTAAAAGCTTTACAGTTCTCTATATTGTGTCCGGGAGCACCCGAGTGGAATTCGCATTTTGCATTCTCATCATAACTAGCTGGCCTTTGATCAGGTCTCAAAGGTGTCAGCGTTCTGGTCTTTACTAGCCCCAAGTCCATCAACTTTTTAAACAAAAAAGAATAGGTCACCGGCGGCCTATCAAACTGCCTGTCCATAGCTCTTCCCTTCATCTAATAACCAACCCTTTGAGGCCTCTGCTAAAAGGGTTGCCTCTGCTGCTGAGGTTGTTGCTGTTGTGGTTGTTGCTCAGCAGGAATAGTTACCGCAGCAGTGTGCTGAAAGTAACGCTCCCTACTGGGTCCCCTCTGTGCGTAGACAACACTGGTATCTCCTTCCTTTTTCCTCTGACCACCATTACCAAAGGGCTTCTTCGACCCGGACGACAAAGCTGCACCCTGAATTTTACCGAGCTTCAACCAGCTCTCAATCCTTTCACCAGCCACCACAATATCAGAAAAGTTGGTCACCGGACAACCAACCATCCTCTCAGCATAAGCCCCTTGTAAGGTCCCCATGAAGAGATCAGACATCTCCCTATCAACAAGTGGAGGTTGCACTTTGGCAGCCAACTCCCTCCATCTCTGGGCATATTCTTTAAACCCTTCATTGTTTTTCTGAGACATACCCTACAGCTGGGTACGACTCGGGGCCATATCAGCATTGAACTAATACTGTTTAAAGAATGCGTCCCCCAGATCCTGCCAGTTCTTGATATTTGAGGACTTGAGCTTGGTGTACCATTCCAGTGAGCCTCCAGACAGGCTGTCCTGGAAGAAGTACATCCACAGCTTTTGATCCATTGTATATGCAGAAATCTTGCGGACGAATGCCTGTAGATGAGTCTCAGGACAGGAACTCCCATTATATCTGTCAAAAGCGGGCGCTTTGAATTTCTGCGGGATCACAATCCCCTCTACCAACCCCATATTTGACATGTTAACCATCCCAGGAGTGGCGTAGCTTTCAAGAGCTCTGATTTTCTCAGCCAGCAGCTGAATCTCTTTGTTCTGCGGAGGAGCACCATACTGACCAAATGGCTCGTTGTGCATTGAGAACTGATCTGCTTCTCTATCTTCTTCTCTGTCATCCTCAACACCGAAGAAAGGAGGAAAAAGACTATCTTTCAGATTCTGACCTGGCCCAGGTTGACCACCAGCACTACCAAAACCAGCATTGTTATTCACTATACCAACCGTTGTCCTCTTACCGCCGTCGCGAGAGCCACCCAGCCCCTGGTTGGAGACACCATCCAGGTTTATACCACTGTTTGCTGCTGAAGCCCGCTCGAGCTTCTCGACTTTATCAGCCAAAGCTTTCTGACCAACTGCAAAACCCTGCATGATGTTGATCAGCTCATTCATCTTGTCCTTTAGCTCGAGGAGATCAGTACTCGGGAGATCCATTAGCCTGGGAGTATTGCGCCTTGTGAAGTATCTGTGGGGGCGAGTTGAATGCAAAGGTACAGTTCTGCGAGCACGAGCAATGATTCCTGAAACAATCAAGCACGTTAGCAACAAATACCTGCAAAATAAAACACAAGTTATTATGATCATGCATGAATGCAGTGTTTATCCACATGAGGAACACTTTGTCTCTTGATCCTGGTTTCATTGAGACAAAATAATAATTCGGCAGCGATATTCTGACATTCAGCATTTACTTTCATCGTGCAGATCAGAGGTATATGATTTAGCAAAAATAACCCCAACCATGTGTGTGCTTGTGTGAGTGCATACGGTAAAACAAATAAAGCTTGCAGATCAATCACTAAATGAAAATAACCATCACATAACAAAATGCACAATAAGTGCCATAGTCATACATCAAATCAGATATAAATCCAATACAATCTTCCAGAATAGGGAAAGAAATACAAGCAAATGAATTCCGTCAACAAGCCTGACGGTAATCCAACACAAATGAAAGATCTAGCCTGATGAGGGTCCCACAGATGGCCCTATCTCATCTTCCATCCTTGCGAACTCTGCAGCGAACCTGAGCTCGGTATTCTCCTGCTGTAATCTCCCCACCTCCTTCTGGTGAATCTTCATCTGCCGGAAGTAATGATCTCTCTCAGCAATGTAATGACCTCTCTCGGCGATGATCTTTGCTTTCTCTGCCTCCCATCCTGCAGCAAGGACTCTGGCTCTAGCATCTCTCTGATCTCTCACGAGGATTTGCCTCCTCTTCTCATCTTCAATGACCTTTGAAGCTCTAGCTAATCTCTCTTTGGTGATGTCATGCTCCTTTGTTGAAGATGCCAAAGCTTGACTGACCTTTCCATAGTAAGCAGTGTCCATCTCAAAACGCTTTGCTTCCAGGGCATGTCGCTTGTCTTGATCTTCCATCTTCACTCTGAGCTCCTGATTAGCCCTCTGAACCCAAGCAACACTCATCTCCAATTCCGTCTTCTCTGCAAGCAACTGATCTCTCTCCCGCTTCATCTCTAAGAACTCGTCCATACTAACAGTAGAAGGAGTCTCCTCAATCAACGGATACCAAGGATCAACCATAGGAAACGGTAGACAAGTAAGCTCCACTCTCTTACTGAGCCAGTCATCGAACGGAGGAAAAGATCTGTTATTAGCCCTTCCCCAAGAAACCTTGCCCTTCCTCTGAATGTTGCGCCATGCCTCAGATACCTGCTTCACCTTGGCCTGATTGCCCTCAACTGGGAAGTATACAGATTCCTGAACCTCACTTTTGAACGGAGGACGCTCCATAGCAAATCCCATCTGCCTCTTAAGAAGTGTCGGGTTATAATTAATGCAACCCTGAACTCCTATAAGTGGTACATTGGGAAAACCCCTACAACTGCAGATAAAGTCTTGTCCAACCCCACTACTGTGAGTCCAATCTATGTCTTTGGCCCTCAAACCCATCAGCTTGGTCGCCCAATTAACATTCTGGCCCAGAAGAACAAAAGCACCCTTGGAAGGCAAGTAACCCATAAACCACTTGTATAGCAACTGAGCGCAGCATCGAATCAATCCCCCACGCCTCTTCTCGTTCCGGTTATGAACCGAGTAATAGACATCTCCAATCAAGGTGGGAATAGGATTCCTCTGAACAAACAAGCGAATGGCATTAATATCCACAAAGTTCTTCTGGTTAGGAAACAGAATGATCCCATAAATGCCCGCAGCAATCAAAGCACAGACAACTTCCCCATTACCCAACTCCGCCTGCTCCTTAGCCTTAGCTTCTAAGAAACTCAGATGAAAACCAGGCAACTTCCCCTTCTCTTTCAGACTACCCTTCACCATCTCTGGACTCAAATAAAGAGCACGGGAAATCCCACTAATATCAGGTTCTTCCTTAGTAGCATAGAAAGGAACCTGATCTCTGATCTGAATGCCCAACATATCAGCATAGTCCTCCATCAATGGCCCGAGTAAGTAATCTGGGAAGACAAAACACCTCAAACCAGGATCATAGAACTGGAGAAGAGTATGAATGGCACTCCTGTCTCTGTCAATGAGTCTGAAAACCACCTTCAGAATACCCCCATACATCTCACGAAACATCCCCACATGGTCGGGTGCAATCAATGCAATCATATCCTTCAGCACACTGATCTCTGGTTCAAAGAAACTGTAAGCCACATCGTCCTTCAAACCGGGTCTCCTCATGTCTAAGAAATCTCTCAACCAGAATCTCGATCAAAAGGGTCCCTGCATATGGATAAACATGTGTTAGATGCAGGTAAATGCAGTATGTAATGATGTTGATGAATGAATGTTATGCATTGCCATCCTCCAAGCCATCTGATCATCTGTTGCACTGAACCATAGCCCTGATCTCTGAACTGGTCACAACCATCTGAAGGAATATGTAATCACCAATCCGACTCAAGGGTTCCGAAATAAACGGAAGACAGATACATCATCATCATCAGACAACCTCTGAACAGATACCCACATTCGTCTGAATCGGCCCGGGGAATCCTGAAATAAACGGATCCCCACTGATAAACACCACAGACAGCACTCCGGCGTCTCGGCAATAAATGACCATAAATCCGACTGATAAATATGACTCTGATCCCCTGAACCATTAGTCACCATCAAAGTCACTATCTGAACATGCATCTGACAGAATCAACCCTCCCCTCACAGGTAAATTCTAATCAGGTCATCCTAAGGCGGATAATGGTCTCGACAATCGGGCAGAGATGCTCAATGGGTTTGCCCTTTCGGGTGTGCCATTATAGCTCCCTTAAGATCGTCTAAACCAAAGATCCGGGAAATGATCGGTCACCGGAGTCAATAGTTCAAAAGAGATAACCCAACCAAAGTGGAAAACCCCACTGGAAGAGCACTTCTCAGATGAACCTCGTCCGGCTTGTGGTATGTCACGTCGCAACAATGTGCCCAACCGGCATGTGAGCGACGTGAGACCACGCTAATCCTAGGTGTATACTCGGGCCTGGGTTTTAGCCCCACTCAGAACACCCACCCCAAACAGAGGAAACACCTGCACAGAGGACGGCAACATGATAGTATGATGCATGCAAATATTTATGCAAATATATACACTGTTAGAATAATAAATGCAATAAATAAAGCAACACAAACAACCTAAACTATCCTAGAACGCTAGGAAAGACTCGCTTAGGGAAGATGGACCAGCATAGGTCAACATCTATGGGGTCCCCAGCAGAGTCGCCAGCTGTCGCATCCGCGAAAAACAACCGGCGGGCTAAAACAAAAAAACAAACAGAGCCGCCACTGCGCGTTATTTATCCCAAGATAGGGAAAGGAAACGCTCAGAGAAACCTGGAAAAAGCATGGTCTCGCGACCAAAGAGAAAGGGTAAGGGAGTCGGTTACGCAAGGGGAAGGTATTAGCACCCCTCACGTCCGTCGTACTCGACGGGATCCACGCTCTAAAAGAAAGAAAAGGTTGCTAAACAAACATCACACACACACACCGAAGACAACACAGGTGGGGGAAAGAGGAGAGGGCTCGCTAGGATATCGCATCCTATGCCTACGTATCTCGTCTGGAACGAGAATCAGAGCTGCCGTAGTTCGGCTCACGCACGCCAAATAAGACACACACAAACTCAGGCAAACCTGGAACCCGAATGCCAATCGCTGGACTTACATGGGCTTCCGAACCAAACAAACACAATCAGGATACGGACAGCCAATCGCTGGGCTTACATCCATATCCTGACACACAAGAAGATTAACAAGCAAACGCACACAAAAAGAAAAAAAGTGCCCGGAGAGACCTCGCACGGTCTCCTGCCTACATACCTCGTCTGGAACGAGGATCAGGGCGATGTAGTTCCCCTGAAAGGGAAAGAAATTCTAACCAGAAACCAAGGGGAGACACACTACCAGGGAGCTGTACTCGAGCCTAGTGTTATCATGCATCATTGCCCTATGTTGTGGTTTCTACCTACTTGCACAACAGCAAGCTAATCCTATCCAGGAAGAAAGCAAGCATGCAAGCATCAACAAAACAAAACAAGCATTTCAAGCAAGCATTCACAAAGCACACACTATATCCAGTAAGAAGTGGGCTCAAACAAAGGGTTCGACTGCCAAGGCAAGTCATCTGTACAAGGGTAGAGTTAGCTCTTAACCTTGCCATTGAGGGGCTAAGGTGAAGCTGATGAAAGGTGAGTGAAGATCAGACTTCACAGCTCTTATCCCTGATCAGGGAGAGCTTCAGACAAAGGAGCGTGGGTCCAGAATGGAGGGACCCTTATACGCTCAAGACTCTGACTCGATTGTGCAACAGCACAAGATCTTGGGTTAATGTCCCAATGCATCAACATGGTGGTGTGAGAAGAGGGACGACTCAACAGAATAGTGGGGGATAGATTGCATATCCCTTGGGTTCTGCCAATTGCCTCATAGAGGTCTTTACCTGCTTGGCACAAAAGTAAACAATCACAGACATTGCCTCTTAAGGAGGACTTCAGACAGTTGCCTGGCTAAATAACAAGCCAGGTCTTCCAGACTACATGGAGACAAGAGAGTCTACCTCAACTAGTTTAAAAACCAAGCAGCAGCAAGCAAGTTCTTAAAGAACTGTAAGCGACTAAATGTACCTGAAATCAATCAAGTATCATCAGTACTCAGACAAACCAACAATAAACAGCAAAAGTCAATCTATACAGACAATACAAGTTAATGCACATAAGTGCAAGCCATGAGCTCAAGCTCAAGCATCAAACCTACAACACAAAGCCAATGTTAGTTTACAACATCAAACAAAACTCAATTTAATCAACTTGCACTTTTTCCCTTAAGCCTTTTGCATTTCAACCTGAAAATCCAAACCAAATGTGAGAAACTAGACCACTAGGCCAAGCCTAGGGTCCAAAGGGGATAAAAAAATCAAAACAGCAAGTGAAATTTATCCAAAATCACATTCAAACAAATCAAAAGCAAATGCAATTGGTCCCATGCTCATACCATTCACCATTATCATTTTATGCACAATTTAACATCAAACATGCAATTTGCAACTTCAAATGACCAAACAGAACTATCTCAATCAAAAACATACCAAAACAATTCAATTAATTCCACAAAAATTCAAACCTAAAAAGGACACATTCAATGTATAGCATATCAATTTTCAGCTCAATTGGACAAAAGAAAGTAGGTCAATGAAAATCAAGAAGTCCAGACACATTTATACAAGCCAATTCAAGGCATCAACACAAGCATCAAATTCCATAAATCATAAAACAGTGACAACAATGAAGAAATGAATGGGACCAAAACCATGATGTCCTATAATGTGTATAGAATGCTCATGTCAAATTTCATCTTCATCCAATACCATATGAGCATTTCACAAGCATAATGCCAACATGTGTCACACAATGTCACAAAATGAGCCAACAGAGAAGAAAATTATCAATCAATTAGAAAACTCCATCAAAAATTCCAGCAAAAATCACATGTTATCTTGACATATCAATGATCATTCATGCAAAATATTAGCTCAATCAAACATCTCTAGGCTAGGAAAATAAAATCATGAAGTTGACCTAGCTTGGTGTGACACAAATTGTCACACCTTAATTCAAAAATTCATATCTAATCAACCAAGTATCCAAAAACCACAAACTCTACATGAAAATCACCATCAAGATATCCAGAACAAGCACAAAAAAATTCATTCATTTATTTGAAGGCATCATCATTTCATGAGAGATTTGGCAAAACATACATAAATGTGACACATTGAATCAAACCCTAGGCCAATTAATTTTCCACACGTGCAAAAATTTCACAAAAATCACAATCAAATTCTACACATCATCATGAATATTATGCAAAAAAATTCACAAAATTTGGATGCAAAATGAGTGAGATATGATTTTTACAAGATCATGTAACAAAATGTAAAGAAAATAAGAAAAAGAAAGTGAAATAATAAATAATTAAATGCGCCAGTGGCATTGTCGTAATATTTAGGCTCAGGCGCAAAACGACGCCGTTTCAAAAAGAAGCGTTGGTGCTTCCTGATTGACCAGCGGTGGCGCCAAACAACATTTCAAATGGCAAGGCAAAAAATATGGATCAAACACACGTTTTCATCATCTTCCTCGTCCAGAATTTCCAGGTTTTGCAAAAAAACGAAAATCATCAAATCGCAACCAAAATCTACAAACTCCATATCATTAGAACCATATGAACGTGTACATGATGAATACCTAACTGGCTTAGCCTAATTCCTAACATACAAACGGGATCGAGCAATTTAAGATTGGAACACAAAACTTCAAAGCACGATATCTCTCTCAATAGTCCACCAAATCAAAAACTAAACACAGCATGATGTTCTACATTCAACGATCTGTAAAACGCATGTAATAATTTAAGCAATGGTGAGATTCGAATTTTTGCACCTTGGAGATGGCAGATCTTGTTCTTGATGATTCACGATGCCAAAGCTCCAAACAGATGATGATTGAGGTATAGGAAGTTGAATGCAACTCGTGTCTTAGCTCAAAGATGCTCCAATTGAAAGAAATCTCAAAATGCCATTGATGTGCACACTTTGAACAGTCCACGAATCTGAGGCTTCTTGCAATGATTCACCAAAACAGATGTAGATGAAGGTATGTGGAAGATGAATCAAAAAGAATCAATCCATTTGGTGAAGATTTGATGAAGTTTTGATCAAAAAAGCTTGATGAAGTTCTTGAGAAATTGAGAGAAAATGGAGGGAAAATCAGTTAGATTTCTTGGAATGTGCAATTGTGATTAACATTCTGTTACAATTAGTAACTTATACTCCACCTTAATCCAATGTACTAATCTCAATTAGCAAAATTTTGAAGAATTAGCATAATTGCACTTTAAGTGAAAGTTCCAAAAATGCCCTTGCCAAATATTGCACCATGACAGCTCATGACAGTTGGAACAAGTTTCAATTAGCATTTGGAGAGTGTTGCAAAAAGTCCCATTCCAAAATTCCATGTATTTCTCAAATTGGACCATTTTGCCCTTGGATTTTAATTGTTGCACTTGAAAATTGACCTTTTGCATTGACCATTTTTGATGAATTTTGATTATGCACCATGAAAGTACATGTGAAATGGAGTTTGCTCATAAAAAGATCAACCATTTTGGACATTCCATGTGAAAGTTATGCCACTTTGATTATAGGCATTTTTTGAAATTGAATGGACCATAACTTGCCAACCATACATGGGAATTTCAAGTTATATGACTTTTTGGAAAGGTGAGACCAAGATCTACAACTTTCATGTTGAAAAAATTTTCATTTGAAGCTTTTTTGGACACGTAATTTTGTGGTGAAAAACTTTCCATTTTTGGAAACTTCCATTACAAGTCACTTTCTATTTTTGGCAATTTTTGTCCTGACTTTATTTTCTTCATTCTTGAGCTTTGACATGTCAAATGAAACTTGTTTCAACATGAATGAAGTGTATCCAACTCTCTCCTACCTCCAAATCCATAAAATCAAGCACAGTTGACCACAGTTGACTTTTCAACTGATATATGAATTTGGCAATGCACTGATCAAACTGAGCCCCAATCTTCTGATGAAATGGCTCAAGGATGAAACCCTAGCCTCCATAAGCTCAATGCAATCATGAAATGATCCCCATATCCATTGTAGACCCCATCTCCTTGCCATGCCCTGATTGGTCCAATGCAACTGATTAGGGTTGACCAGTGGTCAAAACCCCAATCTCAAGGTATCTGATCAATCTTCTGAATCTCCTGGATGATATCAAGACCATGATGATGATGATGTATCAATCTCACCAAGATGAAGACCAATCTCCTTGAGAACTATGAAACCCTAATTTGGACCTCCACACCCTCAGATGATTAATGACCAGTCCAATGAAACCCTAGCTTGCACATAACCTCTTCATCTTCTGATCAAGACTGGTGAGGATGACCTGCACAATGTAACCACATGATATGCAATTATGCAATGCCTAATGACCTAAAAATGTTATGCAATATGTTATGCTAGTCCCAAGAGAAGAGGGCAAATTTTGAGGTGTTACACATGTGAGCTCTCATTTCTCAACCTAAAGGCGCCTAAACCTCTGCTGAATTGAATCCACACCCATACCAAAGGAATAAATCTCAATTTTCTCTAAAAATTTCAGATCTAGAATTCAGTTTCCTCGACTAATTTCTTAAGATCTAAAGTTCCTAGACCTCTTCACCTTGATCCATAGAAGCTTCTGTTTGCAAAAGAACTCAAAGATAGTGACTCAATTCATCTCAATTCCAAGGTTTATCTCAACTGCATTTTGCTTCGAAACAGCTCATATATTGTTCCATTTGCCTTGATTTTGTGTGATCTAAAGTCCTATGCATAGAGGCATCATTATTGTGTTCTTAATTTTTGAAATCAAGCAAGTTCAGTTGAACACCACCAAAGTTCCATCTCTGATTTCTCTCTCAATAGGGATCTAGAGTGGAATTTAGTGGCATAGGAGTGATGTACATCACTCCACCTTTCATTTGGTACCTGGATCGTGCGTTTTGGTGCACATTTGTTCTTCTGCAAATTTGAGCTCTCATCAGAGCTAGCCGGAGAAGACGGTGGCGTTGGCCATCGTCTGGTCTCCAGATCCAATCGTGGCCGTCCATTTTCATTTCCAGATTAGATCTAGGCTGTCCAATGTTATGACCATTTTTAAATGTTTGTGTGGTTGCATTGACTCACGCGTATCGTGGAAGCGCGCTCAGATCCATCTGATCTGCCAGGTCAATTAATGAACTGGATCCAACGCCTCTCCTTTTTTCTTATTTTTAATTTCTGATTTCTATTTTTCTTTTATTTCTTTTAATTCCATTTTATTTCTAAAATCCAAATCTCTTTCATTATTGGTCCAAAAATTATGGGATCAATTGCATTATTTCTCTTTTAATTTCTAGTTTCTAAAAATGATTTTTAATATTTTTTATTTCATCATTTGCTACTTTTTAGTAATTTTCTCTTTTCTGGTTATTTTTAATTCATTTTAAATAGTTTTTTATATTCAAAAAATACAAAAAAAATTCTCAACCTCTTTGAATGATGATAGATCTATGAAAAATATTCTCATCAATTTATTAATTGATTTGAGATTTATTTGAGATTTTAGTTTAATTAGGTTATTTTTATGCATTTTTAATTGATTAAAAATAGTTTCTGACTTTTAAAAATGCTGAAATTTTTTGTCAAACTTTGTTTGACCTTGTTGAACTTGGGATAATTCACTTGGACTTTTCAAAGTTGATTTGAAGTGAATTTGAAGGTTGACCTTTCTTTATTATTTTAATTCAAGTTTTATTTTAAATATTAAAAATGCCAAAAATATTTTGTTTATTTCTTGACTTCTAATTTTTATTTTGCTTCTGTTTTCTATTGTTTGACCTTGATCTTCTCTATCTTTGGTCATAGCTTGTTGATTATCTCATTCCATTTCATTGAATGCACTTTAATTCTTCATTTCTATTCTTCTTCTTCTTCTTCTTTTCTTTTTTGAACAATGAGTTAAAGGTTGATGGTTAGCATTGATTAGGGAGGTTTAATCTTCCTTGATTCAAATCTAATTCATCTTGATCAATGATCAAGTGAATGGCTTTGCATTAAGGATAGATTGCTTTCTAAATCATGCAAAGGACCTAAATCAATACAAGATCATTTCTCATCTTCTTTTTGGCATGGCAAGTTGTTGGAGTTTGATTCACTAATCAAGACCTCTAACTTGTGTTGTTGCCTACATTATTATTGACCGGTCTCAGATAGTTGTGACTTCTACATAAGTCCAATTACAATTGCTTAACATAGCGCTAAATTTGCCTTATGGCACACTAACTACTAACACTAACTATTAACCATTAACATTTAATTCTTGCTCTTTACATTTATGCAATTTACTATTATTGTACATATTATTCATTTGCTTTTGCTCTTTGCTCACTTGAGCACATGTTTATGTTAATGCAATTTGCCTTTTGCTCACTTGAGCACATAATTGTGTATATATTATTGTGCTTGTGTTTTGTTTTTGATTGTTGTGGACCAAATGCAAAGAAGTGGATAAATGGACTTAGTTTCTAGGACATTCCCTATGCAAATTGGAGTAAAAGGACCTTAATGTTGAAGATGGACTAGAAGGATCAAACCTCTAAACTCACTCTTGTCCATTCTTGATTTACTTCATGGAACTTTTGATGTGTGTGCTTTTGTGCTAGGGAATTTTATGAGAGCTCAAATTGAAGAACCATTGCCATGTTCATCCAAAGTGAAAGATACAAGATACATTGAGGATCTCCTAAGGAGCTTGTTTGATTATGTTGATTGCTTAAGCTTACTATTATTTTGCTTGCATATTCCAAAGGATGGGAGCTACTTGGATCATCAATATGATCTCAAGAGAGGAACTCCATTTGTGGTCTTATTTCTTATCCCTCATCTCTTGTATGTTTAGGACTTTAGCCATTCTTCTTCTTCCCTCCACTCTAACCCAAGCCAAAACTTTTGTGCAAACATTTAACACTTCTTTTCAAACATTAGAAACCTAAGCCTTATGGTTTTGATTTTCAAACTTTCTTCTCACAACACTTATTTTGAATTGAACTTTTAAGTCAACTTTGACCATATTTTATACATGCTTTTAATTGGTAAATATAACCCATTCAAATGCTTTTTGTGGTTTCAATGGCCACTTTCTTAATCAAATTTTTTATAACCTTTAGCTATTAGGTTTGAGTTATCCTTGAGGTAGATGTAATACTCACCTATATCCTTAGTGATGGACAATGAGTCTTCCATGCTTATTATAAGGTTAACCCCTCACTAGCATGTTGAAGCTATCCTCACATGGTGGATTTGTGGTTTCTAGGTTGAATTTTCTCCCTTGGATAACAAAAGACCTTAAGGCTTTTGGACCAATCAATTCGCCAACTCATTTTGAAATTTTTACCCCGAACTATGAGGTTTTGATCCTAATCTTTTTAAGATGGTACGTAGGCAATGGGTTTATCCATCCAAACACAAAATGTAAATAATTTGTACATTCTCTTCTCATCTCTTCAATCATGTTTGCACAAATAAATTTTCACAAAATACCAACCTTACAACAAATGTGAAAAGGGCTCCCTAGGAGTACCTAGGATGTTTTGGGTGCTTAAAACCTTCCCATTGCATAACGAACCCCCTTACGCCGATCTCTGACATTTTTACTAGTTTTTGATTCGATAAAACTTTTAGGTTTTTGTTCGCTTTCTAACCATTCCTTTGGATAAATAGAAGTGCGGTGGCGACTCGACTTGTATGGTTTACCTTGGATTTAGTCAATATTTCTAATGGTAACGAATACCCCGCTACAGAAAAGTGGCGACTCTGCTAGGGAGATTTGCCTAGTGGGTTTTGCCTACTTTTCATATTTGTTGTATTGTCATGTATATTATTTTTTTTGACATATTTTTTGTGCAATTTGGGATTACTGTATTGTATGTAATGATTGAATTGCTTGAATATTAATTCCTTGTATGCTTGGTGATCTTTGTGAGATGAGTTTGTCGCGGCGGGATTTTTCACGAGTTTAAGTATTGATTGAACTTAACCCGTTTGAAAAATATTTTAAATGCAAGAGTCGCCACCGTCTTTTATTTTATCCAAAAAGAGGAAGGGAAAAATAACGATAAATCCCTTTAGAGTTACGGGTCCGGGGGTTGGTTATGCAAAGGGAAGGTATTAGCACCCTCTACATCTGTGGTACTCCACAGGAACCTTTTTGCTTATGTTTATGTGAATGCTTTGCTTTTTTCGCTTTGATCGTTTGATTGGGGAGATGAGAAAAGAACTTGATTTTATTGTTTTTGGACTCGATAAAGTCGTAGACTTCATGCCTACGTATCTCCAAGGCGCAATGGAGAAATCAGAATCCACATAGTTCTCCCAAAAGAAAAGGGGAAAGTCTGTTTTGTTGATTTTAGATTTGAACGAGCCTAGACCCTAAAGAAATAAATAAATGGGCTCATTACAGGAAAGCCCAAGAGTAAGCTTATGAGTGTGTGAAAAGGGTTTCTTAAACGGCGACCGTTGGAATCGCATCGGGTTTCTCTTTTTTGGATTTTTCGATTTTTTAACATAAAACGTGAACAATACGATTAAACACACAATACAGAACATAAAAAATGCGAGAAAGTAAATTATTACAACACAGTTAGCTATGAATAGTTAGTATTACGAATAGTCAGTGGAGTTAATCGAGCTGAAACTGAAACGAAACGGTTAGTAACAACATAACAAATATAAAAAAACAATATAAACATTTACTTTAGACAAAATAAACATTTGATATAAATAAACATTTAATTAAAATAAACATTTAAACAAATAATTAATTTAACTAACATTTAAATAAAACATATATGCAAAATAATAATAAAAGATAAACAATATTTAGTAAACAAAAGTAATATATATATATATATATATATATATATATATATATATATATATATATATATATATATATATATATATATATATATATATATATATATATATGTATATTTAGATAAATAATATATTAAAACACATGTCGGCAAGCCGAAACTTTGCTGATTTTAGAGATAAGTGAAGAATATTACCTTGTGTGAAGAGGATGAACTTCTGATCGTCCAAATGATCGACCGAAAGCTGGAAACCGTCACCGACGCAGTGCTGGCTGCCTTCGTGAGTACCTGACTTCAACGTCGCTTTTGATCGGTGAAACGACGCCGGAATGAAATGAACCTTGGATATTTGTGACCTGGACTCAACGAACTTCAAAGATATGAAATCGGTTTTGTGTTTCGGTGAATAATCGGGACGATTTTGGGTTACCGAAAATGAAGAACAAGTGAAAATACGGTAATGCTTTTGGAAAAATATTTCTTTTCAATTCTCTGTTTCTCTCACCACACGTTTTTTCCTTACTGATCCACCTCCTCTCTTTTTCTTACTAACCACCTCTATATATATATATTTAGATTACTTAAACAATAAGAAACCTAAAAAATATCTAACATAAATTAATAATATATATTTAGATTACTTAAACAATAAGAAACCTAAAAAATATCTAACATAAATTAATAATATATATTTAGATTACTTAAACAATAAGAAACCTAAAAAATATCTAACATAAATTAATAATATATATTTAGATTACTTAAACAATAAGAAACCTAAAAAATATCTAACATAAATTAATAATATATATTTAGATTACTTAAACAATAAGAAACCTAAAAAATATCTAACATAAATTAATAATACATATTTATATATTATATAATAATAATAATAATAATAATAAACTAATATAATATTAATCCTAATTAAATAAACTAATTAACAACTAAACACAATTAATATTAAGCACAAATAATATTAACGGCACACGATTAAAATACGATAAAATAGAGCGATACGAACGCGATAAAAACGATGACAATTTGCACAGCAAAACAGATAAATTGATAAAACCAATAAACCAGTAAACCGGTAAACCAGTAAAATCAACAACACGACTCAAACAGACTCGATTAAATCACACGGCACAACACGTAATTAAATAAACAACCCTAGGCAATAATAAAATCAACACGACATCACGAAAACGCTGACAAACACAATCACAAATAATCGGACAATACAAAAACTCTAATATATTCGAAATACAGTCAAAATACCGACAAACAAACAATTAAATAGATAAAAACGCACAAAACCTAATCGAAGCGATGCCACGCACAACAGAGATAAGCGAGATAAATACGAGGCAACGATATCGGCCAGGTTTTGCTAAAACAACGAAATACAACACGGTAAGCAACGAAAACACACAAAACCTAATCAAACCAGTTGTCACGCGAAGTTTAAGAAATTGAGATGAATACGAGACAACGAGATTAATCAAGATGTGGTCAACAAAGCCAAAGTCAAATTTTGGGGTGCGATAGATGCCCTTATTTAATTAACTTAGGCCAGATAGCCGGAGGCTATCGAATGGCGTAAGGTAATTAAATATGACAAACGCCACAAAATTTGACCGCAAATGCATGTATGCATGATGCAAAAGACAGACAGACACAGAGACACAGGAGTGCAAACTCTACTGGGGAAGGACATACACCGACTCAATGCATGAAGGTAAACACTGAGAATACTCAGCTGGGGAAGATTCACTACCTATTCATAGATGGAAAATAGGAGGAAAAGAGATATCGACTCAATATTGACGATACATCACTATCTCATAGATGAAAGTGGGAAAAGATCAATATAACAAGAGTAGTGATGTGACAGTACATTACCAACTCAAAGATGGAGGTAACAGAAAAGATGAATACCAACTCAAGGATGAAGGTATAACAAGGGTATAAGAATCGAACTGCGTTAACTCATGGTTGACAGCTCACTACCCACTCATTGATGAGGTAAACAGGACATGCCAACTCAAAGTTGAAGGTAAGCTTCAAAAGATTGATAATAACAATGCTAGGGAAATCAAATTCCAACTCATTGATGATGGTGTAGATGAAGAATCAGATCTAAGGATCATTGTGCAGACTTACAGTTGAATGCACACTACCAACTCATTGATGAGGTAGACAGAGAAATGCCGACTCAAAGTTGAAGGCAACCACCGATTCATTGACAAAGGTGTTTAAAAGAATTTAGAACATATTCTCCTGTAGATGTTTATCATTACCGACTCAAAGATGACGGTGGAAGGACAAAATGTACCTAACTCATAGATGAAGGTACTCCATCAACTCAAAGACGAAGATGGAATCAGAAGTTATCTGTGCAGACTCAAAGATGAAAGCACACTATCAGTTCAACAAGGATCAAACATACCCTACTCATAGATGAAGGTACTCCATCAACTCAAAGACGAAGATGGAATCACAGGAAAATGTGCGAACTCAAAGATGAATGCATACTACCAGCTCATAGATGAGGGCTCACTATGTACCTAAATCATAGATGAAGGTACTCCATCAACTCAAAGACGGAGATGGAAACATAAGAAAATTGTATTGACTCAAAGACGAAAGCACGTTACCAGCTCAAAGATGAAGGTAACAGGATAAAGTGTACCTAACTCATAGATGAAGGCATTCCATCAACTCAAAGACGAAGATGGAATCAAAAGAAACCTGTGCAAGCTCAAAGATGAATGCACACTACCAGCTCATAGATGACGGTACTTCACCAACTCAAAGACGAAGGTGGAATCAAAAGAAATCTTGCTAACTCAAAGATGAATGCATATTACCAGCTCAAAGTTGCAGGTACTTCACCAACTCAAAGACGAAGGTGGAATCAAAAGGAATCTGTGCTAAACTCAAAGACGAAAGCACGCTACCAGCTCAAAGTTGCAGGTAGAACCATGGAACTTTCTGTGAGGGTGTTATCAACTCATAGATGGAGATAGTAATTAATTTATCCGAGGGATAACAAAGGTTACCACTCATGGATGTAGGTAACTCAAGTTTGTAACGGGTACCAACTCAAAGATGAAGGTATAAAGGACTTGGACACAATATCTGTCATGTCTGCTTTACTGAATGAGAGTCACAAAGACTATATTGTTGCCTTCTTTTACTGGCAATTTCTGAGCTTTATCTGGAGACACGAGGTTCAAACTAGGATAGAACTAGAATGAAACGGTCAAACAAGACTTCAACTGAAGAGGAATGAACTCATCAGGATTTACAACTGAAACAACCATCTTCCACGAGGCATAGATCTCTGTGGGGAACATGACCAATAAAAGGTATTTTGCTGCTTATGAGGATACTCTATATGGAGAGATTGACTCAACCCACAATATAAACAAGAAACAAGGTGCATATGAATGCAAGCATGATATGTCATAGATATGCATGAATATTTAGTAATGAATGCATGATGGACAGACAAAACTAGGAATAACTAAAAATGTTAACAGCTGCATAAGGACTTGCTGGAGATTTGCATTGAGACTCGCTGGGGAGTAGTACAAAGACTTGCTGGGGAATTGGTACAAGAGCACCATATCCAGGTTTCTTTAAAAGTCTGTCTCTGCTGAGGATTCCGTAGAAGAATGGAGATGCCTTCTACTTCAAAAATGCAGGAGATTCCCTGTGGTTCTTGAATTTGTGAGGTATATGAGGATTGGACCTTTCTGAGGACTCCGCTGGGGATACAAGGTGTTATCCTCTGGAAATAAGATGATATTGTAAGAGAAGTCTTGCAATTCTTGAATTTGCTGATAATGCAGAAGGGATTATTCTTCTGGAAGACTCTGCTGGGGATAAAGTCCGTTGGGGATAGGTGGTATCTTTCCAGGGAATAAGAATATAGGGGAAATCTATCCTTGATTTTTTTGCTTTAATTATCATGGAGACTTTCTGTATCTGAAGACTCTGCAGGGGATTATGGTGTCTGATATCTGGTTACGAGATCTTTCCTCTAGGAGACTCTGCCGGGGAACAGTGATGTCTGACCTTTGAATATAAATGAGAATTCAGGAGAAATCCTGCAATTCTTGAATTTGCTTAAAATGCATAACACACTCTTCTTTTACTACAAAACATTACTGAGGAGGAGACATATCCTTCTATTGAATGGACAGAGAACAACAGAAGATTCCCTGTAGTTTCTGAATATCAACTTTCTTCACTCGCTGAGGGATGGAGACCTCTGTATTACTCCTGCTCAGGGAAATCAAATCTTCCTTCTCATCCTCTGCTGGGGACATTGCTGATCCCGCTTTAATAAATTACTGGGTAAATACCTGTAGTAATCCCATAGGCCAAATCTGTAACTTAAAACCTGGATCAAAGTCTTCATGATCCATTAACCGGGGAGTCTTCATGATCAATTAAACTGGGGAGTCTTCATGATCAATTAACTGGGGAGTCTTCATGCCCCAAGTGAAGGGAATAAACTTCTTGAAATATTTCTTGCATGATCTCTTGAGGAAAACTAGGAAGCATAGCTGGGGATATCCAGAATCACAACCTCTGTTGGAGAAATATTACTGCCAAGACACCTGTGGAGATTTTTTTCATCATATACATATAAGGATAGTAATATGAACATGTCTAGTTGGAATCACATGATTTCAGAATTACTGGGACCACATGTCTCAATCCTTTTATTGATGTCCACAAATCAAAATAAATAATCTTTATATTTTTCAAAAACTGTTTTTAATTCAAAACTTTTGTTTCAAAACATATCTGTCAAAGTAAAAGAACTTTCGTAAATTGAAATGAAAATTAAGAGTGCCAAGAAATATAGAAAGGCTCAAATTGATTGATAGGATGGTAATCAGCCAACAACGTGATTCCATAGATCTTTACAAATTGGAAAATGGTAATTTCGTGGAAAAAGGGTACGTTGAACTACAATGACATCATTCTCTCTTCCACTTTTGACCTGTATTGCAGCCTTGAGAAAGTTGGAGAACTGTTGAAAATATTCTGATACTTCAATGATCTTATCTCTGTTATGCAGTTACTTGCCTGAAATCCCTAACTTTTGCCTAGATTGCCCTTTCGGGTTTTCAATCTACCGGGATAATATTCTCTTTGTTTTTTTATGTCTCTAATTTCTGCTTGGACCGCCCTTTCAGGTTTTCAGTCCACCGAGACGCTCATTTTTGCCTAAGCCGCCCTTTCGGGTTTTCAACTTAGCGAGCTGTTCTTTTCATTTTTTAGGCGAAGTATTTCTTGACTGCATCTGTATTCACGGGTCGTGGAAGCTCTTCACTATCCATGTTTGTAAGAATTAAAGCACCGCCTGAGAAGGCTTTCTTGACAAGATAGGGTCCTTCATAGTTAGGAGTTCACTTGCCCCTAGAATCATTGTGAAATAGTATCATCTTCTTGAGCACAAGGTCACCCTCTTTGAATTCTCTCGGCTTAACCTTCCTATCAAATGCCTGCTTCATTCTCTTTTGATATAACTGTCCATGGCACAAGGCAGTCATTCTTTTTTCTTCAATCAAATTCAACTGATCGTATCTGCTTTGACACCATTCAGCCTCTGACAACTGAGTTTCCATTAGTATCCTCATTGATGGAATTTCAACCTCTATCGGTAACACAGCTTCCATACCGTATACAAGTGAAAATGGGGTTGCCCCAGTTGAAGTACGGACTGATGTTCTATATCCGTGTAGTGCAAAAGGCAGCATTTCATGCCAATCTTTGTAGGTAACAACCATCTTTTGAATGATCTTCTTGATATTCTTATTTGCAGCTTCAACTGCCTCATTCATCTTGGGACGGTAAGGAGAAGAGTTGTGATGCTCGATCTTGAAACTTTCACATAATTCATCCATCATTTTGTTGTTCAGATTGGAGCCATTGTCAGTGATGATCTTGTTTGGAATGCCATATCGGCAAATGAGATTGTTTTTGATGAATCTGACCACCACTTGCTTTGTCACCTTTGCATACGAAGCTGCTTCCACCCATTTGGTGAAGTAATCAATTGCCACGAGAATGAAACGGTGTCCGTTGGAAGCTTTGGGTTCAATCATACCGATCATGTCAATGCCCCACATTGAGAATGGCCAAGGAGCAGAAATCACATTCAAAAAGGTTGGTGGTACATGAACCTTATCAGCGTAGATCTGACATTTGTGACACTTCTTTACAAATTTGTAGCAATCTGATTCCATGGTCAACCAGTAGTAACCAGCTCTCAACATCTTTCTTGACATAGAGTGGCCATTTGCATGAGTACCAAAGGACCCTTCGTGAACTTCTTTCATCAACATTTTTGCTTCCTTTTTGTCAACACATCTGAGTAAGACCATGTCATAATTCCTCTTATAGAGCACATTCTGATTAAGGAAGAAACTGCCTGACAATCTTCTCAAAGTCTTTTTATCTTTTTCTGTTGCTCCAAGAGGATACTCCTGAGTCTGAAGGAAATGCTTGATATC
The DNA here is from genome assembly GCF_024323335.1 of Lathyrus oleraceus. Classification (NCBI taxonomy): domain Eukaryota; kingdom Viridiplantae; phylum Streptophyta; class Magnoliopsida; order Fabales; family Fabaceae; genus Lathyrus; species Lathyrus oleraceus. The sequence goes on from NC_066582.1 coordinate 207,933,541, forward strand.
GTGGTACCATGGTTCATCATCAAAACTGGCCTCAGCTGTAAACACATGTGATGGTCTATCAAGTCGCTTGATCACAATTCTGGGTACTTCGTTTGGAAAACCCACTTGATACATTGAAGACAACGTAGCTAGAGCATCCGCCATATGATTCTCATCCCGAGGAATGTGATGCAATTCAACCTTGGTGAAGAAAGTCAACAATCTTCTTGCATAGTCTTTGTATGGGATCAAGCCAGGGTGGCGTGTTTCCCATTCTCCTTTGATCTGATTGATAACTAACGCTGAGTCACCATAAACAGTAAGATTTTTGATGCGGAGGTCAATGGCTTCTTCAAGACCCATGATACAGGCTTCATATTCAGCAATGTTGTTTGTACATTCAAAGCAAATTCTTGTCGTGAAAGGAATATGAGAACCTTCTGGAGTGATAATGACTGCACCTACTCCATGTCCATAAACGTTGGAAGCTCCATCAAATACTAAACCCCATTGAGAATCTGGTTCAGGCCCTTCTTCAGGAAGTGGCTCTTTACAATCTCTGGATTTTATGAACATGACATCTTCATCAGGAAACTCATCCTCATTATCATCGTGATCTTCAATGGGTTGGTGAGCAAGGTACTCAGCCAACACACTGCTCTTGATAGCTTTCTGGGTATGATACTCAATGTCGTATTCTGATAACAGCATCTGCCATCTTGCAATCTTACCAGTGAGTGCAGGCTTCTCAAAAATGTACTTGATTGGATCCATTTTGGATATCAACCAAGTGGTGTGACTTAACATATACTGCCTCAATCTCTTAGCAGCCCAAGCCAATGCACAACATGTCTTCTCGAGTAAGGAGTATCGTGATTCACAGTCAGTAAATTTCTTGCTTAAGTAATAAATGGCATGCTCTTTCTTTCCAGTTTCATCTTATTGACCCAGAATACAGCCCATAGAATTCTCAAGCACTGTCAAATACATAACCAATGGTCTTCCAGCAACAGGTGGTAACAAGATAGGAGGCTCCATGAGGTACTCTTTGATATTGTCAAATGCTTTCTGACAATCCTCTGTCCAAACACAATTCTGACTCTTTCTCAGCAATTTGAAGATAGGTTCACAAGTGGCAGTCATGTGAGAAATAAACCGGGATATGTAATTCAATCGTCCTAGAAAACCTCTCACTTGCCTTTCTTTTTTTGGTGCGGGCATCTCTTGGATAGCTTTTACTTTATCTGGATCAACTTCAATGCCTTTTTGGCTGACAATGAAGCCCAAGAGTTTACCTGACCTGACGCCAAATGTGCATTTGTTCGGATTGAGGCGAAGACGGAACTTCCTCAATCGTTGAAACAGCTTTAATAGATCTACTAAATGACCTTCTTCTGAACGAGACTTCGCGATCATGTCATCCACATAAACCTCAATCTCTTTGTGCATCATGTCGTGAAAGAGCGTTGTCATGGCTCGCTGGTAAGTAGCACCTGCGTTCTTCAACCCAAACGACATCACTTGATAACAGAATGTTCCCCATGGTGTTATGAATGTAGTTTTTTCCATGTCTTCGGGAGCCATTTTGATCTGGTTATACCCGGAGAATCCGTCCATGAAGGAGAATATGTCAAACTTTGCTGTATTGTCTACCAACATGTCAATGTGAGGCAGGGGGAAATCATCCTTTGGGCTTGCTCTATTTAAGTCACGATAGTCGACACACATTCGTACCTTCCCGTCCTTCTTAGGAACTGGCACAATATTTTCTATCCACTCTGGATACACTGAAGTGGCAAGAAAACCAGCATCTATTTGCTTCAGAACTTCTTCTTTAATTTTGACGGCCATATCTGGATGTGTTCTTCTTAATTTCTGTTTAACCGGTGGACATTCTGGCTTCAAAGGTAGCTTGTGCTCTACGATGTCAGTGTCGAGACCAGGCATATCTTGATAAGACCAAGCAAACACATCTACATACTCTTTCAACAGGCTGATCAATTGCTCCTTGACCTGTGGGGATAACAATGCTCCAATTTTGACTTCTTTCACATTTTCTTCCGAACCCAAGTTGACTGTTTCCAAAGGCTCTTTGTATGGCTGAATAGTGTCTTCTTCATTTTCAAGCTGGCGGGCGACCTCTTCTGGAATCTCATCCCACTCTTCCTCTTCAGCTTCGAATACAGAATGTTCAAAGTTGGGAGAGGGCATGATGTCATTGTGTTCAACGGGTTTAAGTAACCTGTACAAACAATTGTTTTTAGAGGACTGACCATGACATGCAAAAATGTGTTCTTTTTAAGGTTTTTTTTTTGTGTTACCATTTTCCGAAAAAGCTGAAAAGATAAAAGGACACAAGTGTATAGGAACACAAAAGATCTTTTTCATGGATAGTACGTTTTTTACAAAAGTGCCCATTTTACAAAATTAATGCTTCGCGCTTTGGGCTAAAGCGGAAGATTTTTGAAAACTGAAAAGCTTAATTACTTTGATATGTGGACACAATATGGGATGTCAACTGTGGTCCAGTTCTTCATAACTACTCCTGGTGTCACAAATCTGGGGCCTTCGTCTTCTGTCTTTCCCTCAAAAGTATCCTCCTCAACTGCTACCATGTTGATAAACCCACCGCTGTGAAAGATATCTTTGAAAGGTCGCACCACTGAAGTCTGCACTTGTTTTCCATCAACAAAGCCTAATCCTGCATGGTTAACGTTTTCTGGCAACTCTATCACCTTGCCCCACATTTCTGTAGGACCTGTCTTGACAATCTGCTGGGCGTCTTTGAATGACGCGATTGAACCTTCACTTTTCTTGTAATCATCGATGGTCAGGGCCTGAAATGGAGTTTGAACAGCCGTTTCGTCTGCTTCTATCACACTAAACGATGAAAGGTGGCTAATCAGCATAGCCTGCTCCCCATTAACCGTCACTATTTGCCCATTCTTGAAAAATTTTAACTTCTGGTGTAACGTGGATGTAATGGCACCCGCCTCATGAATCCATGGGCGTCCGAGCAGACAGCTATAAGCTGGCACTATATCCATAACCTGGAAAGTGATCTGGAATACATGTGGTCCAATACCAATAGGCAAATCAACTTCTCCCATGATTGATTTTCTTGATCCATCGAACGCTTTCACAATAATTCCACTGTGCCGCATTTGCCCCCCTTTGTACTTTAGCTTCACCAAGGTAGACTTGGGCATGACATTCAGAGATGAACCGGTGTCAATTAGGATATTAGACAAAGAATCCCCTTGACAATTGGTTGAGATATGGAGAGCGAAGTTGTGATTCTTTCCTTCTTCTGGCAGTTCTTCATCACAAAAGCCTAAGCCATTGCACGAAGTGATGTTGCCTACAACATTGTTGAACTGCTCTGCTGTTATATCCTGTTCTACAAAGGCTTGATCAAGCACCTTCAGTAGTGCTTCTCTGTGGACAGCTGAATTCAATAATAAGGACAGGATCGAGATTTTTGACGGTGTCTGTAGCAACTGATCTACCACTTTGTAGTCACTGAGCTTGATAATTCTAAGTAGTTCATCTGTTTCTTTATCAAGGGTTGAATTGCTTGTTTGCCCTTCTGTTTCTCTTGTCACTGGTACCACGACTACTGGATCTTTCTCAACATTTCTACTTGGGATAACCGGCGGAGCGAACACGCGGCCACTGCGCGTCATTCGGCTATTTGCTGCGATATTGGTAACTGAGGCTAAGGTTTTAATCTCGACTTCTTTACCGTTCTCAATAATAGTTGCTGCATAGTGTAACACCCCGATAAAAATAAGATAATTATTTAATTTAAGTTAATATTATATTTATTAATTTAATTAAATAATTGGAATTTTTGGATTATTATTATTATTATTATTATTGGAATAATAATTATTGGAAAATATATATAAGTTGGAAATAAGAAAAATAGTCTCATTTGGTAAAGAAAGGGTTTCACGTGAAAAGCAGAGAAGCGGCTGAAAAGAGGAAAAGGGCAAAGAGACAGAGCAAGAGGAAGAAGGTTGGAGAAGAGAAGAGCTTGAGGCTAAAGGATTGTCGGATTAACTCAGGTAAGGGGGGTTTATCGTCGTTTAATGGGTATTATGGGTTAATATGTAATGGATAGTGATAAACCGTTGAATTGACCCTAATTGGGATGTTGAATGCTGAAAAATTGTGTTGGATAAGTTGTGTTAAAGCTGTAATTGAATATGTATTTGTGTGAGTTGTGATTTCCCGAACGTATAGCTTTTTACGGAATCGGAATCGGAGGTCCGGAAGTCCTCCAACGGCGGAAAATGCGGAGAATTCTGCATTCTGCTTCGTGTTAGCGCAGGAACAGCTTTCTGTCTTGCGTTAACCGGTTAACCCAGGGTGTTAACCGGTTAACACTGTTAGGAATTATGAAGTATTGCTGTTTTGCTTGCGTTAACCGGTTAACCCAGGGCGTTAACCGGTTAACACTGTTGTGATTTGTGAATATTGTTGTTCTGTTTGCGTTAACCGGTTAACCCAGGGCGTTAACCGGTTAACACTGTTGAGTTTTTCCAGAAAGCGTGTTCTGTGTTGCGTTAACCGGTTAACCCAGGGCGTTAACCGGTTAACACTGTTGGAAATTGGAAAAATTAATATTTGAATAATGTGTGCATAATTGGTGTTTGGCCTATATTGGCGTATGATGTAATAGGGATTAAATCCCGCTGTTTTGAGCAGTATAGGTATTAGTGGAGTGTGCTAATACTGTGATTAATTATTTGACATGATATGATGTTTTGATACATGTGTTGATGAATGTATGATGGTATGCATAATGCTGTGAATGTATATGTCATGTATGCAATTATGAATGGACTGTTTATGGCTTAGAGTGTGAGCATATGTCCATTGTGGATTATTGTTGATGATTTTGCATTGCTAGGTGATTTAGCATGCATACTGTGGCCTTTATGGTGGTAGCTAATTCCCATAGTGAGGAATTAGTGAGTGAGTCATTATGGACTGTTGTTGATGTTTGCATGCTAGGTGAATTAGCGTGCATAGCATGGCCCTTGGGGTGGTAGCTAATTCCCGTGGTGAGGAATTAGTGAGTGAGTCACTAGGTCTCAAATGAGTGGGACTAGTGGGCTTGGTAGCCGTATCTGGATTTGATCGGTGAGGTGAACTATATGTTCACGAATAGTCGGTACCGCATGCATGGAGTCTCATTGCATAATGTATGTATGGCGTATAATATGAATGGATGTATTCCAATATTATACGTGTGTTTGTGTTGGCATTGAGTATGAGTATGAATTGTGTTGGTATTGAGTATGATAATTGAGTTGATGTGTCGTTACTGAATGTGTGATATGATTAGGGTGATTAACGTGTTATTTACTTAGCATTTCATGATATTCTATAATGCTTTTTATATCGATTGAGGAACTCACCCTTACAACTATTTTTCAGGTAACGAGCAGTGATTGAGTAGGAGCTAGTACTTGAAGTCTAGTGTAGTTCCTTAGTGGGTCATGCTCTGGTAGATGTAACATCGGGATGGGATGTTTTAAATGTTTTGTTGTTGGTTGTGAACCAGTTTACATGTAATATGCTACATGTTTTGCATGATTGATTTAATCTCTATCCGCTGCGTATTGTGCAAATGCTTTATGTTTTGAATTAATAAAAGAGCATGACAGTTATTATGGTGAATGGTGTGAAGTGATTGTGTGACACCCTTAATTGCATATTTACTCTGATTGATATATTGTATTTTAATTAAATATTTGGGGTAATTTAGAAGGGTGTTACATTAGTGGTATCAGAGCATAGTCGGTCGAGTCGAGTCGTAATTATTCTGTTCCCCTGTACGTGATAGGTGTTGTATAACCCTATCAGTACTTATTGTTTTATCTTGATGGGTTCTCAGAATAGAGATGGCTGGAAGAAGTAGAGACGATGTTGTGATTGCTGAGGCTCTGGGTATGCTAGCTGGAGTACTTGGGGGAAATCCGAATGTTGTGGGAATGGGAGCTGCTCGTCAACTGAGTGAGTTCCAGAAGAACAATCCTCCAATGTTCAAGGGAGCATACGATCCAGATGGTGCTCAGAAGTGGTTGAAGGAGATCGAGAGGATCTTCCGAGTGACTGAGTGTGCCGATAACCATAAGGTCAGGTTCGGTACGCATATGCTGTCAGAGGAAGCAGATGATTGGTGGGTTGCTACCCGCACTGAGTTGGAAGCTGCCGGGAGTGCTGAGGTCACTTGGGCGGTGTTTAGAGAGAGATTTCTGAGGAAGTACCTTCCAGAGGATGTCAGAGGAAGGAGAGAGATAGAGTTCTTAGAATTGAAGCAGGGCAATCGGTCTGTTACTGAGTATGCTGCTAAGTTCACAGAGCTGTCGAAGTATTACATTCCCTATGATGAGGCTACTGGAGAATTTTCAAAATGCGTGAGGTTTGAGAACGGGTTACGTCCCGAGATCAAGCAGGCTATTGGGTATCAGCGGATTAGAGTGTTTTCTAATTTGGTCGACTGTTGCAGGATGTTTGAACAGGATACCAAGGCCAGAGCGGAAAGCTATCAGCAGAGGGTTGATAGGAAAGGCAAGAATCAGAATGATCGTGGGAAACCGTATGCAGCTGGCAAAGGTTTCCAGAGACAGAGTGGGATGAGGAGACCTAGTGGGGGAGACTCCAGTGCCCCTGCTAAGTGTTATAGATGTGGTCAGGTTGGACATCGTTTCTATGAGTGTACCAGTGCTGAGAAGAAGTGTTTCAAGTGTGGAAAAGGTGGTCACTTGGCTGCAGAGTGCCGGTTGAAGACTGTGACTTGTTTCAACTGTGGAGAGGTGGGTCATATTAGCCCACAGTGTCCTAAGCCGAAGAAAGAGAACCAGTCGGGAGGCAAGGTCTTTGCATTATCGGGTTCTGAGACTTCTGCAGATGATCGTTTGATCCGAGGTACGTGTTATATTAATGGCTTTCCTCTTGTAGCTATTATTGACACAGGTGCGACTCATTCCTTTATATCTTTGGATTGTGCTGTGAAACTTAAGTTAGAGATATCTGAATGCATGGAAGTATGGTGATTGATACTCCTGCGAAGGGTTCAGTGACTACTACTTCAGTTTGTTTAAATTGTCCTTTGAGTATTTTTGGTAGAGACTTTGGGATGGACCTAGTGTGTCTTCCACTAGTGCAGGTTGACGTTATTCTGGGTATGAACTGGTTGGTGTTTAACCGAGTCTATATCAACTGTTTTGATAAGACTGTGATTTTTCCTGAGAATGAGGAAGGAAAGAGTTTGTTTCTATCAGCAAGGCAGGTGAATGAGGCAGTAGCAGAAGGGTCAGAGTTGTTTATGCTGTTAGCGACTTTGGAGGCTAAAGATAAACTGGTGATTTGCGATCTAGCTGTGGTGTGTGATTTTCCTGATGTGTTTCCGGAAGAAGTGAATGAATTACCGCCAGAGCGTGAAGTTGAGTTCTCGATTGATTTGGTACCTGGTACTAGGCCGGTGTCGATGGCTCCGTACCGTATGTCTGCTGTTGAGTTAACTGAATTGAAGAGTCAGTTGGAAGATCTGTTGGATAAGAAATTTATTCGTCCGAGTGTGTCACCGTGGGGTGCACCAGTGTTATTGGTTAAGAAGAAAGAAGGTACTATGAGGTTGTGTGTGGACTACAGGCAACTGAATAAAGTGACGATTAAGAATCGGTATCCTTTGCCGAGGATTGATGATTTGATGGATCAGTTAGTTGGTGCGAGTGTGTTCAGCAAAATAGATTTGAGATCGGGTTATCATCAGATACGTGTGAAAGCTGAGGATATTCAGAAGACTGCTTTCAGAACAAGGTATGGACATTATGAGTATTCTGTAATGCCTTTTGGTGTGACTAATGCGCCTGGAGTATTTATGGAGTATATGAATAGGATTTTCCATCCGTACCTAGACAAGTTTGTTGTGGTGTTTATTTACGATATTTTAGTGTATTCGAAATCGGAAGAAGAGCATGCTGAACATTTGAGAGTGGTTTTAGAAGTTCTACGAGAAAAGAAGTTATTTGCTAAACTGTCGAAGTGTGAATTTTGGTTAGAAGAGGTTAGTTTTCTTGGTCATGTGATTTCAAGAGGTGGTGTTGCTGTTGATCCTTCTAAGATAGAAGCGGTATCTAAGTGGGAAGCTCCGAAGTCAGTTTCTGAGATAAGGAGTTTTCTTGGTTTGGCTGGTTATTATAGGAAGTTCATCGAGGGATTTTCTAAGTTGGCGTTACCGTTGACGATGTTGACTAGAAAGGGGCAAGCGTTTATTTGGGACTCAAAATGTGAAGAAGGTTTCCAAGAGTTAAAGAGAAGGTTGACTACTGCTCCTATTCTGATATTACCGAGTTCGTCGGAATCATTTGAGGTTTACTGTGATGCTTCGTTGTTGGGTTTGGGTGGTGTGTTGATGCAGAATAAGCAGGTTATAGCTTATGCTTCGAGACAACTGAGGGTTCATGAGAGGAACTATCCGACACACGATTTAGAGTTGGCAGCTGTGGTATTTGTTCTGAAGTTATGGAGGCATTACTTGTACGGGTCAAGATTTGAGGTTTTCAGTGATCATAAAAGTTTAAAGTATTTGTTTGATCAGAAAGAGCTGAATATGAGACAGAGGAGATGGTTAGAGTTTCTGAAGGATTATGACTTTGGTTTGAATTACCATCCGGGTAGAGCAAACGTAGTGGCTGATGCATTGAGTCGGAAATCATTGCATATGTCTATGTTAATGGTTAAGGAATTGGATTTAATTGAGCAGTTTAGAGACTTGAGTTTGGTGTGTGAGAGTACTCACAATAGTGTTAAATTGGGAATGTTGAAGTTAACGAGTGGTATTCTGGATGAGATTAGAGAGGGTCAGAAATCCGATGTGCTTTTGGTTGATAAGTTGACTCTAGTGAATCAAGGTCAAGGTGGTGAATTCAGAGTTGATGAGAATGGTGTTTTGAAATTTGGTAATCGGGTGTGTATTCCGGATGTTACCGAGCTTAAGAAGAGTATTCTTGAGGAAGGACATCGTAGTGGCCTGAGTATTCATCCTGGGGCTACGAAGATGTATCATGATTTGAAAAAGTTGTTTTGGTGGCCGGGAATGAAAAGAGAAATTGCGAGTTTTGTTTATTCTTGTTTGACTTGTCAGAAGTCAAAGATTGAGCATCAGAAGCCGTCTGGGCTAATGCAACCGTTGGCTATTCCAGAGTGGAAGTGGGATAGTATCAGTATGGACTTTGTTTCTGGTTTACCGAGGACAAGTAAGAATTTTGAAGCTATTTGGGTGATTGTCGATAGATTGACGAAATCGGCTCATTTCATTCCGATCAGAATGGATTATCCGTTAGAGAGATTAGCTGAGTTGTATATTGAGAAGATTGTAAGTTTGCATGGTATTCCGTCGAGTATTGTTTCGGACAGAGATCCTAGATTTACATCGAAGTTTTGGGAAGGTTTGCAGAGGGCTTTGGGAACTAAGCTGAGATTGAGTTCTGCATATCATCCGCAGACTGATGGTCAGACTGAGAGGACGATTCAGTCATTAGAGGATCTTTTGAGAGCTTGTGTTTTGGAAAAGGGAGGTTCTTGGGATTGTTATTTGCCTTTGATTGAGTTTACCTACAACAATAGTTTTCATTCGAGCATTGGTATGGCACCGTTTGAAGCTTTGTATGGTAGGAGATGTCGGACACCTTTATGTTGGTATGAGTCCGGTGAGAGTGATGTGGTTGGACCGGAGATTGTTCAACAAACTACGGAAAAGATTAAGATGATTCAGGAGAAGATGAGAATTGCTCAGAGTCGTCAGAAGAGTTATCACGACAAGAGGAGGAAGTCACTTGAGTTTCAAGAGGGAGATCATGTGTTTCTTCGTGTTACTCCGATAACTGGGGTTGGTCGAGCTTTGAAGTCGAAGAAGTTGACACCTCGATTTATTGGTCCTTATCAGATTTTGGAGAGGATAGGGGAAGTAGCCTATCGTATCGCTGTACCGCCGTCACTTGCGAATTTGCATGAGGTTTTTCATGTGTCTCAGTTGAGGAGGTACATTCCTGATCCGTCGCATGTAGTCCAAATAGATGATGTACAAGTGAGAGATAACCTGACTGTTGAAACATCACCTATGAGGATCGAGGATCGAGAGTTGAAGCAGTTGCGGGGTAAAGAGATTGCTTTGGTAAAGGTAGCTTGGGGAGGACCAGCAGGTGGCAATGTGACTTGGGAACTTGAGAGTCAGATGAAGGAATCTTATCCTGAGTTATTCGCTTGAGGTATGTTTTCGAGGACGAAAACTCTTTTAGTGGGGGAGAGTTGTAACACCCCGATAAAAATAAGATAATTATTTAATTTAAGTTAATATTATATTTATTAATTTAATTAAATAATTGGAATTTTTGGATTATTATTATTATTATTATTATTATTGGAATAATAATTATTGGAAAATATATATAAGTTAGAAATAAGAAAAAGAGTCTCATTTGGTAAAGAAAGGGTTTCACGTGAAAAGCAGAGAAGCGGCTGAAAAGAGGAAAAGGGCAAAGAGACAGAGCAAGAGGAAGAAGGTTGGAGAAGAGAAGAGCTTGAGGCTAAAGGATTGTCGGATTAACTCAGGTAAGGGGGGTTTATCGTCGTTTAATGGGTATTATGGGTTAATATGTAATGGGTAGTGATAAACCGTTGAATTGACCCTAATTGGGATGTTGAATGCTGAAAAATTGTGTTGGATAAGTTGTGTTAAAGCTGTAATTGAATCTGTATTTGTGTGAGTTGTGATTTCCCGAACGTATAGCTTTTTACGGAATCGGAATCGGAGGTCCGGAAGTCCTCCAACGGCGGAAAATGCGGAGAATTCTGCATTCTGCTTCGTGTTAGCGCAGGAACAGCTTTCTGTCTTGCGTTAACCGGTTAACCCAGGGTGTTAACCGGTTAACACTGTTAGGAATTATGAAGTATTGCTGTTTTGCTTGCGTTAACCGGTTAACCCAGGGCGTTAACCGGTTAACACTGTTGTGATTTGTGAATATTGTTGTTCTGTTTGCGTTAACCGGTTAACCCAGGGCGTTAACCGGTTAACACTGTTGAGTTTTGCCAGAAAGCGTGTTCTGTGTTGCGTTAACCGGTTAACCCAGGGCGTTAACCGGTTAACACTGTTGGAAATTGGAAAAATTAATATTTGAATAATGTGTGCATAATTGGTGTTTGGCCTATATTGGCGTATGATGTAATAGGGATTAAATCCCGCTGTTTTGAGCAGTATAGGTATTAGTGGAGTGTGCTAATACTGTGATTAATTATTTGACATGATATGATATTTTGATACATGTGTTGATGAATGTATGATGGTATGCATAATGCTGTGAATGTATATGTCATGTATGCAATTATGAATGGACTGTTTATGGCTTAGAGTGTGAGCATATGTCAATTGTGGATTATTGTTGATGATTTTGCATTGCTAGGTGATTTAGCATGCATATTGTGGCCTTTATGGTGGTAGCTAATTCCCATAGTGAGGAATTAGTGAGTTAGTCATTATGGACTGTTGTTGATGTTTGCATGCTAGGTGAATTAGCGTGCATAGCATGGCCCTTGGGGTGGTAGCTAATTCCCGTGGTGAGGAATTAGTGAGTGAGTCACTAGGTCTCAAATGAGTGGGACTAGTGGGCTTGGTAGCCGTATCTGGATTTGATCGGTGAGGTGAACTATATGTTCACGAATAGTCGGTACCGCATGCATGGAGTCTCATTGCATAATGTATGTATGGCGTATAATATGAATGGATGTATTCCAATATTATACGTGTGTTTGTGTTGGCATTGAGTATGAGTATGAATTGTGTTGGTATTGAGTATGATAATTGAGTTGATGTGCCGTTACTGAATGTGTGATATGATTAGGGTGATTAACGTGTTATTTACTTAGCATTTCATGATATTCTATAATGCTTTTTATATCGATTGAGGAACTCACCCTTACAACTATTTTTCAGGTAACGAGCAGTGATTGAGTAGGAGCTAGTACTTGAAGTCTAGTGTAGTTCCTTAGTGGGTCATGCTCTGGTAGATGTAACATCGGGATGGGATGTTTTAAATGTTTTGTTGTTGGTTGTGAACCAGTTTACATGTAATATGCTACATGTTTTGCATGATTGATTTAATCTCTATCCGCTGCGTATTGTGCAAATGCTTTATGTTTTGAATTAATAAAAGAGCATGACAGTTATTATGGTGAATGGTGTGAAGTGATTGTGTGACACCCTTAATTGCATATTTACTCTGATTGATATATTGTATTTTAATTAAATATTTGGGGTAATTTAGAAGGGTGTTACACATAGCGGCAGGGGACCGCTTTATCTGAAGTGTAAGGCATTGGGCCCGGAGGGCAAATCACCACTGGCTCCCTCGGATGATAAGCTATCTCTACTTTCTCTGGAATGTTGAAGCAAGGAATGATGACATTCACCTCTTGTTCTTGTGATTCTGGAGAACTCACTTGTGTAGAAATCTGAATCAAACCCTGATCCAGGACGCCTTGCAAATCATCTTGAATCTTTCTACAACCTCTTGAATTGACTGAACATGTACCACAGATCTGGTGGTCATGTTGGAATAGACCATGAGCACATAAAACAGAATGAATTTCAACCAAAGACCGCCGAATCTCCTCTATCTTCGTAACACTTTGTTCATTGAGACAAACTTCTATATTGTTCACTGATGAAGGACCATGACTTGGCATTGGATTGTCCTTCACATTGGGACCCATGTTCTTGAAGGTCAGGATACCTGCTCTTGTCAACTTCTGTACTTCCAACTTTAAAGCAAAACAGTTGTCTAAGTCATGACCTGGAGCATTCTGATGAAAGGGACAAGATACCTCTGGCTTGTACAACCAAGGTAGCATTTCTGGTACAAGAGGTCGTGGTCGTGGTTGCACAAGGTTTTTAGTGATCAAAGCTGGATACAATTCTGCATATGACATTGGAATTGGATCAAAATTGGTTCTTCTTTGCTGCTATGGTGGACGTTGTTGTAACTGATGTTGATGTTGTTGAGGTTGATGTTGTTGCTGATACTGAGTATTCTGTTGGAAACGGTTGGTACGCTGCTGAGGGTATTGGACTTGAACTGGAGCGGAAGTGATTACTGGAGTCACGGCTGCTATATGTTGGTGTTGGGAATGGTAAGGATAATTGATCCTTCTTGGATGATTATAGGACACAGCATTAGTTTCTTGTTCCTTCTTTTTCATAAAACCGTCGTACCTCTTTGCCCCGCTTGAAGATGAACTTCCTTCTCTAACTAGACGCCCTTCTCGAACTGCTTCCTCTAAACGGACTCCCATGTTTACCATGTCAGTAAAGTCTGTAGGAGCGCTTGCAATCATCCTCTCGTAATAAAAAGTATCAAGAGTCTTTAAGAACACTTTCGTCATCTCCTTTTCTTCCATAGGTGGAACAACCTGTGCTGCAATTTCGCGCCACCTTTGCGCGTATTCACGGAATGTCTCCTTTTCTCTTTGTTGCATGGACCTCAACTGATCTCGGTCTGGCACATTATCAAGGTTGTATTTGTAATGTTTGATAAAGGCCTCGCCTAAATCGTTGAAAGTCTTGATCTGAGAACTGTTTAATCCCATATACCAGCGTAAAGCTGCACCGGTAAGGCTGTCTTGAAAACAATGAATGAGCATCCTTTGGTCGTTGGTGTACATTGACATCTTTCGCACGTACATAACCAAATGGGTCTGTGGACAAGAACTTCCTTTGTACTTTTCAAATTCTGGTAGTTTAAATTTTGCTGGCATCCTTACGTCTGGAACCAAACACATATCATTTACATCTCTGCCAAACAGTTCTTTCCCACGAAGAGCTTTTATCTCTTTTTGTAATTCCGCAAACTGATCCTGGAATTCATCCATTCTATCATTGAGACCAGGATCCTCACTTGGGGTAGGGCCGTGATAGACAGGTTCTCCTAGGTGAGGAGTATAGTGAACAACGGGAGGCACATTAGTGAAGACAGGAGCATTTGGTGGAACGAACTCTTGTTGATATCTATCTTGATTAAGATCCCTGGGTATTTCCCAAGGACGGGATGCTGTGATGGTAACAGAAGTGACTGGGACATCGTTGATTTCTGAAGCGATGACTGTAGTGACGGGTGCTGCTGTTGTCTGATTCTGAATTTGAGGTTGATTCTGTGCCGAAGTCTGTCCTGAATTATGAACTTGAGCCCTAGCCTGGGCTTCCTCTGCTTGTAGACGGGCGGTTAACATTTGGTTGCGCATCTCTGCTGCCTGTGCTTGCACCTGGATCTGTGCATCTTGTGCTTCGGCAACCTGAGCTTGTGCTGTTTGAAGTTGAGCAGCTTGGGCTGCTTGGTTTGCTATCAATGTCTCGACCATAGCAGAAAGGCGGTCAACCTGAGCTTTCAATTCTCGGTTCTCGTTATCTATTATCTCCATTCTTCTTTTGTAGTTGGCTCTTGTGTTGTAATTATGCGTCAGCTTGAAATGGATCTGCTGGCGGGAAGCAACTGTTAGAAGACTGGACCAAGACAGACAACCTGTATGCACGTGATGCATGGATATGCAAAATGAATGATTTTCCAAGGAACTCTAAGTGAAGGAAAAGATAGAATTGCAAACATTTTTGATAACAAAACAAAGTTATCAACCCAAAATACAACCAAGAAAACCATTTAAGGACATGTGTCATCAGGACGAGCATAAACAAGTAGGAGTTGTCCTTCAAGTCTCTCAATTCTTTCTTCATAGGCCTTCTGCATAAAAGCTTTCTCCTTCACCAAACTGTCTACAAGACCTTTCCATGCACCTGAGGACTGTGGAATCTGGGAGTAATCTGTTGTGCCTGAGGAAAATAAATCCTCTTGCACCCTTGGACGTTTACCTGCACGATCTTCTCCACTCTGCTCCTTTAACTGTCTCTGAAGTTCTTCATTTTCCATTTCGAGCACCAGGGCCTTATCCTTCCAAGCGTCTCTCTCTTTCTTGACCCTCTCCAAGGTGGCTTGGAGTTCTTCTTTGTCATCTAGCGGAAGGTAGGGGGTCTTCAACGGAGCGGGTTTGATAGGATCATGATGTGGGTATGGCATTTTCAACGGTATAGCTCTGGCTCTGATCCACTGGAGGTACGGCTCATAGGAGGTACAATCTTTCTTACCCAATTCAAGTCTCCCTTTGCGACAAACACGATGCCAAGCTCTTACTACTCTCTCTTTCATGGTAGGGTCCTCCTCGTTATCCCTCAAGAAAATACCTTCTAAAAGAATGTTAGGAGGCTTGTCCTTCATAGGGTAACCGAGTTGTCTCCTAGCAAGTACTGGATTATAAGAAATGATTCCCTTTGTGCCCATGAGGGGCACATTGGGGAACTCCCCGCAACTATCAATGATCTTCACATCGTCTAAAACTCTACTATACCATGCAATATCTGACTGGGTAAGAGACATAATCCTCTGTGACCACTGAAGTCCTGACTTGCGATCCCAAAAAGTAGCTGACTTAGGAAGATGAGAGACAAACCATTTGTAGAGTAACGGTATACAGCAGACTATGGTTCCTCCTCCTTTCAAAGTACGGTAATGGATGGAATGATAGGTGTCTCCGAGCAAAGTTGGAACAGGATTACCACTTAGGAAGATGCGTATAGCATATGAATCCACAAAACCTTCAATATTAGGAAATAGTAACAAACCGTAGATCAACAAGGCGAACAGATGCTCCACAATAATATCACAACCTTGACTGGCAAAATAAGAAACCTTCCCCATTAAGAACTTGGCAGTGAAACCTGGAAGTCCTCCTTTGGTGGTGAAGTTATTCTTGAATTCTGACTTCTTCATGTACAACACTTTTGCAAGAGAACTGTGCTCGGGTAACTTTTCTGAACCAGAGAAAGGTACTGTATCAGCAACTGGGATGTGAAGGAACTGGGCATACTCTTCCAATGTAGGCATGAGTTGATAGTCTGGGAATGTGAAACAGTGATAGACTGGATCATAGAACTGTACTAATGTCTGCAATAACCCTTCTTCCATCCTAAGCGTCAATAAAGATATAAGTGCCCCATATCTGTCTCTGAAACCAATAGGATCTGCGATTGAAGAAACCAGTTTCTTTAGTTCATCTATCTTTGGATTGATGAGATTGTACTTTTTCACACTTCTCCTTCCAAAATCCATGTCTCCTGCAATATTTGCAATCCTCACTTTAAGTTCCTTGGAAAAAGGTTGAAATGATGGGAATGAATGCATGTCATGCATGAATGCAACAAACACAAACATGGTCAAACAATACAAGGCTTAAAGTTCATCACCAGCATGGAGTTTAGGACAAAGCCCCAAGATAAGTTCTAAGGTTCACCTGCCAAACGGGTTCTAAAAGTTCCCAAGGTTATGGATCCTTCTTCGGATAATACCGGGTTAAGCAACTGCTCGCTTTCCAATATTATTCTCAAAAGAATCTCGCTTGAGTGTGATATCGCGTATCAACCAAACCAGACTTTTGGTCCGAAGTGGTCACCGCATCACATCCTAAGTAAGGCCAAGATGGGGTAAAGGTAAACTAAGGTCCTTGGCTTCACGGGCCCGTCGAAAGCAACAATGCCTCACAAATGACTTGTTTAGCACTATCACCCTCAAAGAGGCCTCCACCAAGCGAACAAAGGCTCAAGTCAACTCGGTAAGGATTGTCTCCTATCAAGTCAACCTGAATTATCATCCATCCTATCTCAAATGTGCCCCAAATCCGGGTATAGGATTTATCACAAGTATCCCCTAAAACCCAAAATAACAAACATTACAAACAATACAATTTAGCAAATATTCACAAAGCAAACATATAAACAAGCAAAGATAGGCTAAACCCTCAAATAAGTTTAAGCATTGTTATCCCCAGCAGAGTCGCCATTCTGTCGCGGCGGGATTTTTCACGAGATTAAGTATTGATTGAACTTAACCCGTTTGAAAAATATTTTAAATGCAAGAGTCGCCACCGTCTTTTATTTTATCCAAAAAGAGGAAGGGAAAAATAACGATAAATCCCTTTAGAGTTACGGGTCCGGGGGTTGGTTATGCAAAGGGAAGGTATTAGCACCCTCTACATCTGTGGTACTCCACAGGAACCTTTTTGCTTATGTTTATGTGAATGCTTTGCTTTTTTCGCTTTGATCGTTTGATTGGGGAGATGAGAAAAGAACTTGATTTTATTGTTTTTGGACTCGATAAAGTCGTAGACTTCATGCCTACGTATCTCCAAGGCGCAATGGAGAAATCAGAATCCACGTAGTTCTCCCAAAAGAAAAGGGGAAAGTCTGTTTTGTTGATTTTAGATTTGAACGAGCCTAGACCCTAAAGAAATAAATAAATGGGCTCATTACAGGAAAGCCCAAGAGTAAGCTTATGAGTGTGTGAAAAGGGTTTCTTAAACGGCGACCGTTGGAATCGCATCGGGTTTCTCTTTTTTGGATTTTTCGATTTTTTAACATAAAACGTGAACAATACGATTAAACACACAATACAGAACATAAAAAATGCGAGAAAGTAAATTATTACAACACAGTTAGCTATGAATAGTTAGTATTACGAATAGTCAGTGGAGTTAATCGAGCTGAAACTGAAACGAAACGGTTAGTAACAACATAACAAATATAAAAAAACAATATAAACATTTACTTTAGATAAAATAAACATTTGATATAAATAAACATTTAATTAAAATAAACATTTAAACAAATAATTAATTTAACTAACATTTAAATAAAACATATATGCAAAATAATAATAAAAGATAAACAATATTTAGTAAACAAAAGTAATATATATATATATATATATATATATATATATATATATTATATTTTAGACAATAAATATATAGTAGACAAAAATAATATATATGTACACTTAGACAAATAATATATAATAGACAAAAATAATATATATATATATATATATATATATATATATATATATATATATATATATATATATATATATATATATATATATATATATATATATATATATATATATATATAATATATATATATATATAGACAAATAATATATATATATATATATATATATATATATATATATATATATTTAGATAAATAATATATTAAAACACATGTCGGCAAGCCGGAACTTTGCCGATTTCAGAGATAAGTGAAGAATATTACCTTGTGTGAAGAGGATGAACTTCTGATCGTCCAAATGATCGACCGAAAGCTGGAAACCGTCACCGACGCAGTGCTGGCTGCCTTCGTGAGTACCTGACTTCAACGTCGCTTTTGATCGGTGAAACGACGCCGGAATGAAATGAACCTTGGATATTTGTGACGTGGACTCAACGAACTTCAAAGATATGAAATCGGTTTTGTGTTTCGGTGAATAATCGGGACGATTTTGGGTTACCGAAAATGAAGAACAAGTGAAAATACGGTAATGCTTTTGGAAAAATATTTCTTTTCAATTCTCTGTTTCTCTCACCACACGTTTTTTCCTTACTGATCCACCTCCTCTCTTTTTCTTACTAACCACCTCTATATATATATATATATATATTTAGATTACTTAAACAATAAGAAACCTGAAAAATATCTAACATAAATTAATAATATATATTTAGATTACTTAAACAATAAGAAACCTAAAAAATATCTAACATAAATTAATAATATATATTTAGATTACTTAAACAATAAGAAACCTAAAAAATATCTAACATAAATTAATAATATATATTTAGATTACTTAAACAATAAGAAACCTAAAAAATATCTAACATAAATTAATAATATATATTTATATATTATATAATAATAATAATAATAAACTAATATAATATTAATCCTAATTAAATAAACTAATTAACAACTAAACACAATTAATATTAAGCACAAATAATATTAACGGCACACGATTAAAATACGATAAAATCGAGCGACACGAACGCGATAAAAACGATGACAATTTGCACAGCAAAACAGACAAATTGATAAAACCAATAAACCAGTAAACCGGTAAACCAGTAAAATCAACAACACGACTCAAACAGACTCGATTAAATCACACGGCACAACACGTAATTAAATAAACAACCCTAGGCAATAATAAAATCAACACGACATCACGAAAACGCTGACAAACACAATCACAAATAATCGGACAATACGAAAACTCTAATATATTCGAAATACAGTCAAAATACCGACAAACAAACAATTAAATAGATAAAAACGCACAAAACCTAATCGAAGCGATGCCACGCACAACAGAGATAAGCGAGATAAATACGAGGCAACGATATCGGCCAGGTTTTGCTAAAACAACGAAATACAACACGGTAAGCAACGAAAACACACAAAACCTAATCAAACCAGTTGTCACGCGAAGTTTAAGAAATTGAGATGAATACGAGACAACGAGATTAATCAAGATGTGGTCAACAAAGCCAAAGTCAAATTTTGGGGTGCGACAGAGTTCTATACCCAAACTCGAGTGCACTTAGGATAGGAGAATGGCATAGTCTTGTTGACTTGTGTGGAGTTATTCCTTAGCAAGTTGACTTGCAAGCCCATTCACTTGGTGGAGGACATGTTGGGATCAATAATGTCACACAAGTAGTTGTGGTTAGACATTACTCTTTCTAATATAGACCTTAGAAGCCAAGGACCTTAGTTTACCAAACCCATCTTGGCCTATTCTTAGGACGTAGTGCGAAAGTCGTTTAAATGTAAGATTTGATACGATTGTTACGCGATACTACACTCATAAGAGTCTCTCTTGAGAATATTTTTGGAATACGAGTAGTCGTTTATCCGATAATATCCGAAAGATGGGATGATGACTATGGGAACCTCTTGTAGAACATGTTTGGCTTATTTAAACCCTAGTACACTGTTAGATACCCAAAAGTGCTTATTTGAGCTATCAAATATGGGTATCTTTCACTCCATTTCCTTGCTAAAGTGTTCGAAAACACCTTTGTTTTAGATGAATTGCAATACAATGATAAACGATCTTGGTACCTTTGATTTGTGTGTTATTGTGCAGGAATTAGGCATGAAATAATAGAAAATGAAGCCACAAGAAAGTTGGCAAAGGGACCAAAGAAAGGATGCATTCATCAGCTTGCTCGCTAGGCGAGGGCTGTGGCGAAGGGCTCGCTAGGCGAGCGCCCAGCGAGAACCCAGCGAAAAGCTCCAGTATTTTACAGTGGCAAACATCAACAATCTCGCTAGGCGAGCTGCCAGCGAAGTGTGTAGCGAACACGTCCAGACTTGGTGAAAAGCGCAGCCAGCACTCACTCGCTAGGCAAGCCATTAGCGAGCTCCCAGCGAGCATTCCAGTAGCAAAACCTCTCAAGCTCGCTGGAGCGAAGGTTGAAGCGTGGGCTTCGCCTAGCGAACATGCCAGTCTGGAAAAGGTTATTTCTCTGGGCGCAGGTGCCTCATTTAGGGGCTCGCTAGGCGAGCCATTCTGCTCGCCTAGCGAGCATGACAGCTCAGTAGCAGCTCTATAAGTAGCAAGGGCTACTTTTTGGAGCCATACTTTTACACCTCCATGCTTTTGTACTTTTTAGATATTTTCCAGCATTGCTCTAGAGATCTTTTTGAAGGAGAATAGCCATCCAAGGCGCAGCGGAATATAAAAATTTCTCCTTTAATGATCCTTACGAATGAGCATGATCAGTGATAGAATCGTTACCTCTTGTGGAGATTCAAACCTTTGGTGCAGATCTCTGACAATGATCAACCTTTGATACAGATCCACGGGGTGATCACGAACGTTGAACGATGACAACGTCTCTACTCAGTCCACACGAACGGATTCCTTCAATCGCAGTGCTAGCTGTTTGTGAGTGAAGGCTTTGAGTGAGAGAGAGAGAGAGATACGAAATTCCAACTCTTCAGTTGTGTTGTCTGGAGTGTCAATGCTTCTACCCAAGGGGTTCTATTTATAGAACCACTTGTGTGGGCTTCAAGCCAAAAAGCCCACTTAAGTGCATTTTGGCCCATATCTCAGAATATGCCAAAATCACTTAAGTATTTGGTACTTTACCATATTTCGTATTCTTCTTAAGTACACCGTACCTTACGATGTTCCTTAATTATTCTATCTCTCATCAATCCGTCCTTTGTGTGTGACCCTATAGGTTTTCGCGGCGTTGGCAATTATATTAAATCATGCATTTAACATAATAAACAGTGAGCGGTATCTAGCAACACATCACTGCTATCCAAGTCACGAAAATGTCATGTGATCTGACAAAACCTCCTGTGATAATAATTATGTATATAATTACCCCTTTGCCCTTATGTCTATATTGAACACAAGGTATAGACCATGTCACCCTTGTCCAGTTCAATATTGGGCCCATAGACATTTATCCTGTTAAGCAGGATTGGCAAATTCCATCTAGGACACTCATGTCCCTCAGCATGCTTCGTGGAGTACCTATCAACTGCCTTTATGGTTATCCAGTTACGGACAACGTTGGATCAGCAATAAAGCACTCGACTCTACATCTAGGATCCATAGTGGTTTCAGGTCGAAGAGTGGTATACACTATTATCACCATGAGAATAACTTATGACACTTTGCATAACTTTCTATATAGTATTCTCATAGCGGGTCAATCCAGTATGAATATTACTCTTAATATTCATACCTATGTTTAAGACTTGATAACTCTTTATCCATGATCCATGAGACGTGATCATCAGTCTACAAACATAATAGTCTCCATGCTTTAATGTTATCCCATTTCATAATAAAGCTTGACTACGGACACTTTAAGAATAGTGTCCTTATGTTTAATGTGATCTCATGATTAAGTCATACTTGATACATTAAATGGACTATCTATTCCAGGGACTTTATTAAACAAACATAATAAAGAAAAATGCCTTTTATTATTAATAAATAATTCGATACAAGTACCAAAAGTATTGGCCTCTAGGGCTTACACCAACACTTTTGTGACCTAGAAATCATTTCTCTTCATCTCTTAACAATCTTTCACAAAAAGAAGGTGGATTCCCATCCAATCTCGATTATTCGACTCGGATGTTGATCAACCTTCTTCTGAAACTTGTTGACCAAGCTACCATGAAAATGAGTAGCTAAGTCCTTCATTTTGTCAAGGTTAGATGTAGATGATCATTAGCTTTGTGTGTAAATGTGATGATCTTCATTTGTAAACTCTTTAATGGTGAATATATGGTGAAAACTTTGTTCTTATTCAAAACTCTTTGTGTTGGTTTATGATCGAGAGATGTTTACCAACTCTTAACCTAGGTTTTCATCCAATCTTGTTTGTTAGCTAGAGATAGTAATGAATGATTTTGTTCACCATAAGGTTGAACCAAAAAGTTGTCATTTTGATAGATTGTGTTAGAGATAAACAATGGATCAAAATGGGAAAACTTACAATGTGTGTTAGAGATAAACACATTGGGAGGACTTTATGAAATAGTTTATCATCTAAAGGAGTTTATAAGTTTTGTTGATCGAACATATACATGAAAAGTGATCGTCGAACCCTAACTTTGGCAATGTTTCTCAAATATTAAAACCAAAACTTTTACCGCATTTTATTACACTTTTATGCAAGATACCGTGACAAACACCAAAACCCCATTATTACCTTAAGCTAAGAATTAAAACAACTGTCGAAAGGCGGTGATATCTCACAATCCCTGTGGAGACGATAACAAAAACCCGACACTTAAAATTACACTCAACAAAATGGCGCCGTTGCCGAGGATTGTGAATTGATATTGCGAGCATCGCAATGGTTGCTTAATTTTTAGCTTTCGAATTTTTGACTTGTGCTTGTAATTTGTTTGGTTTAGTGTGCAGCTTTCGTTTTATGCGAGGGCAAATCCCTGTGGACGAACTTCTTTTTGATCCCGAGATCGAGAGAACCGCAAGGAGGCTGAATAGCAAAACGAGACGAAGGAGGCAACAGGCTAGACAACGACAAGAACAAGGTGAAAGTTCTTCTACCACACATCCACCACCGTTCATACCAATCATGGAACCACCACCACCGCCCATTTCCACTCCATGTGTAAACAGTCCAAGGAACACTCCTCAGTTTGCCAACCACACGGGAAGGCAAGCCGAGATGAAAACGGGAACTCTTAATTTATTATATGGAAGTCCATTCACCGGAATGGACCATGAAGATCCCTTTGCTTTTCTCACAAAATTTTATGAGATAACAATGGCGGCCGGAGTGGATCAGGCTCAAGAGCTACCATTGTTCAGAAGATTATTTCCCCACGCTTTGCTCGGCAAAGCAAAAGATTGGTACTTAGATCAAACACCAGCCGTCATGACAGACTGGAACGTGTTGGAAGAGAAGTTCATCGAAAGATTCTTCTCCCATAACCGGTTCATGGAATCCAAGACGGCCATCTCAGTGTTTTCACATGGAATCAATGAATCATTAAATGAGGCGTGGGAAAGATTCAAATCCATGCTTCGGAAGTGTAAAGGGCATGGATTTGATGAATTGACTCAAATCCATATTTTCAAAAATGGACTTCAACCAAATTGCAAGACGTTGTTGGATGCTACCTCGGGTGGCTCTTTATTGTCTAAAAGCGCCGAAGAAGCTACAAATATCATAAATCGAATGGCTCTAAATGATCTTCAGAGTCAAAGTAGAGGCAACTCTTTGAAGAAGCCGGGAGTGCTTGAACTTGGGACGAACGATGCCATCCTTGCCCAAAACAAACTCATCTCACAACAAGTGGAACTCTTAACGCAGCAAATAAAAGAGTTGAGAGAACCTTATAAAGCTAAACAAATAGTTTGTTGTGAGCTTTGCAAAGGTGAGCATGACACCGGATTCTGTCCACCTCCCGGGTTCGAAGAAGTAAACTACATGGCAAACCAACGGGACTACCAACCGAGACAACAACAACAACAACCTTATCAACCACACCCTCAAAATCAACAACAACATTTCCAAGGGAATCAAGGGTTCCAACCTAGGAGTAACTATTACCATAACCAAGGTTATGGAGGTGGTTCTTCTAGCCGTCAAAACCCTCCCCAAAATCCTTATCAACCTCAACAACCGTCGGTCGTAACTTCTAAGTTGGAAGAGACATTGACACAATTTATGCAAATGTCAATGGCTAATCAAAAGAGCAACGACGCGGCTATAAAAAATCTCGAGACTCAAGTTAGGCAACTTGCTAAGCAACTCGCGGAACAACAACCCGATCCTTCCTTTTCGGCAAACACGCAAACAAATCCTAAGGAACATTGTAAAGCGATCATGACGAGAAGTGGGAGGGAGTTGATTAGTGGGAATAAAAAAAGAGATGAGAAAGAAAATGAGGAGGAAATATTGGAGGATAATATTGATGGTGAAGTGGGGGAGTGGAGTGAGGAAGAAGTTGAAAAGAACGAAAAGAATGGTGAAGTTGAAAAGAAAGAAAGTGTGGAAATTGAGAAAAATACGAGTGATGAAGTAATGGGGGAGGAAGTGAAAAAGAAAAGAGCGAGAAGTTCTAGAGTTGCTAAGGGAAAGGAGGTAGTGAGCGCTACTCCAATCCAAAACTTTCCTTATCCTCATGCTCCGTCCAAAAGGGAGAATGAACGGCATTACGCCCGGTTCATGGATATTTTTAAACAACTGCAAATCAACATTCTGTTTGCCGAAGCCTTGGAGCAAATGCCCAAGTATGCCAAATTCATGAAGGACATACTTACAAAAAAGCGGAGGTATACGGAACCGGAGACCATTATCCTAGATACGAGCTGTAGTGCAATTATTCAAAGGACGCTTCCGAAAAAAGAGGTTGATCCGGGACAAGTTACTTTGCCGGTTAAAATTGGTGATATCTATGTCGGGAAAGGACTAATTGATTTGGGGTCAAGCATTAATCTTATACCTTTGTCTATTATAAAGAGGCTTGGCAACATTGAAATTAAGTCCATCCGGATGACGTTGCAATTGGCAGATAAGTCGACTACCCATCCTCATGGCGTAGCCCAAGATGTTTTGGTTAAAGTCGACAAATTCTTTTTCCCGGTCGATTTTATTGTTATTGATATGGAAGAGGGTGATGATGCTCCGCTCATCCTGGGCCGACCGTTCATGAAAACCGCACGCATGATGATAGACGTTGATGACGGTTTGATGAAGGTGAGAGTCCAAAATGAAGAAGTTACATTCAATCTATTCGAAGCAATGAAGCATTCAAAAGATAGAAGTGATAGCTTTCGCATCGATGTGATCGAAGAGGCAATTTTGGAGGTTTCTAAGCATATTCATGAGATATCTCCTATGGAGTTAGCTCTTGACGACTCATTTGAAGTTTTCACAGCTGAAGAAGAGCAAGCTCTTGATGAATGCTTAAGGGAACTTGATGGTTTAAACGAACTACAACCGTGGGAAATTGAGGAGGAACACTTGAAGAAGGAGGTTAATGACGAAAAAGCGCCTATTGAATTGAAAATATTACCTTCTACTTTGAAGTATGTATTCCTAGATGAGACCGAAGCAAAGCCGGTCATCATAAGCAACCTTTTGTCAAATGATGAAGAAGCCCGTTTGATCAATGTGCTGAAAAAAAATCAAGAAGCCATGGGTTGGACTCTTTCCGATCTAAAAGGAATTAGTCCTTCCTATTGCATGCACAAGATCTTGATGGAAGAGGATTTTAAGCCGGTAGCTCAACCACAACGCCGCTTAAATCCTACTATGAAGGAGGTTGTTAGAAAGGAAGTTGTAAAGTTGTTGGATGCGGGAATGATTTACCCGATTTCGGATAGTCCATGGGTTAGTCCTGTGCATGTGGTTCCGAAGAAAGGTGGAATTACCGTGATCCGAAATGACAAGGATGAGTTGATCCCTACTAAAGTTGCAACGGGGTGGCGAATGTGTATTGATTATAGGCGGTTGAATACCGCAACTCGAAAAGATCATTTTCCACTCCCGTTCATGGATCAAATGCTCGAAAGACTCTCGGGGCAACAATACTATTGTTTCTTGGATGGCTATTCCGGGTATAACCAAATTGCGGTTGACCCGGCCGATCATGAAAAGACGGCTTTCACATGTCCGTTTGGAGTTTTCGCATACCGAAAAATGCCCTTTGGGTTGTGCAATGCACCGGCGACTTTCCAAAGATGTGTGCAAGCCATTTTTGCCGACCTTATTGAGAAAACAATGGAAGTCTTCATGGATGACTTCTCGGTATTTGGTGGTTCCTTTAGTCTATGTTTGGCAAACTTGAAAACGGTGCTTGAAAGATGTGTGAAGACCAATCTTGTGCTTAATTGGGAGAAGTGCCACTTCATGGTGACCGAGGGGATAGTGCTTGGCCATAAAGTCTCTTCAAGAGGGCTTGAAGTTGATCGTGCTAAGGTTGAAGTGATTGAAAAGTTACCGCCTCCGGTGAATGTGAAGGGAATCCGAAGCTTTTTGGGGCACGCCGGGTTCTATCGGTGCTTTATCAAAGACTTCTCAAAGGTAGCTAAGCCTTTGAGTAATTTGCTAGCCAAGGACCAGGTATTTCTCTTAACCGATGAATGTTTGCAAGCTTTTGAAACTTTGAAAGAAAAATTGGTTACCGCTCCAATTATAGTCGCTCCAAATTGGAATTTAAATTTTGAGTTAATGTGTGATGCAAGCGACTATGCAATCGGAGCGGTATTAGGCCAAAGAAAAGAAAAAAAATTGCATGCGATACATTACGCAAGTAAAGTTCTTAATGAGGCTCAAATTAACTATGCCACCACTGAAAAAGAATTACTTGCGATAGTGTATGCGCTTGAAAAGTTTAGGTCTTATCTTATAGGGTCTAAAGTCGTAGTGTATACCGACCACTCGGCGATTAAATATTTGCTCACCAAACCGGATTCGAAGCAAAGGCTCATCCGTTGGATCCTCTTGTTGCAAGAATTTGATGTTGAAATCAAAGACAAGAAAGGATCGGAAAATTTGGTGGCAGATCATTTATCCCGCTTAGTTAATGTGGAGGTTACCGCGTCAGAGAAGGAAATCCGGGAAGAATTTCCTGATGAAAAACTGTTCAAAGTTCAAGTTAGGCCGTGGTTTGCAGACTTTGCGAACCACAAGGCTAGTGGTTTTGTGCCTCCCGACCTAACTTCGAACCAAAAAAGGAAGTTTCTTTCAGATGCCAAGTATTACGTATGGGATGACCCGTACTTGTTTAAGTTGGGTAGTGATAACCTTTTAAGGAGATGCGTTACTGGCGATGAAGCGCAGAGCATCCTTTGGCATTGTCACAACTCGCCTTACGGCGGACACTATAATGGGGTGAGAACGGCCACTAAAATCCTTCAGTCAGGATTTTATTGGCCCACTATTTTCAAAAGACGCACATACCCATGCGCAAAGTTGTGATAGTTGCCAGAGAAGCGGTGGGATTGGTAAGAGAGACGAGATGCCTCTCCAAAACATCCAAGAGGTCGAAGTATTTGATTGTTGGGGCATCGATTTTGTAGGACCATTCCCACCCTCTTATGGTAACGAGTATATGCTTGTCGCAGTTGATTACGTTTCTAAGTGGGTTGAGGCGATTGCCTCACCTCGGGCGGATGCGAAAACGGTAATAAATTTTTTGAAGAAAAACATATTTTCCCGTTTCGGAACCCCCCGAGTGTTGATAAGTGACGGAGGGTCACACTTTTGTAATGCACCGTTGGAAAGCATTTTAAAACATTACGGTGTATCACACAGAGTGGCAACTCCGTATCACCCACAGGCTAATGGGCAAGTCGAGGTCTCTAATCGTGAGATTAAGAGAATCCTCGAAAAAACTGTGTCAAATTCGAAAAAAGAGTGGTCACAAAACTTGGATGAAGCGTTATGGGCATACCGTACCGCCTTTAAAGCTCCAATTGGCCTAACTCCTTTTCAATTGGTGTTTGGTAAAACTTGCCATTTGCCGGTCGAAATGGAGCACAAAGCCTTGTGGGCTCTGAAATTTTTAAATTTTGAAAAGGATTTGGCCGGTGAGAAAAGAAAGGTGCAACTGCTTGAGTTGGAAGAGATGCGCAATGCCGCATATCACTCAAGTTGGTTGTACAAAGAAAAGGTAAAAAAATATCATGACAAAAAGCTTCGAAAGAAAGAATTTGTGCCCGAACAGTTGGTCCTACTATTCAATTCCAGGTTGAAGTTATTCCCCGGAAAGTTGAAACCAAAATGGTACGGGCCATTTCGAGTCAAAGATGTTAAGGAGTACGGAGCTATTGTCATTGAGGACATGGAAAAGAAGGACAGTTGGACCGTTAATGGCCAATGATTGAAGGTTTATCTTGGCGGTCATGTGGATCACGAGAGCTGTGCTATTCCTTTGGATTCTCCTCTGTGAGCATCGCACCGTCGAGCCTATCCGACGTTAAACAAGTGCTTGTTGGGAGGCACCCCAACATTGTAAGTATTTACAATTTTTCTGTTGTGTCGTATTGGGATTCCAATTGTTAAAACCTTGCTGAATGTACCAGGAATGCTATTTTTGAAAAAGCAAATGTTGTCATGCTCGCTAGATGCTCGCTAGGCGAAGCAGTAGCGAGCAGATTCGCTAGCTGCTCGCTAGGCGAAGCAGCAGTGAGCGCTGCGTGGCAGCACTAATTTAATTCTCAGCAGGCCACTCATTTTGGGCCCAAAAGCAATTTTCCTTTTTACAACTCTGCTGAAGCACTCTCACGAACACTCACAAGCACTCTCTCACTTTTCATCTCTCTCACAAACACTCAAACCCTAAACTGAAGCATTGTAAACTTCACTGCACTTCAAATTCAATCAATCTATTTTACTAAGGTTTGCCCTAATTCCATTTCTTTATGTTTGAACTTTGTAAATTTCTGATTTGCATGTCATTTAGGGTGAATTTGGGGGAATGGGTATTTTAGGTTTTGCATGTGGGTTTAGAATTACATGTATCCTAGAACGATTCTTTTCTTGATAGATCATTTTGTTCTGAAATAGATACCATGAGAACTTGGGTTTTGTCAAAATTTCACTGTAAACATTGCAGAACCCAAAAACCCGTAAGATTCGCTAGCAACTCGCTAGGCGAATCAGTGGCGCGCATTCGCTGCCACTTCGCTAGGCGAACCTGTAGCGAAGGTTCGCTAGGTTCTCGCTAGGCGAAGCAGCAACGAGGATGACAGTACTTGGAATTCTGGTTTTGCTTTCTAATCTGTTTGTGTTGTGTGGTTTCCTCTCTATGTTTGTGCAGATGGAATCCAGATCCAGAGCTTCGAAAAAGAGAAAGGGAGGGAACACTTCCCGTTCCGTACCAATACAATTCGACACCGACAAATTTGTCGGGCCTGTCGCAACCTGAAAAATACAGTGTGCGAAAAAACAACCGGCGAAAGAGAATGACAGAAGAGTCGCCACCGTGCGTTATTCATCCCAAAGGAGGGAAAGGAAACGCTCGAAGTAAACCTGAAAAAGGAAAGGACAAGACGGGGTCTCGCAACCAAATCTTGGGTTCGGGAGTCGGTTATGTGAAGGGAAGGTATTAGCACCCCTACGCATCCATAGTACTCTACGGGATCCACTTTTGTAGTTTTTGTCTAAAGGGTGTGGGTTTACCTAACGTGTTTATTTACTAAAAAGGTTAAGAGAAATGACTCGCGCGGATGTCGCATCCACTGCATACGTATCTCATCTGAATATGAGAATCAGAGTCTTCGTAGCTCGGCTGACCTATGAGTTGGGGGGATGTGTGCTCGCTAAGACATCGCGTCTTATGCCTACGTATCTCATCTGGAATGAGAATCAGAGCAAGCCGTAGTTCGGCTAACTACGGGGTTATGGATTGGGTTTTGGACGAACAACGTTACTATGCAATCTTCCGGATGCTCGACCTTTGGAGACTTACTCGCCTGTAGTAGAAGGAGTAAACGTGTTGCTTTGGGTTTTAGGGTTTGGGATGCTCGAGGGCAAAAAGGCAGTCCTTGACGAAGGAACCGCGCTACCTGCAGGGATATGAATACAAAACACAAAACATGTATCTCAAAGTAAAATGCCACCAAGGGGCTCAAACATTGCCTCCTATCGAGGTCTTCCAGCTAAGGAAGCGATAAAGTATGAGAAAGGGAAAAAATTACCACACGGATAAAGATCCGAAGCTATAGCAGTTAAAGGGGCAAGAAACCCTGAAATGTCTCCAGCTGGACCGTCAAAGGAAATCAGTCAACACGAATAATCAGAATAAAACTCCAGGGGGTATCCCACAAATAAAGTGGGAAACCACGCGAGTGTCTCTGCGAAAGCCATGTGAGCCCTCACAAAACTCGACAAAGGGTTAGAGTAGTAGGATGAAATCAAGAGAAAACAATGCCATGGAAACACAAGACAGGTTAGAATAAACAAAATAGGGTAACCCAGAGTTGCCCCTAAATCAAAATGTAACCACATGAATAATTCCATCAAAATTCACAAAAGGCTCAGAAAAAGGTATCAAATTCACCCATAATACCTCATACATTTAGAGCATTCAAATAAAAGGCATAAAGATGATGGATATAGGGCAAACCTGATTGGAGAGCTTGATTGAGTTGCGCCCGTGAGGTTTACAAGTTGAGTTCCTTTCAGGGTTTGGAGGTTGCTCTGAACTCTGTTGGCTTTTCTCTCACTATCTTTTCCTCAGGGTTTTGCTTCTCTTCCTTCTTTCTCCAGTGAATCTCCCAGTGTAACTCCAAGTGTAACTCCAAGTGTGTTTTCCTCTACTGAAACTTCAGTATTTATAGACTGATTTTCGTGGGTAATGGGCTCAAATGAGGGAGACCCAAGTCCAAAATAATTTGTTATATTTTATTTATTTATTTATTTTATTTAATTAATTAATTAATTAATTAATTTTTTTTTCGTTTTTTTTTTTTCGTTTTTTTTCGTTTTTTTTTTTTTTTTTTTCAGAAAAAATGAAGGGTAAATTTTGGGGTATTACAGTTGCCCCTATTCAATCAACTGGAGACCCGGAAGGAAGATGGCAGTTGCTTTCGTACTTTCGAGGTATCAAGGGATTGAATACAATAAAAGCCCAAAAATTTGCACTGAAGTGAAGTGAAGTAACAATGTCTGTCAGAATCAGCAAAGAGGTGGTCTTGAAAGAAGAATTCGTCTGGTACGGTGAGAGTCAGTTTGAATATCGAAAAAGAATGTTAAACTGGATACCAAAATAAATGGTAACACAGAAATAACCATGGCTTGAATGCCGCTCATCAGTCTGAATACTGGAAAGGATTTCGATCTGAACATCGGAAAATGGGCCTGAATGCCACAAGTCGCATCGACCTGAACGTCGGAACCTTCTTCGATCTGAACATCGGAAAATTGGCCTGAATGCCACTTCGATCTGAATATCGGAAACTGGCCTGAATGCCATAAGTTGCATCGACCTGAACGTCGGAACCTTCTTCGATCTGAACATCGGAAAATTGGCCTGAATGCCACTTCGATCTGAATATCGGAAACTGACCTGAATGCCACAAGTTGCATCGACCTGAACGTCGGAAACTTCTTCGATCTGAACATCGGAAAATTGGCCTGAATGCCACTTCGGTCTGGATACCGGAAAACTGGCCTGAATGCCACTTCGGTCTGGATACCGGAAAACTGGCCTGAATGCCACTTCGGTCTGGATACCGGGAAAACTGGCCTGAACGCCACTTCGGTCTGGATACCGGAAAACTGGCCTGAATGCCACTTCGGTCTGGATACCGGAAAACTTCATGCCTGTCAGCATTGGCAGAAATAGGGAATGATAACAGAGGCGGCGCATGGGCCAATGACACTTGCTGGGGATAACAAAGGTAAGTCATGAACAATCTTCAGTCTGAGTGCTGGAAACAACTTCTAGCTTATCACTTGGGATACCGAGAATGTTTTATGCTTACATGCGTATGTTTGAATTTTTCAATGGCGTAATGCTCCATAAAAATGGAAATGCTACGCGATTTGGAAGGATGCAATGCAATATGATTCTACATGTAGGGATGCGAAATGCTGGGTAGAATGCCAAGCCGAGGCAAGGGGATCTGCTGGGGAAATGATTATCATCCTCTGGGCTCTGGCAAGGCTGTTGGAGATGCACAGCGCAAAGAACTCTGTGGGGAGATGACTAGCCATGCGGTGTTCTGGCCATACCAAGACTCTGATCGGGGAAAGAATGGCATTGGAAGCCTGCTGCTGAGGAAAGCTACAATGGTTCTGGCAACCACGATTTGCGAGAGATGACTCAACAGGGGGAGCAAACACTGATACGGTACCGAGGTTCTGCTTCAAGGAAAGAAACCATGGATCTGGCATTGGGATTATCGATCTGGCATCGAACTCTAAGGAGCAGCCACTTCTGCTGGGAAGATACAGTCTGGCACTGTCAACTCCGCTGGGGATATATAGTCTGACACTGTCAACTCTACTGGGGAGTGTATGTCTTGAAACAACCGCTTGGGGAAGTACGGTGGTGAGAAACTGCTGAGGATTGAAGAATCCAACACTCTGATCAGCTCTGCAGGGTCAAGACACTGAATTCGTCTGTTGGCGACTTCACTGGGGAAGATATTCACGATCGTCCGCAGGGGATTTTAATGGAATGCCCCGAGGGTATCTGTTCTGAATAGACGATCCAAAGCACTTAAAATTTACAGCAATTTTAAATGTTTATTAAGCATGTACCTGTAAAGCCCTTATGTGTCATGATGCAATGTTTATCAAAAATTCGGACGTCATTTTTGCAAACAAAACAGTAAAATGAAAATGAAAACAGAGATATACTGAATAACATGATTTTATTGATTGAATGGCCTCTGAATAGGCATTTACATTAGGAAGCAATCCCTGGAAAGAGGTAATCGCACAATAGATAAAAACAGAAATTAATCTAATGGCAATGTGAAATGGATTTCTATTGGGTTCCAATTCTGCTATGACTTGCTCGTCTTCAAGATCCTCCAGATAATCAGTCTTCTGAAAGAGTGATTGGACTGTTTCCTATCCTTCAAAAATTTCTAGTCATTGGCACGAGATGAGATTTAGAACTACTCAGAACGCAGTCATTCGCTTAATCCCTAACTTTTGCCTGGATCGCCCTTTTCGGGTTTTCAATCCACCGGGATACCCATTTTTGCCTAAGTTGCCTTTTCAGGTTTTCAACTTACCGGGTGTACGATCTTTTCATTTTTAATCCCTAATTTTTGCCCGAACCTTTTCATTTTCTTGGTTCGTCGGGATGCCCATTTTTGCCTGGACTACTCTTTTTACTGTCCAGCGGGTCTATTTTATGCGAAGTATTTTTTAACTGCGTCTGAGTTCACAGGGGAAGTGAAGTTTTCACCATCCATAGTTGCAAGCATTAAAGCCCCACCATCAAAAACCTTGGTGACGATATACGGTCCATCATAGTTAGGAGTCCACTTGCCCCTGCGATCTGTCTGAGGAGGAAGGATCCTTTTCAAAACTAAATCTCCGACTTGGAAACAACGAGGACGCACTTTCTGATCAAAGGCTCTCTTCATCCGACTCTGATACAACTGCCCATGACAAATGGCTACCATTCGCTTCTCTTCGATAAGACTCAACTCATTGAACCTTGTCCGAATCCATTCAGCTTCGTCTAGCTTGATATCCAACAAGACTCTTAGAGAAGGGATCTCCACTTCAACAGGTAGGACTGCTTCCATACCATACACAAGGGAGTAGGGGGTTGCCCCGGTCGATGTACGTACTGAAGTACGGTACCCATGCAAGGCGAAAGGTAGCATCTCATGCCAATCTCTGTACGTGACGACCATCTTCTGCACAATCTTCTTTATGTTCTTATTTGCCGCCTCAACAGCGCCGTTCATCTTAGGGCGGTAAGGGGAAGAGTTGTGATGCTGAATCTTGAAGTTCTGACACAACTCCTTCATCATTTTGTTGTTGAGATTAGAACCATTATCAGTAATGATTCTTTCGGGAATCCCATAGCGACAAATGATTTCTTTCTTGATGAAACGGGCAACCACATGTCTGGTGACATTCGCGAACGACGCTGCCTCGACCCACTTGGTGAAATAGTCGATGGCAACAAGGATGAAGCGATGCCCATTGGAAGCAGTCGGCTCAATCTTTCCAATCATGTCAATGCCCCACATGGCAAACGGCCACAGCGAAGACATCACATTCAGAGGACTCGGCAGTACATGCACCTTATCAGCATAAATCTGGCATTTATGACACTTCCGAGCATACTTGAAACAATCTGATTCCATGGTCATCCAATAATAACCCGCTCTCAACAATTTCTTAGCCATTGCATGTCCACCGGCATGAGTACCGAAAGAACCTTCATGAACTTCCTGCATTAACATGTCCGCCTCGTGTCTGTCCACGCATCGGAGCAAAACCATGTCGAAGTTCCTCTTATACAGCACATTGTCTTTGTTCAAGAAGAAACTTCCTGCCAATCTTCTCAAAGTCTTTCTGTCATTGTTGGATGCCCCTGCAGGGTACTCTTGATTCTTCAGAAAGCACTTGATATCGTGATACCAGGGCTTGTCGTCGACTACCAGTTCAGCAGCAAACACATACGCGGCCCTGTCAAGGTGCATCACATCGATCCTGGGAGCATGGTTCCAACGAATTACCTTGATCATGGAGGATAGAGTAGCAAGTGCGTCTGCCATCTGGTTCTCATCACGAGGTATATGATACAATTTTACCATTGTGAAGAAAGTCAAAAGTCTTCTCGTGTAATCTCTGTAGGGGACCAGAGTGGGCTGGAGAGTATTCCAATCACCATTCACTTGATTGATCACCAGAGCTGAATCTCCGAAGATGTCCAGAGTCTTGATTCTCAGATCAATGGCTTGCTCAATACCCAAGATACAGGCCTCGTACTCAGCTTCATTATTTGTGCACTCAAAAGTCAAACGAGCGGTGAAAGGCATGTGGGCACCCTTCGGAGTAGTAATGACAGCGCCAATTCCACTACCTCTAGCATTGACATCCCCATCAAACAACAAAGTCCACTTTTCGTTTGGATCAGGTCCCTCCTCAACAACTGGCTCTTCACAGTCTTTCATCTTGAGGAACATGATGTCTTCATCAGGGAATTCAAACTTCATTGGCTCATAATCATCAATCGGTTGCTCGGCAAGGTAGTCTGACAGAATACTACCTTTGATGGCTTTCTGGGATGTATACTGAATATCATACTCTGTTAAAATCATTTGCCAACGAGCGACCCTTCCGGTGAGAGCTGGCTTCTCGAATATGTATTTCACTGGATCCATCTTAGAAATCAACAAGGTAGTATGGTTCAACATATACTGTCTCAGTCGGCGAGCAGCCCAGGCCAAAGCACAGCAAGTTTTCTCAGGCTGCGAATATTTGATTTCACAGTCGGTAAACTTTTTGCTAAGGTAGTATATGGCATGCTCTTTTCGACCAGACTCGTCATGCTGTCCCAATACACACCCCATCGAGTTCTCGGTCACTGATAGGTACATTATCAGAGGTCTCCCAGGAACTGGAGGTATAAGGATCGGAGGTTTCTGTAGATACTCTTTTATCTTCTCGAAAGCCCTTTGACAATCTTCATTCCACCTGATAGCCTGATCCTTCCTCAGCAATTTGAAAATTGGCTCACACGTGGTTGTTAGGTGAGAGATGAACCTTGCAATGTAGTTCAACCTCCCTAAGAAACTACGGACTTGCTTCTCTGTTCTTGGCTCAGACATTTCCTGTATTGCTTTTACTTTGTCAGGATCCACCTCAATCCCTTTTCCGCTAACAATAAAACCCAGTAATTTTCCCGATCTCACCCCGAAAGTGCACTTATTCGGATTAAGTCTCAGTTTGAATTTCCTCAAACGCTCAAACAGTTTCTGCAAATTCAACAAATGTTCTTCTTCTGTCTGAGATTTGGCAATCATATCGTCCACATAAACCTCGATTTCATGATGAATCATATCATGGAACAGAGTCACCATTGCTCGCTGATATGTTGCTCCGGCATTTTTCAGACCAAACGGCATCACCTTGTAGCAGAAGGTGCCCTATGGGGTTATGAAAGTTGTCTTTTCCATGTCTTCTGGTGCCATCTTGATTTGGTTATAGCAAGAAAAGCCATCCATGAAGGAGAATACCGAGAACTGAGTTGTATTATCCATCAAAACGTCGATGTGAGGTAATGGGAAATCATCTTTAGGGCTAGCTCTGTTCAGATCCCGGTAGTCGACACACATCCGTACCTTTCCATCCTTCTTAGGTACTGGGACGATGTTTGCAACCCATGGCGGATAATTGGTGACTGCTAGAAACCCTGCGTCCAACTGCTTTTGCACTTCTTCCTTTATCTTGACAGCCATCTCTGGTCTTGTTCTTCTGAGCTTCTGCTTGACCGGAGGACAACCTTCTTTGAGAGGCAAGCGGTGTACCACGATGTCTGTGTCCAGCCCAGGCATGTCCTGATAAGACCAGGCGAAGATGTCAACGTATTCTTGCAGCAATTAAATCAGCCCTTTCTTCACATTATCTTCCAAAGCAGCCCCTATTTTGATTTCTCTCTTGGCGTCTTCGGTGCCGAGATTAATCACTTCAACAGACTCTTGATGCGGTTGAATAACCCTTTCCTCTTGTTTTAATAACCTGGTAAGCTCTTCAGGGAGTTCACAATCTTCATCATCCTCTTCTTCAGCTTGAAAGATTGGATTTTCAAAGTCGAAGCGAGCCGTAGCAGAAACGTTATCAATAGGATCTGGTGATGTGCATCTGCATGAGTGATGGTATGTGCTTATGAGTGTGAACAAGAAGTGAAAACTAAACAAAATATTGCCATTTTTTTATTTTGAAAAACTGCAAAAATAGAAAGACAGGGAACGAAATATTTGAATGCAAAAATACGTCCTTTATTTATGATAAAAATGCAAGTGTCACATAGACGGGCCCTACAATGAGTCATTACGCCCTGGGCGGAACGTAAGACTTGGATATGCATGAATAAACAAAGAAAATTACTCTTCAAGAAGAGTGACTTGGATAATCTCCTCAGAAGACCAATTGTTGATGACTTCACCCGGGATCCTCGGACGCACCCAGTTGTCAATGTCACAATCGCTATCCCCATCTTCTTCGTTGACTGCAGAGACTTGACCATACTGAATGATGCCAGCACTGGAGAAAGTGATCGGCCCCTGATGAGTCTGAAGTGTTGAAGTTGTAGAAGTTAGAGCTGGCTGATACCCAATCCCGAACTTATCTTCTTTCACTGGTAATTCCAACAGACGCCCCCAACCGGGAGCAATACCTGAATCCACCACGGCTCGTGCCTGCTTAAAGGATGAGATAGAGGCACCCGTCTTAACCTCTTCCACCGGAGCTGCATCCTTGATTTGAACTGATTCAAAAGCCTGACACAGAGTCTCATGAATTTCACCTTCTACTTCTACATACTTGAATGTAGACAGGTTACTGACCAGGATGTCCTCCTCACCACAGACGGTGATAATTCGTCCGTTGACCGGAAACTTAATCTTCTGATGTAGAGTTGAAGAGACTGCCCCAGCATTATGGATCCAAGGACGACCCAGCAGGCAACTGTAGGAAGGACTGATATCCATCACGTAGAAGACAGTGTTGAAGGTTTGTGATCCAATCAGAATTGGCAATTCTACCTCTCCAAACACCGATCTCTTAGAACCATCGAATGCTCTCACAATAAGATCTGAAGGTTTCAAGACCAAACCCTCTACTTCTAACTTCGACAGGGCTCTCTTGGGTAGCACATTGAGAGAGGAGCCTGTATCCACCAGAACATGCGATAGCACGGTGTCTCTGCATTCCATCGAGATGTGCAGAGCCTTGTTATGATTGCGTCCGGCTGGTGTCAAGTCAGAATCGGTAAAACCCAACCCGTTGCCTATATGAACATTTGCAACGATCCCTTCTAGTTGGTTTACCGAGATCTCCTGAGGCACATATGCGGCATTAAGAACCTTCAGAAGTGCCTCCCTGTGCGCCTCCGAACACAACAGGAGTGAGAGAATGGATATCTTGGACGGAGTCTGAATCAACTGATCGACTACCTTGTAATCGCTTTTCTTTATGATTCTCAGAAACTCGTCCACATCCTTTGCAAAAGTGGGCTCAGAACTTCCTGGGGTGCAGAGGTATCCCCATTCACGGCTTGCTTGCCTTTGGTTTTCGCCACAGCATCAGCATTATCAGCTTGGGTAACCGGTGGTGAGAACAATCTACCACTCCTGGTGAATCGCCCGATTCCTCCAACATTATCCACTGTGGGACCGTCAAGTTCAGGCTTCTGACCCTCTTCTACTTTCAGTGGCCGTTCCACCCCATGATCGTGGGTGTATACATTCCCCCCATAATGCCACGGAATGGCCCTTTCACTGGTGAAGGGTAAAGGACCAGGGGTTGTGATGGTCATAGTAGATCGTCGCACTGGTGGCACGGGTTGCGCTTCTGGCACACTGATCTGATTGGTTGGGTAGAAAATAGTGATAGTAGCAATATCACAGTCGTACTCAGAAATCTCATTCATTGAAATGCAAGCATCCGAAACATCGGAATCAAGTTCAATTACATCATTATGGATTACAGAAACCGTAGGAACAACATCTGTGAATTCATCAGTAGCATCTTCAAACTCTTCTTCCTCAACCCCTTCCACAGACTCTTGGACAGACAAATCTTCAACCTGGAGGATACCTTTGTCGAGCAAGGCCTGGATACCCTGCTGTAACTTCAAACAACCTCCGCCCTGAGTAGCACAATCCAAACAACCCTTCCCACAACCGGGGAAGACATCGGCCTTCAGCAAGCATCCTTTGATATCCAACAATGGAGTCTTCAACTTCAACACATCCTTAATGGGCTTGGCTTTTCCCTCTATCATATTAACGTTCGCACCACCATGCTGGGGCATGGGATTGTTGACGACATTCGGAGCTGGTGCAAGGTCGATGGCCTTTGAATCTATGAGGTCCTGAACTACGTGCTTAAAAGCTTTGCAGTTCTCAATGTCATGGCCAGGTGCCCCAGAGTGGAAGCTACACCTAGCGTTGGCGTCGTAACCCACCGGAAGTCTACCAACAGGAGGAGCCAGAGTGCGCAGTTGCACAAGCTGTAGTTGTTGAAGACTAGAAAGCATCTGAGCGTACGACATTGGAAGGGTGTCGAAACGCCGGTCCATCATCCTTTGCCTCTGTTGATAAGCGGGTCTGTTACCCGGTTGTTGCTGCTGTTGATACTGAGCTGGTTGACATTGTGATTGTTGTTGTTGTAGTGGTGCTGCAGCTGGAATGGTCACAGCCGCAACATACGGTTGCTGATGATAATTCTGAAAATTATTCCTCCGGTTATCCCTGTTATGATAAGAAGATATGGCACTTGCATCCCCTTCTCTCCTCTTCTGTCCCTGAATGAACGGCTTCTTCACCCCTGATGAGGATCCAACTCCATTTTGGCTCTTATAGGTCTTTAGGTAATTCTCCACCCTTTCTCCGGTAGAGACCACATCAGCAAAGTTGGAAGCATTGCACCCCACCAGACGCTCCAGATAAGGTCCAGGCAGCGTATTCATGAACATGTTGGCCATTTCCTTTTCCAACATAGGAGGCTGAACACGGGAAGCTGTATCCCTCCAGCGTTGAGCGTATTCCCTGAAGCACTCATTGCTTTTAAGAGACAGATTCTGAAGTTGAGTTCTGTCCGGAGCCATGTCTGCATTATACTGGTACTGCTTCACGAAAGCCTCCACCAAATCCCTCCAGCAACGGATGTGGGCTCTGTCCAGCCTCATATACCATTCCAAGGATGCCCCAGCCAGGCTGTCCTGGAAGAAGTACATAAGTAGCTTCTCGTCGTCAGAGTATGCAACCATTTTACGGAAATAGGCTTGCACGTGAGTTTTGGGGCAAGAGCTGCCATTGTATTTGTCAAATATCGGGACCTTGAATTTCGGTGGCACTCGCACACCTGGGACCAGCCCCAAGTCAGCAACATCTACTCCCAGAAGATTTTGTCCTTCCACTGCTTTCAACCTCTCTTCCAATCTTTTAAACATGGGGTCCATGCCAAAGTCTTCCTGAAGCAAAGGGAACTGATCATCCTGACCATCCTGAATGGGTTGTTGATCTAGGTTGATACGCGGGATCGGGATAGGCCCTGGTCCATTGGGACCATTAGCCTCTCCAGCTGGAGGATCAGCCAACGTCTCCGGTTGAGTAATAGGGGGATCCCTCTGTACCAACAATCTAAGCTCCTGCTGTCCTTGA
Organism: Lathyrus oleraceus; assembly: GCF_024323335.1. Classification (NCBI taxonomy): domain Eukaryota; kingdom Viridiplantae; phylum Streptophyta; class Magnoliopsida; order Fabales; family Fabaceae; genus Lathyrus; species Lathyrus oleraceus. The sequence goes on from NC_066582.1 coordinate 207,973,857, forward strand.
GCCACCCCTTGAACCAAATCCATGAATTGATTCATGCGAATCTTCATCTCGGCGAGCTCTGCTTGTAGGCTCTCCATTGCTCTCTGTTGATTCCTTCGGGTACCGTATCGATGAATGCCTGAGTCAGCTATCCTGCTAGTGGGACACCAAACAAACTGAGGATACTGTGGCGGTACCTATTATGCAAGACATGTGGATGACTATGCAAATGCAGTGACATGTTTATCAATTCCAAAAGGTATTCTACCTCCTTGATTCCAGTCTCACATTTGATAAACAGCGTAAGAAGAAAACCCCGACTAGAATCAAGAAGAAGATTTAAACCCCCTTGAAAAGGATAAACATGTGTTAAATGATATGAATGCAAATGATGTGATGATGTGAATGCAATGCAGTGGTATGTCAATCAGGATTGCTATATCTGCTTGAACATCTGTCAGGTTGCACTGTCTGGAGAGAAATTAAGAGTACACCAAACAAAGGTCATGGGATGGATCATGTTATCCTTAATATCAACCACCCATTTTGGCGGATTATGGTTTACACCTTATCAACACCCGAGTTTCATTGATATTAAGGATACCTGATCGGATCAACCATGAATCAAGGGTTTGTCGCAAGTCACGAGCATGGAGTTTAGGTTAAGAACCACCCAAAAGGAGTGTACTAAGGTTTAAACCTGCCAAACATGTTCTACAAAAAGGTTCCCATAGTCATAATCCCATCTTTCGGATATTATTAGAGGAACGACTACTCGTATTCCAACAATATTCTCAAGAGAGACTCTTATGAGTGTAGTATCGCGTAACAATCGTATCAAATCTTACATTTGAACGACTTTCGCACTACGTCCTACAAATAGGCCAAGATGGGTTTGGTAAACTAAGGTCCTCGGCTTCTTAGGTCTATATTGGAACAAGTAATGTCTAACCACAACTTACTTATGTGACATTATTGATCTCAACATGACCTCCACCAAGTGAATGGGCTTGCAAGTCAACTCGCTAAGGAATACTCCACACAAGTTGACAGGACTATGCCATTCTCCTATCTTAAGTGCACTCGAGTTCGGGTATAGAACTCATCTCACAAAGATCACCAAGCAGCCAGCCAACAGAAACAGATACAACAATGATATGTACATAATGTAATAAGGTAAAGCAGGTAAATAAATAACTGTACAAAAGCATGAACACCCAATAAACAAACAAACTACAAAAGCTAGGAGGGACTCGCTTAGGGAAGATGGACCAGCAAGAGGTCAACTTCTTAAAGTCCCCAGCAGAGTCGCCAGCTGTCGCAACCTGAAAAATACAGTGTGCGAAAAAACAACCGGCGAAAGAGAATGACAGAAGAGTCGCCACCGTGCGTTATTCATCCCAAAGGAGGGAAAGGAAACGCTCGAAGTAAACCTGAAAAAGGAAAGGACAAGACGGGGTCTCGCAACCAAATCTTGGGTTCGGGAGTCGGTTATGCGAAGGGAAGGTATTAGCACCCCTACGCATCCATAGTACTCTACGGGATCCACTTTTGTAGTTTTTGTCTAAAGGGTGTGGGTTTACCTAACGTGTTTATTTACTAAAAAGGTTAAGAGAAATGACTCGCGCGGATGTCGCATCCACTGCATACGTATCTCATCTGAATATGAGAATCAGAGTCTTCGTAGCTCGGCTGACCTATGAGTTGGGGGGATGTGTGCTCGCTAAGACATCGCGTCTTATGCCTACGTATCTCATCTGGAATGAGAATCAGAGCAAGCCGTAGTTCGGCTAACTACGGGGTTATGGATTGGGTTTTGGACGAACAACATTACTACGCAATCTACCGGATGCTCGACCTTTGGAGACTTACTCGCCTGTAGTAGAAGGAGTAAACGTGTTGCTTTGGGTTTTAGGGTTTGGGATGCTCGAGGGCAAAAAGGCAGTCCTTGATGAAGGAACCGCGCTACCTGCAGGGATATGAATACAAAACACAAAACATGTATCTCAAAGTAAAATGCCACCAAGGGGCTCAAACATTGCCTCCTATCGAGGTCTTCCAGCTAAGAAAGCGATAAAGTATGAGAAAGGGAAAAAATTACCACACGGATAAAGATCCGAAGCTATAGCAGTTAAAGGGGCAAGAAACCCTGAAATGTCTCCAGCTGGACCGTCAAAGGAAATCAGTCAACACGAATAATCAGAATAAAACTCCAGGGGGTATCCCACAAATAAAGTGGGAAACCACACGAGTGTCTCTGCGAAAGCCATGTGAGCCCTCACAAAACTCGACAAAGGGTTAGAGTAGTAGGATGAAATCAAGAGAAAACAATGCCATGGAAACACAAGACAGGTTAGAATAAACAAAATAGGGTAACCCAGAGTTGCCCCTAAATCAAAATGTAACCACATGAATAATTCCATCAAAATTCACAAAAGGCTCACAAAAAGGTATCAAATTCACCCATAATACCTCATACATTTAGAGCATTCAAATAAAAGGCATAAAGATGATGGATATAGGGCAAACCTGATTGGAGAGCTTGATTGAGTTGCGCCCGTGAGGTTTACAAGTTGAGTTCCTTTCAGGGTTTGGAGGTTGCTTTGAACTCTGTTGACTTTTCTCTCACTATCTTTTCCTCAGGGTTTTGCTTCTCTTCCTTCTTTCTCCAGTGAATCTCCCAGTGTAACTCCAAGTGTGTTTTCCTCTACTGAAACTTCAGTATTTATAGACTGATTTTCGTGGGTAATGGGCTCAAATGAGGGAGACCCAAGTCCAAAATAATTTGTTATATTTTATTTATTTAATTAATTAATTAATTAATTAATTAAATTATTTTATTTTTATTTTTTTATTTTTTTTTTTCGTTTTTTTTCGTTTTTTTTTTATTTTTTTTCGTTTTTTTTTTATTTTTATTTTTTATTTTTATTTTTTCAGAAAAAATGAAGGGTAAATTTTGGGGTATTACAGGGCCAAAGCAAGCCGCAAGATATATTGCTTTGGAAAAGCGAAAGATTTTTCCGGAAAAGAGATTTTTAATCAACCCTGAAGGCACGAACCGAACATTCGCCGGGTTGATTAACAGCAAAAAATGGGACCGGTTAATTTCCTCTCTAGAGCATTACGATATCGCAACAGTGCGTGAGTTCTATGCGAACGCACTGCCGAACGATGACGAGCCATTCACATGGACGTCTAGAGTGTCCAGCCGTCCTGTTGCGTTCGATCGGGATGCAATTAACCGTGTCCTGGGTGAACCGCTCATTCTGGGAGCCGAGGAGAGAGACACCTACCACCAAGATTTAAGGCTTCACCGGGATACTAATGCGATCTCTGCTGCCCTGCTTCTGAGAGGGAAATCAGTTGAGCTGAACTCATCTGGGGTTCCCATGAGATACCATAGGGAGGACATGACTCCCTTGGCTCAACTGATTCTTTTGTTGGTTCTTACAAACGTCGCACCCAAGTCTCATACTTCTACAGTGCCGATCCCAGTGGCACACTTGGTACACAGCATCCTCACTAACGTCCAGATTGATGTGGCGAGGATTATTGCTTATGAGTTGAAGTCCGTGATTGAAAGCGGGCTAAAGTCGGGGGCACGAGTGAATTGTCCCCTGGCTTTCCCTTGCCTAATCATGGGTTTGTGCCTGCAAGCGAGGGTGAGGCTACCCTCTAGGGGTCAAGTAAGGATCCCGCCGCCCATTGATGACCGATATGTGGCCAAGTATTGCAAACCGAAGAATGTAAGAGGTAGTTCAGCTGCTGAGGTTACCGGGGCTTCTGATGGTCCTGGTACTTCTACTCTAGGATCCGATCCTTTCCAGCAGGCTGTCTGCAACTACAACTGGGACTAGATGGCGGCAACTCAGCGCGCCATGCTCGATATGCACGATTCTATGCAGTTGTTACAGCTGCAGATGCGCGACCCCTCCGAAGAGCATTCTATGATGACACGTGAGCAGTTTCTGCAGCACGCGAGCTGGCCTGTGGACAGGCCTGTGTTTGGAGAGGGGGTGGGTGCTGGTGCGTCTTCTGGTGCTGCTGATGGAGATGATGATGATGATGAGGCTATCGGTTCTGAAGCCGGCACTGATGAGGGTTATGAGTCCGTGGAGGGCTAAGTTATTTTATTTTTCATATTATGTTTTATTTCTATTGTATTTTCAGACTTGTGTATTTTGATGTTGGTTATGTACTTTTGGGGTGTTTTGTCCCCCATGAACAATTTTAAATTTTGAAGTAATGTATTATTTATGTTTTAAATTTCGTTTGTTTTAATAAATTTTTGGTTGGTTGAGTGTCAAACCTTCTAGATTGGTTGCTCCTCAAAGAAGTATCCAATGAAGGTGCATCCGAGCTTGGATGGCAATGATAAAAATAAACAAGTGAATAATGCTAAGGTACATGGTTACCTCCGGCTAGAATTTTAGAATGCATTAAGAACTTTACTCTTTTTTGTAATTGAATATTGTCTTTTTGCAACACAATTGAATGAATGTTTCATCTAGGACTTAAAACCACAAATTGTGAGGAAACCTCCATTGTACATTTAAATGTTGGATTCTAATAAGCTTTGTTGATTCATTTGATTCATGCTTTGTCTTTTATTATTGTGAATATGTGGAAGCAATTAGAAATGATCAAGGCACTTGTTTTCTATCGAGCACAACCAACTCCAAATACAACTTACCTGTGAGCAGAGAGAGTATTCGTTAACCCCTTTGAGCTTAAACAGTTGAATCTCAGCTTGAAATAAAGCGAGATTTCAAAAATCTTTTTTTTTACAACCCGGAAAATTTTGATAATTGTTCTTTTGCCGTAAAAAGTCAAGAGCATTCACTTAGGGTGAGTAAGAAATAAGTTGGGGAGAACGAAAATGAGAATCGGTAAGTGCCACAACTCTTGAAAAACCGAGCAAGCATAAAATATATATATATATATATATATATATATATATATATATATATATATATATATATATATATATATATATATATATATATATATATAATATAGAAAAGAGAAACATCTGTTTTGTAAATATGATGTGAAAGAAAAGAAAAAAAATAGAGAAAATAAAAATGAATGCTTGCTTGGAAGAAAAATAGTGAAAAACAAAAATTGAGTGGCGAAATAAGAGTTGTGAAGGTTTCAAATGAGAAATAAATGGAACGAAGTTGAGATGTGTGAATAATGTACAGTGAATGTCTCTTTTGCATCGGCAATTTCGTTTTCAATGGCCTTAGAAATGACCCTTGTTTGTTAACCTAACCAAGCTTCAACCGAAAAGTCCTTAGTGATCTTCGTGCTTCCACATTACCATTTATAATTGTTAGACATTGTATGAATTAAATTGATTTCTTCATTGTTTATTGGAGAGTGAGATTATTCTCGCGGTTGCAAACGCGTAATTTCTTTAATCCTTATTCGAAGAGGAGAGATAGGGTGATTCATTCAAGATAATATTGTTGTAGATAGATACATATTTTGCATTGCTACTAAGTTTTAGTTCTTGTGTATTATTTTATTCTAACCGTTGGAAATTTGTATCTGCTGATTCGCTTGTGTTTGAGCCGTTTTATCCGATTTTGGAGAAACCTTTTTCTTAATGCAAATCCTCTTGTCCTTCAAGAGGCATACTTTGCTTGAGGACAAGCAAGAATCTAGTTGGGGAGAGTTGTTAGATACCCAAAAGTGCTTATTTGAGCTATCAAATATGGGTATCTTTCACTCCATTTCCTTGCTAGAGTGTTCGAAAACACCTTTGTTTTAGATGAATTGCAATACAATGATAAACGATCTTGGTACCTTTGATTTGTGTGTTATTGTGCAGGAATTAGGCATGAAATAATAGAAAATGAAGCCACAAGAAAGTTGGCAAAGAGACCAAAGAAAGGATGCATTCATCAGCTTGCTCGCTAGGCGAGGGCTGTGGCGAAGGGCTCGCTAGGCGAGCGCCCAGCGAGAACCCAGCGAAAAGCTCCAGTATTTTACAGTGGCAAACATCAACAATCTCGCTAGGCGAGCTGCCAGCGAAGTGTGTAGCGAACACGTCCAGACTTGGTGAAAAGCGCAGCCAGCACTCACTCGCTAGGCGAGCCATTAGCGAGCTCCCAGCGAGCATTCCAGTAGCAAAACCTCTCAAGCTCGCTGGAGCGAAGGTTGAAGCGTGGGCTTCGCCTAGCGAAGGTTTTGTTTGCCTAGCGAACATGCCAGTCTGGCAAAGGTTATTTCTCTGGGCGCAGGTGCCTCAGGTGCCTCATTTAGGGGCTCACTAGGCGAGCCATTCTGCTCGCCTAGCGAGCATGACAGCTCAGTAGCAGCTCTATAAGTAGCAAGGGCTACTTTTTGGAGCCATACTTTTACACCTCCATACTTTTGTACTTTTTAGATATTTTCCAGCATTGCTCTAGAGATCTTTTGTGACCTAGAAATCATTTATCTTCATCTCTTAACAATCTTTCACAAAAAGAAGGTGGATTCCCATCCAATCTCGATTATTCGACTCGGATGTTGATCAACCTTCTTCCGAAACTTGTTGACCAAGCTACCATGAAAATGAGTAGCTAAGTCCTTCATTTTGTCAAGGTTAGATGTAGATGATCATTAGCTTTGTGTGTAAATGTGATGATCTTCATTTGTAAACTCTTTAATGGTGAATATATGGTGAAAACTTTGTTCTTATTCAAAACTCTTTGTGTTGGTTTATGATCGAGAGATGTTTACCAACTCTTAACCTAGGTTTTCATCCAATCTTGTTTGTTAGCTAGAGATAGTAATGAATGATTTTGTTCACCATAAGGTTGAACCAAAAAGTTGTCATTTTGATAGATTGTGTTAGAGATAAATAATGGATCAAAATGGGAAAACTCACAATGTGTGTTAGAGATAAACACATTGGGAGGACTTTGTGAAATAGTTTATCATCTAAAGGAGTTTATAAGTTTTGTTGATCGAACATATACATGCAAAGTGATCGTCGAACCCTAACTTTGGCAATATTTCTCAAATATTAAAACCAAAACTTTTACCGCATTTTATTACACTTTTATGCAAGATACCGTGACAAACACCAAAACCCCATTGTTACCTTAAGCTAAGAATTAAAACAACTGTCGAAAGGCGGTGATATCTCACAATCCCTGTGGAGACGATAACAAAAACCCGACACTTAAAATTACACTCAACATACACTCCCTTTGGGTGTGATTCTTAACCGAGACTCCATGCTCGTGACTTGCAACAAACCCTTGATTCATGGTTGATTCGTTCTTGTATCCCTAATATCAATGGAACTTAGGTGTTGATAAGGTGTAAACCATAATCCACCAAAATGGATGATTGATATTAAGGATTACATGATCCATCCCATGACCTTTGTTTGGTATGCTTTGCTTGATCCTTGAGTGTGATTGTTGCATCCATACATTCATGCACCCATTTGCATCCATATCATCAATAATGAGAAAATTTTCAAGGAACTTAAGAGGTCTATTTTCAATTTTTCAGACATGGAAAGACAAAGAAGGAATACAAAGAAGTACAGTTTCAGACAACCCGACTTGAAAGAGTTAAGGAATTTGACATCTTATGTATTGGATCCCTTGGGTTTCAAGGCTCGTTTTGGGAAGCTTCTATCTATTCTGACTACTCAGGTGGACGAAGGATTGATGAGTGTATTGGTGCAGTTTTATGATCCCTTGTATCATTGCTTCACGTTTCCGGATTTTCAGCTTTTGCCCACGCTTGAGGAGTATGCCTACTTTGTGGGTATACCTATTCTAGACCAGTTGTCGTTCAGTGGCTTAGAGAGTATTCCTACTTCGCAAGAGATAGCTGTTATGTTGCATATAGATGAATCTCTGGTTGGTGCTCATATGACTACCAAAGGTGGAATTCAAGGTCTCCCTTCTGAGTTCCTCATTGCTCAAGCTACTATGTATGGGAAGGCCATGAGTGAGGACGCCTCTGAGGCCATATTTGTACTTCTCATCTATGGGCTAGTGTTATTCCCCAACATCAACAAGTTTGTGGATGTGAACGCTATTAGGATTTTCTCTACTCTTAATCCCGTTCCGACTCTGTTGGGTGACACTTACTTTTCTTTGCATATGAGGAATGCAAAGGGTGGTGGTACCATTGTGTGCTGTTTGCCTATGTTGTACAAGTGGTTTATTTCGCACTTGCCGCAGACGGTTGCCTTCAAGGAGAACAAAGGATGTCTACGGTGGTCCACGAGACTTATGTCTCTCACTAATGATGATATCTTTTGGTACAACCGTGTTTATGATGGTGTGCAGATTATCGACTCGTGTGGTGAATTCTCCAATGTGCCTCTTCTTGGTACATGTGGTGGGATTAACTACAACCCTATTTTAGCACGTCGTCAGCTTGGGTTCCCCCTAAAGGATAAACCTAATAACATTATGTTAGAGGGTGTGTTCTTTCAGGAGGGTAAAGATCCCCAAGGCTTGAAGGGCAGAATGGTCCGCGCTTGGTGCAAGATCCATAGGAAAGGAAGGAAGGAGCTAGGTCTGAAGAACTGTATCGCTTTGGAACCTTATACTTCTTGGGTGAGGAGGAGAGCTTCCGAGTACCTCATGCCTTACGAGTATCCAAGACCTACACCGTTGGTTATGGCTGGGCCTTCAACCCTCCCTGACCAAGGAGTAGAGGAGTTGAGAGACGAAGACCGTTCGCGTGCTTGGATCCGTGAACGAGAGGAGTTGCTTCAGCAGATCAAGGAGAAGGATACTTTAATAGAGTTCCTTGAGCACCAGGTTATTGATGACCCTGATGATGCATGGACTTCTCTACTTCCTCAGTCTTCCAAGTTTTGAAAGAGAAAGTACGATCGACTTGCCAAAGAGAAGGCAGACATGAAGGCAGCCTATGAGAGGGAAGTAAAGAGGCTTCGTTCATCTTATCTTCCTGTGTCCAGAGCTTTAGATGATTGCTTCTAGGGATCCATAGGATGTTCATTATCCTTCTCTCTTGTATTGTATTTGGTTACCAAGACTGTATTTCTTTGGTGTAAAAATATTTCCAAATATTATTTGATGTGATACTTCCATATGTGATAAATGTTTAATATTTCCAATATTTGCAAATAGAACTCTAAAAGTTCCTCTGATATAAAAATTAAATCATATGCATTGCATGCATCATGTGCATAAGCAGGTTTTGCTCCAGGTTTCTTGGTCTATGGTTTAACTCTGTGTTCTTCATTTATTTTGAAGACAAGCTGACTCACTGGTACTACACCAGAGCCAACATTTCAAGACTGATGGATCATTTGGAACAAGAGAACTGTGAGCTTATGGAGGAAGTAGCCAGATTGACTGCCTTGATGGAGTCATTCATGGCTTCCCAGAGCCAGTCATCTCCGACACCTTCAACTCCTCCCCAGAGGATAGTCATCTCTGAGATTGTCTCTTCAACTGTGCCTGCGGCCAGCGTACACTTTGCTCCAACGGCCATGCCAGCCGGGTTTCCGTGGGGGATGCCTCCTAACTTCATGCCTGAGGGTCCTGCACCCACTTTTGCTTCTCTATCGGCATCTAGGCCGATCCTTGTTGCTCCTCCTCCTGTCGTGCATACTATGCCCAGAGTAGACGACACCACCTATCATTCTGAGCCGTCTGAGGGCCCAGATGTCTATGAGAAGATGGATGCTATGAATGATCAATTTCTTGAGATCCGCAAGGAATTGAAGACTCTTCGAGGAAAGGATCTTTTCGGCAAGTCTGCTGCCGAACTCTGCTTGGTTCTGAATGTGAAAATCTCTGTAAAGTTCAAGGTCCCTGACTTTGAAAAGTACAAGGGAAATACTTGTCCTCTCAGCCACCTGGTCATGTATGCCAGGAAAATGTCGACTCAGACCGACAACGACCAATTGCTCATCCACTACTTTCAGGACAGTTTGTCCGGTGCTGCCCTACGTTGGTACATGGGCTTGGACAGTGCAAACATCCGGTCCTTCAATGACCTTGGGGAGGCCTTCGTCAAGCAATACAAGTACAACATGGATATGGCTCCCGATAGGGATCAATTGAGGGCCATGTCCTAGAAGGACAAAGAAACTTTCAAAGAGTACGCCCAGAGGTGGCGAGAGCTAGCAACACAGATCGTGCCCCCGCTGGAAGAGAAAGAGATGTCCAAGATCTTTCTGAAGACCTTGAGTTCCTTTTATTACGAGCGGATGATTGCCAGCGCTCCTTTTGACTTCACCGAGATGGTGAATATGGGGATGCGTCTGGAAGAGGGAGTCAGGGAAGGGCGCCTGACCAGATAAGAAGGCTATTCTGCCAAACGGTATGGGACGTTTGGGAAGAAGAAAGATGGTGAGGCACATGCTGTAACCTCCCATGTAAAACCAAGAAGACCCTCTGTGAGGAGGAAAATCGTGCGTCCTGCCGGTAACCAGCACCAGGTGGCTCATATAGCACTTGTTTTCAGAGATAATCAATAGTATCAGCATCACAACAATAATCAGCAACAACAACATCCACAATATCAACAACAATAGCATCGTCTGCAACAGCAGGCCTACCAGCCTCGAAATAGTAATCAAGTCGGTACAAATTATGAGAGGAAGAGGGTCACATTCGATCCTATTCCGATGACGTATGCAGAACTATACCCCTCTTTGATAAAGAGGAAGTTGATTACTCCACGAGACCCGCCAACTATACCTACCAACCCCCAGTGGTGGAATAATCCCGAATTACATTGTGTCTATCATTCTGGTGCTCCCGGACACGACGTGGAAAATTACTACCCTTTGAAGACCAAGGTTCAAGACCTTGTGAGATGTGGTATTGTGTGTTTCGAGGACGTAGGTCCTACTGTGAAGAAGAACCCATTGCCCGAGCATGTGAAATCTGTCAACATGGTCCAGGGTTGCCCTGGCAAGTACAAAGTCAAATATGTCAGCCATATTCGACAATCTCTGGTCGAGATGCATAGACTACTGTGTGATTATAGTCATTACGAGCACGACCACGATAGATGTCGGGTTTGTTCTGTCAACCAAAGAGGTTGTCGCCAGGTGCGTAAAGATGTTCAAGAAATGCTGGATGAATGAGTCATTGAAATCCTTCAAAACAGAAATGTTGACGAAGATGCTGATGAAGTCAACGTAATTTCTCCAGTATTCCGGATCCTTGAGCCTGTTATCATCAAGTATGATGGTAGCAAGCAAAAGGCTTCTCCTGCTTTGATCATTAAGCCAGTTGGCCATGTACCGTATTCTTCTGAGAAGGCGGTCCTCTATCGCTACAATGCTGTAGCATTGGAGAATGGGAAAGAGGTTCCCCTGCCCTCTTCATCTGTTGTTAATATTACCGACGTCAGCGGCCTGACCCGCAGTGGTCATGTTTTCTCGGCTCCGTCGAAGCCTCAAGCTGATGTTCGAAGGAATGATACTGCTGATTATGCTGAACGCCCGATTGGGAATGCTGTGAATGCTCTGAATCCGGCACTTGTTGCTAAACCTGCCTCTACGCTGAAAACTTTTGTCTCTGTTGGCCCGAGTGGCAATGCGAAAGAAGACTATGATGAGATGCTGAGGCTCATCAAGAGAAGTGAGTACAACATTGTAGATCAGCTTCTACAGACACCATCCAAAATCTCTGTACTATCCTTGCTGATGAATTCCGAACCACACCGAGAAGCTCTGCAGAAGGTGTTGGATGTGGCGTATGTGGATCATGATGTCACGGTTGAACAATTTGACAGTATTGTTGCAAACATCACCGCTTGTAACAATTTAAGTTTTTGTGATGCCGATCTCCCCGAGGAGGGAAGAGACCACAACTTGGCATTACACATATCTATGAGCTGCAGAGATGACGCCATGTCCAATGTGCTGGTGGACACTGGGTCATCATTGAATGTGTTGCCGAAGTCCACTCTTGCAAGGTTATCATATCAGGGGCCTCCTATGAGGCAGAGTGGAGTGGTGGTGAAAGCTTTTGATGGGTCACGTAAAACTGTGATTGGAGAGGTTGATCTCCCAGTCAAAATCGGACCAAGTGATTTCCATATCACCTTCCAGGTTATGGACATTCACCCATCGTATAGCTGTCTATTGGGCAGACCATGGATTCACGAGGCAGGTGTCGTGACATCCACCCTACACCAGAAACTGAAATTTGTGAAGAACAAGAAGCTGGTGGTAGTAGGGGGAGAAAAGACTCTCCTGGTTAGCCATTTGTCTTTCTTCTCTTACATAGATGCTGAGGATGAAGTTGGAACTCCGTTCCAAGCTTTATCTATTGCTGAACCTATTAAGAAGGGAGCTTCCTCATTTGCTTCCTATAAAGATGCAAAGTTGGCCATTGAGCATGGTGCAACTACTAGATTAGGGCAAATGATTAAGCTGGAAGACAACAAATCCCGGGTCGGCATAGGCTATTCTTCTGGTGTCTTCAACAAACAAGGATTGTTCAAGAGTGGTGGATTTATCCACACTGGTCAAGATGAAGAGGCTGCTGCCATTTTGGAAGAGGATGCAGAGGATTTTGGCAACTTCATCATCCTTGGAGGGATCTGCAATAATTGGGTCGCTGTGGATATTCCGACAGTTATCCATAAGTCAAAGTAATGTTCATTATGTTTAAAAACCCTTCTCTCATGCCAAAAGGAGGAGTGATGACATTGTTGGCGCATAAATACAATGATATTTTCATTCAATGAATTCATGTTAAATGTTTGTTTTTCCAATTATTTTCCCTTTTTGCTTTTTGCATGAAATTGGTGATCACATAAAACCCTAAATAGAATAAAGTCAATCTTTTCATCTGCATAATGATTTGCTTTGTTTGAATTCTAAAATCTCTTTATATCCAAAATCATTATGCAGGTTGATCAAACCCATTGAACATAATGATCCAACACCATCTCCCAACTTTGAGTTCCCTGTATTTGAGGCAAAAAAAGATAATGTTGAAGAGATTCCTGACGAGATCACCCGTCTACTTGAGCACGAAGAGAAGATCATTCAGCCGCATCTTGAGAATCTGGAAACAGTCAACTTGGGGTCTGAAGATTGTGTTAAAGAAGTGAATATTGGGGCACTCCTGGGAGAGTCTGTTAAGAAGGGGTTGATTGAGTTGCTACGAGAATACGTCGATGTCTTCGCCTGGTCATATGCATACATGCCTGGTCTGGATACTGATATCGTGCAATATTTCCTGCCTTTGAAGCCCGAGTGCATGCTTGTAAAGCAGAAGCTCAGAAGAACTCATCCTGATATGGCAGTGAAGATCAAAGAAGAAGTTCAGAAGCAAATTGATGCGGGGTTTCTGGTGACTTCTACATATCCTCATTGGGTGGCCAATATTGTGCCAGTGCCTAAAAAAGATGGAAAAGTCCGAATGTGTATGGACTATAGAGACTTGAATAAAGCTAGTCCGAAAGATGATTTCCCTCTACCACATATTGATATGTTGGTAGATAATACAGCTAAATTCAATGTCTTCTCATTTATGGACGAATTTTCCGGATATAATCAGTTTAAAATGGCACCCGAGGATATGGAGAAGACAATATTCATCACACCTTGGGGAACATTCTGTTATCGAGTGATGCCCTTCGGTTTGAAAAACGCCGGAGCCACATATCAACGCGCTATGACTACCTTGTTCCATGATATGATGCACAAGGAGATCGAGGTATATGTTGATGATATGATTGCTAAGTCAAGAACGGAAGTTGAACATGTAGAGCACTTGTTGAAGCTTTTTCAGCGTTTGAGGAAGTATAAGCTTCGTTTGAATCCTAACAAGTGTACATTTGGAGTCCGTTCCGGCAAGCTGTTGGGCTTTATTGTCAGTGAAAGAGGTATTGAAGTTGATCCTGCAAAAGTCAAAGCAATACAAGAGGTGCTTGCGCCCAAAACTGAGAAGCAAGTCCGAGGTTTTCTTGGCCGCTTGAATTATATTTCCAAATTCATATCCCACATGACTGCCACATGTGCGTCGATATTCAAGGTCCTCCGGAAAGATCAGTCTCATGATTGGACTGAGGACTGCCAAAAGGCCTTCGATAGTATTAAAGAGTATTTATCTGAGCCTCCGATTCTGTCTCCGCCTGTGGAAGGGAGACCGTTGATTATGTACCTAACAATTCTTGAAGACTCAATGGGTTGTGTTCTTGGTTAGCGAGATGAGTCAGGAAAGAAAGAATATGTTATTTACTACCTGAGTAAGAAGTTCACTGATTGTGAGTCTCGATACTCAATGCTTGAGAAAACATGATGTGCTTTGGCTTGGGCTGCTAAGCGCTTACGCCAGTATATGTTGAATCATACGACTTGGTTGATATCCAAAATGGATCCAATTAAGTATATCTTTGAGAAGCCTGCTTTAACTGGGAGGATTGCTCATTGGCAGATGTTGTTATCTGAGTATGATATTGAGTATCGGGCTCAGAAGGCGATAAAAGGTAGTATCTTGGCTGACCACTTGGCACATCAACCAATTGAGGATTATCAGTCTGTTTAGTATGACTTCCCAGATGAGGAGATTCTGTATTTGAAAATGAAAGATTGTGATGAGCCTACGCTCGATGAAGGGCCAGAAACTGGTTCTCGATGGAGCATGGTGTTTGATGGCGCTGTGAATCAATATGGAAATGGTATTGGAGCAGTGATTATTACTCCTCAGGGCACACATTTTCCTTTTACAGCAAGGCTAACTTTCAAATGCACAAATAATATGGCTGAGTATGAGGTCTGTATTATGGGATTGGAATAATGTATTGATCTTAGGATCAAACATCTTGATGTTTATGGTGATTCGGCCCTTGTTGTTAATCAGATTAAGGGTGAATGGGAGACGAATCAGCCTGGCCTCATCCCATATAGAGATTATGCGAGAAGGATTTCAACATTCTTTACTGAGGTTGACTTTCATCATATTCCTCGAGATGAGAATCGGATGGCAGAAGCTCTTGCTACACTTGCTTCAATGATTGTGGTAAGACTTTGGAATGAAGTTCCCAATATCACTGTGACGCGCTTGGACAGACCAGCTCATGTATTTGTAGTAGAGGAGGTACAAGATGATAAGCCGTGGTATTATGATATCAAGTGTTTTCTTTAGAACCAGATTTACCCGCCTGGGGCATCTGTGAAAGATAGAAAGACTTTAAGGATATTGTCAGGCAATTTCTACCTCAATGGCGATGTGCTTTATAAGAGAAATTTTGACATGGTTCTGCTCAGATGCGTGGATACACATGAAGCAGGTCTGTTAATGACTGAGGTCCATGAGGGTTCATTTGGTACTCATTCCAATGGACATGCCATGGCTAGAAAGATGTTGAGAGCAGGCTACTATTGGCTGACAATGGAGTCTGACTGCTCCAAATATGTGAAGAAATGCCACAAGTGTCAGATTTATGCGGACAAAATTCATATTCCCCCGACACTTCTGAATGTGATTTCATCTCCATGGCCTTTCTCCATGTGGGGAATTGACATAATTGGCATGATAGAGTCGAGAGCGTCCAACGGTCACATATTTATTCTCGTAGCAATTGATTACTTCACCAAGTGGGTTGAAGCGGCGTCATATGCAAACGTGACCCGGCAGGTGGTGGTGAAATTCATCAAGAATCAACTCATATGCCGTTATGGTGTGCCGGATAAGATCATTACTGATAATGGATCTAACTTGAACAACAAAATGATGAAAGAGCTGTGTAGAGAGTTCAAGATAGCACATCATAATTCTTCTCCTTATAGACCCAAGATGAATGGGGTTGTTGAAGCTGCTAATAAGAATATCAAGAAGATTATCCAGAAGATGGTTGTTACGTATAAGGATTGGCATGAGATACTGCCATTTGCCTTGCATGGGTATCGTACATCTGTCCGCACTTCAACATGGGCAACCCTTTTCTCTCTTATTTACGGTATGGAGGTTGTACTCCCAGTGGAGGTGGAGATCCCATCAATGAGAGTCTTGATGGAAGCCAAGTTGACTGATGCTGAATGGGTTCAGAGTCGTTATGACCAATTGAATTTGATAGAAGAGAAGAGATTATCTGCCATGTGCCAAGGTTAGTTATATCAGCAAAGGATGAAGAAAGCCTTTGATAAGAAGGTCAAACCTCGTGTGTTCCGAGAAGGTGACCTTGTGCTCAAGAAAGTTTTATCTTTCGCGCCCGATTCCAGGGGCAAGTGGACTCCAAACTATGAAGGTCCATATGTTGTTAAGAGAGCCTTCTCAGGCGGTGCTTTGATACTTACAACTATGGATGGGGAGGATTTCGCTCGTCCTGTGAATTCAGATGCAGACAAGAAATACTTCGCCTAAAAATAAAAATAGAATAGTTTGCTAAGTTGAAAACCTGAAAGGGCGGCTTAGGCAAAAATGAGCGTCTCGGTGGATTGAAAACCCGAAAGGGCGATCTAGGCAAAAGTTAGAGACATAAAAAATGAATATGTATCTGTCGCAACCTAAAAAATACAGTGCGCGAAAAAACAACCGGCGAAAGAAAATGACAGAAGAGTCGCCACCGTGCGTTATTCATCCCAAAGGAGGGAAAGGAAACGCTCGAAGTAAACCTGAAAAAGGAAAGGACAAGACGGGGTCTCGCAACCAAATCTTGGGTTCGGGAGTCGGTTATGCGAAGGGAAGGTATTAGCACCCCTACGCATCCGTAGTACTCTACGGGGTCCACTTTTGTAGTTCTTGTCTAAAGGGTGTGAGTTTATCTTGTGCTGTTTACCAAAAAAAAGGGTTAAATGAGAATGACTCGCGCGGATGTCGCATCCACTGCATACGTATCTCATCTGAATATGAGAATCAGAGTTTTCGTAGCTCGGCTGACCTATGGGTTGGGGGGATGTGTGCTCGCTAAGACATCGTGTCTTATGCCTACGTATCTCATCTGGAATGAGAATCAGAGCAAGCCGTAGTTCGGCTAACTACGGGGTTATGGAGTGGGTTTTGGACGAACGACGTTACTACGCAATCTACCGGATGCTCGACCTTTGGAGACTTACTCACCTGTAGTAGAAGGAGTAAACGTGTGTTTAGGAGAAGAAAAATCAATGAAGGGTTAGGGTTTGGTGAACTCATGCAAAAAGGCAGTCCTTGACGAAGGAACCTGTAAAAAAAAAAACACAAAAACATTGCCTCCTATCGAGGTCTTCCAGCTAGGAAAGCAGTAAAATGCGGGAAAAATGTAAAAGTATCACGCGGATAAAGATCCGAAGTAACAGCAGTTAGAGGAATGGGAAACCCAGGGATCCTTCCAAGCTAAACACCATCAAAGAAAGTGAGTCAGTACAGGTAATCGGAATGAAACCTCCAGGGGGTATCCCACAAATAAAGTGGAAAACCACGCAAGTTATCCCTGCAAAAGTCATGTGAGCCCTCACAAAAACTCAACAAACAGGTTAGAGACAAAAAAATAGGGTAATCAAGGATTGCCCCCAAATCAAAATGTAACCACATGAATCATGCCATTAAAATTCACAAAAAAGACATGCATCAACAGGGTGTCAAATTCACCCATAATACCTCATACATTTAGAGCATTCAAATTAAAGGCATAAAGATGATGGATATAGGGAAAACCTAATTGGAGAGCTTGATTGAAATTGAGTTGCACCCGTGAGGTTTACAAATCAATCTTTAAGGTTTATGTGAGGCAGAGGTGATTCTGTGCAGTTGAGTTCCCTTCAGGGTTTGGAGGCTGCTCTGAACTCTGTTAGCTCTTCTCTCACTATCTTTTTCCTCAAGGTAATAGGAATAGAATCCATTTGTTTCACTGAAACTCTAGTATTTATAGCCTAATATTGGTAGCTTAGTGGGCTTTTGAGAGAGGACCAAGTCTGAGATTTTTTCTTTTATTTATTTATTTATTTATTTATTATTATTTTTATTTATTATTATTATTTTTTAAATAAAGTTTCTTGGATCTAATTCTGATTGACATGATGAAATGCAATGTATCTAATGTTAAATGACCTAAAAATGAATGCATGCATGAGGTGTAAAGCGTATGCTTCCAGGAAAAATGAAGGGTAAGTTTTGGGGTATTACAGCTGCCCCTATTCAATCAACTGGAGACCTGGAAAGAAGATAGCAGCGACTTTCGTGCTTTCGAGGTATCAAGGGATTGAATACAATAAAAGCCCAAAAATTTGCACTGAAGTGAAGTGAAGTAACAATGTCGGTCAGAATCGGCAAAGAGGTGGTCTTGAAAGAAGAATCCGTCTGGTACGGTGAGAGTCAGTCTGAATACCGAAAAAGAATGTTAACTTGGATACCAAAATAAATGGTAACACAGAAATAACCATGGCCTGAATGCCGCTCATCAGTCTGAATACTGGAAATGACTTCGATCTGAACATCGGGAGATATGAGATTATTAATATCGGTTTGAACACCGAGAGGCTCACCTGAATGCCACAAGTTGCGTCGACCTGAACGTCGGAAACTTCTTCGATCTGAACATCGGAAAATTGGCCTGAATGCCACAAGTTGCATCGACCTGAACGTCGGAAACTTCTTCGATCTGAACATCGGAAAATTGACCTGAATGCCACAAGTTGCATCGACATGAACGTCGGAAACTTCTTCGATCTGAACATCGGAAAACTGGCCTGAACGCCACTTCGGTCTGAATACCAGAAACTGGCCTGAACGCCACTTCGATCTGAATATCGGAAAACTGGCCTGAACGCCACTTCGGTCTGAATACCGGAAACTGGCATGAACGCCACTTCGATCTGAATATCGGAAATTGGCATGAATGCCACTTCGGTCTGAATACCGGAAAAACTTCATGCCTGTCAGCATCGGCAGAAATAGGGAAAGATAATAGAGGCGACGCATGGGCCAATGACACTCGCTGGGGATAACAAAGGTAAGTCATGAACAATCTTCAGTCTGAGTACTGGAAACAACTTCTAGCTTATCACTTGGGATACCGAGAATGTTTTATGCTTACATGCGTATGTTTGAATTTTTTTAATGGCATAATGCTCCATGAAAAGGGAAATGCTACGTGTTAGGGACCAATTAGTACTACTTTTTATATCATTTTATTGGTCCCTTTTACCAAGTTTTGATGTAATTACACACTTTTATTGTCACTATTTTGTATAAATGCAATTAGGTTTAATTTATTTTGTTTTGAATAGTTATTTCACATATTTGTTAGTTTTGTAGAATTTTTGGATGAGAAAGCTTTGGATTGCAGCATCATAATATGGAAGATTTTGGATGAAGCTTGCAAAGCAAGGAAACTGAGGCAGCTTCAGTTCGCCCCGCGAACAAAGTTCGCCCCGCGAACTGAATGACAGTGTTAGTTCGCGCCGCGAACATAGTTCGCCCCGCGAACCCTGCGAATCCAGCAAACTGATTTTTGGGTCAAAAGTGTTGTTTTGAAGGCCAGCTGTTGTTGCCATTTTGGTGTCTGCCTTGGAATAGCTTTTCTGCTTTGGATGAGAATTACCAATTAGGGAAATGTCAACCCTTTTTGTAAAGAAAAATACATTATTCTAGGGCATTCATTCATTATCATACACACATTGATATTGAGAGATTTTTGTAAGGGAGAAAAACAGAGTTTTTCTTCTTTAATTTTCTGCTTTGTAACAATGATGATGAGGAGCTAAACTCCCTTTTGTCAAGATTGGAGGTAGTAGCTATTCTCATCTGTTTATGTATTCACCTTGATTTATATATATGATAAAGATTGTTGATGTATTGAATACTGTTTTTGCTCTAAGTTGAAAACCAGATTTGAGTAGTTGTCGAGAGAGATTACTTGAGTTTAGACATAAAACAGATTTTCAAGTAGTGGATAAGTTGTAGAGATAGATTTATTCATTACTCTTCTTTAATATTAAACATTAAAGATTGCTATATTGATAGTTAGGTGGAGAGATCGTCTAAGGATCAATATAGTGATTATCACGATATCATTTAGACATAAATGACTTTGAGAGGATATTTGAACATCATCAATAATCTTGAATCTATGTATTTATCATAAGGAATCATAAACATTTGAAATAGTGAACTCCAATCTTGCCAAGCTTTTATATTTGACTAAAACCATTTCATAGTTTTTGTTAACATTTACTCACAAGATATCTTTCCAAACAAAACAACCCTGTTACTTTCTAAACTTATAACATTCGGATTATAGAACGGCGGTAATATCAACCAATCTCTGTGGATACGATACAAAAATATTTGCCGAAGATATACTTTTCAACAAATTGGCGCCGTTGCCGGGGATTGGTGTTCAATATTACAAGCATTGCAATAATTCATTGTTTTAAGTTTTGTTACTTTTACTGCTATCCCTCTTTTATTTCACTTGGTTTGTTAGTTTTGTAGATTCTAGTGCATGCGAGGAAAAGCAACCGAGGAGCAACTTCTATTCGATCCTGAAATTGAAAGAACACTTCGGAAGCTCAATAGCAAAACACGAAGAAGAAGGAAACTAGCCGAAGAGAGGAACCGGAGAGAAGAAGCATCTACTTCCGCACTTGTTCCAATCGAAGAAGTGGTTGTAGAGGCTTGTGAAGGAAACATGGCGGAGGATAATCGTACCGAAATGTCCGCTAATAGTCCAAGAAGAAATGCTCAATTTGCCCGTGGAGGAAGAAATACGGAGATGAAGACCGGAATCCTCCAACTTCTCTATGCAAATCCATTCACCGGAATGGACCATGAAGATCCGTATACCCATCTCATCAAATTCTATGAGATTGCGGGTTCTACGGGAATTGATGAAGCGGGTGAAGAAACATTATTCAAGAGGATGTTCCCACACTCCTTAGTGGGAAAGGCAAAAGAGTGGTACCTTGATCAAGAATCAAGAGTGATGACGGATTGGAATTTGTTAGAAGAAAAGTTCTTAGAAAGATATTTCCCTCAATCCCGATTCATGGAAGCCAAAACGGCTATTGCAGTATTCACTCAAGGAAGCAACGAGTCTTTAAATGAGGCTTGGGAAAGATTCAAGTCAATGTTGAGAAAATGCAAGGGTCATGGTTTTGATGAGCTCACTCAAATCCATATTTTTCTAAATGGGCTCCAATCAACTCACAGAACACTTTTGGATGCTACCGCGGGTGGCTCTCTTATGTCAAAGAATGCGGAAGAAGCTAAAGTCATTATTGACCGGATGGCACTCAATGATCGTCAAAGTCAACATGACCGTAGTCCTTCACAACGTAAACCAGGAGTTCTTGAGTTAAATACCAATGACGCCATTCTTGCTCAAAACAAGCTACTCTCTCAACAAGTGGAGTTGCTTACTCAACAAATGGCCAAGCTTCCACAGCAAATGAAGGAAATTCAAGCTTCTCAAGTTCGACATCAAGTAGCATGTTGCGAATTATGTCAAGGGGATCACCCTACTGGTTTTTGTCCTCCACTGGAAGAAGTAAGCTATGTGAACAATCAAAATCAAGGCTATCAAAGGAACAATCAAGGTTATCAACCATCAAGGTTCAACAATCAAAATTTTCAGCAGCAAAGTCCTTACCAACATCCAAATTCTCAAGGATAGCAGTCGCAAGGAGGAAGTTCCAAGCTAGAGGATACTCTTCAACAATTCATGCAAGCTTCCATGGCAAATCAGAAGAGTAACGAAGCAGCAATTAAAAATCTGGAAACTCAAATAGGCCAACTTGCAAAGCAACTGTCGGAACAAAACGCAGGATCTTCTTTCTCCGCTAACACTCAACCCAATCCAAAGGAGCACTGTAAAGCAATATTTACTAGAAGTGGTAGAGAGTTGACAGGTGAAAAAAGTGAGGAAATTACAATAGATAATGATATGGATGCTATGATGGAAAATGAGTATGTGGCTTGTGGAAAGAAGAAAGTGGCAGAAACTGCTCAGTTCGCGCCGCGAAAACAGCAGAACCAGCAATTGATGGAAGAGCAGTAGTGTGAAGCGGAAATGAATAAGGAAATCGAACCAAGGAAGAAGAAGAAAGGAGAGAAAGGAGTGAAGGTCAGTCCAGTTCAACATTTACCATATCCGCACGCACCATCAAAGAAGGATAATGCTAGGCATTATGCACGGTTCATGGACATCTTCAAGCAACTCCAAATCAACATTCAATTTGCTGATGCATTAGAACAAATGTCGCGGTATGCTAAATTCATGAAGGACATTCTTACCAAGAAAAGGCGACACGTGGAAGATGAGACCATATTGCTTGATGCACGGTGTAGCGCCATCATCCAAAAGACTCTCCCAAGGAAGGAGTCTGATCCGGGCCGGGTTGTTCTACCGGTAACCATTGGAAGCACATACGTTGGAAATGGTTTGATTGACTTGGGCTCTAGTATAAATTTAATCCCCCTCTCCATTGTAAAAAGATTGGGGAATGTTGAGATTAAATCGACGAGAATGACTCTACAACTAGCCGACAAGTCTACCACCTCACCATACGGAATCGCTCAGACTGGGGAGAGAATGATACTGAAAACCTGTTGTTGGGGAAAGCGATAGTGGTTCTGGCAACCACGATCTGCGAGAGATGACTCAGCAGGGGAAGCAAACACTGATACGGTACCGAGGTTCTGCTTCAAGGAAAGAAACCATGGATCTGGCATTGGGATTATCGATCTGGCCTCGAACTCTAAGGAGCAGCCACTTCTGTTGGGAAGATATAGTCTGGCACTGTCAACTCCGCTGGGGATATATAGTCTGGCACTGTCAACTCTACTGGGGAGTGTATGTCCTGAAACAAACGCTTGGGGAAGTACAGTGGTGAGAACCTGCTGGGGATTGAAGAATCCAACACTCTGATCAGCTCTGTAGGGATAAGACACCGGATTCGTCTGTTGGCGACTTCACTGGGGAAGATATTCACGATCATCTGCAGGGGATTTTAAGGAAATGCCCTGAGGGTATCTGTTCTGAATAGACGATCCAAAGCACTTAAAATTTACAACAATTTTAAATGTTTATTAAGCATGTACCTGTAAAGCCCTTACGTGTCATGATGCAATGTTTATCAAAAATCCGGACGTCATTTTTGCAAACAAAACAGTAAAATGAAAATGAAAACCGAGATATACTAAATAACATGATTTTATTGATTGAATGGCCTCTGAATAGGCATTTACATCAGGAAGTAATCCCTGGAAAGAGGTAATCGCACAAAAGATAAAAATAGAAATTAATCTAATGGCAATGTGAAATGGATTTCTATTTGGTTCCAATTCTGCTATGACTTGCCCGTCTTCAAGATCCTCCAGATGATCAGCCTTCTGAAAAGGTGATTGGACTGTTTCCTACCTTTCGAAAATTTCCCGTCATCGACATGAGATGAGATTCAGAACTAAACTCAGAACGCAGTCATTCGCTTAATCCCTAACTTTTGCCTGGATCGCCCTTTTCGGGTTTTCAATCCACCGGGATACCCATTTTTGCCTAAGTTGCCTTTTCAGGTTTTCAACTTACCGGGTGTACGATCTTTTCATTTTTAATCCCTAATTTTTGCCCGAACCTTTTCATTTTCTTGGTTCGTCGGGATGCCCATTTTTGCCTGGACTATTCTTTTTACTGTCCAACGGGTCTATTTTATGCGAAGTATTTTTTAACTGCGTCTGAGTTCACAGGGGAAGTGAAGTTTTCACCATCCATAGTTGCAAGCATTAAGGCCCCACCATCAAAAACCTTGGTGACAATATACGGTCCATCATAGTTAGGAGTCCACTTGCCCCAGTGATCTGTCTGAGGAGGAAGGATCCTTTTCAACACTAAATCTCCGACTTGGAAACAACGAGGACGCACTTTCTGATCAAAGACTCTCTTCATCTGACTCTGATACAACTGCCCATGATAAATGGCTGCCATTCGCTTCTCTTCGATAAGACTCAACTCATTGAACCTTGTCCGAATCCATTCGGCTTCGTCTAACTTGACATCCAACAGGACTCTTAGAGAAGGAATCTCCACTTCAACAGGTAGGACTGCTTCCATACCATACACCAGGGAGTAAGGGGTTGCCCCAATCGACCTACGTACTGAAGTACGGTACCCATGCAAGGCGAAGGGTAGCATCTCATGCCAATCTCTGTACGTGACGACCATCTTCTGCACAATCTTCTTTATGTTCTTATTTGCCGCCTCAACAGCGTCGTTCATCTTAGGGCGGTAAGGGGAAGAATTGTGATGCTGAATGTTGAAGTTCTGACACAACTCCTTCATCATTTTGTTGTTGAGATTAGAACCATTATCAGTAATGATTCTTTCGGGAATCCCATAGCGACAAATGATTTCTTTCTTGATGAAACGGGCAACCACATGTCTGGTGACATTCGCGAACGACGTTGCTTCGACCCACTTGGTGAAATAGTCTATGGCAACAAGGATGAAGCGATGCCCATTGGAAGCAGTCGGCTCAATCTTTCCAATCATGTCAATGCCCCACATAGAAAATGGCCACGGCGAAGTCATCACATTCAGAGGATTTGGCGGCACATGCACCTTATCAGCATAAATCTGGCATTTATGACACTTCCGAGCATATTTGAAGCAATCTGATTCCATGGTCATCCAATAATAACCCGCTCTCAACAATTTCTTAGGCATTGCATGTCCGCCGACATGAGTACCGAAGGAACCTTCATGAACTTCCTGCATTAACATGTTCGCCTCGTGTCTGTCCACGCATCTGAGCAAAACCATGTCGAAGTTCCTCTTATACAGCACAT
This sequence comes from Lathyrus oleraceus, assembly GCF_024323335.1. Lineage (NCBI taxonomy): Eukaryota > Viridiplantae > Streptophyta > Magnoliopsida > Fabales > Fabaceae > Lathyrus > Lathyrus oleraceus. The sequence goes on from NC_066582.1 coordinate 207,998,558, forward strand.
CGTCTTTGTTCAAGAAGAAACTGCCTGCCAATCTTCTCAAAGTCTTTATGTCATTGTTGGATGCCCCTGCTGTTGGTGTAAGCCCTAGAGGCCAATACTTTTGGTACTTGTATCGAATTATTTATTAATAATAAAAGGCTTTTTCTTTATTACGTTTGTTTAGTAAAGTCCCTGGAATAGATAGTTCGTTTAATGTATTAAGTGTGACTTAATCATGAGAACACATTAAACATAAGGACATTATTCTTAAAGTATCCGTAGTCGAGCTTTAGTGTGAAGTGGGATAACATTAAAGCATTAAGACTTTTATGTTTGTAGACTGATGATCACATCTCATGGATCATGGATAAAGAGTTATCAAGTCTTAAACATAGGTATGAATATTAGGAGTAATATTTATACCGGATTGACCCGCTATGAGAATACTATATAGAAAGTTATGCAAGGTGTCATAAGTTATTCTCATGGTGATAATAGTGTATTCCACTCTTCGACCTGAAACCACTATGGATCCTAGATGTAGAGTCGAGTGCTTTATTGCTGATCAAACATTGTCCGTAACTGGATAACCATAAAGACAGTTGATGGGTACTCCACAAAGCATGCTGAGGGACATGAGTGTCCTAGATGGAATTTGCCCATCCTGCGTAACAGGATAAATGTCTATGGGCCCAATATTGAACTGGACAAGGATGACACGGTCTATACCTTGTGTTCAATATAGACATAAGGGCAAAAGGGTAATTATACACATAAGTATTATCACAGAAGGAATTGTCAGATCACATGACATTTTCGTGTCTTGGGTAGCAGTGATGTGTTGCTAGATACCGCTCACTGTTTATTATGTTAAATGCGTGATTTAATATAATTGCCAACGTCACGAAAACCTACAGGGTCACACACAAAGGACGGATTGATGAGAGATAGAGTAACTAAGGAATACCGTAAGGTACGGTGCCCTTAAGTGAGTTATAGAGCATCGTAAGGTACGATGTACTTGAGTAGAATACGAAATATGGTAAGGTACCATGAGCTTAAGTGATTTTGGGCATATTATAAGATATGGGCCAAAATACACTTAAGTGGGCTTTTAGCTTGAAGCCCGCACAAGTGGTTCTATAAATAGAACCCTTGTGCAGAAGCAAAATTGCGCGGTTGCATTCTTTTCGTTTTCACTCACTCTCTCTCTCTCACTCAAAGCCTTCATTCGTACCAGCTAGCACTGAGATTGAAGGAACCCGTTCGTGTGGACTGAGTAGAGACGTTGTCATCGTTCAACGTTCGTGATCGCTTCGTGGATCTGCATCAAAGGTTTTGATCGTCACAAGAGATCTGCACCAAAGGTTTCAACCGTCACAAGAGGTAAATATTCTATCACTGATCATGACCATTCGTAAGGATCTCTAAAGGAGAAAATTTTAATTTCCGCTGCGCTTTGGGTCGCAATTCTCCTTCACCTGCAGGGTACTCTTGATTCTTCAGAAAGCACTTGATATCGTGATACCAGGGCTTGTCATCGACTACCAGTTCAGCAGCAAACACGTACGCGGCCCTGTCAAGGCACATCACATCGATCCTGGGAGCATGGTTCTAACGAATTACCTTGATCATGGAGGATAGAGTAGCAAGTGTGTCTGCCATCTGGTTCTCATCACGAGGTATATGATACAATTTTACTATTGTGAAGAAAGTCAACAGTCTTCTCGTGTAATCTCTGTAGGGGACCAGAGTGGGTTGGAGAGTATTCCAATCACCATTTACTTGATTGATCACCAGAGCTGAATCTCTGAAGATGTCCAGAGTCTTGATTCTCAGATCAATGGCTTGCTCAATACCCAGGATACAAGCCTCGTACTCAGCTTCATTATTTATGGACTCAAAAGTCAAACGAGCGGTGAAAGGCATGTGGGCACCTTTCAGAGTAGTAATGACAGCGCCAATTCCACTTCCTTTAGCATTGACAGCCCCATCAAACAACAAAGTCCACTTTTCGTTTGGATCAGGTCCCTCCTCAACAACTGGCTCTTCACAGTCTTTCATCTTGAGGAACATGATGTCTTCATCTGGAAAATCAAACTTCATCGGCTCATAATCATCAATCGGCTGCTGAGCAAGATAGTCTGACAGAATACTCCCTTTGATGGCTTTCTGGGATGTATACTGGATATCATACTCTGTCAGTACCATTTGCCAACGAGCCACCCTTCCGGTGAGAGCTGGCTTCTCGAATATGTATTTAACTGGATCCATCTTGGAGATCAGTAGGGTTGTGTGAGACAGCATGTATTGTCTCAATCGCTTAGCAGCCCATGCAAGTGCACAACATGTCTTCTCAAGCATTGAGTATCTCGACTCGCAATCTGTGAACTTCTTACTCAAGTAGTAGATGGCATGTTCTTTCCTACCTGTCTCGTCGTGTTGACCGAGAACACAACCCATAGAATTGTCAAGTACTGTCAAGTACATAATCAGCGGTCTCCTGGGACTGGAGGCATAAGGATAGGAGGATTCTGCAAATACTCTTTTATCTTCTCGAAAGCCCTTTGACAATCTTCATTCCACCTGATAGCCTGATCTTTCCTCAGCAATTTGAAAATTGCCTCACATGTGGTTGTTAGGTGAGAGATGAACCTTGCAATGTAGTTCAACCTCCCTAAGAAACTACGGACTTGCTTCTCTGTTCATTGCTCAGGCATTTCCTGTATTACTTTCACTTTGTCAGGATCCACCTCAATCCCTTTTCCGCTAACAATAAAACCCAACAATTTTCCCGATCTCACCCCAAAAGTGCACTTGTTCGGATTAAGTCTCAGTTTGAATTTCCTTAACCGTTCAAACAATTTTTGCAGATTCACCAAATGTTCTTCTTCTGTCTGAGATTTGGCAATCATATCGTCCACATAAACCTCAATTTCATGATGAATCATATCATGGAACAGAGTCACCATAGCTCGTTGATATGTTGCTCCGGCATTTTTCAGACCAAACGGCATCACCTTGTAGCAGAAGGTGCCCCATGGGGTTATGAAAGTTGTCTTTTCCATGTCCTCTGGTGCCATCTTGATTTGGTTATAGCCAGAAAAGCCATCCATGAAGGAGAATACCGAGAACTGAGCTGTATTATCCACCAAAACGTCGATGTGAGGTAATGGGAAATCATCTTTAGGGCTAGCTCTGTTCAGATCCCGGTAGTCGACACACATCCGTACCTTTCCATCTTTCTTAGGTACTGGGACGATGTTTGCAACCCATGGCGGATAATTGGTGACTGCTAGAAACCCTGCATCCAACTGCTTTTGCACTTTTTCCTTTATCTTGACAGCCATCTCTGGTCTTGTTCTTCTGAGCTTCTGCTTGACCGGAGGACAACCTTCTTTGAGAGGCAAGCGGTGTACCACGATGTCTGTGTCCAGCCCGGGCATGTCCTGATAAGACCAGGCGAAGATGTCGACGTATTCTTGCAGCAATTCAATCAGCCCTTTCTTCACATCATTTCCCAAAGCAGCCCCTATCTTGATTTCTCTCTTGGCGTCCTCGGTGCCGAGATTAATCACTTCAGTAGGCTCTTGATACGGTTGAACGACCCTTTCTTCCTGTTTTAAGAACCTGGCAAGTTCTTCAGGGAGTTCACAGTCTTCATCACCCTCTTTTTCAGCTTGAAAGATTGGATTTTCAAAGTCGAAGCGAGCCATAGCAGAACCGTTATCAATAGGATCTGGTGACGTGCATCTGCATGAGCGATGGTATGTGCTTATGAGTGTGAAAGAAAAAAGTGGAAACTAAACAAAACATTGCCATTTTTTTTTATTTTGAAAAACTGCAAAAATAGAAAGACAGGGAACGAAATATTTGAATGCAAAAAGACGTCCTTTATTTATGATAAAAAAGCAAGTGTCACATAGATGAGTCCTACAATGAGTCATTACGCCCTGGGCAGAACGTAAGACTTGGACATGCATGAATAAACAAAGAAAATTACTCCTTCAGAAAAGTGACTTGGACAATCTCCTCAGAAAACCAATTGTTGATGACTTCACTCGGGATCCTCGGACGCACCCAGTTATCGATGTCGCAATCACTATCCCCATCTTCTCCGTTGATTCCTTCGGGTACCGTATCGGTGAATGCCTGAGTCAGCTATCCTGCTGATTGAACACCAAACAAATTGAGAACACTGTGGCGGTACCTGTTATGCAAGACATGCTAATGAATATGTAAATGAAATGACATGTTTATCAATTCCAAAGGTATTCTACCCCCTTGATTCCAGTCTCATACCAGGTGAATAGTGCAAGAAGATTGAGTCATGGATAAACTTCTGAGATCAAGATACCATAAAGGGAAACCATCATACAAATGAGTTCCAGGAAAGGGGCCTTAGCCAAAAATACATCAAAAGAGGATCTCCACAACAAGCCTGTGGATCATAGCAACAAAGCAATAAGTAAAGAGAGTAACATAAATCAGGAATCAGCCTCCTGTATACAACCCATAAGGACTGCTCCTCACTTCATCCAGTAATGCCACCGTGTCGGGATGATCTGGAGATTCTGTCAAACGCCGGATAAGCAGATTCCTCTTGTGAATGATCCCATCCAGTTCGTTGATGTGCTCTCTGTAGTAATTCCCATCATCTTCTCTGAATACCTCTTCAAGTCTGGATTTCTTTAAACCTGCCAGCACCTTGAGTTCTTCAATCTGTCATCGAGCCTCATTGAGTTGATTTGTGATGTAACCATTAGTAGAACGGGCGCACAAAAGCTCATTGTTCTTCCCCTTCAGCAAAGTCTTCAATTTCTCCATCTGACCAGTCAGTTCGGCTACCGTCTCCTCCTCCTTTGCCTTCTGAGAAGTTGAAAATGCATCCCATTGCTCTTGCCACCCAGCTAATTTACCATGAGCATCCATTAACTGCTGCTTGACTCGCCTCAACTCAGAACTGGATGATCTCAAGGCTTCGTCTGTCTTCCTGAAGAAGTCCACCTCCACAGCAAATTTCCTCTCTGCTTCCTTTTGCAATCTGACGGCTTCCCCCTTCTGATATTCTGCCTCATGGAATTGATGCATATAGTCTTGCAACTTCTCCCTTAACTCCGAGTTCTCGGTTTGAAGTCCCTCCATGGAGTTCTTCAACTTGTCATACTCCTCTCGGCTCACCATTGTTGACTGCTCAGGAGTAGGTGGATACACAGGTTCTTCAATAGGAAACGGCAGACCAAACTCTTCGACTCTTCCTTGAAGCCACTCTCCATACTGAGGGTAAATTCTACAATCTCCTTTTCCAAGCACAGTTCTTCCTCTCTTGATCACCTTGAGCCAGGCCTCAACTGCCTTACGGGATACAGTCAGATCAGGCGAAGAATGGAAAAATAGAGATTTTTCTACATCCTTTTCCAAAGGCGGAGTTCTTAAAGCATATCCAAACTGTCTAACTGCTAGAGAAGGATTATAGTTGATTCCTCCTCTTCTTCCTACCAACGGTACATTTGGGAAATTCCCACAACTGTGAATAATATTCGCCCGAAGCAAGCTCCGGTCAGACCACCAAGAGATATCTTCAGCTCTCAACCCCATCAATCTCTTCGACCAACTCAACGAGTCCTCGACATCAATGAACGCTCCTGATTTGGGTAGGTGAGAACTGAACCACTTATAAAACAAAGGCGCGCAACAATTCAACAATCCTCCTTTTCTATTTTCATTCCTGTGGTGCACTGAATGAAAGAAATCTCCTAGCAAGGTCGGCACTGGATTTCTCAACACGAAGAGGCGTATTGCGTCCCTGTCCACAAATTTGGCAACATTAGGGAACAGGACAATTCCATACACACAAAGAGCCAACACAGCATTGAAACCCCTCTGGTCACCATCTTCAAGTTTCTTCTTTGCTTCTCCCAGTAAGAAACTCAAATGAAAACCACTGACTCCTCCCTTCTGACACATATTAGCCTTCAAGACTGATTCCCCCAAATATGTGGTTGAAGCAACCAGGCTGAGATCGGGCAGAAACTCAGAACTGTAGAATAACAACTGTGACTTGATAGGAACTCTGAGAAAACTGGCAATCTCCTCCAAAGTAGGGACCAAGATATAATCCGGGAATGTGAAACACCTCAATGGAGGATCGTAGAACTGCAGTAGTGTGAATAGAGCATCATGTTGATCCTTGGAAAGAATCGTGACGAAACTTAGAATCAAACTGTAATCCTTTCGGAATCCTTCTAGAGAATCAGGATCCATTAACTTCATTAATTATTGAATGGGCTCCAGACAGACCACCGGAAACTTGTAGGCGACATGTCTCTTTCTGCCAATATCCATCTTAAGAGAACCAGAAAAAACCCCGACCGGAATCAAGAAGAAGATGTAAACCCCCTAGAAATGGGTAAACATGTGTTAAATGATATGAATGCAGAATGATATGATGCAATGATGTGAATGCAATGCAGTGGCATGGAAATCAAGATTGCTGTATCTGCTTGAACATTTGTGGGGTTGCACTGTCTGAAGAGAAAAACCACTGAAGAATATAATATAAGATCAGATCTCTGCTCCAGAAAACCGGGTTGGTCGGAGGTTGAGGTTTCCTGAATTTAGCCCGCCCCTCACTGGTAGGTTCTAAGAACAGAAGTTCGTCAGCTTCAGCCCTTCAGTCGCGAATAATACGTTTACCACTGAAGGTTTGGTATTATTACGGGACAAAAGACCTCCATTTACTCCCCTCAACAGGACATCCTAATAGCAAGTTCTCAGTCTCGGGATCCTCGGATTGAGCAGCGAGAATGCGCCCACCAGAGCTAACATAATCACGTCTCGGAGGAGGGGCCTCGACTGAGTTCTCGGGAAATGGTCACCAGAGTCGACGATTTCTAGAGGAATATCCTGCCGTTACGGAACACCCGTAAGACATAATATATCCAAAAGAAACCTCGTCTGGGTGTGGTTCTTCACGGCGAAAGAACAACCGGCGAAAGAAAATGACAGAAGAGTCGCCACCGTGCGTTATTCATCCCAAAGGAGGGAAAGGAAACGCTCGAAGTAAACTTGAAAAAGGAAAGGACAAGACGGGGTCTCGCAACCAAATCTTGGGTTCGGGAGTCGGTTATGCGAAGGGAAGGTATTAGCACCCCTACGCATCCGTAGTACTCTACGGGGTCCACTTTTGTAGTTCTTGTCTAAAGGGTGTGAGTTTATCTTATGCTGTTTACCAAAAAAAAAGGGTTAAATGAGAATGACTCGCACGTATGTCGCATCCACTGCATACGTATCTCATCTGAATATGAGAATCAGAGTCTTCGTAGCTCGGCTGACCTATGGGTTGGGGGGATGTGTGCTCGCTAAGACATCGCGTCTTATGCCTACGTATCTCATCTGGAATGAGAATCAGAGCAAGCCGTAGTTCGGCTAACTACGGGGTTATGGAGTGGGTTTTGGACGAACGACGTTACTACGCAATCTACCGGATGCTCGACCTTTGGAGACTTACTCACTTGTAGTAGAAGGAGTAAACGTGTGTTTAGGAGAAGAAAAATCAATGAAGGGTTAGGGTTTGGTGAACTCATGCAAAAAGGCAGTCCTTGACGAAGGAACCTGTAAAAAAAACACACAAAAACATTGCCTCCTATCGAGGTCTTCCAGCTAGGAAAGCAGTAAAATGCGGGAAAAATGTAAAAGTACCACGCGGATAAAGATCTGAAGTAACAACAGTTAGAGGAATGGGAAACCCAGGGATCCTTCCAAGCTAAACACCATCAAAGAAAGTGAGTCAGTACAGGTAATCGGAATGAAACCTCCAGGGGGTATCCCATAAATAAAGTGGAAAACCACGCAAGTTATCCCTGCAAAAGTCATGTGAGCCCTCACAAAAACTCAACAAACAGGTTAGAGACAAAAAAATAGGGTAATCAAGGGTTGCCCCCAAATCAAAATGTAACCACATGAATCATGCCATTAAAATTCACAAAAAAGACATGCATCAACAGGGTGTCAAATTCACCCATAATACCTCATACATTTAGAGCATTCAAATTAAAGGCATAAAGATGATGGATATAGGGCAAACCTAATTGGAGAGCTTGATTGAAATTGAGTTGCACCCGTGAGGTTTACAAAACAATCTTTAGGGTTTATGTGAGGCAGAGGTGATTCTGTGCAGTTGAGTTCCCTTCAGGGTTTGGAGGCTGCTCTGAACTCTGTTAGCTCTTCTCTCACTATCTTTTTCCTCAAGGTAATAGGAATAGAATCCATTTGTTTCACTGAAACTCTAGTATTTATAGCCTAATATTGGTAGCTTAGTGGGCTTTTGAGAGAGGACCAAGTCTGAGATTTTTTCTTTTATTTATTTATTTATTTATTTATTATTATTTTTATTTATTTTTATTTTTATTTTTTTAAATAAAGTTTCTTGGATCTAATTCTGATTGACATGATGAAATGCAATGTATCTAATATTAAATGACCTAAAAATGAATGCATGCATGAGGTGTAAAGCGTATGCTTCCAGGAAAAATGAAGGGTAAATTTTGGGGTATTACAGTATCCCGCTAGATTGAGTACCTCACCCTGGGGCAATCTAGGCAAAAATAGGGATTTGGCAAGTAACTGCATCTTGACAAGACTTTGTTCTACAAGCTGTCATCTGTCAGGGATTCTTGTTCAGTCATCATCAACTGAAGCTTCAAATACATCGGATTCAGAGTTGGTGGAGAAATGGTCATTATGTTCAATGTAGCCCTTTTCCAATATATATCACCAATTTCAAATTTGTAAAGATCTATGGAGTCTCGCCATTTGCAGACTACCATTCCATCAAATAAATTTGAGCCTTTATCCAAATTATTTGTATTATTTGTTCCTATTCAACAAATGTTTTGCATGTTTTAATTGAGAAATATCATTGTTAAATAAATAAATTTTTCATAATTTGTTTTTAAACAAAGTGAACATTCATAATGATAAAAAGATACTTGGGATGTCTTCAGTGCTCTCCCGAAGATGATATGATTCCCAACAGGGTAAGATATTTGTTCATATTCCTGACATGCTTGTATCCTCTTCCTCCGGAGCCTTTTGTGGTTTTTCTCCCGAGCAGAGTGTTTGGTAAAGATATTCATCCCTCTCTCCTTCAGCAGAGTAGTGATCCTTCCTCCTCAGCAGATGTGATCTATTTGGTAGTATAGTATTTGGTGGTCTTGGAAGCTTCTGATTGGTTGTTGTTCCCCACAGAGGTCCATCATCCCCTTTGATAATTTCCCCAGTAGAGTTGCTTCTACAACGGATTTTATTTGAGCGATGATCCTGTCCCCAGCTTGAATGACTGATGTTCGTTCCCCTGTAGAGATCCTTGTTTCCTGGTATCTATGGTCCCCATCAGATTGGATGTTCTCCATTGGGTCTGGCTTTCTCTCTCGAGATGTAGTACTGGATGTTTGTTCATTAATCTTTGGACCTGTTTGTGTTAGATATGTCTGTTTTGTTAGCATTCATCATACATAAACCATGCATATATGCATAATTTTAACATTCAGATATTCATGTTGCATTCTTTTCCATATCTCTGTTTGTTATCTCCTGCTAGTTGGTAATATATTTCCCCAAGCGGATGTTTGTGTCTGATCTCCCCATGTAGAGTCAGCCCCATAAGCAGAAAGTGTTTATCCTTCCTTCCCTATTCCCCACTGAGTTATGTCCTCGTGGATGATTGTTATTCCTGTTCCTCCCAACACATATATTGGGTGGAATTCCCCCTGAGTTATATCCTTATAGGGATTAGTCTTGTTTCATCGTGCCTCTCTAGTTTGTTCCTAGATTGGCTTCTTGAGATTTTCCCTGCACTTCCCCGTAGTTTAGATGAATGATTGCTCAGTAACTAGTAATCATCCATCTTTTCCTCGGCGGAGCCTATGACCTTCTACCCTCATACCGGTAGTTATAAGTCCTATTTCTTTGGTTTTCTACCCTTATACCGGTAGTTGTAAACCCTATTTTATCCCTTTGCGGAGTTAACCTTTTGTTCATCCTAACCGATGACGGTTACTCTTCCGTGGTTTTCTACCCAGTATCTGGTATCGATTTCCTTCACTTTTGAGTATATCTCCACGTAACCGGTGATATATCTCTCCCAGATCATTGCCTCTGTCAATGTATCCCCGGCGGGTCATCTTTCATTTGCCTCTTGTCGGCAATGATCGTTTCTCCCTTGTGATCGGTCATCATTTTATACCTAGTTTTTGGTACCCTGATGCCCCTTTTCTTTCGGTCGATTTATCCTTTATTAACCCAGTAACCGGTTGTGGATAATCTTCCATGCGAGTATGTTATCTATATTCTGACGGTAATAGATAATATATCTCATGCACTCTTTGGTCGAAGTCTTTTGTTCTTCCCCAGTCGAGTAAGATTCGTATCTCCTTGGTGGAATCGAATGTTCGTCCTAATAGAGTCTGCTTTTTAGCCCTCTTTTGGATGATGAGTGTTTTGGAAATATTCCCCAATTCCCGCCTTTGGTCGGTCACCTATTATATGCCCAGGAACCGGTATCCCTGGTGTTCCTTCCTCTATGCTCCCTATTATGACTTTTTGTCCCCTGTGGAGTCAGTTTTTCCTGAGTTGAAATATACCTTCTAGGTTTTCCTCAGATGATTGTGGATGTTTGATTTCTCTCACCCTTATACCGGTCTTATATATTCATTCTCCCCGAGCATGTTATTCTTTCACCCTCATACCGGTGTTCGGATCACATGTCTCTTTGAGCTTATTACCCAGTAATCGGTAATACCTCATCCTGGTGTTTCCCCAAAGGAGTCCTGTTTGGATATTCCCCAGCGAAGTCCCTTAGTGGATTTTCCCAATCTGAGTCCGGATTTTCATCTGAAGTTATCCTTTATGGATAGTTCCGCTGTATTGGCATATTCCCCAATACATGCCTCTTTGAGTCAGCTCGAGTCCTTTCATTGATTCATTTTCATGGAATCCCTCTCGTGTTTCAGCAAGTTCCAAGTTGTGACCTGCTCACGCAATTTATCTCCTTTTCTATCCCCACCCATAAGAGTCCCAGAGTCTCTGTCCCATGGAGTGAATTATTCATATGGATCGTCAGTTTCTCCGAATTTCTTTTCTTCTTTGTGGACGCATGTCCCCACAGTGTATTACCCTTTTGCATACATACATTTGCATCATGAGGCCTCTTAGGGACCAAAATTCGTCTCTTTGTTATTATTTAAGCCCATTCTACCCCATCGAGACGAAGATTTTAACCTTCACTTCTCCGGCTAGAATGACCTTAAATAGGGGCATCTGTAAGACCCTAATTTTGACCCTAAGATCCCTCATGGCATCACAATATTTCATTTGCATAGCCTCAAGGATCATAAGCATCTTGGTTCCCTTTGCCCTTGGGTTGGGACCTCTTGTGAGTGGTTTGGGATCACCAAGCATGCTTGAACTGTATATTATTGCTTTTCTCATTTTTATTAACTCAAAAGCACAAAAATATGCCACTAACATCTCTTGTTTGTAGCTTGAGCAATCACAAGGTCTAAAGCTTCTAGGAGACCCTATGGGCATTGACATGGTCAAGAGAAGATGAAAGTAAGCATGGTAATAGTTCCTAAATCTCTCATCCATCAAATATGCCTCCCAAGTATCTCAATTCATCATTTTGATCAAAGCAAATCAAAAGGGCTTGAGGCTTATTTCCCAAGGAAACCCTAATTCATTTGTCTATCAACTGTGCCTTGCTCATGAAGCAAACTCAACCCATGGTCAAATACAATAAAGGGAAGTTCTTTAATTCATCATTTCATGCATATTTGAACTTATTTGATTGTCCTCAATCATCAATTCATCAAGATATGAGGTGTGGACTTGAGAAGTTGATCAGTCAATTCATCTGACTATTTTGAAATGCACTGAGACCTAACTTTTTATGTGTTTGTCAAATGGATATGACCCCAAGAGAAAAACTGTTCTTAAGAACAATATGAACAACTTTCATTTTCATCAAAAATTTATTTGAAGCTTTTAAGTTCATCATCCATTCCAAGACATTATAGGTCATTTTGACTGAAACCCTAATTTTAGGTCAACTTCCCAAGGACATAACTCCATTATATTGAGGTGAGACTTAATGAATTGGAAATCTTAATGTGTCTACTTCAAATGTTATGTTGAGTAAAATTGAAAAATCTCAAAATAAATACATGTGATATTGCAAAACATTATAGGTCACTTTGGACCAAATGCATTGAAATGTGAAAAAGTCCAACTTCAAGTGCCCATAACTTCTTCATCAAAATTCCAAATGATGCAAACTTTAAGTCCAAATTGGTTGTATTGAAAATATATACAACTTTCATGTTTAAGATTTTATCAATTGGAGCTTTCATCATTGAGACAAAGGGGCTTGAACATTGGCCAATTTTGGAAATTTCACATAGGCATGTTTTGCACCCTACACTTCAAGCTCAAATTTCATTAATTTCCAAGGCCCAATTGGAGTTTTAATCAACATAGCATTTGTTCCTTATGCAACAAGCTTTCCAACCATTACCCATAAGCCTATGTTTCAATTTTGGAAATATCATTTTCGAAGAAGAGAACCTTTTAGTGCATTTTTGGAAATTCATTTCAAACACATTGCATGAGCTCATGATATCATATTTGCACGTCCATTCCTTCTAATTATGATATAAGCAATCAATTCCAATCAGAATTGGGCCCTCCATGTGCCTGTACAGGCCCATGGATGGAGGCCCTCTTCTCCCATGCACACTTTGTTCATGCATATTAGATGGCTTTGGCTATAAATACATGGCATGTGAGCTCTCATTTCTCAACCTAAAGGTGCCTAAATCTCTACTGAATTGAATCCACACCCATACCAAAGGAACAAATCTCAATTTTCTCTAAAAATTTCAAATCTAGAATTCAGTTTCCTCGACTGTTTTCTTAAGACGGAGAAGACGGTGGCGCTGGCCACCGTCTGGTCTCCAGATCCAATAGTGGCCGTCCATTTTCATTTCCAGATTAGATCTAGGTTGTCCAATGTTATGACCATTTTTAAATGTTTGTGTGGTTGCATTGACTCACGCGTATCGTGGAAGCGCGCTCAGATCCGTCTGATCTGCCAGGTCAATTAATGAACTGGATCCAACGCCTCTACTTTTTTCTTATTTTTAATTTCTGATTTCTATTTTTCTTTTATTTCTTTTAATTCCATTTTATTTCTAAAATCCATATCTCTTTCATTATTGGTCCAAAAATTATGGGACCAATTGCATTATTTCTCTTTTAATTTCTAGTTTCTAAAAATGATTTTTAATATTTTTTATTTCATCATTTGCTATTTTTTAGTAATTTTCTCTTTTCTGGTTATTTTTAATTCATTTTAAATAGTTTTTTATATTCAAAAAATACAAAAATATTTTCTCAACCTCTTTGAATGATGATAGATCTATGAAAAATATTCTCATCAATTTATTAATTGATTTGAGATTTATTTGAGATTTTAGTTCAATTAGGTTATTTTTATGTATTTTAAATTGATTAAAAATAGTTTCTGACTTTTAAAAATGCTGAAATTTTTTGTCAAACTTTGTTTGACCTTGTTGAACTTGGGATAATTCACTTGGACTTTTCAAAGTTGATTTGAAGTGAATTTGAAGTTTGATCTTTCTTTATTATTTTAATTCAAGTTTTATTTTAAATATTAAAAATGCCAAAAATATTTTGTTTATTTCTTGACTTCTAATTTTTATTTTGCTTCTGTTTTCTATTGTTTGACCTTGATTTTCTCTATCTTTGGTCATAGCTTGTTGATTATCTCATTCCATTTCATTGAGTGCACTTTAATTCTTCATTTCTATTCTTCTTCTTCTTTTCTTTTTTTGATCAATGAGTTAAAGGTTGATGATTAGCATTAATTAGGGAGGTTTAATCTTCCTTGATTCAAATCTAATTCATCTTGATCAATGATCAAGTGAATGGCTTTGCATTAAGGATAGATTGCTTTCTAAATCATGCAAAGGACCTAAATCAATACAAGATCATTTCTCATCTTCTTTTTGGCATGACAAGTTGTTGGAGTTTGATTCACTAATCAAGACCTCTAACTTGTGTTGTTGCCTACATTATTATTGACTAGCCTCAGATAGTTGTGACTTCTACATAAGTCCAATTACGATTGCTTAACATAGCGCTAAATTTGCCTTATGGCACACTAACTACTAACACTAACTATTAACCATTAATAGTTAATTCTTGCTCTTTACATTTATGCAATTTACTATTATTGTACATATTATTCATTTGCTTTTGCTCTTTGCTCACTTGAGCACATGTTTATGTTAATACAATTTGCCTTTTGCTCACTTGAGCACATAATTGTGTATATATTATTGTGCTTGTGCTTTGTTTTTGATTGTTGTGGACCAAATGCAAAGAAGTGGACAAATGGACTTAGTTTCTAGGACATTCCCTATGTAAATTGGAGTAAAAGGACCTTAATATTGAAGATGGACTAGAAGGACCAAACCTCTAAACTCACTCTTGTCCATTCTTGATTTACTTCATGGAACTTTTGATGTGTGTGCTTTTGTGCTAGGGAATTCTATGAGAGCTCAAATTGAAGAACCATTGCCATGTTCATCCAAAGTGAAAGATACAAGATACATTGAGGATCTCCTAAGGAGCTTGTTTGATTATGTTGATTGCTTGAGCTTACTATTATTTTGCTTGCATATTCCAAAGGATGAGAGCTACTTGGATCATCAATATGATCTCAAGAGAGGAACTCCATTTGTGGTCTTGTTTCTTATTCCTCATCTCTTGTATGTTTAGAACTTTAGTCATTCTTCTTCTTCCTTCCACTCTAACCCAAGCCAAAACTTTTGTGCAAACATTTAACACCTCTTTTCAAACATTAGAAACCTAGGCCTTATGCTTTTGATTTTCAAACTTTCTTCTCATAACACTTATTTTGAATTGAACTTTTAAGTCAACTTTGACCATATTTTATACATACTTTTCATTGGTAAATATAACCCATTCAAATGCTTTTTGTGGTTTCAATGGCCACTTTCTTAATCAAATTTTTTATAACCTTTAGATATTAGGTTTGAGTTATCCTTGAGGTAGATGTAATACTCACCTATATCCTTAGTGATGGACAATGAGTCTTCCATGCTTATTATAGGGTTAACCCCTCACTAGCATGTTGAAGTTATCCTCACATGGTGGATTTGTGGTTTCTAGGTTGAGTTTTCTCCCTTGGATAACAAAAGACCTTAAGGCTTTTGGACCAATCAATTCGCCAACTCATTTTGAATATTTTACCCCGAACTACGAGGTTTTGATCCTAATCTTTTTAAGATGGTACGTAGGCAATGGGTTTATCCATCCAAACACAAAATGTAAATAATTTGTACATTCTCTTCTCATCTCTTCAATCATGTTTATCCATCCTATTTTTCACAAAATACCAACCTTACAACAAATGTGAAAAGGGCTCCCTAGGAGTACCTAGGATGTTTTGGGTGCTTAAAACCTTCCCATTGCATAACCAACCCCCTTATCCCGATCTCTGACATTTTTACTAGTTTTTGATTCGATAAAACTTTTAGGTTTTTGTTCGCTTTCTAACCATTCCTTTGGATAAATAGAAGTGCGGTGGCGACTCGACTTGTATGGTTTACCTTGGATTTAGTCAATATTTCTAATGGTAACGAATACCCCGCTACAATTGGCAGTAGCTAAACCCTAGTTTCGACATCTGAATCAGGTAAAAAATGCCCAATTCTTTCCAAAATGGAGCTTTCTTTTTCTCAACTTTCGTCAACCAAGCTAAATAAGATTTGTCTAAAGTTGGACAAGAACGAAAGGGTCTGAAACTGTCAGTAATATAATCCAGTTGAAAAGCCTCTCTTTGGACTGAATCTTCAGCATTTCTAGAGGAAACAGTTTTTTTTGCTATGGGTTTTGTAGTGTGATAACAAGGAAAGAACTTTACACATTTCTCTAAATGTTCTTCAGAAATTAATGGACCTAAAAACCCTAAAGTATTTCCAGAAAGTAAGGAAGAAATCATTACCTGGGAAGCATATATTGCTTTCTGTTCTTTGATGGGTTTTGGAGGAGTAATGTACTCCCGATTCCCAACAGTTATGATTTTGCTTGTTGGAATGTTTTGAGAAGCAGAACTCTTTGAAGATCCAGCATCTTTGGTGTTTTTTTATTTCTTTTGCTGTTTATCAGAAGACATTGTTATGAGTTTTGAGGTTTTGAAAGATTAGGGTTTTGAGGAAGAAGAAACGTTTCAGAGAAGTTTAGAGATGAACTCAGGTTGACGATGAAGATTTTCGTAAAAAGGGAAGAAAGAAGTGACAATGAGCTTTTATAGTATTAACCTACGAAGCTGATTAGTTACACCTTACAAAGGTAGTGGGCCACGTGGTAGCTTTTCTGTGAAAAGGGTACAGGGATTACTGTTCATTATTCTTGGAAGTTAAAATTCATGATGATAATAATTGCGCGCACGTTTTGAAAAAGTAAATCATGATTAACGGACAGATATGGACTTTTAGGTCTATGAAAGGTCTCTGGTCGAAATCTGGTGATTACAAGAAATGTTCATTTCTGCATTAATTCGAAATAGACATTTATTAGGGGCAATTTGTTAGATGGAGATTTCAGCCATTAGGTTGAAATCCTTTGAAAATATAATGTTTTGGAGAATAATATAAAAATAGCTTTGTCGAAGCTATTTATTAAATCCTTTTCTTGGGAGAAAAGACCTTTCTGTCAAAGCTTAATACTTAGAGGAATTTTTTGATCTCCACAAGTTCTCTTCGACAACAGCGTTGGCAGTTTCGAAGCTTCAAGCGGGAAGGATTTGAAATTCAAACGAAGTAGTTTCGTCAGGCAAACGCGTGGAAGCATCTGAGACACGCAACGTTTGAAAATGTCGAACATGGCAATCATCTGTGTAGAGGCCGTTAGGGTCGAATTGTTATAAATAGGAGTCTTAGTTTTCAGATTTAGTGTGTTCAAACTGATATACAAAATTCACTAAAAATACTCAAAGTACCGGAGCGAGAGAAACGAGTCTTTGCTGAAAATGTATGTATGAAGAACACCATGATCGTATTTCATGTTATCTTTTTTATGCAAGATATTTAAACTAAAACCATTTACTGTCTTTTCTTCTGTCGAATTGCCTTTATTTTCAGTATTTCATCATTACTTTTACCTTTGCATTTACCTTTCGCCAAACCTTTATTTCCAGCACTTTCTCAAACTTAAAACTTTTACTTCAAGTTATTTATCTTCACTGTTGCCAATTACCTTTGTTATCCTTAAAAACCCCTTTTCTACAGAATTATTACCATTTATCCTTTGTCTTTAAAGTCATAAATTTCGTTTAGAATTTATTGTCGAAACACCTTTTACCATTCACAAACCAGAAACAAACTTAATCATGAGTCAAATCACCATAACACTAGTTCTTGAGACACATGTCCTAGGATCAATCTAGTCGATCCTGTAAGTTACCAAGATTAATAATATTGGAAGACTAGCGGTTGTTTGTCAGAAATCACTGGTAAACACTCGGATAGGGACGGCAAAAAAAACTCGTACCCGTGAGTACCCGCAAGTAAAATTCGTCACGGACACGGGTTGTATAGTTTAATGGGTATCTAGGGATAAAATAAACGGATATTTAATTATCCGTTTCTTTACTGGCACATATACGAATTTGATGGTACCCGCGAGTATTCGTATCCGTTAATAAATAGAAAAATAACTTAAATACCCTTTTAAATTTATTATACTTGATAAATTTCTTTCAGTAATAGCCATTTAATTTAATTTGATAATCTTCTTTTTACTTAAAACCCTAGTTATGTATGTTTTTCTTCTACGTCTTCTTATTGTCTTGCGTCTTTTTCAAAAGTTATACACATAGTTCTCTATTTACATTATATAAGAAAAATTAGTAAATTACAATTTAAAAAAAATGTATTCATGGATATCTACAAATACCCGCAGATATCTCAAAATCTACGGATACCCGTCTTCCGAATACCCGCACGGGTATGGGACGGGTAGAGGTATCATATTTACTAAACGGGGCGGATAGCGGGGAACTAGTACTCGTGCCCATCAATACTCATTGTCATCCCTAATCTCGAGGCATTAAAATAATTATGGATAATTTATTTATTCTTTTTTTCTTAATTGTTTTTAAAGTTATTTACACTTTAAATAAAATATGGGAATTTTTTACTCAAATAATCTTTTTCAAAAAAAATCCCAAAATAACTCATTTTTCAGATTAATTCTCAAACTACCCCACTTTCAAAAAAAAATGTTAAGACGTAGGTGCTATACCAATTTGCGTCTACCCTTAGTTTTAAAGAGGGTGCGAGGCGCCAATTCAATTGGCTACAATACTTGGTGCTGCCAATTCAATTGGCTCCCATGTGTAAAAAATAAGAGGAGACGCCAATTGGTCTGGCGCCTCCATGTATCGTGTAATTTTTTTTGTATAAATAGAGGTGTTGTGTGATTCATTTTTCCATATATGTTTTCATTATATTACCAACATGGTTCATCTTCGTCGCCACTGTGAAAAAGTGATTTATTCGAGAGACAAGTCTCCGATGGAGATGCTCTTTTGAACATCTATCATTTCGAGCAACTAAATAGGGAGTTTGTTCGTTGGTTAGATGGAAACATACCTGAAGGAAAAAAATTAGAAGTATTGAGAGACCTGATGCCGTACGTGGATGGGTACGAGTAAAAAATGATAAGGATTGTAGGGAAGTGATGTTTGGACCAAATGATATCAGTTTGATTGTTGTAATCAGTTTGAAATGTTGTTTGTAAATGTTGTGGTTAAGTATTTTTTATCTATTTTGACATCTGTTGTTTGTGTTGTTTACTCATACCTGTTCGATTTTAAGTGTGTTTAAGTTGGAGTGATGTTTCTTGTTAACCTATAGGGTCACACACAGAAGGTGTAACACCCCTTTTTCTACCCCAAAATACTTAACATATAATCAGAGTAAATAAGCAAGCATATAAACAAAAGGCGTCACATCGACGTTTTCAAAAACTAAAAGCTTTCAAAAACCAACATCATTCATCATCAATATACAATACACCTGGTCATTTAAAATAACACCTTTCAAACATCATGAATATTCAAGAATGTGCGTTCGCAGCGGAAAATAATGAATACTCACGTATTTCATAAAATGATTCATGTCCCATACCATGATCATCTCTCAATAATCTCTTCAAGATAAAATAAAACTATATCCAGAATTTTTGGCACTATGGCCTCTCAACCATCAATTGCAATTAAACAGGTTCACGAGTAATAAAATAATACGTATCCAAATAAGATATGAGTTCAATACTACTAATCTACCCCGTGTTACATGACCAGAGCATTGACTCACTACTTAGTCTCTAAAACAAAGCACCAGAACTCTCCAGCTAATCTCGAGTGAGTTACCGTCCACTTACTTCAGCAATGCTACTCCTGAGTATCTGCGCGATACCCATGTAAAGGTAACATTCAAACAGAAAGGGTGAGAATTCAAATCATTATGAAGAAGTATAATAAGGCACAATGATTAAATCAACAATTAAAGGAATTCATCACACTTCGTATAACCATGTAAATAATATTAATCAACATTTATTTCACATGTTCAAACATCCATCAAAACTCAAGGAGTACAATACTAAAATCCAATACTATATTCCCAAAAATACACATAACTACAATTATCACATAATCACATATTTTGCCAAGTTATGTACTCAAACATCACCAAATTCAATTACCATATCTCATACACACATCACAATCACAACAATGCATACACTTAATTATCACATAACTCCAATGTGACTCAATGCAAGACATGTGACTCTATGAATGCGGTACCTCAATGTGAACCCAACGTTTCACCACTTTCCGATTCAATATCTAGAATCCAAGCCACGCTTCTGATCCGGACAAGATCAAAGCCACTACGCCTATTTCCAATTAAGGATCAACGTCTATATGGACCCAACGTTCCACCGCTTTCCGATTCCATATCTAGAATCCAAGCCACTACGTCTATTTCCAATTAAGGATCAACTTCTGCTACGCCTATTTCCAATTAAGGATCAACGTATATTACCATGTGAACCCACAGTTTCACCGCTTCCACTATGAAGCCGACCATGCCATGAATGAATGTACAAATACCAACACATATGCAATTAAGATCATCTCTACCATCTTAACATTCCACATATCACCATAATTCAACTCTATGAATTATCCACCAATGGTACATATACACATTCATAACAATTACACCATTCACATAATATGCAATTAAGATCATCTCTATTATCTTAACATTCCACATATCACCATATATACACTAATCATCAAATACACACAATTAGATTTCATTTCAAAATGATTACAGCATTTAAAATCTCAACTTTTCACTTTTCAAACAGTGTTAACCTGTTAACGCATTTGGTTAACCTGTTAACGCAAGACAGAATACAAATTTCTAACAGATTTTCAACAGTGTTAACTTGTTAACGCATTTGGTTAACCTGTTAACGCAAGACAGAATACAAATTTCTAACAGATTTTCAACAGTGTTAACCTATTAATGCATTTGGTTAACCTGTTAACGCATGACAGAATACAAATTTCTAACAGATTTTCAATAGTGTTAACGCATTTGGTTAACCTGTTAACGCAAGACAAAATACAAATTTCTAACAGATTTTCAACAGTGTTAACCTGTTAACGCATTTGGTTAACCTGTTAACGCAAGACAGAATACAAATTTCTAACAGATTTTCAACAGTGTTAACCGGTTAACGCTTTTGGTTAACCGGTTAACGCAAAAACAGAATGCTATTCCTGCGTTAACATAAAACAGAATGCAGAATTTTCTGCATTTTTCATCGTTGGAGGACTTCCGGACCTCCGATTTCGATTCCGTAAAAAGCCAAACATTCAGAAAATTATAACTCATACAATACTCTAATTATATAACATTAATTTGCAGTTTTAACACAATCAAATCACCACAATCAAGAATACTCATCAAACTTAACAAATTCAAACAACCATACCAAATTAGGGATTTTAACCTAACATACTTCTACCCATTGACCCGATCATACTAACCCATAATAATAAGGATTCCCCCCTTACCTCTTCAATTTTCTAGAAACCCTAGCTTTTCTCCTTACTTTTCCTCTTCTCTTTCTCTATTGCCTTCAAATGATCAAATGAATCCTAATTCTCACTCTCCTCACCTCTTATTTATAGTATTATATTTGGGCTTAAAGAATGATACCTCTAATTTAATTAATAGGCCTAATAAGACCTAATATTTAAATATCTCTATTTAATTCAAATAAATCAAACCAACTCAATATACATACCAAGTTAATTAATTCCATTATTCATTATATCTCATATCAACTAAATAATTAATTAACACACCAAATTAATTAATATAATCGATTATTATACTACCTAACAACCAATTAATTAATTAACACTCCAAATAAATAAAATAAAATATAATAATAATAATAATAATATAAGAAATAATTACTAAAATTGGGTTGTTACAGAAGGACGGATTGATGAGAGATAGAGTAAATAAGGAACATTGTAAGGTATGGTGCACTTCAGTGAATTGTAGAACATCGTAAGGTACAATGTACTTAAGTAGAATATGAAATATGGTAAGGTACCACGCGCTTAAGTGATTTTTGTATATCATAAGATATGAGCCACATGAAGGAAAATTGCCATCCAAGGCGCAGCGGAATTTAAAAATTTCTCCATTTAGTGATCCTTACGAATGGGCATGATCAGTGATAGAATCGTTACCTCTTGTGGCGATCACGAATGTTGAACAATGACAACGTCTCTACTCAGTCCACACGAACGGATTCCTTCAATCTTAGTGCTAGCTGCCACGAATGAAGGCTTTGAGTGAGAGAGAGAGAAACGAAATTGCAAGCAAGAGCTACAATGCTTCTACCCGAGGGTTCTATTTATAGAACCACTTGTGTGGGCTTCAAGCTAAAAAGCCCACTTAAGTGTATTTTGGCCCATATCTTATAATATGCCCAAAATCACTTAAGTATTTGGTACCTTACCATATTTCGTATTCTACTGAAGTACACCGTACCTTACGATGTTCTATAATTCACTTAAGGAAACCGTACATTATAGCATTCCTTAATTACTCTATCTCTCATCAATCCGTCCTTTGTGTGTGACCCTATAGGTTTTCGCGGCATTGGCAATTATATTAAATCACGTATTTAATATAATAAACAGTGAGCAGTATCTAGCAACACATCACTGCTACCCAAGACACGAAAATGTCATGTGATCTGACAAGTCCTTATGTGATAATTATTATGTGTATAATTACCCTTTTGCCCTTATGTCTATATTGAACACAAGGCATGGACCGTGTCATCCTTGTCCAGTTCAATATTGGGCCCATAGACATTTATCCTGTTACGCAGGATGGGCAAATTCCATCTAGGTCACTCATGTCCCTCAGCATGCTTTGTGGGGTACCCATCAACTGTCTTTATGGTTATCCAGTTACGGACAATGTTGGATCAACAATAAAACACTCGACTCTACATCTAGGGTCCATAGTGGTTTCAGGTTGAAGAGTGGTATACATCATTATCACCATGAGAATAACTTATGACACTTTGCATAACTTTCTATATAGTATTCTCATAGCGGGTCAATCCAGTATAAATATTACTCTTAATATTCATACCTATGTTTAAGACTTGATAACTCTTTATCCATGATCCATGAGATGTGATCATCAGTCTACAAACATAATAGTCTTAATGCTTTAATGTTATCCCACTTCACAATAAAGCTCGACTACGGATACTTTAAGAATAGTGTCCTTATGTTTAATGTGATCTCATGATTAAGTCATACTTGATACATTAAACAGACTAGCTATTCTAGGGAATTTATTAAACAAACATAATAAAGAAAAAGCCTTTTATTATTAATAAATAATTCGATACAAGTACCAAAAGTATTGGCCTCTAGGGCTTACACCAACACCACATACACTTAAGTGGACTTTTTAGCTTGCAACCCACATAAGTGGTTCTATAAATAGGACCCTTGTGCAGAAGCATTTGTTCAGTTGAAATTTCGTTTCTCTCTCTCTCTCTCTCTCTCTCTCTCACACACACACACACACACACACACACATACACACACACACACACATACACACATACACACACACTCAAAACCTTCATTCATAACAGCTAGTACTGAGATTGAAGGAATCCGTTCGTGTGGACTGAGTAGAGGCGTTGCCACTATTCAATGTTCGTGATCACTCCTTAGATCTGCATCAAAGGTTTCAATCGCCACAATAGGTAACGATTTTATCATTGATCATGCCCATTCATAAGGATCACTAAAGGAGAAAATTTTAATTTCCGTTGCATTTTGGATCGCTATTCTCCTTCATTAGCGATAATCCATCTCATCAATCGAGAGTTGTTTGGGACTACGCCCAAACACTTAATTCATCCTTTCTTTTTGGCTTTACCCTATAGTGGCAGTCTTACTAGCCCATGTACTGGTAAATGCCTACCTTTAATTCAGAGTCTACCTCCTTCTTGGATCCAAGATACTATTCTTCGTTGATATCGAACTGTTTATTCCCCATCCAGTGATACATTATTCCTTGTACTATACAGTACTACAATAATTTCTTGAAGTGGTATTTGTCTCGTGAGTCCCTGTTGCTTAGTCAAATATCTCTCTCTCCTTGTTTCATAGCAGTTAACCTCTAAAAATTGGGTTTGTCTTGTGGGTCTCCGCTGCTTGGACAAATACTTTTTTGATACCATTATGTTGGTACAAGTTATTGTCTTTCATCATTGTATGTCTCTCTCTATTCTCGTGGTTCCGAACTACGATTGCTCTAACTTTCTCATTGCACAATGAGAATACGTAGGCACGAGGATACGAATCCTTGGCGAGCATATTTCTAATTATTCCTCTTTCGCCTTAGGGCATCATTCATATCTTTCACTATTCATTATCTACCTTTGATCATAAATCGTTCACCAGTGACACATTATTCCTTTGACATCGAAATACACTTTCTTTGGAATTCCATATTCACCCTTTTAGGACGTCTAATACAAAGTCCGTATTTCTACCTGGAGTTGTTTGGGACTATTCCCGAACACTTAATTCCTTCTTTTTTGGCTAATCACCTTATAGTGGCGGTCCTACTAGTCCACGTATCGGTTAAAGTTATTTCCCTCTATGGTACAAATCTCATTCCTCTTATGGATTCCATTACACTTTCACCTTTCGATTTCAAATAATACTTCTCCAGTCACTTGTCACCAAGTATTCAATTCTGTGACTTCGGTCACTTCATTCCGTTCATCTCCACAATGCATTCGTATTTTACCTTCATTCACTTCATGTGATATACCAGTTATCTTTGAGCCAAATACACCATCTCTTGGTGTTCCTTCTTGCGTCACCTTGTGAACCAAGAGATGTTTGGGGCTGTGTCCAAACACCTATTTCTTCGTCTTTTTGGCTTTACCTTATAGTGACGGTCTTACTAGCCCACGTACTGGTAATAGCCACCTTACTCTTGGGTTCATCTTTTCACCCTCGTTGGAGTGCAAAACACTATTCTTTGGTTCAGACCATACTTTAATCACAATTCCTTCCACCTCTCACTTCTAGTTCCTTGAACTATGAAGCTCTAAATTCCTCATTGCACAATGAGGATACGTAGGCATGAGGGCCCTAATCCTCACCGAGAACTTTATCTATTTCTTCTCCTTTCCCCCTATTCTTTACGAGTAATCTTAGATATCACACCTATTCGAGCGAGAACAATCAAAACGGTTCCCATGGAGTACCATGGATGTTTGGGGGTGCTAATACCTTCCCCTTGCATAAACGACTTCATTATCTAACATATCTCTTTCCCCCAGGTTTTATCGATGTTTTCCCTTTCCTTCGGGAATAAATAAAGTTCGATGGCGACTCTGTTGTATGTTCGAGCGTGCGATACGTTCGAGTATATTTCTGCTAGCTTCATATATGATGACAAATTAACTTTTATAAGATGATGAAACAGAAAATCAATAAAGAATATAAAATATTGGTTACCTAGCTTGGTGAAACCACACCCAAGTCTAGGGGGCACTCTACCCAATAAATGAAATATACTATCTTAAATTAGTACCCTTAGTCTTACAAGAACCAACAAACCATATGTTATTAAAAGCCTTTTCGTAATCCTAATGTCCTTCTATTTGAGGACTCCTCCTAAATATGATAACATACCCATTTTCTTTTTAATCACTCAACCATGATTGGTGTTTACAAATAAAATAACATAATACCGACAACTATACCAAGTTACTAAAACATATAGTGGTGTATATAGATTCAACACTAAATAACCTTTAGCATGAAATACAATAAACACAATGTTCTCAAGCTTATAGACTTAACATCTTGGAACACGATTTACAATTAAATAAAAACCAAACTCTATGCCTTATGACATGAAAGGAGGCACTAGAGTGGTGCACATACACAGATTCAAAAGATAAACCCTAACACTAGGTATCTTTAAAACTTACATGCCTTGCACATCTCAAAAGTGAGGTTTGAGTCTCCTTAAATAGCAATTCAATCCTGGGCTTTTCTTAAAATTTAATTTCGTCCAAAATAATAGCAAAATTTTGTTGGATTTGATTTGCTCCATAGAGTTCTCCAACAAAAGATATGATTTATTATTGATTCAAATTCAAATTTAAATATCCATTTAAATTTATTTGATCTTCAACAACGGTTAAACAAATCACACAAACACATTGCACAAATACAACAACAAATCTAATAGAATTTAAACCAAATTTTTGCTCCACAAACACAATAAAATTGACTTGCTGAACCATGACTAGATGTTGTATTGCTCATGTTGGAACATCATGTTCCCCATGTTGCAACAGTACATTCAAATTCATTCCTTTTCGTAAACTTGTAGATCTTCTGATGTAGAGTGAATCTTGGATAGAAAAATACTGAACCACAATTACAATAATGATTAGATATTGCAGTATACAATAACATCTGTCTTGTCGATGGAGACCAATGTTGTAACAAACATGTTGGAACACTGTGTTCCACATGTTACACCAGAATATCCAAAATAACTTTTCTTCATACAAGTCTTCTTTGTAGAGTAGTTCTTGGACCAAACCTTTCCTGAAGGTACATTCAGTAAAATATTCTTTAACTAAAACAAATCCAAATCTTTTCTAGTTGATTTTAGATTATCAACACAAACTTCTTCCAAAAGCAAAACTATGGATCATCTGAAGAAGTCAGCACCCCAACACTTTTGAAGGACATCATAAGACAATCAAAACCCAAACTTTAAGCATTTTGCTTAACTAATTATGTCAAACACTTTAGCCAAAACATCTCTTACAATTAGTCCTATCAAACACTTTAACCAAACAACTCTTGCTTAACTAGTTATGCCAAACACTTCAGCCAACAACTCTTCTTGGCAACAAACTCAAATGCTGGAACATCTTGCTCCACATGTTGCCTAAAATACATCTTGCACGTATGTTGTTTTGCCCAATGCAGTCAATCCAAAAGAAGTAACAAAAATGATGCAAAATATACATTGTTTGTGTAAAGATTTTTTACATTGTCAATCAATGACATAACACTTAAATAGTCGTGATATGACGATAATATAAAACTCTTTATACCGAGCCTAACAACTTGTACTTGTAGAAAGTACAATGAAGATGACCCTACTCACAAAAGCGATCACATAGAGGGTTGTATATGCTGATTATGTGAAAATTAGTTAATGCCCTTTCTAATCCTAGGGATGGAGACATTTATTGCCACAATCCATGGACCAAGTTACGAGCTAAGAATCAATTCAAATCCAACTATTTGACTTTGTCGTGAGAATATGAATAGCCGTTCTTCCCCAAATATAGAAAAAAAGATTTCTTCTTTAGAGAAGTGGTAAATAAAGATCCTTTTAAGACAAATGACCTAGTGTCGTTGTTACTTAATAACATATGTTAGGGATGTGCGACCTATGACTTAGGCGAGGTAAATTGGATCGGGCAAACCATGACCCATTATATGTGTCTGCCTAATTCGTCCTATAACCTTTTTAAAATGCATATAAGCTATTGAATTATGAATTATACTCTTTTTTTATTGACAAATTATTGACGATAAATTATTAGTATATCTTTACACCCTTACCCTTGCTAAGACTTGAACTCTAGGCCTCTAGTTTCTTTAAACTCTTAACTCAATTGTTTCAAGCCACTTAACTACCCAAATTGTACTCTTTCCAAACCCATAAAATTTATATATTCTAGGCCACAGCAAACTCAATTCAATAATGTACCAATTAGTGTATTTTTTCAAAAATTGAGGGCTTGTTGCTCTTGAAGTAGGGGTGTTAAAAAGTATTATCCTGTCTGACTCTCCATACTCCCGTGCTTGAAAGGCTTACTCTTTTTCCCACTATAAATACCTGGCAGTAGCAGTCAAGGTCGAGATTTAGCGAGCGCACAAAGCCGACTCGCAAATCGGATCTTGCGATCTCATCGCAATTAGAATCAATCCAATTCCATTTTCCAGTGATTTCACCAAATCTTCACCATGGGAGACTTCAACAACGATCCTCTCATGCGCAACCAAAACGCCGCCGTTCAAGCTCGTACCAAAGCCCAGAATCGCGCCAACGTCCTTCAACTCAAGCTGGTACCTCTCTCTAATACGTCATAGATTCATCCCCTTTCACCCACTTTTCGTGTTTCATTTGACCTAATTTTCTTCATATCAACTAAATTATTGTTATTGCTCTCGTTGTTTATTTATAATAGCTAGGGTTTATTGTTCGTAACCCTAGATAGTAGATTGCTTAACTAATTTTTGTTGATGATTTGATTTTCCTGTGATTTCTTGCAGATTGGACAGAGTCATCCAACTGGTCTCACCGCAAATTTGCTGAAGCTGTTTGAGCCTAGGCCTCCACTGGAATACAAACCTCCTCCGGAGAAAAGAAAATGTCCTCCTTTAACAGGTATTCGATAATCATTTTAATTAGGTTTTCACTTGATTTCATGATTTTGTTAGGGATGATTACTGAATTGTATTCAATTTTACATTTGTTTCTGTTTTTTTTTGTTTGTCAAGGGATGGCACAATTTGTCACCAAGTTTGCTGAGCCTGGTGAACCAGAATATTCTCCGCCTGTTCCAGTGGTTGAAACTCCTGTAATGTCAATTCTCTTAAGACCCATTTTGCGGTGTTATATTCCTAGCGTCATTATTTTGTTTGGTTTTTTGCATATGGAATTTCTGTGGAGGTTTGATTTGATTTGATGCAATTTTTTTTTGCTATATTTGTTTTACTGATATGGCTGAAGCAGCTAATCCAGGTTTTTGTGATAGACATAGTTTTGTATGACAGGCCTATTTATGTTATCCATGTTGTGTCTGATTGCGTTTTCAAAAAGGTCTTTGAGGAATCCTTTACTTTAGTTATTAGCTTGCAAAAAAATAGTCGTGCCAAGTGTAATTATGTTATCGCCAAATTTCTGATTTAAGTTTTACTTCATGTAGTTTTTTGCTAGCACAATGTTTAACTGCATGCTCTCTTGTATGGTACTAATTCGTTCTAAGAAACTATCTGAATGAATATTCTGTGGTCATGAATAGCTATTAGTTTAGTCTGGATGCTCAATATATTAGTTGAAGAATATAATTACTGTTGCTTCTTCATACATTACCAGGTTTCAGTTATTCTTGAATTTACTTAAATAAGTTGTTATTATAATGTATAGTGGACTGACATGACATAGCTGCTATATACTTAGTATCTATTGCTTTGCATAGAGTTAATGTGGCAATTAGCAAATAAAATAAGTAAGGTAGCTTAAGTTGCTTCAATAGTGAATAGTATGATACACATAGTTGCTGATCCATTTTGGTGTACTCAGGCAGAAAGAAGGGCCAGAGTGCACAAGTTAAGACTTGAGAAAGGAGCCGTGAAAGCTGCTGAGGAGCTTGAGAAATGTGATGACTCATTTATATTGTTATAAATTTGTTGATTTTCATGGATTTATTTTATTCTCTGAATGTGGTTTCTCTATCTGCTTCAATGTAGATGATCCACAAAACGATCCAAATATATCGGGAGACCCATACAAGACTTTATTTGTGGCCAGACTTGTAAGTTATATTTTCCAATATAGTAACTCTGGTGCTTTTTCATATTGCTCGTCATATCTTATTGATTCCATCTTCTAACAGAGTTATGAGACTACAGAGAGCAGAATCAAAAGGGAGTTTGAGTCATATGGTGCAATCAAACGGGTAGGTATTTTGAATATGATCAAAATGGTTCGGTAAGCATATTACCTATGTATGGTTAATATTTTATTCTATTTCACTTCTATGTTGCACCTTCACAACTTTTGAGCCGTCAAATGTATTTTCAAATTCAACAATTTCCATATGCAGTAATGCATCATAAAAAACAAAAGACTAACATACTTTAAAATAATAATAAAGATCTTTATAGCTTTTCTTTTGCTGCTGAAGAAACTGTTTCTTGTGAACTAAGCGGTTTTCATGACTAACTAGCTTATCAGGAAATCAATCCGCTATGCATAATATTTATCTCATCCTATCCAAAGTTTCAAGAGTATATAATATGAATGTTCCTGATTTAACTCGTCACTTTTAGTGGCTTTGAAATAGTAACTACTGCTTTTTCTTGCGCCACCAATATTTTGGTGTTGACTTTTTTCCACTTTGCTACATTCCACTGTTAATATATATGGATGGATTTGAAATCTTGGGGCTTTGAGTCTCTAGGAGTTTTTAGCTGCAAGTTTGAAATCTTGATACACATCCCCAGTAATGGTTTATCATCTCTCAATATATCCCTGGTAATGGTTAATCATCTCGATATACATCCCCCTGGTAATGGTTGATCATCTTATTCTTCAACTGGTAAATGATTCTCCTATCAATAAAACCCAAATTCCATACAAGTGCTTTCTCCTGCATGACATTTTAGTTTGGCAGAGCAATGATGCAAAATTGTGCTTTTGGCCTTGTTTTCGAGCAAGTAAAGGAGACTGACAACTTCTGTTCTTTTCATGCACTGGGTAAAATATGTTGGGAGTATTTCAATCTCTTCCCTTTTTTGCTTAAATTCTTAGTTAGCCTACATTTGATGTTGCTAAAGGCTTAAATTCTTATTTTTGGCTTTAAAGGCTATCAAAACCAATTCAGCCGTTGAGAAGATGTTATGGTATTTTCTTTATTACCCATAGTCGTTTTCATTTTATCAATTTTAAAAAATAAATATCCCTGGTAAGGGGACGCTAGTCAACAACTGGTTATTTGGGCACAAATACATCAGTTTTTCTGCAACTATTGCTGGTGGTGATGCATCTCATGATGGGAGCTGTGTGATTTAAAGGTGAGCACGGCTAATTAGGCATAGAGCCTGTCTGCCGTGCCATTTAGGATTATCGTCTTAGTCTTTTATTTTGGTTGTATTTTATTGGTTCTGAAGTGAGACTGAGAGAGAGCATCTTGTGTTATTTTCAGTTGAGCTGATTACCAGAATGTTCTTTTCTAACTATTCTTCCCTTTTCCAATTTCTTATAATTTAGGTTCGACTGGTTACTGATACTGAGTCAAATAAGCCCAGGGGTTATGCATTCATTGAGTACCTGCACACAAGAGACATGAAAGGTTTGTAGTGGTTTTAGTAAGTTTTATCTGGTTATTACTATATATACTTATGTATCATTTATTTATGTCAAATTTTCCGTTAATTATGCAGCTGCTTATAAACAAGCTGATGGTAGGAAAATTGAGGGTAGAAGGGTGCTTGTGGATGTTGAACGTGGGAGGACTGTTCCAAATTGGCGACCCCGCCGCCTAGGTGGTGGGCTAGGTACTACTAGAGTGGGGGGCGAAGAAGTTAATCAGCGACATTCGGGGAGGTAAATAATTTGTTATTTTATTTTATAGAATTTCATTATTGTTAGCTGCGACACTTCAAATTGAAGGTGTGTTTGGTGCCTGACACCGGCACTTTACATCTAATTTATTCATTTTCTCAAATTATTACTGGTTGATGTCGTGTTGGTATTGTGTCTGTGTTTCATAGATTTCATTCATTACTTATTTTAAACCTGAAGTAGAATTACAACTAAATTTGAAAACTGAAAACATCAACTGTCATGGCCTTATTCTATGATGTGTATATTTAGTGTTGCAAATGACTGATAATTTGTGAAATTTCAACAATTAAATCCTCACCTGGGTGGTGGACCAAGCGATTGTACGGTTCTTCGATGTTTGGGAATTCAGGCAACATTTCTAAAGTTTGCTGATCCTTGGAAAAATATTATGTTTTATCTGTTGGAACTACCTGGCACATACCTGGCTATATCTCTTCCCTCCCCTCCACTCCAAATTCCCAAGCATTAAAATTGACTCTGAAGTGGAAATATTTTTGCAACAAGATTTCTTTGCATTTAACTTTTCTTATTCATGATGGAATAGCTGTGCTCAACTTATGAGCTGAAAATATACGTAGTATGTCTTGTTGAATGTTGTGTAATTAATTTGTTGGGCGCCTCCTCTGTATCATTGAAAGGAGATTCTGATATGTCTTGATTATTCAGGGAGCAACAGCAGTCAGGACCTTCTCGTTCTGAAGAACCCAGAGCGCGAGAGGATCGACATGTTGATCGGTAATAATTTGTGTCTGCTTCATTTTTAACTTGTTTTTTGGTTTTTTGTACTCAACAGGATTGCTGACCATTCTATGGTTTTTAGACAAAAGAGAGGGAAGGCTAATGGTTTCCCAGCATTATATTTTATATTAATATGGAATATTTTGAAACAAGTTTGACTTCTATTGGCCAAAATCATTTTAGGGACAGAGAAAAGTCACGTGAAAGAGGTAAGGACAGAGAACGTGAGCGATCACGTGAACGATCTAGCGATAAGGCTAGGGATCGTGATCATAGAGAGGACAGGCACCACAGAGACAGGGACCGGGATAGGAATAGGGACAGAGACAGAGGTAAGGAAAGGGAAAGGGAAAGAGATCGTGGACGTGATCGAGAGAGAGGACGTGACCGTGATCGTGGCCGGGAACGTGACCGTGATCGTGAGAGGGATCATGATCGAGACGTAGAACATGATCGTTATCGCGAAAAAGACAAGGATTATGAAGTTGGGGAAACTGAGCGGGGACGGTCCCATGATAGGGGAACTGATTATGATCTTGTTGAATCTAAACATGAGAAGGAACCTCATGGTGAAAGAGAGCGAGGCTATGATGATCATCGTGGGCGGTACAATCAACCTGGGCATGGGCACAGGCATGCAGATCCTGAAAATGATCCTGATCAGTATGACCATTATGAGCATCATAGAGGACGGGTGCAGTACGATGAAGGAGATGACCATGGTGATTACAATCAACATCTTGATCCTGCTAAGATTGAAGATGACCATCCCACTGAACGTGCAAAATCTAAATCACGTGATAGGGACAGAAACCGTGATACGGACCGTGATTATCATCGCTCAGAGAGGTCCCATTCTCGAGAATATGATTACTAGAAACTTGAGCACAATACTTCTCAACTTCACTGGTAAGATTCATGGTGTCCATTTTGGTATTCTGATTGGTTATTGTTAATTCTTAGTGTCATTCTGTCATATATTCTAAATTGGTTCTTAGTTGCTCTTAATAGATTCAGGCATGGAGTGATCAAAGCACAACAAAAGAACTTATTGCCCCACCATCCTTGTTTACTTGTTTTTCATGTTTGATGTTGAAAGGCTCACTGCTGCAGCTTTGGTGATCTCAGATTCTCAGTATGGCCATGGACTGCTAATGTTGTTGGTTTTGTTTTCATAAAGACATTTTCAGAAACAATTATTTTCTTCAGATTTTGTGGGAACTATTGTCTGGATTTTACTTTATCTTTTGGTCTATTGATGTTGCTCGGAACTACATGAATTTGACAAGTGTTGCTTATGTATTACATTAGGTTACAAGACCTTTATTACATGTTGAGAAATGAAGGTATATCATCAATAAGTGATGCTGCAAAATAATTGACAGTTGCAAACTTGAGTTTTCAAAATTTCTCCCCACTTCAATATTTTGGTGCCAATTTTTACGTTGGCATTTCTACTTTAATTTGTTATGAGATGGATTATAGTGATATTCTTGCCCAAAAGCCAGCGCAAAATGTCCTTTCAATCTATAACATTGGCCTATAACATAGGCATGCCCTGATGTGTTGCAATGAAACATGAATCTTTGGGTTTCATATTTTTTTTCAACGTTTCTAAAAAACCTATTGCATTTAGATGTACCTTTCAAGACAGCAACAAACATCAAATTTATCATCTCCGTTACAATATATTCAGAGCAATATTTTACTGTCTTATTTCTACTCCAGTTGTAGTATTATGGAAGAATCAGATCCAGATTGCATGCTTTAAAAACATGTTTTTTTTAATGTAAATTGAAAATCCGGCAGTTCAAAAATTAGCGATAATAAATCAAAATCAACTGTGAATAATGGCCAAGACGAGTTTTTGTGTCACTGTTACATTGATTTAGACCTTTCTTCTTTTAATTGCAGTTTGATTGGTTTTAAAATAATGAAAATCTGAAGTGGTTACATAATTGTTTGTGACCCTCCTTGCAACTAGCCTTGCAAACCCATTTTTTGTTTTCTTAGCATCGAGCAAAGTGAGAGACTAAAGTGTAAAAGAAAAAGCAAAGAAATGAAATTACCGTGAAGTTTCGATATGGTATTGGATTAGCAAGGACGTACGGTTATCTCTTCGAATGGACGCTAGATCTTGAAGTTTGGTGTTTTAGTGCTTCCAAATGTTACTTCCATGAAGCTTCCTAGAACCTTTATGATTGTTATTCGCGCTAGAAGATATTAGGTTGTTGTAATTTGTCTTTTTTTTCTAAACTGGTTTATTTCCTTCTAATATTTTATTTTTTGGATAAGAATTCTAATAAATTTATTACTGAGTGACAGTTTTGTCTATTTACCATTTTCACATTCCATTACCATTTTATACACTACTCTTATTATTTTTTATTTATAGCTATATTTAATTTGAATTTTTATCTTTTAAAATAAATTGGTACTATTAATAAGTGCTATATTTTTTTAAATGTTAAATATATTTAAAATTCTGTAGAGAATTTTATATTAAAGAACAATGGTGAGATAAACTGTGATTTAAGAGTTTAATTTTTATTTTGTTAATAGAAAAGTTATTTCATTGTCAAAACATTACAATCAATCATGTAAAACATTAAAAGTGGTAATGACTTATAATAAAAATCTTCTAATCTATACCTTATACCTTACACCAATAGTTGAGTGAATAAACCCGAAATTAATTGTTATGTATTGTTGGTGTCGGTGTAAAAAGTTTTACACTATCAATATTACAATTATCTATTTATATTCTATTTTAAATATTTAAAATAAAAATCAAACTTTTCAAATAAATAAGTGGTTGTGATTAATTGGTAGTGAATTTTTTTTTACACCGACTGTATATCAATAAAATACAATATTTAATGTATATTAAAAATGTTGAATGTATAATTTTATTTTACAGTTTGTATCAATTGAATCTAATAGTAATAAATTTGGGTAAAAAAATGTTTATTGATATTTACCTTAAAGCAATGGGACACTGTAGGGTCAAAGGCCTAGAGCCTTAAATTTTAGAGCCTTAAATTTCAAAATGTCAAACAAAGTGTTGCTAATAGTTTACGAGGACATATATATTATAATATTAGTACATACTACCTTGAAGAGAAACAGAGAAAATGTGAGTTTGCTATATAAAGAGAGGATGGTAGTAGTACTGAGGAAAAAAAAATAACCACCTTTTAAAATAAGTATAGTTAGAAAAAAAAATACAAAAACATTTATTTGTACTAGTTTCTTAGTTACATTTTGCTTCAAACCGTTCTTCTTCATACATGGCTTTACAAGTTAAAACGAAGACAACATCAAGAGCAGCATCAACAATTGTATGGCTAATCTCGTGGAGCCTTATCATGATCTATCATGTCAGTTTTGCTGAAAGAATTTTGGAAGATAAAAAGTCAGATGATTTTGTTATGCAAAAGAGACACTTCTCTTGGTATGGTGGAAAGTCTTCCTATGAACGTGTTTGGCCTGTGAGTTTATTATTATTATTATTAGTATCAAACAACATTTTGTTATGTTTTTTGTTTTTGTTGTTGTTATTGTTATGTTATGAAATTGATGTATATTGTAATGGTTTTGTTGAGCAGGAAATGAAATTTGGTTGGAGAATTGTTGTAGGGTCTATTGTTGGATTTTTTGGAGCAGCATTGGGTAGTGTTGGAGGGGTAGGAGGTGGAGGAATTTTTGTACCTATGCTTACTTTGATCATTGGTTTTGATCCCAAGTCTTCTACCGCTCTCTCTAAGTGTTAGTAATAGTATATTTTTATATTCGGTTAATCCTTTCGTTCCGCCGCCAGAGATTGAATCATAGACTATCCGTTTACATCTATTTAACTCAACTAGCACGTATCAGTTGAACTACTCGCCTTGATGTTTGAAATTGTCTTTGTTGCAGGTATGATTACAGGAGCAGCCGGATCAACTGTGTATTATAATCTGAGACTCAGACACCCAACACTAGACATGCCACTCATAGATTATGATCTTGCTTTGCTTTTCCAACCTATGTTAATGCTAGGAATTAGCATTGGTGTTGCATTTAATGTCATGTTTGCTGATTGGATGGTTACTGTTTTGCTTATCATTCTATTCATAGGTAATCAACGTAATCTTCTCACTTAATTCAATTTTGTCGAGTTAGTCACCACTAAAATTCGCTATCTCTAAATCCAGGGCCGCCTTAAGTTTTTAGAAACTCTGGATAAGTTAACCATGGTTCAACCGTAGGGAGTCCTATTTTATCTGACAAATATTTTACGAAATTCTATCGTAGAAAATTTTAAGCACGGTTTGGTAGACCATCTGTCTAAATTTATTTCAAGATAATATTCATCTGATGCAACACATGGTGATAGGTACATCCACTAAAGCTTTAATCAAAGGTATCAATACATGGAAACAGGAAACAATCATGAAGAAGGTAAAATTTGTTTAGTTACAATTCTTCTGATTTGAGTCTCATTTACCTTCTACTTTATAGTAAGAGTATACTTTGCTTCTGAAATTTCAGGAAGCTGCAAAGATGTTGGAATCAGGTTCTTCTTTTTGGATGACAAAACCAATTCTTTTTAAAGTTACATTCATTGTCCTAGGAGATGCAACATTGCTATGCATAAACCTTTGCACTCTCTCTGATATTAGTGTTGAAACACTAATGCACTAATTACCTCTTCTTTCAGATGGTTCTTCTGAAGAAGACTACACATCACTACCAGCTGATCTACAAGATGAAGAGGTAATTCCAATGGTTTTTCAAATCATGTTTGATAGAAAGTTCATCGAAGTTTTATCGAATATGCTAAATTCTTCTGTGCAGGTTCCTTTACTAGACAACATTTATTGGAAAGAATTATCAGTCCTTGTGTATGTTTGGGTGGCTTTTCTCATTGTTCAGATTATTAAGGTAGAATCAAACTATTATATTTGTTTTTTTTTCTCTGATTAAATAGTTATAACTCAATATGCACCTTTTATGTATTTCATTGCAGACATATAGCAAAACTTGTTCCATAGAGTACTGGATTCTTAACTCTTTGCAGGTAAACATTCTAAATATACATTTGGACGCAACACGACACATAATCAGTCAGACGTTTTAATGTTCAGACGGTTATGATTGATTGATAGTGTAAAAAATGTTTATACCTACGTAAAAAAAATATATTAGTTTTGAATATGAAATACATACTTTGATTGGAGCTAACATAAAACCATTTCCTTGCAAGGTCTAACTGAAATTTGGTGTGCTATTTATTATCACTTTAAGGTGCCTATTGCAATTTCTGTTACACTTTATGAAGCCATATGCTTAAGCAAAGGAACTAGAGTGATTGCATCAAAGGGAAAGGAAGTCACACATTGGAAGTTTCATAAGATTTGTCTTTACTGTTTCTGCGGAATCATTGCCGGTATGGTTAGTGGATTGCTTGGTCTAGGAGGTGGCTTCATTTTGGGACCATTGTTTTTGGAACTCGGAATTCCCCCTCAGGTATAAAAAAATCGAACCAAATCAAACCAAACTAGCGCTACTTGTTTATATATTAATCTTTACTATATATATGCATGTGACAGGTAGCTAGTGCTACATCAACATTTGCTATGGTTTTCTCTTCTTCCATGTCAGTGGTACAATATTATCTTCTAGATAGCTTTCCGGTACCCTATGGTAAGACATAATAAGCAATTGTAACTATAATGTTGGAAAAACATGACATTGTATTTGTAACATTGATTTGGTTAAAATCGTGTTTGAGGTGAAGTGATTTATGTTCAAATGCAGCTTCATACTTAGTTTTGGTTGCGACCGTTGCTGCACTAACAGGCCAATATGTGGTTAGAAAGATAATTGCTATCTTTGGTAGAGCATCTATCATCGTCTTCATATTAGCTTTCACAATTTTTCTGAGCGCAATCGGTTTAGGTACTTTACATTTATCTTTATATCCATGGTCTATCTATTTAACTGAAATTCTTTGGTGATTAGTTTCTTCAAATATACTAACAATGTCTCATTTTTTGGTATCACAGGTGGGGTGGGAATAGGAAACATGGTTGAGAAGATGGAAAATGAAGATTATATGGGATTTTACAATATTTGCCACAAATCATAGGATGGAAAAGTATATAGGATTTGACAAAATAGTCACCTATTTATTATTTTCATTTAAGTAAAGAAAATATCTTTGTTTTTTCTTCTTCTTTCCTTTATAAGTGTTGTTGTGTTCGTTAGAAGTCTCTATTTTTAGCCAACAATGACTGGATTATATTCTTTGCTATCTAAATATTGTTATTAGTGTGTTTTCATATTTGGTTTCTGAAGAATTTTCATTTGATCAAAAGTCAACAAATATTTATGAATGACTATATTGGAAATGCCAAGCAACATGTAGGGCAATTGATGATCCTGGTTTCAAGTACAACATATAACATCCCTACTCTTATTAGTAAACACTACTTAAGACTTTTCATTCTCTTTGCAATGAAAGTGGTGTTTTAATGACGGGTAAGATTTAACATTTACGTGTAACTAAAACTTTTCACCTTTAAAGTTGAAGTCTGATTTACTCAATCTGATTATCATTTTATTACTTTAGATATACTTGCATAGCTAATCTCAAAATACAATGTTGGTTATGGTCTTATAGACCAATAATACAAATCCATTAAATTCAACAAGTAAACTAACAATATGGTAATTCTAACTTGTACAACTTTCTAACATTATAGAGCTCAGAAGTAACTCAAATATTTATGTATAAAATATCCGATGGCATTAAAAACGGACTATTGACCCTTGATTTTAGCTAAACATGATAAGAGATTTTCAAAATATTATTTGAAATTTTGTATTTATGTAATAACGAATGTGTTTCGCTTTGAAACAAGAATTATGAGTAAATTGAGGCTAGACTCATGGCGTGGTGGTGCAAGTTTTCGAAGCGGTTGAATACGGAGGTGGACCTATAAGTTAACACTTCAACGCTTAAGTCAATAATTGAGTTCAAAAAGGGGTAGAGTGATGTATGAAAATTATATGTATTTTTAGTCGTACGTGTCTCTGTGTGTGTGTGTGTGTGTATATATATATATATATATATATATATATATATCAAGAAGTCATTGGACTTTCTTGAGAATCGTAAATTGACCTTCCTTTATTGGGTCTTTAACCGATCCAGAATAGTTGTCCCCAAGTCTTATGGTGATGTGTTGAACGAAAAGTCTTTCTGGATTTGTGTCAGCCACATAATGTCGCGCTGACTACAAATGACCATGAAAAAGTTTGGGAACCAGTTGCAAAGAAAATGGGAGACAAATGCATTAAATGCATTTTCATTGGAATGTTTTGTAGGATTTTTCAACAGGTGGCCCTAGGTTTGTAGATTAAGGTGTGGCGCTTTCCTCTAAGATGCTCGAGTGCACTCAAGTGCCATTGCATTCCCAAGGTAAGATCTGATTGTTGCTTTATGCCTCCCCATTTTTCTTTAATCAAGATCGTTGATCACTTGGTTGCTCTCTTTTTTATATAAGGTTTTTTTGGCTTTCTAGATGAACTTTCACTCTCATTACAAACAAGAATACATTTCTTCTTTGCAAAACCAACCTTTCTTCTTCAAACTTCTGGTGACTTCTTATTATGGTTCCTGCTTCCTCTTTCGGAGTAGTGTTTCCTCTGATTTATCATCAACCTTTCACTCCATTTGCTTACCTCCGTTTCTTTGATTCACCTTCCTTCTAGGTACCGTTTCTATCATTTGAATCTTATTTCATAGTTTCTATTACTTTATCCTTATTATGGCCTACATAGATGACCAACACACGAGTTCGAAGAATAACTCAGATGATGATGACTTTTCGTCGTCTATTGGGACAGAGAGCCTAGGTAGTTCAAACATCACTCCTTCAGCGAATAACCAACCTGCCCAAATATAATAGTTATTCTCGATAACTTTGGTTCTAATCAAGCTTTTAATGAATCTTTCTTTGATAAAGTCTCTTTTGACGAGTCTTATCGTACCTCTCCCGATCAGGCTTCTCCCATTTTTTATGAGAGTAGTGGAAGAAAAATTAAGGGCGATCAGGAAAATAAAACCCATTCGCCTCGTTGATTGTAACTGGTAGTTTTCCTTCATCAATCCAAAATCTTTCGGATGCATAAATTGTTGCCCGAGATGAGCGGAGGACCACACTCTTCATATGTCTTTCAAGGTTGTATGTAATCGGGATCCCAATAATATTGAGATCGAAGACCATATTTGTAACACCTTAAACCCCAAAACTTATTTAAAAATATTTACACGATAATTTAAGGTGGCACAATCGACAACCCTTCGAAACACATCAAATCATTTGAACATTACGCAGCGCAAAATCATTTCATCACGACTTCATAAATAAAGTAATAAACTTTAAAACAAAAAAATCAACATCAACTCAAAAAACATAAAAATTCCCATCCTTGATGTTATTTGATCAGAGCGCTAAAAACCACTAATGTATGATAAAGCGATAAATAACAAAAACGAAGAGTAACTTCAATAAGCCACCTTCCACACACAACAATAATGCTCACTCCTGGTTATCTGCAAGATGTCCATGATAGACAACATGAAGCAAATGAGAGAGAAATAAAATTCAATATGAATAGTGTAAAGAATGCAAATGTAGAGAAACATACAACACAACACACATTCAATACACAATCAACATCACCATAATCTCACACACATTCATAACAACATTCACATAT
This sequence comes from Lathyrus oleraceus, assembly GCF_024323335.1. Taxonomy (NCBI): domain Eukaryota; kingdom Viridiplantae; phylum Streptophyta; class Magnoliopsida; order Fabales; family Fabaceae; genus Lathyrus; species Lathyrus oleraceus. The sequence continues at coordinate 208,039,264 of NC_066582.1, forward strand.
ATATGAAATAAGACTCACGACACAACGTGACACTTATGCATTTGGTACCATTATGGATAACACATATCCATCTCGCTCATGAATCCCCATCATAGTACCAGAGCACACCAATTCACTACTAACACCTTTAGTAACGCTTCACCGATTCACATATGGAACCATCTATTTGCTCCTGAGTCCACACCATCAGACCAGAGCACACCAAAACTGGATCGAAGTCCGTACACCATGATGCATGACTTTCAACAACATGCAATATCACCAGAATTATCACCAAATAACATCCCCACATCAAATGGGTATTCACGTAGCATTCAAATATGTTAAATCATTTTAACATCAATTCATCATCAAGTAAACACAACGCACACAATTATCCATACATCTCGTAACATACATTCCTATAGTAAGTATATATTTACACATTAATTATGTCACCATGCACTACCATGAGATAACTTTGTAAGTTTTCTCTCCAAAGCTTCAAACGACACCTCATTTGGACATACAAAACTAAAGTTATGACCAAAATCGTAAGGTAATGCAACATAGTTCAAAAGAGAAATATTTCAAAATTTGGCATACATCAATCGATTGACATCAAATGAGTTTGCATTATGTTTCCCCTAAAAATCACATTTAGAAACCATGCAATTGATTAATTCTAATTAACAATCGATTGATATGTTATTTTGTTTCAAACTTTGTACGCGTGCAATCGATTGACATTGAGTGCCAATCGATTGACATTAGTTAATTTTCCAGAAAATCCCAATTTTGTACGTGTGCAATCGATTGACATAGAGTGCAAATATAGTATAATGCACATATCATTAATGGATCATGGCAATTTGGCATACAATTAAATCATCATTCTGACTAACATTCATACTCATGATCAAAGCTTCAATATGCATCAATGGCATAAAATTATGTTCATAAACATAATGATTTACACATGTTTTCAATCACACAATCACATAGACAAACATATCTAATCATTAATTTTCAGATTTTTAACACAACAACAACTCATCAAAACATAATTCTACAACCCTAATGAGAGAAAATATCTCTCTTATCTACCATATCATACAATACACACATATAAAAAGCTCTGTCTCCATCCTTACCTTAGGTTCCTTGCAAAAAAACTCAGATTTTGATCAATGTTCTTCCTTCCTCTTCAAGCCATAACCTTGCATTGCCTCTTTTCTCCCAAAATTTGTTTTTATGTATTAATCCCCAAAACTCTCTACTAACTCCTTTTTATTAGAAATCTAATTCTTCTCAACTAATGATTCCTAAAACACCCTCACTTATTCCTCTATTCACCAAAATACCCTTTATAACTCTAATTCCATTTTAATAGTAATAATAATAATATTCCTAATTATTTCTCATTTTATTTTAAATTAATTAATTAAAATAATACTCCATTGAAATTATTTCTAATTAAATTAATTGGTCTAATTCTTCTACTACCCCACCACTGCTCTTACTACATCCCACCAATGCCCCTTACACACACATAATCAATATATATATATATATATATATATATATAATTAAAAATATACCATATACTAATTAATTAAATAAAATCTAAATGATTTGATTAAATAAATTAATCAAATTCCTGGGTGTTACAGTTTTCCCTCACTTACATAATTTTCGCCCTTGAAAATTACCTGAAGGAAACATAGTCAGATACGACTCTCTCATATGACTCACTAGCTCCTAAGTCACGCTTCCACCTGTTGGTCCTCCCCACCTATCTTCACCAAGATAATCTCCTTACCACACAACTGCTTCACTTCCTGATCCTCTACTCACATGGGTGATGCCTTAACAATCAGGTTCTCTCTCACCTGTACACCATCCACTTGGATCACATGAGACGGATCCAGAATGTATCTCCTCAACTGAGACACATGAAACACATCATGAAGATTAGAAAGCGACGGTGTCAAGGCAATTCGATAGACCACCTCTCATATCCTCTGCAAGATCTAATGTCGACCAACAAAATATGGAGTGAGCTTCCGATACTTCAAAGCTCGACCAACACCAGTTATCGAGGTAACTCGCAAGAACACACGACCTCCCTCCCGAAAATCAAGTGCTTTCCTCATTTTATCATGGTAACTCTTTTGGAGAATCTGCGAAGCTTTCATCTTTTTCTGGATCATCTTGATCATCTCATAAGTTTGTTGCACAATCTCAGATCGAAACACAACACTTTCACCAGATTCATACCAACATAGAGGTGCCTTACACCTTCTACCATACAATGCCTTAAAAGGTGCCATCCCAATACTTGAATGGAAATTGTTATTGTAGGAGAAATCAAACATCGGCAAGTAGCTATCCTAAATACCTTTTTGTTCTAGCACACAAGCCCTCAACAGATCTTCCAAAGATTTGATGGCTCTCATCGTCTGACTGTCTGTCTACGAATTGATAGGCAAAACTCAACTTCAACTTAGTACCCAGAGCTTCTTGCAAACTCTGTCAAAACGTCAATGTAAACCTCATATATCTATCTGAAACAATGCTCGACGGAATACCATGCATGCTAACAATCTTCTCAATATACAACTCAACTAACTTCTGCAAAGGATAACCGATCTTAATAGAATAAAATGAGTCAGTTTAGTCAGTCTGTCAACAATAACCCAAATGGAATCACATCCCTTCGTCGTCTTCAGCAAACTTATCACAAAATCTATGGAAATATTGTCCCATTTCCACTCAGGGATGCTCAATGGTTGCATCAAACCCAACGACTTGTGATGTTCAATCTTCGAATTCTGACAAGTAAAATAAACATAAACAAACTCAGCTACTTCCTTCTTCATTCCTGGCCACCAAAACAATTTCTTCAAGTCTTGATATATCTTAGTGGCACCAGGATGAATACTCATACCACTTCTATGACCTTTCTCAAGAATACTCTTCTTAATCTATGACACATCTGATACACAAACCCTGTCTTTGAACCTCATCACACCATTCTCATCGATTCTAAAGTCGCCTCTTTTACCTTGATTGATTAACACAAGCCAATCAACCAATCCCATATCAACTTTTTGACCTTCTCTGATCTCTTCAAGGATACCACTAGTTAATTTCGACATGCCTAACTTAACATTGTTAAGAGTCTCTTCACATAGAAAACTCATGCCTCAGAACTTCTCAATCAATTTCAACTCTCGAACCATTAACATCGACATATGCAACGACTTCCTACTCAATGCATCATCTACAACACTGGCTTTACTCGAATGGTAACTCAAGCCAAAATCTATAATCCTTTAGAAATTCGAGCCACCTTCTCTGTCTCATATTCAACTCTTTTTGATCGAATATATACTTCAAACTCTTGTGATCACTTCATACTTCAAATATGGAACCAAACAGATAATGCCTCCAAATTTTTAACACAAACACCATGGCTGCCAATTCTAGATCATGTGTAGGATAGTTCCTCTCATGAACCTTTAACTGTCTAGAAGCATAAGCCAAAACCTGACTATTCTACATCAACACACCACCTATACCCATCTTTGAAGCATCACAATACACAACAAAAGATTCACTTGGATTTGGAAAAATTAAAGTTGGTGCAGACATCAACTTCTTGAGTTATTTAAAACTCTCTTCAAAATGCACATCCCAAACATATGCTTGACCCTTTCGAGTCAATTGAGTTAAAGAAAATTATAACTTTGAAAAGCCTTTAATAAACCTCCATTAGTAACCAACCAAACCAAGAAAACTTTTGATCTCTGTAACAGACTTCAGAGTCTCCCACTGCAACATAACATTTATCTTTGAAGGATCAACATAAATACCACCACTAGAAATCACGTGACTAAGGAAAATCACTTCTTTCAACCAAAACTCACACTTGGACAACTTCACATACAACGTCTTCTCTTGTAAGGTCTGTAACACAACTCTCAAATGCCCCACATGCTCTTCATCAGACTTCAAATATATCAAGATGTCATTAATGAACACAACAACAAAATGATCTAAGTACGTGTGTAATATTCTATTCATATACTCCATGCATACTCCAGGCGCAATAGACACCCTAAATGACATCACTGAATACTCACGATTACCATACCTCGTTTTGAATACAATCTTTGGAATATCTTTTGGTTTCACAGGAATCTGATGATAACCCAAACACAAATCAATCTTATTGAACACACAAGCATAACCTAACTGATCCATCAAATTTTCGATCCTCGGAAGTGGATACATATTCTTAATCGTCACTTTATTTAGCTGTCGATAGTCAACACACAACTTCATGCTACCGTTTTTCTTTCTGACTAACAACACCAATGGTCCCCATAACGAAACACTTAGTTGAACAAACTTCTTCTCAAGCAACTCTTCTAGTTGTTTCTTCAGTTCACTCAAATCTGAATCATAAACTCTATAAGGAGTCATCAACACAGGACTGGTAACAGGTACTAATTCTATGGTGAACTCAACCTCACGATCCAACAGAAAATCACTAATATCATCTGGAAACACTTCTGGAAAATCTCACACCATAGGTAACTCATCAATCACAACTTTACTTCCAACCTTCATAGAAGCTGATAGCATAAACACCTCAACATCATCCTTCCTGAACTCATCTACTTGCTTGGAAGACACAAACAACTCATCACCATCATCAAACTTTGGAAATGACACCGACTTGTCAAAACAATTGATATGAATATGGTTGAACTCTAACCTATTCATTCTAAGGATAAAATCGAGTTTATTCAATGGTAGATAAACTAAGTCCAACATAAAAATATTACCATAAATAGCCAGTGGAAAATTCAAAGAAACCCACAAAATGGTTTCCAGACCCAGAGTTGGGGTATCAACAATCATACTCTCAACCATAGAAGACAACTTTAAACCCCATCTCTCATCACAATCAAGTGAACAAACGGATGTGTTGCACCCATGTTAATAATAGAAATCAGAGGAATACCATTAATAAAACACGTACCTCAAGTTAATCTGTACGAGCGAGTAATATTTGACCTAGTCAAAGCAAAAACTTCCCCTCCAGACTGAACCTTTTTTGGTTTTTGACAATGAGTGCTAATGTGACCCTGTTCGGCACAGTTATAACAAGTCGGCCCATCACTCTTGTAATTTGCAATATAGTGACTTATCTGTCCATATTTGAAGCACCTTAAAACTTTATTATTGCATTCATTCGCACGGTGGCCTGACTTGCCACACTTGAAACATAAGCATAAACACATTGTTGACCTGGGTCTTACACTATTGAGTCATGCCTCTCTACCCTTAAAATATTAGGGACATGCCTTCCTTATAACTGACAAATTAATAAATAGACTACCCTCTACCACCATTAACCATAATACACCATATTTTAGTCTCTTTGGTCAACACCCTGATTATCAATTCCTCAAAGTCTTTGGGTGTGCTTATTTTCCTTTATTAAGACCATACAACCCCCATAAATTTGATTTTAAGTCTCATGAATATCTTTTCTGGGGTTGATCAGTGCATTTCGATGCACATTCTTCTACTATTGTATTTATGCATTTATCTAGTTTGTTTTATTAATTTTACTATTTTATTGTATTTTTAGATTTAAGTTTATTTTTTCCTTTATTTTAATTTCATATTTCATTTTTAGCATTAACAATTATTTAATATTTGTTCACTGTGTAGACCATAACTTGAGCTACGAGGATAGGATTGACACGTTCTAATATAAGTCGGAAAGCTAAGAGAAAGACTTACAACTTTCATGTTGAAGTCAAAAGCAGACTTGGAGTGCAGGAGGGTAGAAAAATTCGTTGAAGTTCCAGACTTAATTAAAATAGTTAGTTTGGGTCGATTTTTGTAATTTTCGGGTCGGATCCCATAAGGGCCCGAATTTCCCTTTTGTTTTATAAGGATTTCCGTTGATACTGTTTACTCTCTCATTATTCACTATTCACGAAATATTTCTAAAGTTTTGTACGAACCTATGGAGAACTAACACTTTCGGAATTGATCTACTGTAATCGTGCGTCCATCATACTTTGAGATTTTCATATTTCCCAATTAATCTATTTTCTTTTCAATTATTCTCTTTGATAATAAAATGCTTAATTCTATTTCTCTTAGGGCTGATTGATTTATTTCGATGGTTGTATGTTCCTTTACCTTAAATCGCATCTGCTTAATTCGCGTTTGTGTTATCACGTTTGCTTAATTCGCGATTATTTTAATCCGTCTGCTTAATTGGGAAATTAGGAATATATATCTTGTGGTGTCAATTGTGCTTGTTTGATTGGTACTACAATCGAAAAGGAATAGAAACCGCTTAAGGATTGAGAATTATTTTGATTGATGATAAGTTAGGAGAACGAACAGTAGATCACCTTATTTCATAATCACTTATAATCACTTTTTATAATCACTTATTCTAATCTAATCGAAACCCCCTACTTTGTTTTCTTATTTGGTTAATTTGCTAAGAGTCCTTGCGATATGATACTCGAGTGTCGCTTCCCTTTTTACTGTGTTTTGTCTTAAACTCGTTTTTGACCCGTGTCCGACAGTGGATCAGGGGTATTCAATCTCACACAAGGGGTACAAATGTATCTCTCCTAGTGGCAGTATCCCCATTTCCAAAGATATCATTTTCAATGCATTTAGGTTTCCATACAATGACTTATTCTCAAACAAAACTTATCCACCTAATCCTGTTCCCAAATCAATTTCCATAAGTTTCATTCCCATGCTATCTCCTCAAGCACCTACCCTTATTCACAATCATAATCCCTCACCACAAATCTCTCCATCACAGCCTCCCACACCACCTCTTACACAGTCCTTTACTCAATCTTCTACACAATCCTCTATCCAATCCTATACTACACATGCTGTTCATTATTACCCTACCTCAACAGTATCTCATCCGCCCATAAACTCACCTATATTTTCCACTATTTCCCTTCTTAATCTGACTCACCAAACTCTATACCAATTCCACCACCACCACCACCACCACCACCTCCAACACAAAACACTCATTCTATGCAAGCCAGGTCCAAGTCTCATATACATTTACCTCCACTGTCTCCCTTAGTGTTTCTAGTTGTTTCTAAACCTAAATATGCCAAACATGCCTTTAAAGATCCTAACTGACTCTCAACTATGCAAGCTGAATACCAAGCCTTACTTAAAAACCAAACATTATCCCTTGTCACTCTACCACCCCATAGAAAAGCTATAGGCTATAAATGTGTATTTCGGATAAAGGAAAATGTTGATGGTTTCACAAACAAGTATAAGGTCAGGTTGGTTGTAAAATGTTTCCACCAAGTGCATGGTTTTGAATTTCATGAAACATTTTCTCCTGTTATAAAACCCGTGATTATTTGCCTAATTTTGACTCTAGCTATTACCAACAAGTGGAAAATTAAGCAACTTAATATCAATAATGCTTTCTTAAATGACACTCTAGATGATGAAGTTTACATAGAGCAACCTACTGACTTTACTTCTAATGGTCCCTCCTTGGTGTGTAGATTACACAAGGCTCTTTATAACCCAAAACAGACTTCTACGTAATGGTTTGAAAAGCTGAAAAGGACACTGGTCCAACTTGGTTTTAGAAATAGAAAATGTGATCCTTCCTTGATTACCTACTCACACAATTCTATCTTTGCTTATTTTTAGCCTATGTGGATGACATAGTTTTAACAGGAAACTCTTCCAAGTTCCTACATTCTATTACTCAACAACTGAACAATGCCTTTTCTCTCAAAGATTTAGGTGATTTGGATTATTTTTTGGGCACTAAAGTCAACATTCATCCCTTAGGTTCTCTTCTTCTTACACAGAGCAAGTATATTTGGGATCTTCTACTTAAAATAGACATGCATGAATCTGCTCCTCTTGCCATTCCCATGTCATCTAGCTCTAAACTCATCAAGGTTGGTTCACCTCAGTTTAACGATCCAATTTTCTTCAGATCAATTGTGGATTCTCTGTAATATGCCACTATTACAAGGCCAAAACTAAGCTATTATGTTAACAAAGTGTGTCAGTTTATGTCTAACCCTTTGGATTCTCACTGGTAAGCAGTAAAATGTATTCTTCGATACTTAAAAGGTACTATACAATTTGGTCTTCAACTATCCCCTGCTACAGCATGGCACACTCTGTCACTTCATGGCTATTGTGATACACACTGGATTGCAGATCCAGATGATTGTAAGTCTATTTCAGGGTTTACCCTATATTTTGGTCCTAATCTAATTTCTTGGTGGTCACACAAGCATATTGTTGTTGTCAGATCTAGTGCAGAGACTGAGTACAAAAACCTTTCTCATTATTGCATAAGTAGTTTGGATTCAAAGAATCTGTCATTCACTGTGACAATCAAAACACTGTGGCTATGACTTACAACCCAGTGTCCCAACTTGTAATTTAGGCATGTGCTATAATTGGAATGCCAGCTATAACATCCGCCTACCAGCTGTTGTAAGTGTGTAAAAACTTGAGTACAATAATCATAATTTAGCTTTGTTGTCTCAATTCAGTTTCACTTAAATACCAAACAACTAAGATTTTTTTACCCAAATAACCCTAATTTTAAAAAAAATCCCAAAATAACCCACTTTTCAGATTAATTCCCCAACTACCCCATTTTTAAGAGGAGGCGCCAGATGAATTGGCGCCTGCTCTTAAACTTAGAGAGGAGGCGCCAATTGGATTGGCTAGTGCATCTAGTGTTGCAAATCCAATTGGCTCAAGTGTGTTAAGTTTTAAAAGAGGTGCCAATTGGTCTAACACCTGTGTGTTTTTCGTAATTTTTTTGAAAAAGTTTGTACATTTTAGATAAAGTCGAAATCGGACCAACTCATATTAATATTAATACGTGTTTACACAAAAAAGACTAATGTCGATGACCGAGATCACCTAACCGATCTCCGGTCCCACATCCTCTAGCTATCCCAACTCGTGGCTCTAACCCACGTTGATGGTTCATCCCAGGTGTTTGAGTATCTGAGGGCCCAAAAACATCACCACCAACTACAGAAGATTGCCTCAGATAGTCAAACAAATAAGCCTAGTCTTGTGTATGCATCGAAGGGGTACCGTCATAGCTGAGTTCATGACCCATGCCAGAGTAGTTGGGCTGTATTTGAGTTGATGAAGGGAGACCAGGACGATTGAATGGAGACATTGGTATGAATGATGCGTCGAGACAATGTAAATTTTTTCGAGAATAATCAATGTAAATTTTTCCCGCTAAAGGTGTTGGTGTAAGCCCTAGAGGCCAATACTTTTGATACTTGTATCGAATTCTTTATTAATAATAAAAAGCTTTTTCTTTATTATGTTTGTTTAATAAAGTCCCTAGAATAGCTAGTCCGTTTAATGTATCAAGTATGACTTAATCATGAGATCACATTAAACACAAGGACACTATTCTTAAAGTATCCGTAGTCAAGCTTTATTGGGAAGTGGGATAACATTAAAGCATGAAGACTATTATGTTTATAGACTGATGATCACATCCCATTGATCATGGATAAAGAGTTATCAAGTCTTAAACATAGGTATGAATATTAAGAGTAATATTTATACTGGATTGACCCGCTATGAGAATACTATATAGAATGTTATGCAAAGTGTCATAAGTTATTCTCATGGTGATAATGGTGTATACCACCCTTCGACCTGAAACCACTATGGACCCTAGATGTAGAGTCGAGTGCCTTATTGCTGATCAAACGTTGTCCGTAATTGGATGACCATAAAGACAGTTGATGGGTACTCCACGAAGCATGCTAAGGGACATGAGTGACCTAGATGGAATTTGCTCATCCCGCGTAACAGGACAAATGTCTATGGGGCCAATATTGAACTAGACAAGGATGACAGAGTCTATGCCTTGTGTTCAATATAGATATAAGGGCAAAAGGGTAATTATACACATAATTATTATCACAGAAGGATTTGTCAGATCACATGACATTTTCGTGTCTTGGGTAGCAGTGATGTGTTGCTAGATACCGCTCACTGTTTATTATGTTAAATACGTGATTTAATATAATTGCCAATGCCGCGAAAACCTATAGGGTCACACACAAAGACCAGATTGATGAGAGATAGAGTAATTAAGGAATACCGTAATGTACGGTGCCCTTAAGTGAATTTTAGAACATCGTAAGGTACGGTGTACTTAAGTAGAATACGAAATATGGTAAGGTACCACGCGCTTAAGTGATTTTGGCATATTATAAGATATGGGCCATATACACTTGAGTGGGCTTTTTAGCTTGCAGCCCACACAAGTGGTTCTATAAATAGAACCCTTGTGTAGAAGCATTGTCACACTTGCAATTTCGTTTCTCACTCAAAGCCTTCATTCGTAGCAGCTAGCACTGAGATTGAAGGAATCCGTTCGTGTGGACTAAGTAGAGGCGTTGTCATCGTTCAACGTTCGTGATCGCCACAAGAGGTAACGATTCTATCATTGATCATGCCCATTCGTAAGGATCATTAAAGGAGAAATTTTAAATTCCGCTGCGTTTTGGATCGCCCTTCTCCTTCAGTGGTATCAGAGCCACTTACGGAACCATGCATCTGATAGCTGTTTATTTTCTGTATTAATACGATTAAAAGACAGAATGAATCAAAGAATAAACGAGTAATTAAATTGAGATTGATCAAGTTATATATATGATATAAGTAATCTTGATGCAAAATATGGTATATTTGATATACTGTTTCTGTTTCATTCATTCAAACACTTAATGGTTATTTTCCTTTGAGCGATCAATGGTCGTTTGCTTCTTGATCCGACATTAGTATGGTGAAGCAATGACGTGTTGATCAATCATACTGAATCAACAATCGAGATGTGTTTGACGTTCTGAAATTGGTGCATTAGGGTTAATGACGGCACAAGGGTTGTGTTGTCAAAGAGTTATGCATTAGGGTTAATGACGGCATAAGGGTTGTGTTATGCATTAGGGTTAATGACGGCACAAGGGTTGTGTTGTCAAAAAGTTATGCGATTAGGGTTAATGACGGCACAAGAGTTGTGCTTTAAAGTATCAAGTGTTGATGCGAAAAACGACGTCGATTTTAAATGAATTGTTCATTAAAATTTTCGGCCAGGGGAGCTGCCCCTTCAACCCCGCAAGGGGCGCTGCCCCCTTGACCCCCGTCCGCTGAACGGTCAGCGGAACCACCGTCCGCTGACCGGGCAACAGACCCCCGGCTAACTCTGCGTAGTGTGATCGGTCACCGAAATTTAATTTGGTTTTAATTAATTAAAAGAATTAAAATTAATTATAATAATGTTTTTGTTATTATCGTCTTGTGGTGATCAGTTATGGCCTTAGTTTTCCTTTATTTTGTTTTGGGTTTTTAAAATACAACCTGCGTGTCGTGCCTCTCTTTTAATCTCATAATGTAACTTCTTTTCTCATCTCACTCCCTCGTATGTAAAACGAGTTTCTTTTATGTAATGTAATGTTATGAAGAAAGAGAAGAAGTCAATATCAAAGGAGGACAACCTTGAAAATCTTGCTTGGAGAAGCTTAGATCGTTATTAGGTTAGCTTAGGTTCTCTCATTGGCTTGGGAGAACAATTGCGCTAGGGGCCATAACTGTTTCATTATGAATGTATGTTGATGCATGTGAATGTATGTTGATGCATGTGAGAGACGATTTATATGATAAATAAGCCGGTGAGATCAGAATAATTGCAAATTCCCTCAAATTAAATATTAAGTTTATGCTTTCCAAGTTTTAGCACTCATCAAGACTAGTATCGGATAATGTAGGTTTCGCCTACGCGAGGTGCATGTTCTATATTAGTAAGGTGCAATGAGATAATTGTAATATCCAATTGTTAAAACAATGGGTCAAACTTAACTAAACAAATTATAATAAGATTATATATGTTTAGAAGCAAGAGTTGGAAATGATCCATGTGATGGATTGGAATAAGGAGTTATTCACCCAACTAAAATATTCGAGAGTTGTATTAGATACAATTGGAAGGAGTTCCTACCTAAATAACCTAGTTTTGTCTAATCCGCCTACGCGGACTTAAAACAAAGTGAAATATGGATCTCGACCCACTAGAAAATCTTCCAACGGGATTTTCCGAATCAAATGGTGAAGGTCATTTGTTTTGAGTAAAATAGTGGGAGCATATTTAATTAAAGGCCTAATTAAATATGTTATTGATACTTATATTTTCATTATTTTCATGTAGATTACCATGACAACAAACACCTCTAACAACATTTTGCGATCAATCCTTGACAAGGAAAAATTGTCTGGGACAAATTTTCTGGATTGGCACCAAAATCTGAGGATTGTCCTCAAACGTGATAAAAAGCTGTATGTCTTGGAGAAACCTGTTCCTGAAGAGGAACCTCCTAGTTCTGCACCTAAGGCAGAAAGAGATGCTTATAAGAAGCATGTCGATGATGCCAATGAAACTGCTTGTCTCATGCTAGCTACCATGAACTCAGAGTTGCAAAAGCAACATGAGAACATGGCAGCGTTCGATATGATCGAACACCTGAAGATGCTCTATCAAGAGCAAGCAAGGCATGAAAGGTTTGAAGTTTCAAAAGCCCTTTTTCAAGGCAAGTTAGCTGAGGGAGCCCCTATAGGTCCCCATGTGCTCAAGATGATTGGGTATGTGGAAAACCTTGAGAGGTTGGGTTTTCCCCTCGGAAAGGAACTTGCGACTGGTTTGATCTTGCAATCGTTGCCAGATAGATTCAGTCAATTTGTCCTAAATTTCAATATGAATGATATGGACAAATCTCTTCCTGAACTGTTAGCCATGTTAAGAACTGCTGAGCAGAATCTGAAGTCAAAAGGGAAGTCCATTCTGATGATCGGAAATGGAAAGAGACAGAACAAAAGGCCCACCAAGCAGGGTGATAAAGGGAAAGGCAAGGAAGTTGCCAAACCCAAACCCACTGTTGCTGTTTTGAAGCCTAGTGGAGGCATAACAAAAGAAGGCACCTGCTTCCATTGCGGTAAGACCGGACACTGGAAGAGAAACTGCCAAAAGTACCTGGAAGATAAGAAGAATGGAGTAGAGACTTCAACTTCAGGTATTTTTGTTATTGAAATTAATTTATCTACTTCTGCATCATGGATATTAGATACTGGATGCAGTTCTCACATTTGTACCAATGTGCAGGGACTAAAAAGGAGTAGAGATTTGGCAAAAGGTGAAGTCGACCTACGAGTTGGCAACGGAGCAAAGGTTACTGCTTTAGCTGTAGGAACTTATGTATTGACTTTACCTAGTGGTTTAATAATTCAGTTAGAGAACTGTTATTATGTACCTGCAATTAGCAGGAATATTATTTCCGTTTCTTGTTTGGACAAGTTTGGTTTTTCATTTATAATAAAGAACAATTGTTGCTCAATTTATTTGAATGATATATTCTATGCTACTGCACAAATGAACAATGGACTATATGTCCTTGATCTTGAAATGCCTATTTATAACATTAATACTAAAAGGATGAAACCTAATGAGTTAAATCCAACTTACCTTTGGCATTGTCGATTAGGCCACATAAATGAGAAACGCATTTCCAAACTCCATAAAGATGGAATGTTGGACTCTTTTGATTATGAATCATATGAGACATGCAGATCTTGTTTAATTGGAAAGATGACAAAGTCTCCATTCACAGGAAAAGGTGAAAGAGCTAATGATCTTTTGGCCCTCATACATACTGATGTATGTGGACCACTGAACATACCGGCCAGATGAGGTTTTCAGTACTTCATCATATTTACTGATGATTTCAGTAGATATGGTTATGTGTATTTAATGAAACACAAATCAGAGTCCTTTGAAAAGTTCAAGGAATTCAAAAATGAAGTACAAAACCAACTAGGTAAGAATATTAAAACTCTTCGATCAGATCGAGGTGGTGAGTATTTAAGCCTAGAGTTTGATGACCATCTGAAAGAGTGTGGGATCCTATCCCAACTTACTCCTCCTGGAACACCCCAATGGAATGGTGTATCTGAGAGAAGAAATCGAACCCTGTTAGACATGGTCCGATCCATGATGAGTCACGCCGATCTTCCAAACTCCTTTTGGGGACATGCACTATTGACAGCAGCTTACACACTTAACCGTGTTCCATCCAAAAAGGTTGAGAAGACACCATATGAGATATGGAGTGGTAAGAAACCACATATGTCTTACATGAAGATTTGGGGTTGCGAAGTTTATGTGAAACGACAAATTTCAACTAAGCTTGAGCCCAAATCTGACAAATGCTTATTTGTGGGGTATCCTAAAGAAACAAGAGGGTATTACTTCTACAATCCTTCTGAGGGCAAAGTGTTTGTCGCTCGAACTGGAGTTTTCCTAGAAAAGGATTTTATTTCCAAAGGAATCAGTGGGAGGAAAGTAGAGCTTGAAGAAATTCAAGAATCATAAAGCATCGATACACCTATGGAGGAATTAGAGTAGGAAACACAAGTAGTTGTGGAAGAGCAACCTGCTCAAGTAGAACAAGACCAGCGTAGGTCAAGCAGGATACGTCACATACCTGAGAGATATGGATATCTCATAACTGATCAAGGTGATGTATTACTCATGGATCAAGATGAGCCTGTGACCTACCAAGAGGCCATAACTGGTCCCGAGTCTGAGAAGTGGCTAGAAGCCATGAAATCTGAAATGGATTCCATGTACACAAACCAAGTTTGGACATTGGTAGAGCCTCCTGTAGGAGTTAACCCTATAGGATGCAAGTGGGTCTTCAAAAAGAAGACTGACATGGATGGTAAGGTACATACCTATAAGACAAGACTGGTTGCAAAAGGATATAAACAAATTCATAGGGTTGACTATGATGAAACCTTTTCACCAGTTGCGATGCTTAAATCTATTCGGATTTTACTTGCTATCGCTGCATATCATGATTATGAAATATGGAAGATGGATATCAAAACTACTTTCCTTAATGGGAATCTTCTTGAGGATGTGTACATGACACAACCTGAAGGATTTGACATACCAGAAGAAGCCCAAAAGATATGTAAGTTACAAAGATCAATCTATGGATTGAAGCAAGCTTCCAGAATCTGGAATCTTCGTTTTGATGAAACGGTAACACAATATGGATTCATCAAGAACGAAGATGAGCCTTGTGTCTACAAGAAGGTTAGTGGGAGCATGATCATTTTCCTGGTATTATATGTAGATGGCATATTACTCATTGGAAACGGTGTCCCTACCCTGCAACAAGTAAAGTCTTGGTTGGGGAAATGCTTTTCTATGAAGGACTTAGGTGAAGCAACCTATATATTAGGAATCAGAATCTATAGAGATAGATCACAAAAACTGCTTGGCCTAAGTCAGAGTACGTACATAGACAAAGTGCTGAGACGCTTTAATATGCATGATTCCAAGAAAGGATTCATACCTATGCAACATGGCCTGTGTCTATCAAAAACACAATCCTCTTCAACTAAGGAAGAAAGGGATCGCATGAATAAGATTCCATATGCATCTGCAATAGGATCTATCATGTATGCCATGTTATGTACTCGACCAGATGTCTCGTATGCTTTAAGTGCAACGAGTAGGTACCAATCTGATCCTGGTGATGCCCATTGGGTAGCTGTCAAGAATATCCTTAAGTATTTGAGAAGGACTAAGGACTCATTCTTGATATATGGAGGTCAGGAAGAGTTGGTTGTAATTGGATACACTGATGCTAGCTTCCAGACAGATAAGGATGACTTTAGATCGCAATCTGGTTATGTGTTTTGCTTAAACGGTGGCGCTGTGAGCTGGAAAAGTTTAAAGCAAGATACAGTTGCTGATTCTACAACCGAGGCCAAGTATATTGTTGCCTCAAGTGCAGCAAAGGAAGCTGTTTGGATCAAAAAGTTCATTAGTGAACTTGACATAGTTCCTAGCATTGTGGATCCCATTGGTCTCTATTGTGATAACAATGGTGCTATCGCACAAGCTAAGGAGCCTAGATCTTACCAACGATTCAAACACATACTTAGGCGTTATCACCTCATTCGAGAGATAATAGATAGAGGAGATGTGAAAATATGCAGAGTACCTACACTTGACAATATTGCTGACCCACTGACAAAGCCTCTTGCGCAGCAGAAGCATGATGGCCATACTAGATCTATGGGCATTAGGGGTATGCCTGATTGACTCTAGTGCTAGTGGGAGATTGTTGGTGTAAGCCCTAGAGGCCAATACTTTTGGTACTTGTATCGAATTATTTATTAATAATAAAAGGCTTTTTCTTTATTATGTTTGTTTAATAAAGTCCCTAGAATAGCTAGTCCGTTTAATGTATCAAGTATGACTTAATCATGAGATCACATTAAACATAAGGACACTATTCTTAAAGTATCCGTAGTCAAGCTTTATTGTGAAGTGGGATAACATTAAAGCATGAAGACTATTATGTTTATAGACTGATGATCACATCTTATGGATCATGGATAAAGAGTTATCAAGTCTTAAACATAGGTATGAATATTAAGAGTAATATTTATACTGGATTGACCCGCTATGAGAATACTATATAGAATGTTATGCAAAGTGTCATAAGTTATTCTCATGGTGATAATGGTGTATACCACCCTTCGACCTGAAACCACTATGGACCCTAGATGTAGAGTCGAGTGCCTTATTGCTGATCAAACGTTGTCCGTAATTGGATGACCATAAAGACAGTTGATGGGTACTCCACGAAGCATGCTAAGGGACATGAGTGACCTAGATGGAATTTGTCCATCCTGCGTAACAGGATAAATGTCTATGGGCCCAATATTGAACTGGACAAGGATGACACAGTCTATGCCTTGTGTTCAATATAGATATAAGGGCAAAAGGGTAATTATACACATAATTATTATCACAGAAGGATTTGTCAGATCACATGACATTTTCGTGTCTTGGGTAGAAGTGATGTGTTGCTAGATACCGCTCACTGTTTATTATGTTAAATACGTGATTTAATATAATTGCCAATGCCGCGAAAACCTATAGGGTCACACACAAAGAACGGATTGATGAGAGATAGAGTAATTAAGGAATACCGTAATGTACGGTGCCCTTAAGTGAATTATAGAACATCGTAAGGTACGGTGTACTTAAGTAGAATACGAAATATGGTAAGGTACCACGCGCTTAAGTGATTTTGGCATATTATAAGATATGGGCCATATACACTTGAGTGGGCTTTTTAGCTTGCAGCCCACACAAGTGGTTCTATAAATAGAACCCTTGTGTAGAAGCATTGTCACACTTGCAATTTCGTTTCTCTCTCTCTCTCTCTCTCTCTCTCTCTCTCTCTCACTCAAAGCCTTCATTCGTAGCAGCTAGCACTGAGATTGAAGGAATCCGTTCGTGTGGACTGAGTAGAGGCGTTGTCATCGTTCAACGTTCGTGATCGCCACAAGAGGTAATGATTCTATCACTGATCGTGCCCATTCGTAAGGAACATTAAAGGAGAAATTTTAAATTCCGCTGCGTTTTGGATCGCCCTTCTCCTTCAGTTTGTAAGGTTAAGATCTTGGGCTAGCACCAAGAGACTCCAACACAAATGAATGAGACCAACACCAAGGCCATAACATGAATGTGAAGATGAGTGAAGCACACAATAGTTGTAGTTAGGGTTAGGAGGCCCACCAATGAGAATGAGACCACATTAAGGTTTAAATAGCCAAAGCATGCCACAATGAGGTCTTGTGAATCCAAGATCAAGAAATTAGGGTTTTGGATGTCACAGGATGGACATTCAAACCACAGGGCCCAATAAGACCATACCCTCCTTGATTAGGATTTCAATGAGGCATACCCTTCCAACAAGCCCTCTGAATCAAACAAGATGCTTCACAAACAAGTTCTCCAATGTATGAGTCCCTAATTAGGATTTTGATAGCCAAGACAAGGCCCAGAGAAGCTCCATAGGATCCCATCCTCATATCATCAAGAACTAGGGTTTGGAACCCTTGAGGAGTGCTTTGATGAAACCTTGTTGAACCCACACCTCCATAATCAAACAATTAGGGTTTCACATCCCCTATGCTTTGATGAATAGCCAAGCCATACTTTTGAAGTTTGATGCACACACAAACCTTAGCTTCTCAAGCCAAGAGCTTTGAATCTATAGTGATCCACTAATAGATGAATGATACATATGGATAAGTTATGAATGTATGCAAATGGTCCCCAAGTCAAGTAGTTGGATAGGAAGATGAAATAAAGTGGATGACAAATTTTGGGGTACAACACTTGTCTCTCGAATAAACCACTTTTCCATAGCGGCGACGAACACCAAATGTGTTTGCAATATGACGAAATGAGATGCGGAAAAATGAATTACACAACACATCTATTTATAAAAAAAATTGCACATTACATTGAGGTGTCAGACCAATTGGCGTCTTCTCTTCCAAATTACACATGGGCGCCGATTGGATTGACAACATCATGTGCTGTAGCCAATCCAATTGGCGCCCCCACTTAAAATTTAAGGTTAGACGCCAATTGGTCTGACGCGTATGCCTTAAGTAATTTTTTTTTTGAAACTGAGGAAGTTTGAGATTTTTTTTGAAAAATGAATTATTTTGATTTTTTTTTGAGAATGTGGGATATTTGAATAAAAAGTTCAACAATTATTTTTTTAATTCATTTTCTGTTATTTTCTTATTTCTATATCTCTTTTATCAACTAAACAAAAAAATAAAAAAATAGAAAATAAACTGTCTCCATTTTTAAGAATGTTTTAAAGACTAAATTGAGAAACTTATCATAGACTAAAACGAGCCTTTACTTAAAACAAAAACATGAAAGTTTAGATTAATGCTCTCAAAAAAGATTAAAGCTTTTTAGTCCTAATAACTGGGTTTTGATTTTGTGGGTTTCTTTTCTGTTCATCCCTTCATCCGCTAAAACGCTTAGACATTGTCTCGAATTCGCATTACCAGAACCGTGAATGTGTTGTGTTGATGTTGGAAGTGGCAGTAGCATATCCATGATCTGAAACAGGCACGGGTTTTTAGGGTTGCGACTGAACAAGTTGTTGAAAAGGGGTTTTTCATACCGTTTGGTTTCTTGAGATGATAACCCGTTCAAAACTCGTTGAGCAGCTCAGAGATTACCAGATCCGATCTCAGCACAAATACTCTCCGCTCACTTTCTTCTCTCCCAAACCTCATATCATTACTTGGTAAATTAATTTCTCCTCCTTTTCCTCTTACGTTTTTTACAATTTCATTTTGTTTAATTTTGATTTGTAACTGTTTGTTATAATTCTTTCGTGTGTGACCACTGAGACCCTGATACGTCGACACTGATAATAATTTAGAAAAATAGATAGAATTGAACATGTGTCAGTGTTATGTCGGTGTCGGACGGCTACATGAGTTAAATATCGGACACACTTTTCAATTTGAAGGGTCGGTGCTTTACATATTGATAGAATTAAAAAATGGGTGAATGAGCTTGTTTTTTTGTTGTTGAAGAATTGCTAATGAAATGCTACCTGTTTAGTTTGAATCCTGCTAGGTAAAGAAATGAGATATCTAGAAGGGCTTCATCTAGTGGGAAAAGTTTTGTTGTTGCTTGGGGATTCCTATAGGAATAACTGTGATTAGATGTAAGACTAAGCTTGAGACACGAAGCGTATGTTTGGTTCTGCGATGAAGAAAATTGAGTTTAAGTGATTTGATTATGTTAAATTGATTATGGTATAAAGTGAGTTCAAGATAAATTGATTTATGTTTCAATAAATTCTTGTAAATGTGAGTTTAAACTGAAAAGCTACAAATCCTAGCTTCAAGTAGAATCAATTCTGAAAAGCATAATCAATTCTACTTGAGAGGAACCAAATACATCAGAATCAACTCTACACATCTAGAATCAATTATGGGTGCTCTAAATGTGAAACCAAACAGACACGTAGTATTTAGAGAAAGCTATTGTTGCTCTAGGGTTCAAACTCTTCAGATTGTAGCTTAAAGTTTTCTTAAAGTTCACCATCTACTTCCGTTTCGATCAACTAGTGTTGGGTTATTTTGAAGGTATTTAGTGTGCACTTGTTGTATTGAAGTTGTCAACTTCAGTGTGCGTGTGTGTAGAAAAGACTGATTGTTTGGATTGGGTTATGGGATCATGCGATATAGCATTTGTATGATAATTCAATGTCCCGGCTAGTTTTCAGTGCCCCAGAATTTGATTGTGGACTCCCTTGTCCATACGAATCTTGACATTGAGGGACATAGCTTGAGGGGAAAAGACAGGAGTTGTTTACATTCATTCGCTTTCAAACCCGGGGCATCTGAATGCCATGCTATGTTGAGTTTTCTGTTATAGGTTTACTTCATGTTACCCTTTTGATTTAATCCTTTGCAGTTTAACAACAGTATGAAATTTTAAGGAAAAACAAGAATAAAAAAGCTAATGAATTTTTCGCCTTGAGGTTTGTCTGGAGGAAAATCTCTTGCATGCTTTTTGAACTTCAATACTTTAATATAAACCTCCATAGCTTTAAGGAAAGTGGTTTGTCTTTTAACTGAAAAGATTTATGCTTTTTTAAAAAGTAATTCTGGGTAGTAGACCACTCACTCTAACACTTATCTCTGTTGCATTTAGCTATATTTGATCAATGTACTTTGCCTTTCTTGGGATAATGGATATCCATTTTTCTTGAAGAAACAAACCCAGTTACCCGAGGAACCCAAGTCTTAATTTTTCTTCCTTCGTCCTATTCATTAAATACAATGGCATTAAAAGTGTACCATGAATGTGTTTATGGAAACTGAACATTTTCTTCTATTGAAGGTATCATTATATGTTAAAGCAAATAAAGTCATTTTGAGCAACTGATTAAGTGCCTGGCATTACTGGGGCCATACAACTGGCTAAGGGAACACTAGATTTCTGAAATTTCGACATTACCTGTATAATAAAGAAAAATGCCTTTAAGTTGTCATTGACCCAGTGTTGTCAAATATCGATCATGGCGGATATGAGTGGCGGTTTTTGGGTTATCCGCCGCAGCCAAATATGTGAAGGATGGTGGCGGCGCCACATGCCATATGTTGGGATTTATTGTGAAATTTTGATTCTCCGCCATGGTCCGCCAAATTGATAAAGATGCAACCAGTAGATATCTTTTACGGGCAAGCTAGTTTGTAAAGTTGATATGCAATCAGCTAAGTTGTTATGTGCTCTACTTTGGGGTACTATATTATGTCTTCTGCTTTCATTTCTATTTGAGTTGATGATATTGCTGCTCTATATCCAATTTATGATGTTTCACTTGGAAAAGATGTTCCATGGTAGTTGAACCACGGATCCTATTGTACAACATCTTATTGCACTTACTAATGAAGCTCTATTTGTAAATATAAAATGAATAAATTATCAACACTAATATAATTAATTAGATTGCTGTTAAAATGAAAAACTGGATTTCCAGTTCTCTGTAAGATTTATATGTAGGTTATGTGGCGAAGCTCTATTAACTTGGACCTTAGAGATGAAAGTTGGAGACTATATCTTACCAGAAGTTACACACTTCAATTTCTTAGGTCGTCGTACAAAACGATGGAGAAATAGAGGGTCCCGAGTGTTTTTTATATGATAAATGGTACTCAATGAATTTTTTTATCGTGCAACTATAACACCAACAATGTTTTATGGAACACAATGTAAAAAGACAACATAGACAACACAAGAATAAAATTAATGTAGGAGAGAAGGATGTTGTGCCGCATGTCTAGAAATTCTATAGGTGGTAGTATTATGAATGATAGCATTAGAAGAAGAGTTGGAGTGACACCCATTGTAGAAAAGAGAGTTGAATCTCAACTTAGATGAGTTGGGCATATATGGGGAAGACCTATAGAACCCATAATAAGGAGATTAGATTAGATGCAGGATAGCTCAGTCTCTAAAGGCATAGGAAGGTCAAGAAAAACTAAAGTATAAATCATTAAAAGAAATTTATAGGTCAACCATTTAACTAGAGTCATGATTTATGATCAAACACTGACTCTGTTTGATCCATGTAGCCGATTCACTTTGTGCAATAAGCCTTGGTTTTTGTTGTTATTGTGAGATGATTTTATCAGGTTAACATATGAAATATATTGAAGATGGTTAGCACATGACATAATGCGATTATGCTTGACAATTTCCTTAAATTCTTGCAGGGTTGATGTTGCTGTGGCAATTGCTTTGGCTCTAGTGTTCTGCACGCTTGTCCTCATATCCTGCATGACCCTTTATTTAAGGCGTTTTTGGATTTTTCTTCTTGTTGTATGCTTCATTATATTACTTCTGACACGCCTAAGAGCTTCTAGGCAAACCTTGGCAAGGAAAAGAGAAAGAAGACTTCCATTGTCCATATGAGCATTCTGTGGTGATATCTCACATGATGCACGATGGCAAGCAGGCAAGTGAATATACTTTACATAATTTGGTGATATTTGAGTGCTGCCATTACTAGTGTAGGACAAAAACGAAACTTTTCCTACCTTTTTGAGGGATATGGCATTCATCTTCCAATCCATATGCACAAGCCAAGTGAATTTGTCATATACCCTTATTTCACTTATAATACTCTTACATTTGGTCCTACGGAGCGACATGAAATTTCTCCTTATTTTGTTGTAGATTTTTTATCATTTTCCCAGATGTTCTGGTGTGACATTTCTAGCATAATCTCTTCAGCCAAAGTAGTATAGAGATGTGATTTACAAATGTAGATAGTTGGAGCTGATGAGCAAATAATAATAGAAATATCCTCACTGGAAATCGCAAGCCTTTATTGTATGCATTCCACACTTTTTCTTCCCAACTCTCTTTGTCATTTCCTACTTTCCATCACAACCCAACATGACATTGAATGCGTGTGCATGCAAAATGATGTGTAAACATTCCAAAATTGCTCCTTTCGAGTCGTCCAGATAGTAAAATCCGGACACACACTATATGTTTGAAAGGTGAAATGTGCAACCTCTTTCCCTTTTTGCTTTAATTTCCATTGGAGTTTCTTGTGGGATTTTATACCTTTTTTTTTCAAGAAGATCAAATTTTCTTGTTTTTACAAAATTCTAATATTAATACTGCATAAGGTCAATGGAAGTACAATTAATCAATTTTGATGCTCATATATATTTTTAAATTAAAATAAAATAAAACTGACTTGGAAAAATGCTATACTCCCCTTTTATCATATTAAAAATTTGTTTGGAATGCTTCTATGTCACATTATTTATCATTATAGAATACCAAAAAAATCTCACTTTTTTTCAATATATTGGAGCAACTCTAATGTAGAAGTTTGATCATAAATAAAGGTACATGGATATTTGTCACTGCAAAATATATTTTAAACATTTGTGTAAAAAAAAGCAGCGATCCAGCATCACTAGGGTTTGGGCAAAATATATTTTAAACATTTGTGTGTAAAAAAAAAGCAGTGCAAAATTAATCCAAGAATGAGGTGGATGTTGTAGATGTTTTTGATTGGCTACATTTTGTGTTAAAACACTTACTGTACTCTGATGTCTGGACTGATGTCATGACATGCTTGAGTAGTATGCTGCAAGATTAGCTAATACAGGATTTACTGAATGTCAAACTGAATGTTATGACATTCATTCCTGACAGCAGATACTTAACTATAGGCTAGTTGGTTTTTCTGTTATAGTTCAGTATTTATTTTAGGCAGTTTTTCAGGAGAATAACAGACCTGACACATAGCCTATTGTCTGGATGTCAAACTGAATGTTATGACATTCATTCCAGATAGCAGATACTGAACTATAGGCTAGTTGGTTTTTCTGTTATAGTTCAGTATTTATTTCAGGCTGTTTTTCAGGAGAATAACAGACCTAGCACATAGCCTATTGTCTGGATGTCAAACTGAATGTTATGACATGCATTCCTGATAGCAGATACTGAATTATAGGCTAGTTAGTTTTTCTGGTATAGCTCAGTATTTATTACAGGCTGCTGTTTCAGGAAACCAACAGCTGAGCTAGAATTAAAGCTGTCTAGCATATGGCCTATGTTCTGGACGTCAAACTGAATGTTATGACATTCATTCCTGACAGCATATGCTAAAGTGTAGGCTAGTTAGTTTTTCTGTTTCAGTATTTATCTCAGGCTGTTTTTCAGGAATCTAACAGCTGTGCTAAAATCCAGGAAACTAACAGAAGAGCTAAATTCAAGAGCCCTAACAAATAGCCTATTTGTTAGCACCCTAATATGTGGAAATTAGGTTAACTTGCTTAACCTTAATTTTAGGAAATTCAAGTACAAGGCCTAAGTGCTGCATTATAAAAGGATGGCAATCCTACTTTCAGCAACCCAGGGATTTCAAAGTGTGAAGCATTAAATACATCAGTGTATTTCATATCTGTAGTTTTTATTGTGTCTTGTATTAGGTTTTACTTGTGAGTCAAGCAATTATCACCTAGATGATTGCATTGGACTAGGGTGTTCATTGAGTTGTAATTGTTGTGTCACTCTAAGCTTTTAAGCGTGAGTGCTGTGTTTCTTGATTAAAGCTGTTAAGCACAATCAAGAGTTGTTTGAAGTATTACTTCGCCATTGACTTTAAACTAATTAAAGGTTGTAATCACTGTGGTGATTAAGGGGGAGTGGGTAGGAACTCTGGTCTTAGTTTAGATTGAATTTGCATTGGGTAGTGTAAGACCCCAATTTTGTCCCTAAGATCCCTCATGGCATCATATCATACCATATCATTGCCTCAAGGATCTTTGTGCACCTTTGCTTCCCTCCTAGTGGGTGGGTTATCTTGTGAGTGTGGTTCTTGATCACCAAGCATGTATTGCATTTGTATATCATTGCTTTTCATCTGTCTATTAACCAAAAGTACAAAAATATTGTCATCTAACCATGTTACTTGCAGATGAAGCTAGCTAGGTCAAATCAGTCAAAGTCAGTCATTAAGCAGTGGATGGTGGCCATTCTTGAAGAATTTGGGCACCATGATCATTCATCAAAGGTTCATATGAGTTGTGACATCATTTTGAATCAAGATCTCAAGTGGTAGGGGCTTGGAATTCATCAGAACATGGTTCAGTCAACCAAAACCCTAGCAAAGTCAACTGTGGTCAACTGTGCATTTAATCAGTGATTTGATGGTGGGAATTGGTCTGAGAGGCCTCATTCATGTCCATATAAGCCTCATATAACATGTCAAACATCCACAGTGAAGAATTTGAGGTCAAACAAGAAATTTCCAAAAATAGAAAGTTGACCTGTAATTGGAATTTGCAAAAAATGGAAAGTTCTTCTCCCCAAAATTACTTCATCATACAAGCTTCAAATGAATTTTTGTCCAACATGAAAGTTGAAGATCTTGTTCTCCCATTTCCAAAAAGTCCAAGAACACTCATTTCTCATTTATGGTTGGCAAGTTATGATCAAATCATTCTCAAAAATTTTTGAACTTCAAAGTGGCATATCTTCCAAACCATTTGGCCAAATTGAGTGAGGTTTTTTGCTACAAGTCATATTTGATGTGCTCTATCCAAATCCTTCATCACAATTCACCAAAAATCATCCAATCAAAATGGCCTTTTTCAAGTGGTTTGAATTTAAAAAGAGGAGGTGAAAAAGTGACTTTTCAAATTAACCATTTCCAATGCATTTTACCATTTGCCAATGTTCAGAAATCATGTTTTGGATGTGTTTAAAGCCCAATTTTCGCACTGTAGCACATGCACATGCAGCATAAGTGGAATTTCACTAATTGGCAAAACATTTCCATTTGAGTTAATTTCAATTACCACTTCCTTAACCAAGCTTATGCATCATTAAACAGAGTATATATGCTTCATTTTCTGACTGCAAAAACCCTAGCCACACTTTGCCAAAACAGATCAAAAACTTCATTTTCTCTCAAACTCTCATTTTCCTCACTTGAACTTTTTTCTGAAAATCTCAAAAGGACCCGTGTTCTTGAGCATTGTTCCATCATTTGCCATCATTTTGGAGGCCTTTGCAAGCTTTATCTCCCAACTGTAGAGCAAGAATCCGCACTGTTCCATTGAAGCACCTCACATGGCAGTTCTCGATTTAAGCATAACCCAGCATTGTTGAGCTAAAATTCTTCCTCCATTCATCATCTGGAACATCCTTGCGCATCTGTTTCAGCTCATCATAGCCAAATAACCACTGTTCCATCATTGTTCTTCAAATTTGGTAAGATTTCGAACCTAGCTATTCTTGAAATCATGATGTGCTTTGAATAGCTCTTGCCTTGCTGGTTTTACTGAACTTTAAATCATGGAAAATGCTTGAGTATTAAGAAAGTTATGTTGACATGAAGTTTTATATATGGATGATATTTTGCTCGATTCTTCCATAATAACATGAGTTAGTGTAAATCAAGGTTGAATTTGTGATGTGCATGGTTTGCTGGTTTGAATGGTATGCTCATTTTCCAATTCTGGGACAAAAGTTCATCACGATTGATGAACAGTAGCCGAAACCCTAATTTCTAAAACCCAGGTCGCCTTTGGCTGCTGAGTTTTTTTTGTTTTGCATGTTGCTTACTGTTCCATTGCCATGAAGCCAGTAAGAACGCGACACCTCCTTAAGTGAAACGCAGAGTTTCACTTAAGGGACCAAATAATTACGGTCATGCCACTGCCGTGTTATAATTTCATTAAATCATTTTATTTTTTTTAATTTTTATTTCATTTTGTATGCCAATCTTCCAAAATTCATAAGTCACTCATTTTTAATCCAAATTTGATGGGATTTTTTGTGAAATGCTCCTCATGATCTCTAGTTTATTATGATGATTTTTCCAGATTTTTTGCATGTGTGGATTTTAAAATGTGCTAGGGTTTGTTCATGTGTGTCCATTTTATGTATGCCTTGCCAAATTGCTTGTGAAATGATGATACTTAATCCAATGCCTCTGAAATTTTTTGTGCTTAAACTAGACATGTTCATGGTGATTTTGGTGTAGAGTTTGTGAATTTATCATTGCTGGTTGATGAGATATGATTTTTTGAATAGAGGTGTGACAATTTGTGTCACACCATTCATGTCCAACTGCATGATTTTAATTACCATGCTTATTGAACTCAAATTGGTCTGGATTTTTGCATGAACACACTTGTGGATGTTGAGAATACATGTGAATTTTTCTGGAATTATGGATGGCATTTCCTATTTGATTGGAATTTTCTCCCCTGTTTGACCAAGTTGTTGACTTTTTGTGATACATGTTTGTATTTGATTTGTGAAATTCTAATGCTTAATTGGATGGACTTGAAATTTGACATGTGAATTGTAGACATCTTAATGTTTGTCATGGTTTTAGTCCCATTCATTTATCATGTGTTGTCACTGTTTTATGATTTATTGAAGTTGGTGCATGTTTTGATGCTTTGTTTGGTTTGGTTTGAACTTGCTTTGACTTTCTGATTTTCATTGACCTACTTCCCTTGATCCAAATGAGCTGAAATTTGGTATGCTTATCATGTTATGGTTGATGTTTGATCATGAATTATTTGAGGATTTATTGAAATGTTTGTGACTGAATTTGACTTGAATCTTTCTGTTGACTTCTTTGAGGTTCTATATGACATGTTTTGACCTAATTTGTTTGTGAAATGATAATGATGAATGATATGAATGTGAAACCACTTGGGTTTGTTTCTTAATTGTTTGAACTTGATTTTGGATTTCTTTCACTTGCTGTTTTGGATTTTTTATCTCCTTTTGACCCTAGGCTTGTCCTAGTGGTCTTGTTGCTCATGTTTAAGCTTGGTTTTTCAGGTTAAGAAGCAAATGCTCTAAGGAGACTTATGCAAGTTGATTAAGTTTGTTTGATTATCATGAACTAACTTGTTTGTTTTGTAGGATGCTTAGCTCATATGCTTTGAGCTTTGTGCATTGCACATTTGACTAATTGTGTTGACTGTTGATCCTTATCTTATATTGCTTGTGAATTTGAGTTGTATACTGATTTTACTTGATTGATTTCAGGTACCATTAGTTGCTAATAGTTCTTTGAGAACTTGCATTGCTTTGCTTGATAGCATTTGCATTGAGGTAGAATCCTTTTTCTTCATGTAGTCTGGAAGACCTGGCCTGTTACTTGGCCAGGCAACTGTCTGAAGTCCTCCTTAAGAGGCGATGTTTGTGCTTGTTTACTTTTGTCCCAAGCAGGAAAAGTCCTTTAAATAAGGCAATTGGTAGACAAAAGAGATATGTAGCCTATCTCCTACTATTATGTGTGTCACTCACCTTGCTCACACTACTTGTGTTGATGCATAGTGAGTAAAAACCCAAGATCTATCGAGTCTAATCTGTGGAGAGAGTTCCTACTTTCTGAACTCCCACATCTTCTATCATTTGAAGCTATCCCTGACCAGGGATAAGAGCATGAGGCACACCCCTCATATCCTTTCATCCGCTTCACCTTGGCTCTCAATGTCAAGGTTAAGAGCACCATTAACCCTATTCCAGTTGGCTTCAATGCCTAACCCTTTGTATGAGCCTTATTGTTTGGTTATTAGAGTGTGCTGAATGCCTTTGATTGATCAATTACTTAGTTCACTTGTACCTGTCTGCTTGCATACTTTGTGCATTTATCATCATTACTTGCTCATTAGTGCATGATCATTTCATTTGACATATCTTTGTTGTTTGCCCATTGAGGACAATTGTAAGACCATTCATTGGCCATTGTTCCTATGATATGGAAGTGAGTATAAGACCATTTCATTGGCCACTCATCTTCTCTTTGCTTGATGCATTTGTTTGTTGTATGTGAGGATGCAATTGTAAGTCCATGTAATTTGGCATTTGTTTTCCTATGATCATATGTTGGAGGTTAGAGTAAGCCCAGATAGATTGGCATCTGACATCCAAGTGTTTGCTTTGTTTTTGTTGGAGATTGGTATAAGTCCAGATAGATTGGCATCTGGTATCCACTTTTTATTTCTTTGTTGAGGAGATTGGTATAAGTCCATAGAGTGACCTCTGATATCCAGTTCTGTTTTAGGAGATTGGTATAAGTCCAGTGATTGGCATCCGGTATCCGCTTTTGTTGACTTTCTTCCTTTGCTTTGCTTGCTTGTTATTGCTCATTGCCCATTCCAAAGGACACACTTGAGTCATCTTCTATATGATTTCAAGAGGTGAACCTTCTAGGAAGTTTTACACTCCATCTTCATCCATTCATCCCATTTTGTCTTAAACCTTTTCACACACTACTTTCAAAACTTGAGATAAATATTGTGCAAACATCTTCATGCTTTCAAATTAAAAACCTGGACCCCAAGTCCTTGACTTTTTCAAACTCCATTTCATAATACTTCTTTTGAATCAATCTTAATCTTACTTTGACCCTACTTTCATGAATACTCATAATCAATTAACTTCACCCATTCAATTGTTTTGTGGCTTTGTCCATTCTTGCTAAGTTTTCACACATTAGCCATAGGTTTCAATTATCATTGTGGTTGATGTAAATCTTACCCTATCCTTAGTGAGTTGACTATAAGACTTCCGTACTGAAAACAGGGTTAACCCCTCTAGTACGTCGAAGCTATCCTCGCATGGTGGATGTTGGTCTTGGTTGAGTTTTCTCCCATTGATAATGAAAGACCTTAGGGCGTGTGTTTTAAAATGAACTCACAAACTTTTGGAAATCTTTTAGCCGAACTACGGCGTTTTGATCCTTACCTTTGATGGAAGGTACGTAGGCAACGGGTTCATCCGTTCGAACACAAAAACAATAAAAATTGTATATTCTTTTCTCATCATCCCAATCATATTTGCACAATAAATATTTCATAACAAATAACAATTTTATACAACAAGTGTGAAAAGGGCTCCCTAGGAGTATCTAGGACGTAGTGGGTGCCTAACACCTTCCCATTGCGTAATTTACCCCTTACCCAGACTCTCTGATCTTTTTATTAGTTTTCTACGCGTAAAACTTCTTAGGCTTTTGTTCGCTTTTTAGCCAGTCCTTTGGATAAATAAAAGTGCGGTGGCGACTCGAATTCATTGTATGCTTTGCTTATGGTTTAATCAATAAATCATATAGCGACGAATACACCGCTACAGGTAGGTCTTACGTGATAGGATTAAACAGTTGGTTTAAGTCCTGAATTAATACTGCTTATAGTGGATTTCCTCCCTGGCTTGGTAGCCCCCAGACGTAGGTGTGTTTGTCACCGAATTGGGTAAACAATTGTCTGTGTCTTTTACTGCATTTTTCATTTACCTTCTGCATACATTTCCTATATGTGCAGAATTGGATGTCATAACATCCAGTGTGACATCAATAGTCTGTTACTAGAATTTCAATTGGTATCAGAGCAGACACCCTGCCTGTTAATTTCTGGGTGAGATCTAGGGACGTTACTTTCTAGTACCATGGACAAGGATGTAGGATTCTCAAATAGACCACCCATGCTGGATGGTTCTAACTATGATGACTGGAAACCTCGTATGATAGCCTTCTTGAGGTCTCTGGATAGCAAGGTCTGGAGAGCTGTCAACAAAGGATGGGAACATCCAACGAAGACATGTAAAAATGGAATCATTATGCAAATTCCTGAAGAAGAGTGGGACAAGGAGCAAGAGGCATTAGCCCTTGGAAACTCTAAGGCCTTGAATGCACTGTTCAATGGGATAAATAAGAACATCTTCAGACTGGTGCATCACTGTGAGCTAGCTAAAGAAGTTTGGGATACTCTCAAAACAACCCATGAAGGTACCTCCAAGGTAAGGATGTCTAAACTTCAGATGCTGACTACTAAGTTTGAAAATCTGAGGATGAAAGAGGATGAGACTATTCATGACTTCCACATGAATGTTCTTGAAATTGCCAACACTTCTGGAGGCTTAGGAGAGAAAATGTCTGAAGAAAAACTTGTAAGAAAGATTCTCAGATCATTGCCCAAGAGATTTGCCATGAAGGTTACTGCTATAGAAGAGGCTCAAGATATCTGCAATATGAAGGTTGATGAGCTTATTGGTTTTCTCCAAACTTTTGAAATGGGCTTGTGTGAGAATGTTGAAAGGAAAAACAAAAGCATAACTTTCGTATCAAATACAGAAGAGGATTCAGAAGAAGGAAGTATTGGAGGTGATGAAAGCATATCAGAAGCTATAACCATGCTTGGAAGACAGTTCAACAAGTTCATAAAGAAGATTGATAAAAAAGGTAGACCAAATGTCAAGAACATTTCGTCTGACATCAGTAAAAGATCAACATCTGAAGAAAAGTTCAACCAAGGCAAGGGAATCCAGTGTCATGGATGTGAAGGTTTTGGACACATTAGAGCTGAATGTCCTACGTACCTCAAGATGCAAAAGAAGGGACTATCTGTCACCTGGTCTGAAGGAGACTCTGAGAGTGAATCTGAAGGAGAATCTACTAAACATGTCACTGCACTAACAAGTGTCTGTGCCTCTGATGATGACTCAAGTGGAGATGAACTTACATTTGATGAACTTGCTGCTTCATATAAAAAGCCATGTGTCAAAAGTGTAGAAGTGTGTATACAAGGAGAAAAGCAGAAGAAACTCATCAAGGAGCTGGAAGCTGAGAAAAAGAAGCATCTGACTGTCATAGATGGCCTAAGTGGTGAGATAACCTTGCTGACCTCTAAGCTTGATCAAATGACAAAATCCATCAGAATGCTGAATAAAGGAACTGACACTTTGGAAGAGATTCTAAAGGTGGGACAGAAATCAGGAACCATGTCTGGTTTAGGCTTTGTTAAGGAATCCTCAACCGAACTCAAAAGCTCAAAGGCTGAAGTTCATAAAATCAAGCAGAAGTCACAACCAAGGTCACAACATCAGGGAAACAGGAGGATGAACCATCAGAAGAAGAAATTTCAAAGATGGAGATGTCACTACTATGGTAGATTTGGTCACATAAAACCCTTTTGTTACAGGTTGCATGGTTATCCTAACCAGACCCCTCAAGTCAGACCTAAGCAGAAGGCATCTAAGCATAATGCCCCCATCAAGAGACAACAATGGGTTGCTAGATTAGCTCACACAACTCTAAGGGCATCTACCAGAGAAGACTGGTATTTTGATAGTGGTTGCTCAAGACATATGACTGGTATGGAGAACTTATTGGTGGATATACAACCTCATACTACCAGTTATGTGACCTTTGGTGATGGAGCTAAAGGAAAAATCAAAGGTGTTGGTAAGCTGGACAGTCCTGGAGTTCCAGAACTGAATAATGTGCTATTAGTAAAAGGACCAACTGCTAATCTCATCAGTATAAGCCAGCTATGTGATCAAGGCTTCTATGTTCAGTTCAGTAAGGAAGTATGTGTTGTGATGAATGGAGATAATCAGGAAGTTATGAGAGGATCCAGATCCAAAGATAACTGCTATCTATGGGAACCTAAAGTCTCAAACTACTCCTCAATGTGCTTCTTAGCCAAGGAAGAAAAGGAAGTGAAGCTGTGGCATAGAACACTTGGACCTCTTCATTTAAGAGGAATGAAGAAGATCATATCCAAGGAAGCAGTGAGAGGAATCCCAAAGCTGCTTATTGATGAAGGAAAGGCCTGTGGAGAATGTCAGGTTGGCAAGCAAACCAAGATGTCACATCCTAAGCTTGGACATCCTACAACATCCAAAACTCTAGAACTTTTGCACATGGACTTAATGAGACCTATGCAGATTGAAAGTCATGAGTTATCCTCACCTACTAATTCTCATCAAAATAGTGTAGGTGAAAGGAAGGAACAGAGTTGTGTATCATTATCCATTGCAGAAGCTGAGTACATAGCCTCTGGTAGCAGTTGTTCCCAATTGGTATGGATGAATCAGATGCAGACTGAGTACAATGTCACTCAGAATGTCATGACATTGGATGCTACTCAGTTTGAATATTTAAGTGGCAAAGTGGGAATATGTCTATCTGAGGAATTATAGCAACTAAGGATGTTAGGAATGTACTGTTTAATATTTCAAATTATTAAACAATTGAAAGTGTGCTCTGATTGGTCTAAGGAATTCAGGAAAGTGTATGTGAGAGGCAAGTGTGTAAATTTCTCTCCTTCAGTGATCAACAAGTATTTGGGAAGGCCTGATGAAGCTCAACCTGAGCTTGAGGTGACTGACAACAAAATCTGTCAAGTCATCACTGCTAATCAGGCAAGGAAGTGGCCTCTCAAAGGAAAATTGGTGGCAAGTAAACTGAGTGTCAAGTATGCAATGCTGCACAAGGTTGGATGCTGGCAGTCCTCATTGATGCCTGTTTGTAAGTTTTTGGGCTCTTAATGAGTTCCTTGGATTTGTTCATTATCTCAGCTATCACAGCTGTGTATGATGATGGTTTGTACTGCTTGACTATTATGTTTTAACATGTTTAATGTTATAACATCTGTCCTAGCATTCTCTGATAGACTAATTGACATTTATTTTGTCTAATTGGTCCCCTTTGGTCAAGTTTGACTAAAAAGGGGGAGAAGGGTTGATAAGTGTTGATGTGGAATGTGGAAGCAGTTGTGTATGTAGCTGAACTGAAGGACAACTATTATTGAAGGAAGTGCCCATATGTTAAAACAAGAATGCTGTTCTTGAAGGAAGTGCACAGATGTTAAAACAAGAATGTTGCTCTGTTTACAGATGTCAAAGAGGATGCCTGATATGGTGCACAGGTGTTGATGTTGAAGTAGATGTCAGAATGACATTCTGGCTGGTACATGTGCTGTAGTTACAATAGCTGCTGTTCTGTTTACAGATGTCAAAGAGGATGTCTGATATGGTGCACATGTGTTGATCTTGAAGCAGATGTCAGAATGATATTCTGGTTGGTATATGTGCTGGAGTTACTGTTATTTGATGTATGCACAGATTTAGGGGGAGGAGGAGTACCCTTGTGCATTTGTGTGTCTTACTAGTTGCATCCATAACTAGTAATTATGTTCACAAGATGTTATGTGTGATGTCTTAACATAAGATATCCTATGTACCTGCTGGAGTTCAAGAACATGTGCATGCAGGATCGTTTCAGAATGTCATACACAAGGTCATGGCATCTGATATGGTTGTACCTGCTGGAAGTTATAAAAGGAATTATGGAATTATGCAGGATTTTTCCAAGATGTCAGACCCGATGTCATGACACCATGTACATAGAACATTCAGTGTGAATGTCTGGTGTTTTGTGATTGCACACTTAATGGCAATCTGTGTTTGATTGAAGATCTGATTTGTGGCTGAAATTCGTCACTCTAAAGCTGTGAAGCAAGAGTGTGTGTCTACTTGATCAAAGCTGTGAAGCAAGATCAAGTGGGTGTAGTCTTGATCAAAGCTGTAAAGCAAGATCAAGAGTGTGTATTCTTGATTGAAACTGTGAAGTAAAATCAAGTGTGTGTTTCTGAAATTTGCTTGTAATTTTATTTTTGTTGGTCTGTAATATTAAGTGTTGCTTTGGCAACATTTTTGACAAAAAGGAGGAGTAACAAATGTACCCCAGGACAACAGATTTCATTGAAGGTCCTCTAAACAAGAGGTTATGATGCTGTGTGCATTCTACTTGTGCTGCTGCTGTTTGAAGTTTAACTTCTATGAGTGCTGAGTGTATTAGCTAATTTAATTCTCTGCTTGGATATGTGTTTTCCGCTGCTGTGAACTCTGTTGTGATGCCGAGTTGTTTTAGCCAAAAATTTGCCAAAGGGGGAGTTTGTAGATGTTTTTGATTGGCTGCATTTTGTGTTAAAACACTTACTGTACTCTGATGTCTGGACTGATGTCATGACATGCTTGAGTAGTATGCTGCAGGATTAGCTAATACAAGATTTACTGAATGTCAAACTGAATGTTATGACATTCATTCCTGACAGCAGATACTGAACTATAGGCTAGTTGGTTTTTCTGTTATAGTTCAGTATTTATTTCAGGCTGTTTTTCAGGAGAATAACAGACCTGACACATAGCCTATTGTCTGGATGTCAAACTGAATGTTATGACATTCATTCCTGATAGCAGATACTGAACTATAGGCTAGTTGGTTTTTCTGTTATAGTTCAGTATTTATTTCAGGCTGTTTTTCAGGAGAATAACAGACCTAGCACATAGCCTATTGTCTGGATGTCAAACTGAATGTTATGACATTCATTCCTGACAGCAGATACTGAATTATAGGCTAGTTAGTTTTTCTGGTATAGTTCAATATTTATTACAAGCTGCTGTTTCAGGAAACCAACAACTGAGCTAGAATTAAAGCTGTCTAGCATATGGCCTATGTTCTGGACGTCAAACTGAATGTTATGACATTCATTCCTGACAGCATATGCTAAAGTGTAGGCTAGTTAGTTTTTCTGTTTCAGTATTTATCTCAGGCTGTTTTTCAGGAATCTAACAGCTGTGCTAAAATCCAGGAAACTAACAGAAGAGCTAAATTCAAGAGCCCTAACAAATAGCCTATTTGTTAGCACCCTAATATGTGGAAATTAGGTTAACTTGCTTAACCTTAATTTTAGGAAATTCAAGTACAAGGCCTAAGTGCTGCATTATAAAAGGATGGCAATCCTACTTTCAGCAACCCAGGGATTTCGAAGTGTGGAGCATTAAATACATCAGTGTATTTCATAGCTGTAGTTTTTATTGTGTCTTGTATTAGGTTTTACTTGTGAGCCAAGCAATTATCACCTAGATGATTGCATTGGACTAGGGTGTTCATTGAGTTGTAATTGTTGTGTCACTCTAAGCTTTTAAGCGTGAGTGCTGTGTTTCTTGATTAAAGCTCTTAAGCACAATCAAGAGTTGTTTGAAGTATTACTTCGCCATTAACTTTAAACTAATTAAAGGTTGTAATCACTGTGGTGATTAAGGGGGAGTGAGTAGGAACTCTGGTCTTAGTTTAGATTGAAATTGCATTGGGTAGGTCTTAAGTGATAGGATTAAACAATTGGTTTAAGTCCTGAATTAATACTGCTTATAGTGGATTTCCTCCCTGGCTTGGTAGCCCCCAGACGTAGGTGTGTTTGTCACCGAACTGGGTAAACAATTGTCTGTGTCTTTTATTGCATTTTTCATTTACCTTCTGCATACATTTCCTATCTGTGCAAAATTGGATGTCATAACATCCAGTGTGACATCGATAGTCTGTTACTAGAATTTCCGATGTCCCTATTTTTATTTGGGAACTTTTTATCTCATCTTATAGGGTGAAAAGACACCTTTTGAAAAATCCAAAATACTCTTCAGATTTCGGAGATACATCTCTAAACGTAACTTGTCTTAAATAAAAAATGTTAATTGATCTGGAGATATATCTTTGTATAATATTTTAAAACATATACCATGCATCCCACTCTAAAAGATATTTTACACGTTTATCATTTCAGAGATGCATCTCCGTTTAGGGTTTACGAAGATGCATCTTCATACTCTATTAAAACAGTGCAATTTATGTTTGTTTTATGGTTTACGCAGATGAAAGTGATCATTTATAAACGTTAAGAACCCTATTATGTGATTGTCGCATTACGCGAAAAACCGGCGGGAAAACAAAACAACAGAGCCGCCACCGTGCGTTATTTATCCCAAAAGAGGGAAAGGAAACGCTCAAAGTAAACCTGGAAAAGACATGGTCTCGCGACCAAAGAGAATGGGATCGGGAGTCGGTTATGCGAAGGGAAGGTATTAGCACCCCTACGCATCCGTCGTACTCGACGGGATCCACGCACAAAAGGAAGGGAAATGGTTGCTAAAACGCTGCTCATAAACAAACAAACACTGGCTGAAAGAGACACAAGAAAACAAACGAGACTGACTCGGCAGGATATCGCATCCTGGGCCTACTTAGTCTATCAAGCATAGACATCAGAGTCGAAGTAGTTCGGACTGGGGAAAAACATGCTCGCTAGGACGTCGCATCCTATGCATACGTATCTTCTTGGACTAAGAAGAATCAGAGCATCCGTAGCTCGGCTCACGCACGCCAAACAAAACAGACACAGGAAATTGACTGCCAATCGCTGGGCTTACGTCAAACTCCGCACAAACAGGCAAACCTGGAATCCGAATGCCAATCACTGGACTTACATCAGACTCCGAACCAAACACACGCACACTGGAAACCAAATGCCAATCGCTGGACTTACATCGGACTCCAAGCACACAACAAGAGGATACGGAATGCCAATCGCTGGTCTTACGTCCATCTCCTAACACACAAGAGAAAGAAAACAAAAACGGGCACCCGGAGAGATCAGCTCATCTCCTGCCTACGTACCTCATCTGGTATGAGGATCAGGGCGACGTAGTTCCCCTACGCAGGGACAAAGGACTAGCCTAACCAGATAACAAAGGGAGACACAACTAGGGAGACTACGACTCGAGCCTAGATGTTATCATGCAAATCATCCCTAAGTCAAGGTTTCTAGCTAACTTGCACAGGGAGCA
Organism: Lathyrus oleraceus; assembly: GCF_024323335.1. NCBI lineage: Eukaryota > Viridiplantae > Streptophyta > Magnoliopsida > Fabales > Fabaceae > Lathyrus > Lathyrus oleraceus. Next base: position 208,076,786 of record NC_066582.1, read on the forward strand.
AGCTATCCTAAACAGTACAACAGTCAAAGCAAACAATCACAAATAGCACACACTATATACACACAAAGTGGGCTCACACAAGGGTTAGGTTGCAAGAGCAACACAACTGTAATCGGGTGATGTTAGCTCTTAACCCTAACATTGAGAGTTAGGGTGAAGCTGATGAAAGGTGAGTGAAGATGAGACTTCACAGCTCTTATCCCTGGCCTGGGAGAGCTTCAGACAATAAAGTGTGGGTTCAGAAAGTGGGAACCCTTCTACACTTATGACACTGACTCAACTGTACAACTGTACAAGGATCTTGGGTTAATGTCCACAATGCATCAACACCAGTTGTGTGAGCAAAGGGACGACTCAACAGAAGAGCAGGAGATGGATTGCACATCTCTTGTATCTGCCAATTGCCTTATCAAAGGTCTTTTCCTGCTTAGGGACAAATATAAACAAGCACAAGCATTGCCTCTTAAGGAGGACTTCAGACAGGTGCCTGGCCAAGTAACAGGCCAGGTCTTCCAGACTACATGGAGAAGAGATCATTATACCTCAATGCTCAAGCTAGCAAGCAAAGCAAACACAAGTTTACAATGGAACTATAGCAACTAAGGTACCTTGTTTGAAGTCCAAAGTCGGATTTGTGGTTTTCAAGGCTTGTAAGGCTGAAACAGAACTTCCTTGATCCTTAGGTTGATGAATGAGTGGAGATTCGAAGCTCAATTGCCTTGAATCTTGCTCCAATTTCCAAATGCCATTGATGAACCTTGATGCAACAATCCACGATTATGCTCAACAGTGATGATTCCTAGCTTCAATTCAACTCCAATAGGTTTGTGTATGTTGGAACAACAAAGATCAATGCAAGTTCTATGAAGATTTGCAGAAAAAATGAAGATGAAAAGTTGAGAGAATTGTGCAATTCTTGATCTAGATCTGTTTGAATGAGGTGTTAATTAGAAATTCAGTTAGGATTTACAATATATATGAGCTGTTAATCCTCTTTGTTAATCAAGCTTAGCCAAAATCAAAGTGATTAATGAAAATGCAAGTTTATGCTAAATTGGCCAAAATAACCTCATGTATGCAATGCCTTGCTACAGTGCACGAAAACCTGTCCAAACACACTCCAAATGTGATTTAAGACCAATTGCCAAGCTTGGAATGCATGGAAAATGCTTAGTTTTAAAAGTCACTTTTTTCCCTCCCTTTTTTAAATTCAATCCAAGTGAAAAATGCCATTTTGATGTGATGACTTTTAATGAAATGTGATGAATGATTTGGATAGAGCATGTCAAATGGAGATTGTAGCAAGAAACCCCACTCAATTTGGCCAAATGGTGCAAAAGTTATTTCACTTTGAAGTTCAAAATTTCTTGACAATGATTTGATCATAACTTGCCAACCACACATGAGAAATGGATGTTCTTGGACTTTTTGGAAAGGTGAGAGCAAGATCTTCAACTTTAATGTTGGACAAAATTTCATTTGAAGCTTGTATGGTGATGTAAATTTGAGGAGAAGACCTTTCCATTTTGGGCAGTTTGAACTTACAAGTCACTTACTATTTTTGGAAACTTTTCTTCTGACCTCAAATTCTTCAGCCTTGATCTTTGAAATGTCAAATGAGACTTGTATGGACATGAATGAGGCCTTTCAAACCATCTCCCACCTTCAAATCCATGAATTCAGGCACAGTTGACCACAGTTGACTTTCTAGGGTTTCAGATGAAATCCAGCTTGACTGATGACTTCTGAACATCCAATCTTTGGACAAATCACTCCAAAATGATTCCTAGGTCATGTGAACATGTTGAACCAACCCTAGGGTTTTGCCTTAATAGAAATTGCACATGCTTGCTTGCTTGACTGATTCTCCTGACCAGTTTACCTAATCTTGTCTGATGACTTGCACTTGGGCAAAGGACAATGCAATGCTATGCAGTGGACTATGTAATGTTAATGACCTAATATGAAAATGTATGTACAAAAATGGGAGGTGCAAATTTGAGGTGCTACAGCTGCCCCTATTCAATCAACTGGGAACCCGAATGGATGAGAGCAACGGCTGTCAGACTTTCCGGGTAAACAGGGATTGAATACCAAGAACCGTAGGAATTTGCACACTGCGGGGATCCACCAACGGAAACGTCCACTGGGATCTGCTGTTTATTGCTGGGGATTTTGATTTTTCTCTCAAAGGTACAGCCACATCCATATGTCAACGGACGATGAATGGGAATAGAAATCACAACTAGATGCCAACGGACAACTAGGAAAAACTCAACGTTTACCAAGACCAACGGAGAGGTAACCAATCATTAATGAATGACCGGAAGAGATACAACCACACGTCAACGGACGACATGAGAAAAACTCAACGTTTACCAAGACCAACGGAGAGGTAGCTCTACTGGGGACGACCAGGAAAAACTCGATGTTTATCGAAACCAACGGAGAGGTAACCAGACATGAACTGGGAAGATTCGACCAGACGTCAACGGACGAAAGGGAGAAGCTCGACGTTTATCGACACCAACGGAGAAGGAGAAGACTCGACCAGACGTCAACGGACGAACGGGAGAAGCTCGACGTTTATCGACACCAACGGAGAAGGAGAAAACTCAACCAGACGTCAACGGACGAACGGGAGAAGCTCGACGTTTATCGACACCAACGGAGAAGGAGAAAACTCGACCAGACGTCAACGGACGAACGGGAGAAGCTCAACGTTTATCGACACCAACGGAGAAGGAGAAAACTCGACCAGACGTCAACGGACGAACGGGAGAAGCTCGACGTTTATCGACACCAACGGAGAAGGAGAAAACTCGACCAGACGTCAATGGACGAACGGGAGAAGCTCGATGTTTATCGACACCAACGGAGAAGGAGACTTACTCGACCAGACGTCAACGGACGAACGGGAGAAGCTCGACGTTTATCGACACCAACGGAGAAGGAGAAAACTCGACCAGACATCAACGGACGAACGGGAGAAGCTCGACGTTTATCGACACCAACGGAGAAGGAGAAAACTCGACCAGACGTCAACGGACGAACGGAAGAAGCTCGACGTTTATCGACACCAACGGAGAAGGAGAAAACTCGACCAGACGTCAACGGACGAACGGAAGAAGCGCGACGTTTATCGACACCAACGGAGAAGGAGAAAACTCGACCAGACGTCAACGGACGAACGGGAGAAGCTCGGCGTTTATCGACACCAACGGAGAAGGAGACTTACTGGGGAAAATACAACTAGATATCAACGGATAACTAGGAAAAACTCGACGTTTATCGACACCAACGGAGAGGAGAATCTGAGGTGAAAGGGATACAACTAGTTATCAACGGATAACTAGGAAAAACTCGACGTTTATCGAAACCAATGGAGAGGTGAAGCCACTTCACTAAGGAAGGGGGATGACAACCGGAAGCTGAATAGGACGTCCACCGACGACTCTACTGGGGACTCTGGCTGGGAAGCGACCAGACATTAATGAATGACTGGGGAATACAACTATACGTCATCGGACGCATAGGAAAAACTCGGCGTTTATCGAAACCAACGGAGAGGTAGCTCTGCATGGGGGAAGATACAACTAGACGTCATCGGACGAATAGAAAAAACTCGACGTTTATCGAAACCAACGGAGAGGTAACTCTGAGGGGAATCAACAGCCATTAATGAATGATCTGTGGGGAATAAATAACTATACGTCATCGGACGCATAGGAAAAACTCGGCGTTTATCGAAACCAACGGAGAGGTAACTCTGTGGGGATAATGACCCTGTGGGGATAATGATCATAACCAACCGTCAACGGACGACCAGGAAAAACTCGATGTTTATCGACACCAACGGAGAAGGAGAACTCTTCTGGGGAGAGAGAACAAGACTCAACCAAACGTCAACGGACGATTGGGAAAAATTCGACGTTTATCGACACCAACGGAGAGGAGGAAACTTCACTAGGGAAGGATGACGACGTTACGAACATCGAAAGATGATGTTTACGGACACCAAAGAAGACCAGACATTAACGAATGACTGGGACATACTCGATGTGTACACCGAAAGATGGTGTTGACCGACACCAAAGAAAGAACACACGCGGGTGCTGACGTGACACTGGCCTGTATCACAAGACGACATCTACACATGTCAAGGCAAGGCTACACACTTGCTGGGGTCTCACTGGGGATCAAGGTCACAACAGCGAGCAAACAGGAAGGAGCACCAAGGATACCGGGTTGTAGGTACGAAACGGGTGACCGACCAAAGCGTGGATTGGTTTGTGTTCCAAAACACTCAACATCCTGAAGAGGGCTAGAAAAGCAGTCTTGTTAGAGGATGGGTGTAACACCTCAAAATTTGCCCTCCTCTCTTGGGACTAGCTTTGCATTTTTGCATATCATTTGTAGGTCATTAGTCATTTACATGTTTGCATATCATGTGGTTACATTATGCAAGTCATCCTTCTAGGTCTTGATCAGAAGACAAGAGGTTGAGATTCAAGCTGAGGGTTTCATGGACTGATCATTAATCATCTGAGGATGTGTGGTACAAATTAGGGTTTCTTGGTTGTCAAGGAGATTGAGCTTCATCTTGGTTGAAATGATACATCATCATCATCATGGTCTTGTTATCATCAAGAGATTCCAGAGGTTGATCAGATACCTTGAGATTAGGGTTTTGACCACTGGTCAACCCTAATCATCTGCATTAGGCCAATCAAGGCATGGCATGGAGATGAGGTTTTCAGTGGATATGGGGATCATCATATGATTGTATTGAGCTTATGGAAGCTAGGGTATCATCATTGAGCCCTTTCATCAAGAGTTTGAGGCTCAACTTGATCAGTGCACAGCCAAATTCATCTATCAATCAGAAAAGTCAACTGTGGTCAACTGTGCCAAAATTGATGGATTTGGAGGTGGGAGAGAGTTGAATACACTTCATTCATATTGAAACAAGTTTCATTTGACATTTCAAACATCAAGAATGAAGAAAATAAAGCCAGGAGAAAACTTTCCAAAAATGGAAAGTGACTTGTAATGAAAGTTTCCAAAAATGGAAAGTTTTTCACCTCAAAATTACATGTCCAAAAATGCTTCAAATGAAATTTTGTTCAACATGAAAGTTGTAGATCTTTCTCTCACCTTTCCAAAAAGTCCAAGAACATGAATTTCTCATGTGTGGTTGACAAGTTATGGTCCAATCATTTTCCAAAAATGCCTAAATTCAAAGTTGCATAACTTTCACATGGAATGGCCAATTTGGTTGATTTTTCTTTGAGAAAACCACATTTCATATGAACTTTCATGGTGCATTATTACATTTCACCAAAAATCATAATGGCAAAATGGCATTTTTCAAGTGAATTCATTTGCATTTTTAGCATGAAATGGTGATTTTGAGAATTACTTGGTTTTTGCATACAAGGCCTATTCATACACGTCCCAAATAGCATTTAGAACTTGCTCCAACTGTCATTTACTGTTACATTGGCCTAATTGTGAAAAGGCTATTTTGGACTTTCACTTGAAAATGCATTACACTAATCCAATCCAATTTTGCTAATTGTGATTAAGGAATGGATTAAGGCATTGGTATATAACAATAATTGTAACAGAAATTGGTAATCACATTTCATTTTTCAAGATCTAACTACTTTTCCCTCCAAAAACCTCCAAATTCTCTCAAAATTTTCACACACTTTTTCATCAATTTCATCACAATTCTTCATCCATAGTGTGAATTCGTGTTGGATCTACCTTCTCCAATCACTTGTGTGCATCTGTTTCACAAGATCCATGCCAAAAGCTTGCTGAATTTGGACTGTTGGAACCTTGCTCATCCATGGAGTTTTGAAGATTCTTGAACCTGGAGTTGTTCTGAGCTAAGGCATTCACTTCAATCATCTTCCACATTAATAAGCTGCTTCTGTTTTCACATTTTGGACATTGAGGAGCGCGGATTCATCACTGCTTCATCCATAAGGTGAATTTTCGATCTCAACCATTGCTTGAATTGAGACATGGCTTAGATAGATCTTGCAATGTAGATTATCATGCTGCTTGTGGTTTTTAATTTGATTGAGTATTGAGAGAGAAATCTCGAATTGAAGTTTGGATGTGGAATCTATTTTTGCTCGATCCGTGCTGTATAGGTAGAATTAGGTCAAACTAGTTTCATATCCATGATGTGCATGATTAGACGAACACAGTGATATATGATTTGTTGAATTTGGTTGAGATTTTTGCATTTTCGATTTTCTGGATTCCTTGTTCACTGAAGACGATGAAGAACGTGCGTTAGATCCATTTTTCCTTCGCCTGCGTTTCAAAAACTTGTTTACCGCCACCAGCTTCCAATCAGAGCGCGCCAACGTTTTAAGTGAGACGACCGCGTTTTAGTCTTGTTCTCCATATTTACAACTTTGCCATTATTCCAATATTCATTTCATTATTTCTTACTTCTTTTTCATTTTTATTTCATTTTGATTCACATGAACTTAGAAAATTCATAGGAGATTCATTATTTGTCCAAATTTTGTGAGGTTTTTTGCATGATTCTCCTTATGATGTGTAGTTTGTAATGGTGATTTTTATGAGTTTTGTGCACGTGTGAAAAAATAATTTGCTTAGGGATTGTTTGGATGTATGCAATTTGTACATGCTTTGCCATTTCATTCATAAAATGATGATGCTTCCATAGAAATGTTTGAAATTTTTTGTGCTTATTCTGGACTCTCTGCTGATGATTTTGATATGTGGTTTGCAATTTTTGGATACCTGGTTGATGAGATATGAATTTTTGATTAGAGGTGTGACAATTTGTGTCACACCATGCTTGATGAATTTCATGATTTTATTTGATGTGCTTAGGGATGTTGGATTGAGCCAAATTTTTGCATGATTGAGAATATGGATGTTGAGAACACATGGGAATTTTTCTGGATTTATTGATGGCATTTCCTTATTGATTGGAATTTTTCCCTCTGTTTGGTCATTTGTTGATTTTTTGTGACACATGTTGGTATTTGCTTTGTGAAATTCTGGTCATTAATTGGATGAGTGTGAAATTTGGTATGAGCATTGTAGACACATTATAGGTCATTGTGGTTTTGATCCCATTCATTTATCATGTATTGTCACTGTTTTATGATTATTGGAAGTTGATGATTGTTTTGATGCCTTGTGTTGGCTTGCTTGAACTTGTCTGAACTTTATGAATTTAGTTTCCATACTTCCATTGATCCAAATGAGCTGAAAATTGATATGCCACTCATTGAATGTGTTCTGCTTAGGTTGGAATTTTTGTGGAATTTATTGAGCTGTTTTGATATTGATTTGATTGTGATCATTCTGTTTGCTCTAATATGTTTCCAAATGGCATGCTTTGTGATGTTTTGTATGTGAAATGGATTTGGTGCATAGTTTTGGTGTGAGACCAATTGGATTCTCTTTTTGCTTAATAAGTCTTGGTTTTGATTAATTTTCACTTGCTGTTTTGAATTTTTCATCTCCTTTGGACCCTAGGCTTGGCCTAGTGGTCTTGTTTCTCACTTTTGAATTGTGTTTCAAGTTGAGATGCAAATGCCTTAAAGGAGAATGATGCAAGTTAATTGAGTTTGATTTGGCTAATTGTTGTGGACTAACTTGTTTTATTTTGTAGGATGCTTGGCTCACTTGAGTTGATTGTGCTTTGCACATTGCATTGTCTGATTGTACATTGTCTGTTGATCCTTATGCTGTTTGTTTTGACTGTGTGATAGGTATACTGACTGTGCTTGATTGATTCCAGGTACCATAGTCGCTTTAGTTCTTTAAGAACTTGCTGTGCTGCTGCTTGGTTGTATAAACAAGTTGAGGTAGACTCTCTTGTCTCCATGTAGTCTGGAAGACCTAACCTGTTACTTGGCCAGGCAACTGTCTGAAGTCCTCCTTAAGATGCGATGTTTGTGATTGTTTAACTTTGTCCCCAAGCAGGTAAAGACCTCTATGAGGCAATTGGCGGAACCCAAGGGATGTGCAATCCATCCCCCGCTATTCTGTTGAGTCGTCCCTCTGCTCACACCACTGTGTTGATGCATTGGGACATTAACCCAAGATCTTGTACATTTGTACAGTCGAGTCTGAATCTTGAGTGTAGAAGGGTTCCTCCATTCTGAACCCACGCTCCTTTGTCTGAAGCTCTCCCTGGCCAGGGATAAGAGCTGTGAAGTCTAATCTTCACTCACCTTTCATCTGCTTCACCCTGACTCTCAATGTCAGGGTTAAGAGCGAACACTACCCTGTACAGTTGACTTGCCTTGGCAGTCTCACCCTTTGTTTAAGCCTCACTTGACTGGATATAGTGTGTGCTATGTGAATGTTTGCTTTATTTTGATTGAGCATGTGTGTTTTACTTGCTTCCTGGTTAGGATTAGATTGCTGTTGTGCAAGTAGGTAGAAACCATAACATAGGGCAATGATGCATGATAACATCTAGGCTCGAGTCCAGCTCCCTAGTAGTGTGTCTCCCTTTGTATCTGGTTGGAATTTCTTTCCCTTTCAGGGGAACTACGTCGCCCTGATCCTCATACCAGATGAGGTACGTAGGCAGGAGATCGTGCGAGGTCTCTCCGGGCACCTTTTTTCTTTCTTGTGTGTGTTTGCTTGACAGCTGCTAGGCTCGAGTTCCCGACTCCTTAGTAGCTTGTTTGCTTGTTAACCCTCTTGTGTGTCAGGATATGGATGTAAGCCCAGCGATTGGCTGTCCGTATCCTGAGTGTGTTTGTTTGGTTCGGAAGCCGATGTAAGTCCAGCGATTGGTGTTCGGATTCCAGGTTTGCCTGTGTTTGTGTGTGTCCTGTTTCGGCGTGCGTGAGCCGAACTATGGCAGCTCTGATTCTCGTTCCAGACGAGATACGTAGGCATAGGATGCGATGTCCTAGCGAGCCCTCTCCCCTCTTATCCCACCTGTGTGGTCTTCGGTGTGTGTGTGTGGTGTTTGTTTAGCAACCTTTTCTTTCTTTTAGAGCGTGGATCCCGTCGAGTACGACGGATGCGTAGGGGTGCTAATACCTTCCCTTCGCATAACCGACTCCCGATCCCATTCTCTTTGGTCGCGAGACCATGCTTTTCCAGGTTTACTCTGAGCGTTTCCTTTCCCTCTTTTGGGATAAATAACGCACGGTGGCGGCTCTGTGTTGTTTTTGTTTCAGCCCGCCGGTTGTTTTTCGCGGATGCGACAGCTGGCGACTCTGCTGGGGAACTTAGAGATGTTGACCTGTGCTGGTCCATCTTCCCTAAGCGAGTATCTCCTAGCGCTCTAGGATAGTTTAGGTTGCTTGTGCCGCTTTATTTATTGCATTTATTATTCTGACTGTGTATATATTTGCATTAATGTCTGCATGCATCATACTATCATGTTGCTGTCCTCTGTGCAGGTGGTTCCTCTGTTGGGGTGGGTGTTCTGAGTGGGGCTAAAACCCAGGCCCGAGTATACACCTAGGATTAGTGTGGTCTCATGTTGCCTCCTTCATGTTAGGTTAACATGTGCTTGGCAATGTGATGTACCACAAGCCGGACGAGGTTCATTTGATAGTGCTCTTCCTTTGTGGGGCACTCCACTCTGGTTAAGTCACTTCATCTGAACTATTGACTCTGGTGACAGATCATTTCCCGGATCTTTGGTTTAGACGATCTTAAGGGAGCTACAATGGCATACCCGAAAGGGCAAACCCATTGAGTATCTCTGCCCGATTGTCGAGACTATTATCCGCCTTAGGATGACCTGATTAGAATTTACCTGTGAGGGGAGGGTGATTCTTACAGATGCATTGTTCAGATGGTGACTCAGATGGTGACTATTGGTTCCAGAGTCCTATTTATAAGTCGGATTTATGGACATTTCTTTCTGAGACGCCGGAGTGCTGTCCGTGTTATTTATCAGTGGGGATCCGTTTATTTCAGGATCCCCCGGGCCGATTCAGAGGATTGAGGTTATCTTCCCAGAGATTGTTTAGTGATGATGATGGTGTATCTTTCAGTTCCGTTTATTTCGGAACCCCCAAGTCGGATTTGTGGTTACAGTACCTCAGATGGTTGTGATCAGTTCGGAGGCCGTAACTCAGTACAGTAAATGATCAGATGACTTGGAGGATGGCACAGTGCATTGCATTCATACATCTGCATCATTCCCGTTTTGCATTCATCTGCACCTAAACTACATCTAGCCATATGGGGAGTATCATTGATTAAGAATCTGGTTGAGAGACATCCGGATGTCAGAATGTTATTGATGAAATATTGTCTGTCTCGATGAAACCAGAATCGAAAGACAGAAGCTTCCTCGTATGGATAGACGTTGCATTCATGCATATTAACATGTTTGCTGTTTTGCAGGGACCAGTTCTAACGTGCTTGATTGTTACAGGAATCATTGCTCGTGCTCGTAGAATTGTACCTCTGCACTCAACACGCCCTCACAGATACTTCACGCGACGCAATACTCCCAGACTGATGGATCTCCCAAACACCGATATTCTTGAGCTGAAGGACAAGATGAATGAGCTGATCAACATCATGCAGGGTTTTGCAGTTGGTCAGAAAGCTTTGGCTGATAAAGTTGAGAAGCTCGAGCGGGCCTCAGCTGCCAACAACGGTGTTAATCTGGATGGTGTCTCCAACCAGGGGATGGATGGTTCCAGAGATGGTGGAAAAAGAACGACCGTGGGTATAGTGAACGATGCCGGTGGTTTTGGTGCTGCCACTGGTGGTCAACCTGTTCAAATGGGCAACAATATGAAAGATAGTCTTTTTCCGCCATTCTTTGGGGTTGATGACGACAGAGAGGAGGACCGAGAAGCTGATCAATTCTCCATGCACAACGAACCATTCGGTCAATATGGTGCCCAACCACAGAACAAGGAGATCCAACTGCTGGCAGAAAAGATCAGAGCTCTTGAAAGCTATGCCACTCCTGGGGTTGTCAACATGTCAAATATGGGGCTAGTCGAGGGGGTTGTGATCCCACAGAAGTTTAAAGCGCCCGCATTTGATTAATACAATGGGAGTTCCTGCCCCGAGACTCATCTGCAAGCGTTTGTCCGTAAGATCTCAGCTTACACCATGGACCAAAAGCTGTGGATGTATTTCTTCCAGGACAATCTGTCTGGAGGCTCCTTGGAGTGGTACACCAAGCTTAAGTCGTCTGATATTAAAAGCTGGCAGGATCTTGGTGATGCGTTCTTTAAACAGTATCAGTTCAACGCTGATATGGCTCCGAGTCGTACCCAGCTGCAGGGTATGTCTCAGAAGAATAACGAGGGGTTTAAAGAATATGCTCAGAGGTGGAGGGAGTTGGCTGCCAGAGTACAACCTCCACTGGTGGACAGAGAGATGTCTGATCTCTTCATGGGTACCCTGCAAGGGGTTTTTGCTGAAAGGATGGTGGGTTGTCCTGTCACGAACTTCGCCGATATTGTGGTGGCAGGGGAGAGAATTGAAAGCTGGCTGAAGATGGGGAAAATACAAGGAAATGCGTCGTCATCTGGAGTAAAGAAGCCATTCGGGAATGGTCAGCGCAAGAATGAGGGTGAATCGAGTGCTGTGTATGCCCAGAGAGGACACGGTAGGGATCGTTACTATCAGCACACTGCTGCGGTAACCACCCCTACTGGTAATCAGTCTGCATGACAGCAACAACAGTCGCCTCAACAGAGAGCACCGAGAGATGGGTACCAGGTGAGAGGAAAGGGGATTGATCGCCATTTTGACAGGCCACCCGTGACATATGCTGTTCTGTTTAAGAAATTGATGGATCTGGGGTTGGTTCAGCCAAGGACGATGGCTCCGTTAAGATCAGATCATAGGCCTCCTAACTATGACGAGAACGCCCAGTGTGAATTCCATTCTGGAACACCGGGGCATAACATTGAGGGATGTAGAGCATTCAAGCATGTTGTCCAGGATTTGGTAGACTCCAAGGCCATCAATTTTGCACCATCACCGAATGTCAATGCCAATCCCATGCCGGCGCATGGTCAGGCGATGGTGAATGCAATTGCTGAAGAGTCGGACCACGCTGTCGCAGTAGGTGAAAAGACTGACAGTGACTGTGAATTTGAGGGTTGGATAAAGCCGTGCATACCAGGGATGGAAGTCCAGAACTGGAAGGCCTAAAAAAGATCATCACTGTCATTCTACTGGAAGAGTAATATTTCTGTTTTCAGATTTTATCTGCATGAAAGCCTTGCGTGTTGCCCGACACGTAATGGTTCATTGTAAGGGCCACCTCATGTTTAAATTTGCAAATTTGCATCATTAATAAAAGGATGTTTTTTCAGTCAAAAGCGGTGTTCCCTGTTTTTCATTTATTTTTGCAGTTTTAAAACAAATAAAAATGGCAATGTTTGTTTTCATTTTTCCTTTTTTGATTTATCTCGTTCCGACTTCGAAAAGTAATTCTCCGGATCTCGTTGATAACAATTTGGTTACACCTCATATGACTTCGACAATCCGATCTATCATGCCGAAGAAGAAGGCGAAGAAGATTGTGATCTGCTGGAAGATTAACCAGGTTGTTGAAACAAGAGGAGAAGGTGATTCAGCCGCACGAGGGGCGAGTTGGGCTTGTTAACCGGTATATCGCCGAGGTCAGAAAGAAAGTGAAAATTGGGGGCCGCTTCAGAGGCGAGTCGAAAGCAGAATGGTAGCCTTGTTGAAAGAGCATGTGGATACCTTCGCCTGGTTGTGTCAAGATATGCCAGGGTCGGATACCGATGCCGTTGTGCACAAGCTATCATGGAGAGGAGACTGTCCTCTAGAGAAGCAGAACGCCGGTGCTACTTATCAGAGAGCCATGGTGACTTTGTTTCACGATATGATTCATCATGAAACTGAATGATATGTTGATGACATGATAGCAAAGTCCCACGCAGAAGAGGGGCATCTGGCAGATCTGGCCAAGCTGAGTGGACCAGTTGAGACAATTCAAACTGAGGTTGAATTCAAATAAGTGCACCATCAGAGTGCGGTCCGGTAAGATGTTGGGGTTCATTGTAAGAGAGGAATCGAGGTTGATCTTGCTTAAAAAAAAAGAGAAAAAACGCCTGAACCGAGAATAAAAAAGAGAGGTTCGTGGTCTCCTGGGTAGATTGAACTACATGTCATGGTTCACATCTCACCTAACAGCCACGTGGGAACCCATTCAAGAAAAAAGAGATCAAACGGTCAGGTGAAATAATGATTGCCAAGGGGCATATTGAAATAAATGAATAAGTTGTAGGAACCTCTGATTCAAGGAGCAATTGTTAATCTGGTACTTGATGGCCCTCGAGGGGTCTATGAGGTGTGTATTGGGGCAACATGACGAGTCTTGTCGAAAAGAGCATGCAATTTACCTTAGTAAAAAGTTTACCGACTGTGAAACAATACATTCACTGCTCGAGAAAACTTGCTGCACTTTGGCATAGGCTGCTCGCCGACTGAGACAGTATATGCTGGTTCATACCACTTTGTGGATTTCGAGGGGGATCTGATCAGGTAGATTTTTGAAGAGCCAGCAATAACCGGACGGGTTGCAAGAGGGCCAATGATTTTGATTGAATGTGATATTCAGTACACCGCTCAGAAAACAATCAAGGGGAGTGTATTGTCTGATTACCTCGCCCAACAACCCGTGGAGAATTATCAACCGATGAGGTTTGAGTTCCCTGATGAGGATGTCTCGAGGTGCTCCAATCGAAAGATTGAGAGTAACCGATCCCGGAGGAGGGCCCTGACCCTGAATCCGAACGGATTCTGATGTCTGATGGGGAGGCTTAGGTGAATAAGCTTTTGTTGCCCGGATAACGTTTGAATGCACCGACGGTGTGATTGAGTATGAAGCTGGTATACTGTGTATCGAGCTCCGGTGCGTACATCTACTGGGGCAACACCTTTCTCGTTGATATATGGAATGAAAGCGGTTGAGGTTCAGATTCCCTCTTTGAGAGTCCCGATGGACGTGAAATTGCAAGAGGCAGAATGGGTAAGGACCCGGTACGAAGAGTTGAGCCTGATCGAAGAAAAGAGGCTGGCGGCCATCTGTCATGGGCAGTTGTACCAGCAACGGATGAAGCGTGCTTTTGACAGAAAGGTGCGACCTCGGGTATATCACGTAGGTGATATGGTGCTGAAAAGGATCCTTCCTCCTCAAAACGATCGAAGGGGCAAATGGACACCGAATTATGAAGGTCCATTCGTGGTCAAGAAGGTTTTCTCTGGCGGAGCCTTGTTGCTAACGACCATGGATGGCGAGGATTTTCCATCCCCTGTGAATGCAGACGCAGTTAAAAAATACTTCGTATAAAGAGACCCGCTGGACGAAAAGAATAAAATAGTCCAGGCAAAAAAGGGCATCCCGGCGAACCAAAAAAACAGAAAGAAAAGGTTCGGGCAAAAATTAGGGATAAAAAGAAAAATGTACACCCGGCAAGTCGAAAACCTGAAAAGGCGACTTGGGCAAAAAAGGGTATCCCGGTGGACTGAAAACCCGAAATGGCGGTCTAGGCAAAAGAGGGATTGAAACGAACAACTGCGTCTCGCATGATCGTTTGTGCTTTGGTTAAAGCAACATGGATAATACCCGGTCGGGATCAATCAGAATCGTCTTGTTCAGAAGGCAGAAAGCACGGAGAGTCTGAGGACATATGGGGTGTAACCGAGTTGGAACTCGATGAGATCGCGGGTTTCATTAGGATAAATTTTTCCTTTTGTGCGCAATTACCTCTTTTCAGGAATTGCTTCCTTTGTATTGCTCATTTGACCCACACTTTTCAATCAATAAAATGCATATTCAGTCAAATAATTTTGTTTTTGTTTTCATTACCGCTTTGATTGCAAAAACATCCAGATATTTTTGATAAAGAATCTTGCATTTTAAGACATACAGGTCCCTTCCAATGCATGCTTATAAGATTGAAACTTGAAATCTTATTCGGAAGGTTGAGTGACCCAAGTGTTGAAATCTTGACACGCCTGGGGCATGGTTTTATCTAACGATCTCTTTTGCAGGAACTGTTAGGTATTTTCCCTCACTTGCAGGTTGTGATGTGGAAGCTTTTGACAAAAACAAATCCCCATGGAGTCCGATCAGGGACGAATGAACAAAAGAGTGGTGAAAAGACGACGAGGCGTACGACGATCCTTTGAATTAATCAAGAAGACTCTTCAAAGTCTGAAAATTGAAAAATCTGTATAAATCCCAGGGGTTCGCTTTCCGTCGAGTGCGGAATGGTTTGGAATACAAGATGATGGAGCAGAAAAGTCCAGACGAGTCTGGGAGCTCTCAAAAGTGGAAAGCTGACATTGGGGTTTGGATATGAATACCAGTGGTTCGACGAGTCGTCGGGTGTTCAGTACTATAATTTCCTCATCTCGCCAAGTAGAGTCGTGAGGACTAACTCCCCAGCAGATTCAAGGTCTCCCTAGCAGGGTCAGGATAGTTATCCCCAACAGGTCTTGGATCAATATTCCCCAGTCGCCAGGCCTGAAGGTGACAATTTCCCCAGCAGAAGTATCTGTGTGCGGTGGTGTCTCAAGCGGAGTCGGGATTGATATCCCCAGCAAGTCGAAGACAGTTGTATCCCCACAGAATGCGTTGGTGGTTACTTCCCCGGCAATTCCCCAAGCGGATCGGGTGCAAAGGAGGTTTTTCCCCAGCAAGGGTTGCCTTTTTCCCAGCAGCAGTGCTATTCCCCAGCAGGGCGGAAATTGGAGTGGTGGCGAGTTCCTCAGCAGAGTGTCTCGAGCTCCTCAGAAGAGTCCCTTGAGGGGGATGCTTTTTATACATGCATCATGAAAAATAGCATAGCATGTTGCATAATAGATCGCGTAGCATTTCCATAATTATGGAGCATTATGCAGAAAAATCAATCATGCATCATATTGCAAGCATGAGCTAGTCTCAAGCCGTGGTTACCATTTGAGAAGTGGTTGCCTGAGGGTGAAGGTGTTGCTCCGAGGAGTTTGGCGCCGTTTTTTTTATCAACAGTACTTCCCCAGTAGTGCGATACTGGAGGAAACTTTTCCGTCGGACAGAGATGGGAATGTTACGCGATCAGCGCGACTTGAGCCGTGGTTACCATCCAAGAATGGGTTTTGCCGGTCAGTGAAGTTGATACTCTGAGGAGTTTGGCATCGTGACGTTAGGTCAATGGTATTCCTCAGTAGTGCGATACTGGAGGAGATTTCTGTCGTGCGAGATAGAAATTTTGAGGTGTTACTCTGAGGAGTTTAGCCTCATGACGTCAGGTCAGCAAAGTTCCCCGGTAGTGCGATACTGGAGGAAACTTTTCCGTCGGACAGAGATGGAAATGAAGATCGCGATCAGCGCTACTCGAGCCGTGGTTACCGCTTGAGAGTTGGTTTTGCCGGAAGTTGGAATGTGTTACTCTGAGGAGTTCAACATCGTGGTTTTGGGGCAACAGTATTTCCCAGTTAATCCCTGGCAAGCGTCTGCCTGGTTTTGGACAAGTGTGGATGTCATCCTTGCGATACCAGTAAGTGTCGTGTCGATCCCCGTAAGGTCGAGTCATTGTTCGATGTCCAGTAAACATCATTGTTCGATGTCCAGTAAACATCATTGTTCGATGTCCAGTAAACATCATTGTTCGATGTCCAGTAAACATCATTGTTCGATGTCCAGTAAACATCATTGTTCGATGTCCAGTAAACATCATTGTTCGATGTCCAGTAAACATCATTGTTCGATGTCCAGTAAACATCATTGTTCGATGTCCAGTAAACATCATTGTTCGATGTCCTGTAAACATCATTGTTCGATGTCCTGTAAACATCATTGTTCGATGTCCAGTAAACATCCTTGTTCGATGTCCTGTAAACATCATTGTTCGATGTCCTGTAAACATCATTGTTCGATGTCCAGTAAACATCATTGTTCGATGTCCTGTAAACATCATTGTTCGATGTCCAGTAAACATCCTTGTTCGATGTCCTGTAAACATCATTGTTCGATGTCCTGTAAACATCATTGTTCGATGTCCAGTAAACATCATTGTTCGATGTCCAGTAAACATCATTGTTCGATGTCCAGTAAACATCATTGTTCGATGTCCTGTAAACATCATTGTTCGATGTCTTGTAAACATCATTGTTCGATGTCCAGTAAACATCATTGTTCGATGTCCAGTAAACATCATTGTTCGATGTCCAGTAAACATCATTGTTCGATGTCTTGTAAACATCATTGTTCGATGTCCTGTAAACATCATTGTTCGATGTCCAGTAAACATCATTGTTCGATGTCCAGTAAACGTCGAGTTTCCTCCCAGTCATCAGTTAGTGTCTGGTCGAGTTTTCTTTGGTGTCTATCAACATCATTGATTCGATGTCCAGTAAACGTCGAGTTTCTTCCCGGTCATTGGTTAATGTCTGGTCGAGTACCCTTTGATATGTCGCCCTCAGAGTGGTGTTTGGTGTTATTTCCGACGTTGCCAGCGGAATTATCACAAGAAAGTGGAGAACGGGGTTCAAATGGAGAAAAGGAAATGTTGTGACATTTTCTGGAGAACGGGGTTCAAATGGAGAAAAGGAGACACGAGGTGTTTTCTGGAGAACGGGGTTCAAATGGAGAAAGGGAAATGTTGAGGCATTTTCTGGAGAGCGGGGTCCAAATGGAGAAAAGGAGACACAAGGTGTTTTCTGGAGATCGGGGTTCACGATGGCGATCGCAAGTTATCGTCAGGCGACTGGGGTTCAAATGGAGAATGGGGTTCATTATGTTGGCAAAAAAGGATGTCGGGGTTCAAATGCAATGATCTGGGATCATTTGCGCGAAAAAGAAAATTTCGGGGTTCAAGAAAAGCATAAAAAGAAGAGATAATAATCCCCAGCGGATGTGGTGTTCAGGCCATGGTTATCCCTGCGTTACCATTTATTTTGGTATGCAGGTCGACGTTTCTGTTTCGGTATTCAGGCCGACTTTCTCCATGCCAGATGGATTTTTCTTCGAGATTACTTCTTTGCCGATTCTGACAGGCATTGTCAATTATTTTCCCATCAGAGTGCAAATTGTTCGTCTGTTCTTGGTATTCAATCACTCTTCATCCTGATCATCTGAAAGCCGAGGCTATTCATATCGACAGGTTCACAGTGGATTGAATAGGGGCAGCTGTAACACCTCAAAATTTGCCCTCCTCTCTTGGGACTAGCTTTGCATTTTTGCATATCATTTGTAGGTCATTAGTCATTTACATGTTTGCATATCATGTAGTTACATTATGCAAGTCATCCTTCTAGGTCTTGATCAGAAGACAAGAGGTTGGGATTCAAGCTGAGGGTTTCATGGACTGATCATTAATCATCTAAGGATGTGTGGTACAAATTAGGGTTTCTTGGTTGTCAAGGAGATTGAGCTTCATCTTGGTTGAAATGATACATCATCATCATCATGGTCTTGTTATCATCAAGAGATTCCAGAGGTTGATCAGATACCTTGAGATTAGGGTTTTGACCACTGGTCAACCCTAATCATCTGCATTGGGCCAATCAGGGCATGGCATGGAGATGAGGTTTTCAGTGGATATGGGGATCATCATATGATTGTATTGAGCTTATGGAAGCTAGGGTATCATCATTGAGCCATTTCATCAAGAGTTTGAGGCTCAACTTGATCAGTGCACAACCAAATTCATCTATCAATCAGAAAAGTCAACTGTGGTCAACTGTGCCAGAATTGATGAATTTGGAGGTGGGAGAGAGTTGGATACACTTCATTCATGTTGAAACGAGTTTCATTTGACATTTCAAACATCAAGAATGAAGAAAATAAAGTCAGGAGAAAACTTTCCAAAAATGGAAAGTGACTTGTAATGAAAGTTTCCAAAAATGGAAAGTTTTTCACCTCAAAATTACATGTCCAATAATGCTTCAAATGAAATTTTGTTCAACATGAAAGTTGTAGATCTTGCTCTCACCTTTCCAAAAAGTCCAAGAACATGAATTTCTCATGTGTGGTTGACAAGTTATGGTCCAATCATTTTCCAAAAATGCCTAAATTCAAAGTGGCATAACTTTCACATGGAATGGCCAATTTGGTTGATTTTTCTTTGAGCAAACCACATTTCATATGAACTTTCATGGTGCATTATTACATTTCATCAAAAATCATCATGGCAAAATGGCATTTTTCAAGTGAATTCATTTGCATTTTTAGCATGAAATGGTGATTTTGAGAATTACTTGGTTTTTGCATACAAGGCCTATTCATACACGTCCCAAATAGCATTTAGAACTTGCTCCAACTGTCATTTACTGTTACATTGGCCTAATTGTGAAAAGGCTATTTTGGACTTTCACTTGAAAATGCATTACACTAATCCAATCCAATTTTGCTAATTGTGATTAAGGAATGGATTAAGGCATTGGTATATAACAGTAATTGTAACAGAAATTGGTAATCACATTTCATTTTTCAAGATCTAACTACTTTTCCCTCCAAAAGCCTCCAAATTCTCTCAAAATTTTCACACACTTTTTCATCAATTTCATCATAATTCTTCATCCATAGTGTGAATTCGTGTTGGATCTACCTTCTCCAATCACTTGTGTGCATCTGTTTCACAAGATCCATGCCAAAAGCTTGCTGAATTTGGACTGTTGGAACCTTGCTCATCCATGGAGTTTTGAAGATTCTTGCACCTGGAGTTGTTCTGAGCTAAGGCATTCACTTCAATCATCTTCCACATCAATAAGCTGCTTCTGTTTTCATATTTTGGACATTGAGGAGCGCGGATTCATCACTGCTTCATCCATAAGGTGAATTTTCGATCTCAACCATTGCTTGAATTGAGACATGGCTTAGATAGATCTTGCAATGTAGATTATCATGCTGCTTGTGGTTTTCAATTTGATTAAGTATTGAGAGAGAAATCTCGAATTGAAGTTTGGATGTGGAATCTATTTTTGCTCGATCCGTGCTGTATAGGTAGAATTAGGTCAAACTAGTTTCATATCCATGATGTGCATGATTAGACGAACACAGTGATATATGATTTGTTGAATTTGGTTGAGATTTTTGCATTTTCGATTTTCTGGATTCCTTGTTCACTGAAGACGATGAAGAACGTGCGTTAGATCCATTTTTCCTTCGCCTGCATTTCAAAAACTTGTTTACCGCCACCAGCTTCCAATCAGAGCGCGCCAACGTTTTAAGTGAGACGACCGTGTTTTGGTCTTGTTCTCCATATTTACAACTTTGCCATTATTCCAATATTCATTTCATTATTTCTTACTTCTTTTTCATTTTATTTCATTTTGATTCACATGAACTTAGAAAATTCATAGGAGATTCATTATTTGTCCAAATTTTGTGAGGTTTTTTGCATGATTCTCCTTATGATGTGTAGTTTTTAATGGTGATTTTTATGATTTTTGTGCACGTGTGAAAAAATAATTTGCTTAGGGATTGTTTGGATGTATGCAATTTGTACATGCTTTGCCATTTCATTCATAAAATGATGATGCTTCCATAGAAATGTTTGAAATTTTTTGTGCTTATTCTGGACTCTTTGCTGATGATTTTGATATGTGGTTTGAAATTTTTGGATACCTGGTTGATGAGATATGAATTTTTGATTAGAGGTGTGACAATTTGTGTCACACCATGCTTGATGAATTTCATGATTTTATTTGATGTGCTTAGGGATGTTGGATTGAGCCAAATTTTTGCATGATTGAGAATATGGATGTTGAGAACACATGGGAATTTTTCTGGATTTATTGATGGCATTTCCTATTTGATTGGAATTTTTCCCTCTGTTTGGTCATTTGTTGATTTTTTGTGACACATGTTGGTATTTGCTTTGTGAAATTCTGGTCATTAATTGGATGAGTGTGAAATTTGGTATGAGCATTGTAGACACATTATAGGTCATTGTGGTTTTGATCCCATTCATTTATCATGTATTGTCACTGTTTTATGATTATTGGAAGTTGATGATTGTTTTGATGCGTTGTGTTGGCTTGCTTGAACTTGTCTGAACTTTATGAATTTAGTTTCCATACTTCCATTGATCCAAATGAGCTGAAAATTGATATTCCACTCATTGAATATGTTCTGTTTAGGTTGGAATTTTTGTGGAATTTATTGAGCTGTTTTGATATTGATTTGATTGTGATCATTCTGTTTGCTCTAATATGTTTCCAAATGGCATGCTTTGTGATGTTTTGTATGTGAAATGGATTTGGTGCATAGTTTTGGTGTGAGACCAATTGGATTCTCTTTTTGCTTAATAAGTCTTGGTTTTGATTAATTTTCACTTGCTGTTTTGAATTTTTCATCTCCTTTGGACCCTAGGCTTGGCCTAGTGGTCTTGTTTCTCACTTTTGAATTGTGTTTCAGGTTGAGATGCAAATGCCTTAAAGGAGAATGATGCAAGTTAATTGAGTTTGATTTGGCTAATTGTTGTGGACTAACTTGTTTTATTTTGTAGGACGCTTGGCTCACTTGAGTTGATTGTGCTTTGCACATTGCATTGTCTGATTGTACATTGTCTGTTGATCCTTATGCTGTTTGTTTTGACTGTGTGATGGGTATACTGACTGTGCTTGATTGATTCCAGGTACCATAATCGCTTTAGTTCTTTAAGAACTTGCTGTGCTGCTGCTTGGTTGTATAAACCAGTTGAGGTAGACTCTCTTGTCTCCATGTAGTCTGGAAGACCTGGCCTGTTACTTGGCCAGACAACTATCTGAAGTCCTCCTTAAGAGGCGATGTTTGTGATTGTTTAACTTTGTCCCCAAGCAGGTAAAGACCTCTATGAGGCAATTGGCGGAACCCAAGGGATGTGCAATCCATCCCCCGTTATTCTGTTGAGTCGTCCCTCTGCTCACACCACTGTGTTGATGCATTGGGACATTAACCCAAGATCTTGTACATTTGTACAGTCGAGTCTGAATCTTGAGTGTAGAAGGGTTCCTCCATTCTGAACCCACGCTCCTTTGTTTGAAGCTCTCCCTGGCCAGGGATAAGAGCTGTGAAGTCTAATCTTCACTCACCTTTCATCTGCTTCACCCTGACTCTCAATGTCAGGGTTAAGAGCGAACACTACCCTGTACAGTTGACTTGCCTTGGCAGTCTCACCCTTTGTTTAAGCCTCACTTGACTGGATATAGTGTGTGCTATGTGAATGTTTGCTTTATTTTGATTGAGCATGTGTGTTTTACTTGCTTCCTGGTTAGGATTAGATTGCTGTTGTGCAAGTAGGTAGAAACCATAACATAGGGCAATGATGCATGATAACATCTAGGCTCGAGTCCAGCTCCCTAGTAGTGTGTCTCCCTTTGTATCTGGTTGGAATTTCTTTCCCTTTCAGGGGAACTACGTCGCCCTGATCCTCATACCAGATGAGGTACGTAGGCAGGAGATCGTGCGAGGTCTCTCCGGGCACCTTTTTTCTTTCTTGTGTGTGTTTGCTTGACAGCTGCTAGGCTCGAGTTCCCGACTCCTTAGTAGCTTGTTTGCTTGTTAACCCTCTTGTGTGTCAGGATATGGATGTAAGCCCAGCGATTGGCTGTCCGTATCCTGAGTGTGTTTGTTTGGTTCGGAAGCCGATGTAAGTCCAGCGATTGGTGTTCGGATTCCAGGTTTGCCTGTGTTTGTGTGTGTCCTGTTTCGGCGTGCGTGAGCCGAACTATGGCAGCTCTGATTCTCGTTCCAGACGAGATACGTAGGCATAGGATGCGATGTCCTAGCGAGCCCTCTCCCCTCTTATCCCACCTGTGTGGTCTTCGGTGTGTGTGTGTGGTGTTTGTTTAGCAACCTTTTCTTTCTTTTAGAGCGTGGATCCCGTCGAGTACGACGGATGCGTAGGGGTGCTAATACCTTCCCTTCGCATAACCGACTCCCGATCCCATTCTCTTTGGTCGCGAGACCATGCTTTTCCAGGTTTACTCTGAGCGTTTCCTTTCCCTCTTTTGGGATAAATAACGCAAGGTGGCGGCTCTGTGTTGTTTTTGTTTCAGCCCGCCGGTTGTTTTTCGCGGATGCGACAATGGGCATTCGATTCCCCAAGGAATACGAATCGTACTCAGTTGGGGAGGACAAAACTTCGACCCAAGAGCGCATGAGACATATTATCTATAGCCGTCAAAACGTAGATAATAGACTCACATGGAAGATTATCCATAACCGGGTAGCAGGTTGAAAAAGGGATAAATCGACCGAAAAGAAAGGCATTGGGGTACCAGGACTAGGTATGCAAAGATGACCAATCGAAAGGGATAAAGTTGCTTGATCAAAGCAAATATCCGAAAGGTGAAAGGAATATCGATACCAAAAACGGGATAGTGATAACCACAAAGAGGGGATTACATCTACCGGTTAGTAGGTAGAAAACCACGGAAACAGTAACCGTCATCAACTAGGATGAGCACAAAAGGGTTAACTCCACAAAGGGGAGAACGTGGGGTTTACATCTACCGGTTGACAAGTAGAAGACCACAAAGATAGGACTTACAACTACCGATTCGTAGGTAGAAGCCAACAAATTCCGCTGAGGATAAGATGAATGAGTGCCGATTAGTGAGTCACTATTCATTTATACCATAGGGAAGCACAAGAGACAGCCACAAGGAAGCCAATTTAGGATCGATCCAAAAAGGCAAACTGAATCAAGACATCCTAATGAGGAAAGAACTCACTAGGGAAAACCCATCCCATTATGTGTGGGAGGGAACGGAAACAACCGTCATCCACGAGGATATAACTCAGTGGGGAGCGCAGAAGGAAATGACAGACACTTTCTGCTTAAGGGGCCGACTCTACATGGAGAGATCAGACACACCCACGTTTGCTAGGGGAATAGATCCAAGCTGGCAAGATGCTACCACTTGGGGAGTAACAATGCTGGGGATACCCACTCAACTAAGGAGTCGCTTGTTGGGGAAACACCTCTCTCAACCCTGCTGGGGAACCCAATTCTGAAATCGATCCAAGCGATGCTAAACTCTTTCCAACGACCCATTCTCGGATGATCACTACGGCCTCGGGCTAATGGATGCGTTTGCAATGCTGATGCATGAGTTTTTTTTTAGCGTAATGCCCCATGATTATGGAAATGCTACGCACTAGTGATGCAATATGCTATGCTTATCTACATGATGAATGCATAAAAACACATCTCCTCCAGAGACAACACCGGGGAGCTCCAGGAACTGCGCTGAAGCTTTCATTACCACGTCCACTTCCACCCTGCTGGGGAAAGACAACCTTTGCTGGGGATGACCTCCATCAAACCCGAACTGCATGGGATTACTCTGCTAGAGGAGGCAACCAATCCTTACCTCTACTGGGGATAGCCCTGCCGAACCCGATCCTCTTGGGGACCTTGCTGGGGGAAAACCATCAACACAACCTCTGCTGGGAAGACAACTTCAGACTTGGAAAACAATCACAACTCCGCTGGGGATATGGTAACCTTCAGGCTTGCTGAGGAGGCACCGATCTCGAATCTGCTAGGGAGATGACACTCTCAAACCCATTGGGGAAATACGGCCTATCGGACACGGGCCGCCCTTCGATTCGTCGAACACTGGTGTTCATCATCCTACCACAGTGTTGACTTTCCACTTTTGAGAACTCCCAGACTCATATGGACTTTTCTGATTCATCACCTTGTATTCCCGACTCCTCCGTACTCCACGGGGATCGAACTCCTGGGATTATACAAACTTCCCAGTCCTCAGACTTTGAAGAGTCTTCTTGATTAAACCTTCCAGGATCGTCGTCCTTCTTTCGTCGTCCTTTCACCGTTCTTCTATCCCTTGCCCCTGATCGGCTCTGTAGGGATCTCTTGTCAAAGTATTCCACCTCACAACCTGCAAGTGAGTGAACATAGCCAACAACACCTGCAAAAGAGATCGTTAGATAAAAGCGTGCCCCAGGCGTGCCAACCTTTCAACACCTACATCACTCAAACTTCCGAATACGATTTCCAGATTTCAACCTTATAAGCATGCACCGGAAGGGATCTCTATGTTACAAAATGCAAATATTCTTATCAAAACAAACGGATGTTTTTGCGATCAAAACGGTAATGAAGACAAAAACAAAATTATTTGACTGAACACGCATTTTACTGACTGAAAAAGGAGATGGCTCAAAACCGAGCAACACACAGGAAGCAATCCCTGAAAAGAGGTGATCGCGCACAAAAGGAAAAAATCTATCCTAGTGGCAATGTGAAACCGTGATCTCATCGGGTTCCAACTCGGTTACGCCCCATATGTCCTCAAGACTTTCCGCACTTTCTGTCTTCTGAACAAGACGCTTCCGATCGATCTCTGTCGGAGATTATCCAAGTCATATCTCAAGCACAAACGATCATGCTGGACGCAGTTGTTCGTTTCAATCCCTCTTTTGACTTGCCGGGTGTACAGTTCTTTTCTTTTATTATCCCTAACTTTTGCCCGAACCTTTTCTCTTTTTTTTTTCGGTTCGCCAGGATACCCCTTTTTGCCTGGACTTTTTTCTTTTTTGTCCAGCGGGTCAATTTTTCACGAAGTATTTTTTAACTGCGTCCGCATTCACAGGGGATGGAAAATCTTCGTCATCCGTGGTCGTCGACAACAAAGCTTTGTCAGAGAAACCTTTTTGACCACGAATGAGATCCATAACTATATATCCACTTGCCCCTACGATCGTCTTGAGGAGGAAGGATCCTTTTCAAACAACACGTCTCCCATCGGATACGCCCGAGGTCGCACTTTTCGGTCAACCACACGCTTCGTTCACTGGGTACAACTGCCCCATGCCAAGTAACCGTCAGCCTCTTTTCCTCAGTCAGGCTCCATGCATCATACCGAGTCTTTACCCGCTCAGTCTTTTCCAATTTTCCATCCATCAGGACTCTCCACAATAGGATCTAGACTTCAGTAAGTAATACCACTTTTATCCCATACCTGAGCGAGCACGGCGTTGCCCCAGTAGACGTACACACCGAAGATTGATACCCAGGATCCAAGCTTCGTGCTCGGCCACCATTGTTGGTGTCGTTAACTGTTATCTGGGCAACAAAAGGATTGTGGGATCTCTTTAGCGTAACCAACACGGCACTAACTCATCCACATTAACCTCTTCCCCATCAGACATCAGAATCCGTTCGGATTCAGGGTCAGGCCCCTCCTCCGGGATCGGTTCCTCACAATCTTTCGATTTGAGGACCTCGAGATGTCCTCATCAGGGAACTCAAACTTCCTTGGTTGATAATCCTCAATGGTATACTGTATATCACGAATCAGTTAGAATTACTTTCCATCTTGCAACCCGTCCGGTCAATACTAGCTTCTCAAGCACATACTTGATCAGATCCATCTTGGAAATCCACAAAGTGGTATGAACCAGCACACTGTCTCAGTCGGTGAGCAGCCTATGCCAAAGTACATCAAGCTTTTTCGAGCAGTGAGTGTATTATTTCACAGTCGACAAACTTTTTGCTTAGGTAGATTGCATGCTCTTTTCGACAAGACTCGTCATGCTGACCCAATACACACCTTATAGACCCCTTGAGGGCAATCAAGCACCAGATTAACAATCATCCCCATGGGAAGCATCAGAATCAGAGGTTCCTGCAACTTATTCTTTTTCCAATGCCCCTTGGCAACCATTATCCACCTGACCGTTTGTTCTCCTTTTTTCCGGTTCGGTTCAGGCATTTTTTTTTCTTTTTCTTTTTTTTTTTTTTTTTTTTTTTTTTTTTTTTTTTTTTTGCAGGATCGACCTCGATTCCTCTTTCGTTCACAATAAGCCTCAGCAACTTACCGGTCAGCACTCTACAAGTGCACTGATTCGGACTCAACCTCAGTCTGAGTTGTCTCAACCCGGTCAAACGACTTGCCCCGGATTCACCAGATGCCCTTTTTCTGCTTGGGACTTTGCTATCATGTCCTCAACATAGCATTTACTTCCACAATGAATCATATCATGAAACAAAGTCACTCTGATACGTGGCGTCGGTATTCCTGAGACCGATTGGCATCGCCTTCGCTCTTGACACTCGCCTCCAGGCGGAACCAACTTTCACTTCCTTTCCGACCCTGGCGGTGCCTGGATTATCAATCTTGAATCGCTCCTCGTGCGGTTGAATCACCTTCTCCTCTTGTTTCAACAACTTGGCTAATCCCATCAGATCACAATCTTCTTCGCCTTCTTCTTTGGCATGATAGCTCGAATTGCCGAAGTCATACAGAGGTGTAACCGAATTGTTATCGACGAGATCAGGAGAATGGTCACTTTTGAGGTTGGAACGAGACAAGTTCAAAAGAAAAGAGAATGAAAAAAACATTGCCATTTTTATTTTTTTTTAAAACTGCAAAAAGTGAAAAACAGGGAACACCGCTTTTAATTACAAAAAACATCCATTTATTACTGATGCAAAATGTTGCATAATGAAACACACAAGATGGCCCTTACAATGGACCATTACGTTTCGGGCAAAACGTATGGCTTTCATGCAAACAAAATTGAAAACACAGAAATACTATACTTCAGGATGAGTGACAGTGGCGATCTTTGAGGCCTTCCAATTCTCTGGTACGCACGACTTTATCCACAACTCCAGCTCGCGGTCACTGTCGATTTCTTCACCCACTGAACAAGCATGATCAGGATCCAGCATTCCTGCCCTGACAAAGGTGTACGGTGGACGACGTCCTCTGTTTTGTCTAGACGACTCTTGATCTGGCTGATAGCCGACCCCAAACATGTCTGCTTTTACCATAATATCAATGATCCTCCCCCAGCCTAGGGCTTCTCCGTTCTTCACCACTTCCAGGGCTTGTTTATAAGAAGAAATGGACAGCTTCTTCTCTTTCTCAGCAACAAGGGCGTTTTCTACCCTGACGGTTTCAACTGCCAGACTTGGCGTTTCAAATTTTTCAATGTCCATTTCTACTTCCTTCATCCTCTGGGTCGTGTCTCTCATCACTACACACCCCTTTGTGGCGACGACCGCACAACAATTATCAACAGTAGGGGAAGCTCCACTCTTCATCAGATGTTTTGAGACCACAGACATGGGAGCTTTTAACTGATTCCCTTCAGGCACATCTGTTTCTCTCTTGTCCTTTGACATCACTTTCACCCCCACAGGACCCGGCACAGGGTTAGGGTTAACATTCAGTGTTGGCGCCAAACTGATGGCCTTGGAATCCACCATGTCCTGGACGACGTGCTTGAAAGCTCTACAACCCTCAATGTTATGTCCTAGTGCCCCAGAATGGAACTCGCATCTGGCATTCTCATCGTAGTTTGCAGGCCTCCGATGCGTTTCTACAGGAATAAATATCCTCGGCCGAACTAACCCAAGATCCCTCAACCTCTTGAACAGAAGGGTATAAGTCACGGGTGGCTTATCGAACTGACGATCCGTCCCCTTCTTCACTTGGCCTTTAGCTTTCGGTGCTTTCTGTTGAGGCGGTGGTTGTTGCTGTTGTACAGGTGGATTACCAACAGGAGTGGTTACAGTGGCAGCATAAGGGTGGTAACGATCCTTACTGTGCTCTTTTCGGGAAAGCACACCACCTGATTCGACCTCCTTCTTGAGTTGACTATCGCCAGAGGGTTTCTGTACTACGGATGACGGAGCCTTTGCCTGAACTTTCTCCTCTATCAGCCATTTCTCAATCTTTTCCAACCTCTCAGCAATTACTTTCTGCCCCAAGGCGAGCCCTTGCACGACTTTGAACAACTCCCTCATCATCTCTTTCAATTCGAGAATGTCGGCGTTGGGTGGATCCATCAGCTTGGATTTGTTGAATCTGGCAGGATATCTGAACAGAAGAGCTATGCGCACCGGTTAGATACCTACAAAACAACAAATGGGTTAGTATGACTCACACATGCAATGTCTATCCGTATGAGGCATTTGTCCTTTGATTCGGGCTTCATTGAGACGGATAATTCTTCATCAACAACATTCTGACATTCGGATGTCTCTCGACCAGAATCTCAATCAAAAATGGACCCTGAGTACGGATAGACATGGGTTAAATGCATATGAATGCGAAATGAGAATGATGCAAATGCATGCAGGCAGGTTACTGTGCCATCTCCAAGTCATCTGAAGACCCATTAAGTCTCTGAACCAGTCACAGTCATCTGAGGGACTAAGTCACCATAAATCCGACTTGGGAAGTTCCGAAATAAACGGAATCGGAGATTACATCACTTATCATCACAGGAACATCCACTGAACGGTTGACAACCAGATCCTCTGAACAAGTACTCTCAAATTCAACCCGGGGGTCCGAAATAAACGGAACCCTCTGATAAGTATCACAGACAGAACTCCGGCGTCAGAGATAGATATCCATAAGTTCATTTGAACCAAGGTCACCATCTAATTAAAAGTCACCAACGGTACCTGCAAATGATTCAATCCCTCCCCACTCACGGGTGTCATCTAGGCCAGGGTAAGGTCGAGAGAAACGCAACATAAATAACCTTTCACAGAATATCATCATATACACACCCGAAGTATGTAACGATAATATCCCATCAGGGTCTGAACTGCTCGTGATGTCAATGTTCCGCTAAGTGGCGCATACCACCCGCTTCCCATGAATCACTCTATTCCTAGGTTTCCTAGATTTCACTCATAGCCTTGGGTATTGGGCCTTTTACCTCGAGTAACTCCCACCCCAACAAAGAGACAACATAGCACAGCCAGATGAACAGATGAATATGAATGAATGCAAACATAAATGCAAACATAAATGCAAACAATAAATAAATGAATGCAATAAATAACACAGCAAAAGCAACCAAACCCTAACCTAGAGAGCGCTAGGAGAGACTCGCTTAGGGAAGATGGACCAGCAAGAGGTCAACTTCTCTTAGTCCCCAGCAGAGTTGCCAGCTGTCGCATTACGCGAAAAACCGACGGGAAAACAAAACAACAAAGCCGCCACCGTGCGTTATTTATCCCAAAAGAGGGAAAGGAAACGCTCGAAGTAAACCTGGAAAAGACATGGTCTCGCGACCAAAGAGAATGGGATCGGGAGTCGGTTATGCGAAGGGAAGGTATTAGCACCCCTACGCATCCGTCGTACTCGACGGGATCCACGCACAAAAGAAAGGGAAATGGTTGCTAAAACGCTGCTCATAAACAAACAAACACTGGCTGAAAGAGACACAAGAAAACAAACGAGACTGACTCGGCAGGATATCGCATCCTGGGCCTACTTAGTCTATCAAGCATAGACATCAGAGTCGAAGTAGTTTGGACTGGGGAAAAACATGCTCGCTAGGACGTCACATCCTATGCATACGTATCTTCTTGGACTAAGAAGAATCAGAGCATCCGTAGCTCGGCTCACGCACGCCAAACAAAACAGACACAGGAAATTGACTGCCAATCGCTGGGCTTACGTCAAACTCCGCACAAACAGGCAAACCTGGAATCCGAATGCCAATCGCTGGACTTACATCAGACTCCGAACCAAACACACGCACACTGGAAACCAAATGCCAATCGCTGGACTTACATCGGACTCCAAGCACACAACAAGAGGATACGGAATTCCAATCGCTGGTCTTACGTCCATCTCCTAACACAAACAAGAGAAAGAAAACAAAAACGGGCACCCGGAGAGATCAGCTCATCTCCTGCCTACGTACCTCATCTGGTATGAGGATCAGGGCGACGTAGTTCCCCTACGCAGGGACAAAGGACTAGCCTAACCAGATAACAAAGGGAGACACAACTAGGGAGACTACGACTCGAGCCTAGATGTTATCATGCAAATCATCCCTAAGTCAAGGTTTCTAGCTAACTTGCACAAGGAGCAAGCTATCCTAAACAGTACAACAGTCAAAGCAAACAATCACAAATAGCACACACTATATACACACAAAGTGGGCTCACACAAGGGTTAGGTTGCAAGAGCAACACAACTGTAATCGGGTGATGTTAGCTCTTAACCCTAACATTGAGAGTTAGGGTGAAGCTGATGAAAGGTGAGTGAAGATGAGACTTCACAGCTCTTATCCCTGGCTTGGGAGAGCTTCAGACAATGAAGTGTGGGTTCAGAAAGTGGGAACCCTTCTACACTTATGACACTGACTCAACTGTACAACTGTACAAGGATCTTGGGTTAATGTCCACAATGCATCAACACCAGTTGTGTGAGCAAAGGGACGACTCAACAGAAGAGCAGGAGATGGATTGCACATCTCTTGTATCTGCCAATTGCCTTATCAAAGGTCTTTTTCTGCTTAGGGACAAATATAAACAAGCACAAGCATTGCCTCTTAAGGAGGACTTCAGACATGTGCCTGGCCAAGTAACAGGCCAGGTCTTCCAGACTACATGGAGAAGAGATCATTATACCTCAATGCTCAAGCTAG
Source organism: Lathyrus oleraceus (assembly GCF_024323335.1). Classification (NCBI taxonomy): domain Eukaryota; kingdom Viridiplantae; phylum Streptophyta; class Magnoliopsida; order Fabales; family Fabaceae; genus Lathyrus; species Lathyrus oleraceus. The sequence goes on from NC_066582.1 coordinate 208,108,182, forward strand.
CAAGCAAAGCAAACACAAGTTCACAATGGAACTATAGCAACTAAGGTACCTTGTTTGAAGTGCAAAGTCGGATTTGTGGTTTTCAAGGCTTGTAAGGCTGAAACAGAACTTCCTTGATGCTTAGGTTGATGAATGAGTGGAGATTCGAAGCTCAATTGCCTTGAATCTTGCTCCAATTTCCAAATGCCATTGATGAACCTTGATGCAACAGTCCACGATTATGCTCAACAGTGATGATTCCTAGCTTCAATTCAACTCCAATAGGCTTGTGTATGTTGGAACAACAAAGATCAATGCAAGTTCTATGAAGATTTGCAGAAAAAATGAAGATGAAAAGTTGAGAGGATTGTGCAATTCTTGATCTAGATCTGTTTGAATGAGGTGTTAATTAGAAATTCAGTTAGGATTTACAATATATATGAGCTGTTAATCCTCTTTGTTAATCAAGCTTAGCCAAAATCAAAGTGATTAATGAAAATGCAAGTTTATGCTAAATTGGCCAAAATAACCTCATGTATGCAATGCCTTGCTACAGTGCACGAAAACCTGTCCAAACACACTCCAAATGTGATTTAAGACCAATTGCCAAGCTTGGAATGCATGGAAAATGCTTAGTTTTAAAAGTCACTTTTTCCCTCCCTTTTTTAAATTCAATCCAAGTGAAAAATGCCATTTTGATGTGATGACTTTTAATGAAATGTGATGAATGATTTGGATAGAGCATGTCAAATGGAGATTGTAGCAAGAAACCCCACTCAATTTGGCCATATGGTGCAAAAGTTATTTCACTTTGAAGTTCAAAATTTCTTGACAATGATTTGATCATAACTTGCCAACCACACATGAGAAATGGATGTTCTTGGACTTTTTGGAAAGGTGAGAGCAAGATCTTCAACTTTCATGTTGGACAAAATTTCATTTGAAGCTTTTATGATGATGTAAATTTGAGGAGAAGACCTTTCCATTTTGGGCAGTTTGAAATTACAGGTCACTTACTATTTTTGGAAACTTTTCTTCTGACCTCAAATTCTTCAGCCTTGATCTTTGAAATGTCAAATGAGACTTGTATGGACATGAATGAGGCCTTTCAAACCATCTCCCACCTTCAAATCCATGAATTCAGGCACAGTTGACCACATTTGACTTTCTAGGGTTTCAGATGAAATCCAGCTTGACTGATGACTTCTGAACATCCAATCTTTGGAAAAATCACTCCAAAATGATCCCTAGGTCATGTGAACATGTTGAACCAACCCTAGGGTTTTGCCTCAATAGAAATTGCACATGCTTGCTTGCTTGACTGATTCTCCTGACCAGTTGACCTAATCTTGTCTGATGACTTGCACTTGGGCAAAGGACAATGCAATGCTATGCACTGGACTATGTAATGTTAATGACCTAATATGAAAATGTATGTACAAAAATGGGAGGTGCAAATTTGAGGTGCTACAGTGATGAGATTTAAACTATACAATCGATATGCAAAAATGACATATATAAACTCAGATGGTCAAAAAATGACATATATAAATAAAGTCGAAATACACGATAAAGTAGAATGAAGTAAAAATAAAATACAATCCGTAATGAATTCAAAGTACAACTAGTATATACTATTGTGTATGTCGGACTATAGTGTCTCTGGCTCATCGGTCTCTATCGCGGTGAGAGTCAGATAACTATTGTATTAACTTGAATCAAAAAACATTAAATGTTCACCACCAAACTTTAATTTATCCAAGGGAAAGGGAAAAGATCGAATAAAACCCTAATTGTGCAATGTAAAAACAAAGCGAAGAGATCTAAAGTTCGGGGGTTGATTATACTAGAGGAAAGCATTATCATTCTAAGTATGTATAGTATCCTATAGGAACCTTTTGAAAGTACTTGTGTTATGTTATTATTTGTTTGCTATTGTTTGGAAATGTTTTATTGGGAAGGACCTAAAGGTTTTATTAAGTTTGCTCGCCAAAACTTCGCGGTCATGTGCCTACGTATCCTTATAAGGATGAAATCAAAGCAACCGTAGTTCACCTAACTAAGGGGGAAAGAACAATTGATAATGATCAAAGTTTCAAAGGGGGAAGTAAGTGTTCATAACAAACACACTTACAAGAGTTATAAACTCTTACTTAAATCTAAGTTGAAAGTGAGAATGACTCTAACGAGGTCAAAGGGGAACTAGGAATTGCTAAACTACCTATGACATTAAGTCAATAAAGAGGTCTTTCCCTTAGATTTGGGCAAAAAGATAAACAAAATATAAACAAAAGATAAACAAGATATTCAAGCATGACATCCACAAAGATAAGTAAATGATAAAGAATGATGTTCAAGCATGACATCAAAGGTAAACAAATGGTAAAGAAAGATGTTCAAGCATGGCATCCACGAAGATAAGCAAATGAAGAAGATGTTCAAACATGACATCAACAAATATAAGCACATGATAAAGAAGATGTTCAAGCATGACATCTACAAAGATAAGCAAATGGTAAAGAAGATGTTCAAGCATGACATTAACAAGGACAAACAAGGATGAAGAAGATGTTCAAACATGACATCCACAAAGATAAGAAAATGAAGAAGATGTTCATACACGACATCAAAAAATATAAGCACATGATAAAGAAGATGTTCAAGCATGACATCAACATAGATAAACAAATGAAGAAGATATTCATACATGACATCAACAAAGATATGGAAGCATGATCATAATAATATCAAGCATGGTATGTAAACACATATGTACAACATGTGAACATGATCAAAGATACAACAACATCAATCAGAGATGTATAAAGTTAACATGAATATGAATGACATGGATATATCATCATGAAGAAACAAAGATGAATGACATAACAATTCATGAACATGTATATGGATGTCATGATAAGTATGAATGAACATGTATATGCATGAAGTAAGACATGGTTTAGACATAACATCAACTTAATCATGAAAAAAATTTAAGGTATTCAAGACATGCATGTTAAGGTTCAATATGATCACAATCAAAGATTCAACATCATACAAAAGGTTTGACATGTAAGCATACAAGTCATACAAAGACATGCTATTACAAGTTTAAAGCATTTGTAAACACATAAACAAAGACAAACACAATGGAACACATGCACACAAAGGTTCAACAAGATATGAAAGAATGACATATGAATCATGGATCGATGGCAAAATAAACACACAAAAGTTCATGGCATAGTAACAAAAGTCCAAAGCACATAAACATGTAAACATACATTAAAGTAAGTCAAAATTAGGTCAAAACCAAGAGGCACATATTAACAACATCAAACAAAGTTCATATATGATACACAACATTCATACAAGTCATGGTGATCAATAAAAATTAAAGTATCAACCAAAGAAGGTCATTTGAAACCCTAAAACAATCCTAAAAAGGTACCAATTTTAGACAAGCATAAGTATGTGAAAAATAAATTAATTCTAGAATTTCTTTTCACCATAATAAAATAGATAAAATTATGAACACGTAGCAAAAAGAGTGGATCAAAAAGGCTTAGGGATCATCAAGTTATGAGTCTTTGAAGTTATGAAAAATAACAAAGATAAATAGGCAAAAAAAAAACAATGAATAAAAATGGAACTGGGGCAAGGGAGATTCAAACCTGAAACCTCTTTCACACTCAAAGCCTTAAGATGCAAACCCTAACCGTTGGGGAAGTGATACATCCATTAATTTATTTACAAACATTAATATATATAATAAAAAGGTTCCAGAAATTGGAAAACGACACCAACTCATCATTTTCTTCCTCGTGTTCTTGCATGTTTCTTTCAACTTCTTTTCAATTTTTTTCTCAAACTTCCAACAACCATAACTCTCTCAATCTTTCATGAAATTAAAAATAGTAAGAACCTAAATTGCTCTATTTTTCACAAGGAATCTAATGGTGTCTTGAGATGATTTGTGGTGTTTGTTTGAGAGATACACGTGGGGAATAGGTTTAGTTAGAGAACTTGTAAAAATAGTGTGTTTTTGCAAATTCTAATGGAATGGGAGTTTTATGAAGTGTTGAGGGGTAATTGTTGTATGTTTTGAGGCTTAAGGGATCCCTCTATTTATAGGGAAAAGTGGGGATTTGAACTGGTTAGAAACAAAAGTTGTGAAGTTATGGTTTTGGTTGAGAATGAATGAGAAGTTTGCATGAATCATGGAGTTTCAAGGAGTTTGTCATGTTTCCCTAGCCTCTACAAGGTTGCTTCTGATCACTTAAGATTGTTTGTGATCTTTAGGGACAAGTTTCAAGGGTGAAAGAGTGAGTTGTTGGCATAAAGCTTGCTTTATCAAAGTAGTAATGTGACCTTTTGCAAATTCATCCATAAATGATATAATGCAATGGACAAAACCTCAATTCTTTGTGTAATGCACTTAGGATTCATATAAACATCTGATTATGGAGAGATTTATACACAAGAGGACCTGCAATCAAGAGATTTTCACATTTGAAATGGTTTTCCTCCAAGAATTCATCATGAACATGACTTGAAATTCAAGTTTGAAACCCTAACTTCCCATTTTCGAAACTCATAGCTCATGCATGGAAAAAAAATATACTTGTACTTTTTGAAAAGCCCCAGATATGCTCTACAACTTTCATGTTAATATAGAATGATAATACTTGTACTTTTTGAAAAGCCCCAGACATGCCCCTATTTAAATAACTTTTCTAGATAGCATGATAATACTCATGAAATCAGGGTGAAAGGTATTTAAATATAGAAATAACCGGAAGTTTTACCCTTAGATGCAATGGCATGCTATGCTATGTATAAACAAACTCTCTTTTTGGTATATATTTTTTGATCGGCTAGGGATATGATGCAAAATGCAATGAATTCTAGCATGATGATTTATGATGAATGATAAATATGATATGTAGGAAATGATGGAGATAAAGCATAATATCAATGACCATGAGCAACAACTCACTGGGGATAACATGTACTAGGAAAAAACAAACTGGGGAATATTCAAAGCGGTTGATCACCAGGTTCAGGAATGACCGAATGACACTGACAATAATAAGAAATAAACAAACTGGAAATAAGTGATTGATCACCAGGTTCAGGCATGACCGAGTGACACTAAAAATAGCAAACTAGAAGTATTCAAAGTGATTGATCAACAAGTTCAAGCATGACCGGTTGACACTACAAATAGAAATCTGGAAGTATTCAAAATGATTGATCAACATGTTCAAGCATGACCGGTTGACACTTAGAAATATCCTCATTGGAGTTTTCAAACAAGATAAAACATCCAATCCTATGGAAATTCCTTACAACGAAGAGTTCAAACATGACCTTTAGGAACCAACAAGAAGAATACAGGGTAACTAAGCTCTTCTGTATGTGCCAAATCAGATTGGACTTTGGATCGCAAGAAAAGGTGTCACGACCATCTTCTAGCGGATTTAACGCCAGCAACAACTGAACTTTAACAATGATGCCAACAACAATTGGACTTTCAAACTAGAATGCCAGCAATAACTGGACTTCAAGGGGAATATTGGGGTTAACCAATTGGACTTTCACAGGGACGCCAATAACTTACTAGGAAAAAAACATTGGTCATGTCCAGACTTCGAGGTACCAACAACAATTGGATTTTCAACTAGAGTGCCAATGATAGTTGGACCTTTGGAGTTAGAATAACGACAATTAAGAACAAGGATTTAGATCAAATGTCAAATGCACATGATTGAGCATGATGTGAATGATCATGATATACAAATGCTAACTCTGGAGAGACAAAGAGTTTTGTGGAGACTTAATGGGAAATACATCCTCAACACCAGCAACTCAAATAAGTATCACAAGATGGACATTGGGGAGATCCTCAAACTTGAGAGTTGCACACAGTCGAAGAATTTATCCAAGAGTGCTTGTCAGTTTAGACTTCAATGGAGATTTCTGTAATGACAGTGTAAAAGTGCTTCTACAACCTTGAGACTTATTGGGGAGACAAAATATTTCCCTTACTATGTTTCCATATGTCAAAGAAAAGTTATGTTTTTCAAAGTTTTTTCAAAACATTTCCTTTTCAAAACCTTTTCATTTTCAAAAATCATTATTAACAAACAAATGACGTTTTGCATAATAAGGAAAGATAAGATAAGTACAAATGACAAAGTTGATAGGCAAAGTCTGTTTTTTATTCAAGAATGGTAGCTTGAAGGTGGAAAAAGCTCCATGGAGTGTTACATTTCGAAGATGGCAATAGGGAAAGGTTTACATTGAATCGAATAACCACTACTATCCTTAATAAGTAAGATTATCCCAAAACTTTGCTTCTGACGAGAGCAACTGGATTGATCTTCAACTTTGATTCTTTAGTAATGGTAAACACCACCTGATACAGTCAAATGCCTTTTGTCCCTAATTTTTGCCTGGACCGCCCTTTCGGGTTTTCAACTTAGCGAGCTTTCATTTCTTTTATTTTTACCCCTAACTTTTGCCTAGATCTCCTTCATAGGTTATGATCCACCAGGATACCCATTTTTGCCTTAGTCGCCTTTTAAGGTTTTCGACTTAGTGGGTTTTATTTAGGCATAATATTTTTTGTCCGCATTAGAGTTCACAGGGTGTGCAAGGTATTCACCATCCATAGTTGTGAGAATCAAGGAACCTCCAGAGAATTCTTTCGTCATAATATACGGGCCTTCATAGTTGGGACTCCACTTTCCATGCACATTCTTGTGTATTGGCAAGATCTTCTTGAGTACGAGATCTCCTTCTTTGAATTCACGAAGACATACTTTTTTGTCAAACGCCCTCTTGATCCGCTTCTGGTACAACTGACCATGGCACATAGCAGTCATTATCTTCTCATCAATGAGGTTCAATTAGTCATATCTATTTTGGATCCATTAAACTTCCTCTAGCTTGGTCTCCATCAAAACTCTCAAAGATGGTATCTCTACTTCAATTGGGAGAACTCCATCCATCCTATACACTACCCCTGTTGAAGTGCGAATTGAGGTTCTGTATCCATGCAAAGCAAAGGGTAACATTTCATTCCAATCTTTGTAAGTTTTCACCATCTCTTGCAAGATTTTCTTGATATTCTTATTTGTAGCTTCAACAACTCCATTCATCTTCGGACGATATAGAGAAGAGTTGTGATGTTCAATATTGAAGGTCTCACACAACTCTTTCATTGTTTTGTTGTTCAGATTTGTCCCATTATCTGTGATAATTCTGCTTGGAACTCCATAGCGACAGATAATCTGGTTCTTGATGAAGCGGGCAACCACTTGTTTCGTCACGTTGGTGTAGGAAGCAACTTCTACCCATTTGGTGAAGTAGTCAATTGCAACCAAGATGAAATGATGACCATTGAAAGCTTTGGGCTCAATTGCCCTAATCATGTCAATGCCCCATATTGAGAAAGGCCAAGGTGATGATAACACATTCAATAGTGTCGGAGGCACGTGCACCTTGTCAGCATAGATTTGACATTTGTTACATTTTCTGGCATAGTTGAAACAATCAGACTCCATGGTCAACCAATAATAACCATCTCTCAAGATCTTCCTAGACATGGCATATCCATTGGTGTGAGTTCCAAATGATCCTTCATGAATCTCTTTGATCAACAGGTCTGCTTCGTGTCTGTCCATGCATCTGAGTAGAACCATGTCATAGTTTTTTTTATATAACACCTTGTTGCTAAGGAAGAATTTGGATGCCAACCTCCTTAGAGTCTTCTTATCCAGGGTTGTTGCATTCACTGGGTATTCTTGATTTTGCAAGTAGTTCTTGATATCATAGAACCACCGTTTCTCGTCAGTTTCTTCTTCAACCAATAGACAATAGGCTGACGTAGGTTTCCTCTCAATTGTGATGAGTGGTGCCTCATTGAGAAATCTGACTTGGAACATAGAGGCTAACATAGCCAAAGCATTTGCTATCTGATTTTCTGCTCTCGGAACATGATAGAAGGTGATTTAATCAAAGTACTTTATCAATTCCACAATATGGGCATGATATGGGATTAAATTCTCATCACGAGTTTCCCATTCACCTTTGACTTGGTAGATCACCAAGGCTGAGTCTCCATATACTTCAAGGATCTTGATTTGGGTGTCAATTGCAGCTTTAATATCCAAGATATATGCTTCATACTCTGCAATGTTGTTGGTACATTCATAACACAATCTTGTTGTGAAAGGAGTATACCCTCCGTTGGGATTCATTAACATAACTCCCACACCATGTCCCATGCAATTGGAGGAACCATCAAACATCATCTTCCAACTAGAACTTGGCTCGGGACCTTCATCTAGGCTTGGAGTTTCACAATCTTTCACCAATATAATGTCTTCATCTGGGAAATCAAAATTCAATGGCTCATAGTCTTCAACAGGATGATTAGCGAGGTAGTCAGGCAAAACACTTCCGTTGATAGATTTCTAGGTTACGTACTGGATGTCGTAGTCAGATAATAACATGTGCCAATGAGCAAGTCTTCCAGTCAAGGAAGGCTTCTCAAAGATATACTTTATTGGATCCATTTTGGAGATCAAAAAAGTAGTGTGATAAATCATATACTTCCTAAGACATCTGGCAGTCCATGCTAAAGCACAACAAATTTTCTCTAAAAGTGAATATCTGCTTTCACAATCAGTAAACTTCTTGCTCAAGTAGTAAATGACATGTTCTTTCTTTCCAGTTTAATCATGTTGACATAGTATGCAACCCATGGATCCTTCAAGCACAATCAAATACATGAAGAGAGGCTTCCCTGGAATGGGTGGAATCAAGATAGGAGGTTCTTTAAAATAATCTTTAATCTTCTCAAAAGCTTGCTGACAATCATAATTCCATTCAATTGCTTGATCCTTTCGGAGAAATTTGAATATAGGCTCACATGTACTAGTCGTGTTGGAAATAAACCTGGAAATGTAGTTCAATCTTCCAAGAAAACCTCTAACTTGCTTTTTAGTTTGTGGAGGTGGCATTTCTTGTATCACTCTGACCTTGTCTGGATCTACTTCAATTCCTCATTGACTAACAATGAAACCAAGTAACTTCCCCGATCGGACCCCAAATGTACACTTAGCTGGATTCAAACGCAATTTAAATTTTCTGAGGCGCTTAAATATTTTCAACAAATGGTCCAAATGGTCCAAATGATCCTCCCCACTTTGTGATTTGGCAATCATATCGTCCACATAGACCTCAATCTCCTTATGTATCATGTCATGAAAGAGGGTGACCATTGGCCTTTTATAGGTTGCCCCATGCGTTCTTGAGACCAAAAGGCATAACCTTGTAGCAGTAAGTTCCCCATGGTGTGATGAAGGTGGTCTTTTCCATGTCATCGGGATCCATCTTGATCTGATTATAGCCTGAAAACCCATCCATGAAGGAGAAAAAAACAAACCTAGCAGTGTTATCAACCAAGGTGTCAATATGCGGTGAGAGAAATCGTCCTTCGGACTAGCTTTATTCAAATCCCTATAGTCCACGCACATTTTGACCTTGCCATCCTTTTTAGATACTGGCAAAATGTTAGCTACCCACTCAGGGTACTTTGCAATTGCAAGGAAGCCAGCATCAAACTGTCTTTTGACCTCTTCTCGAATCTTCAAAGCCATGTTTGGTCTTGTTCTTCGGAGTTTCTGTTTTACTGGCGGAAAGTCTGGTCGGAGTGGTAATTTGTGAACAACAATGTCTGTGTCTAAACCGGGCATATCTTGATACGACCATGCAAACACATCCATATATTCTTGTAGAAGCTTGACCAATCTTTCTTTGACGTCTGCCCCAAGTGTTGTACCAATCTTGACCTATTTCTTCGCTTCCTTAGTGCCAAGGTTGATTGTCTCTACCTGCTCTTGATGTGGTTGGAGATCTGTGTACTCATACTCAACCAATCTTGCCAGTTCGTTGGGAATATCACAATCTTCCTCACCCTCTTCTTCAGCTTGGTAGATGAGTGAATCAAAGTTAAGAGTGAAAGTAGAGTCATTGGATTCAACAGGGTTTTCTTTTATTCTGCATGTTTAAATGATTTGCTTTTATTAAAAGTAAAAAAACAAAGGAATGCAAGAGGAAAATGATTTTTATTTTAATGGTTTTGAAAGATTTCCATTTTCCATTAAAAGTGAAAGAGAAAGAGCAGTAAATGAACAAACATGAATTTAACAAAATGCCTTCATTGATATAATCTTAAAAATGCAAAGGTGGCCCTACAAAATAGTCTAATAGCTTTGGGCATAACTATGGAATTTTGAAAACAACAAAGAAAAAATAACAAATTTTTTTGACAAAGGAAACATCTCTGAGATTTCAATCGCCTTCCAATTGTTCAAAGCCACATCACACTTGTAAGACCCCAATTTTGAACCTAAGATCCCTCATGCTATCTCATTATATGCATTAACATTGGGATCATACCTTGGCATCCTCCTTACCCCTCACTCATTGGGTTTGCATTGGGAGAGATCACCAAGCACCATTTGATTGTATCTTACCTTGTATTTTATCATCTTTACTAACTAAAATACCAAAAATATGTCTTTGCATTTGTCTAACTCTTTTGTAGGTAAGGCATGTGCTCATCTTTGATCTATCAAGCTCATATCTAGGGTTTAAAACCCTCATGGCTAAGAGATCAATCAAGAATTGGTCTACAATGGCTTCAGACATCATATATGAGTCCCTATGATCTTTACATGTTATTTTGGTCAAGAAAGCATCAAGAGTTTGGAATTGGTTTGCCTTGGATCCCCTCGCGCCAGCTTTGCTCCAATACCCAAAACCCTTCCACATGAAAGGAGAAACCTGAGAATTTTATTTGAAAATTGAGTTTGAATCTCATTGTTTTGAGATTCAAAACTCCAGGGAACCAAAGCCTTTGGTTGATTCTAATATACTTCTGCAAGCTTCCTGAGTGAGATCAAGCACGAATCAAAGCAAAAACAAGTGAGTTCTGACCTGCATTGAAGGTATTTTCTAGAAATTTTCATCTCTTCGATTCTTACTCAATTCTCCATAATTCTCTTGGTTCCTTGGTTGTATGAAGTCCTACCAATGTAGGTAAGAAGATTGAGTTGCTTTGAGGTCAAATCGAAGCAACTCAGATCATGTACCTCAAATTTCAACTCCATGTATCTCTCAATATACTTGGAGTTAGGATGAATTGAGGCCAGATTCGTGATCAGTGCCATTTTTAATTTAAAATGATGTCCTTCTTTTTTATTTTAGTGATGGTTATGATTGGACCAGTCCAGCGAGGCTCGCCTGAGAAGGTGACCGAAGATTTTCTCCGGTGGTGAGTTGGCAAGGTCCAGAGCCACATGATCTATTCAATTTATTTTAATCACGAGCGTTGGTTTTGATTACTTGTTTTGTGGCACGCTGACTCAAGTCCACATGGAACGCGCGCTTGTGGCCACTTGATATGCCACCTTAATTAATGAGGGAGATCAAGTGGTCCACGTTTTTTCTATTTATTTGAATTTCATTTTAATTGTGTTATTTTCATTAATTCATATTAATTTTAATATTGATCCAAAAAATATGAGAGTTTCACCAAAAATTTTAAAATAAATTCCTCTTTAATTTTATGAATTAAAATTATTTTTTGGATCATTATTAATATTTTTCATGATTTAATTGATTTTGTGAATTTTTTGAACTGTTTAAAAATAGTTTTAAGTTTCCAAAAATTATGAATTTTTTTCTCCAAGGTCCTTTGACCTTGTTTGACCTATGATAAATCTCATAGCCATTTCTTTGGTGTTTTGATGAGGTTTTAGGAAATTGACCAACCATTATTTAATTTAATGCATATTTTGATTATTTTTAATTGTTTAAATGCCAAATAAATTGTGTAGAGCCATTTTAATTGACTTGTTGAGTTTGACTTGTGTTGTTGGGCCTTGGTCAAGGTTGATTTGACTTTGTTAGATTAAGATAATTGGATTTAGGGGATTGATGAAATGTACATTTCATCTCCCAAAATGAATGAATGATCTTAATTTGGTAAAAGTCCTCCTTTGACCAATTTGTGTTGATTCTATTCCCCCTCCCTCTTCATCTTATTCCCATTCTTTATTTATTCATGTCATGGACCTATGATATCTCTATATCCTAAGGCTAGTTGATTGCAAAATCAACATGAGTATGGATGAGATTAGGTCCACCACTTTGCATATTCTTTTTGTGTGTGATATGTTTCATGAGCATAGTCCATTATACTATGTCTCTAACATGTATTAACACCAAAATTCTATTGCCCGAACTCAAATATTTATTACTTCTACATAAGTCCAATTACGATTGCTTAACATAGCGCTAAATTTGTGACACAAAAAAGGCATAACATTATTGTAAGTGAGATTGTAAGTCTCCCCTCTTTCATGGTATTGTGTGGAAACTTGACATTTTTCCCTTTCCTTTGAAAGATAACTTGGCTCAAGGATCCATGCTTGTGATAAGTGGGTTGAGTGTTCTCCAAAGAATGACTTAAAAAAAACAAAGCAAAAGCAACACTAACTTCTAATCAACTAACAACTAACATTTAATTTCAAGTCATTTACTTTTATGCACTTTAAATTTTAAGCTTTTATTCATTTGCCATTATTCATACCATTCAATTTGTTTACTTTAATGCCATTTTCACTTTGCCCACTTGGGCCATATTTTGTGATATTGTGTTTGTATATACTTGGTTGTTTGTATGGTCTTTTGACTTTAATGTACTTAATAAGAACAAAAACCTTAAAAAACATTTTGTGTGGACTGTTGGTTTGATCTGAGACTATTGGATTTAGAATCTAGGCAACACTCCCTATGCAAAGGACTTGGACAATGCCAACTTTCATGAGATCAAGTGCTTGTGAAGTGAACATTCATCTGATACAATGTTGAAGTTCCATTTGAGTTCATCTGTAACATGATCATATTGAAGCTATCATTTTGAACCTGTGTCTTATGCCATCTTTGAAGCCATCTGATACATGGGAAATTTTTAAGAAGATCATGGAGTTGCTAAGCTTGGATGTGGCTATCTTTATTTGATGCCTTCTTCATCTTGCTATATGTGTATTGATGTTGCTTGATTCTAAAGTCCAAGGGAAATTTGGGTTTCTATATGACATTCTTGTCTATTGGATTGCAGCCCATTGGTCAGATCTTTTCAACTCTCAACTTTTAAATTTGTGCTTAGGATTAGTCTCTTCATCTCTTCCCCACTTATTTAATTTCAAAAATCCCTCCCTCCTTTTAAAAATCTTCTTTGTTTGTGATTTATAAATTTTGACTATATTGCAAATTAGAAACTTTGGCCTTATGCCATTGCATTTTCAAACTCTTTTCTTAATCAAATTTGTAAATGAACATAACTATAATTGACTAAAAATTTTAAAAAGCCAAAAATAACTAATACTCATTCAACCCTTTTTAGGTCTTTTGTGCCTTTGTTAAACTTAAACTTTTGTTAAAAGCAATGCATCCACTTTGAAATTATTACCACGAACTATCAGGTTTTGATCCCTCATTTTATGTTGGTACGTAGGCACAAGTCTGAAGGTCTTGTCAAACACAAAAATATAATTAATGAATTCTTTTCTCATCCCCCATTCTATGTATTGCAAACATATTTTATACCAAAACACATGTACACACAAAAAGGGCTCCCTAGGAGTACCTAGGACACTTTGGGTGCTAACACCTTCCCTCTGTGTAACCAACCCCCTTACCTGTAATCTCTGGCATTTTATTAGTTTTGATTTGAATACTTCTTATCTTTTGGGTTTTGTTCGTACTTTTCCCTTGTCCCTTGGAAACAATAAAAGCGCGGTGGCGACTCTGGTTTTATTGACGTCTAGCTTATCCATAGCTTGATGGTCATGAATTTACCGCTATAACACTGGTACACCAGGTTGCTCGAATATTCATCTTCAAGATCTTCATCAATAACATTGACTTGATATCTAGTGTTGACAAACACTTCTTGGATAGTCTTCGGACGTCCTTTGATGGAGGTTGATGCTCCCTTCTTAGCATTAGTTGGTTTGTAACCCAACCCATAATGGTACAACTTTAGTTTGACATCAATAATATCTCCCCAACCTTCGGGACTTCCTTCCTCAATGGTTTATCTTGCTTTCTTCCATGTTGCAAAAGATGAAATACCCTTCCCTTTTGGTTCTTTGACTTCCATAAGGACATCGTTGGCTATTTCAAGAGCTTGTAAATAAATTACCAAAGCATCCTCATCATCCTCAATGTAATTGAACGAAGAGAGGTGGCTTACCATTAGATCTTCTTCACCAGACACAATCACCAACTTATCATCAATAACAAATTTCATTTTGTGGTGCAAGGTAGGAGTTGTAGCGGTAAATTCATGACCATTAAGCTATGGATAAACTTAACGTCAATAAAACCAGAGTCGCCACTGCACTTTTATTATTTCTAAAGGAAAAGGGAAAAGTACGAACAAAACCCAAAGATAAGAATTTTCACATCAAAACTAATAAAATGCCAGAGATTACAAGTAAGGGGGTTGGTTATACAAAGAGAAGGTGTTAGCACCCAAAGTGTCCTAGGTACTCATAGGGAGCCTTTTTTTATGTGTGTATGTGTTTTGGCATAAAAGATGTTTGCAATAAATAGAGTGGGGAGATGAGAAATGTAACAACCCAATTTTAGTATTTATTTATTATACTATTATTATTATATTTTATTTTAATTATGTGGAGTGTTAATTAATTAATTGGTTGTTAGGTAGTATAATAATTGATTATATTAATTAATTTTGGTGTGTTAATTAATTATTTAGTTGATATGAGATATAATTAAATAATTGTATTAATTAACTTAGTGTGTATGTGGGATTAGTTTAATTTAATTGAACTAATTAGAGATATTTAAATATTAGGTCTTATTGGGCCTATTAGTTAAATTAGAAGTATCATGCTTTAAGCCCAAATAGAATACTAGTATATAAGAGGGGAGGAGAGTGAGAATTAGGATTCATTTAATCATTTGAAGGCAATAGAGAAAGAAGAGAGGAAAAGTAAAGAGAAGGGCTAGGGTTTCCAGAAAATTGAAGAGGTAAGGGGGGAATCCTTATTATTATGGGTTAGTATGATCGGGTCAATGGGTAGATGTATGTTAGGTTAAAATTCCCCAATTTTGTATGGTTGTTTGAAATTGTTAAGTGTGATGATTATGCTTGATTGTGGTGATTGATTGTGTTAAAACTGTAAATTAACATTATATATTTGGAGTATTGTGTGAGTTATAATTTTCTAAATGTTTGGCTTTTTACGGAATCGAAATCGGAGGTCCGGAAGTCCTCCAACGATGAAAATCGCAGAAAATTTTGCATGCTGTCCGTCACAATCGCGGCCCTTTTTTATGTTTTATTGTCGAAATCGTTTTGGTCATAACTTTTGACCCGTAAGTCCAAATTGAGTGCCATTTGAAGAATTGGATAGCTAAAACAGAAGGCTATAACTTTGTTTCAGGAATAAAATAATTTTGGAGATTATTTCATGGACGTTTTTGGGGTTGAAGAAGATGAAAATTATGTTGGAAAATTTAGAAAACAACAACTTTTTAGTAACGCCTTCGTGCACAGTTTTATTCATAACTTTCAACTCGTGAATCATTTTGGGTTGGGGTTTACAGCATTAGAAAAGTGACTCTAATAGATATTATGTGAATGGTGTATTTGTTATGAATGTGTATATGTACCATTGGTGGATTGTGAATGATATATTGTTATGAATGTGTATATGTACCATTGGTGGATTGTGAATGATACATTGTTATGAATGTGTATATGTACCATTGGTGGATTGTGAATGATATATTGTTATGAATGTATATATGTACCATGGGTGGATTGTGAATGATATATTGTTATGAATATGTTTATGTACCATTGGTGGATTGTGAATGATATATTGTTATGAATATGTATATGTACCATTGGTGGATTGTGAATGATATATTGTTATGAATGTGTATGTGTACCATTGGTGGATAATTCATAGAGTTGAATTATGGTGATATGTGGAATGTTAAGATGGTAGAGATGATCTTAATTGCATATGTATTGGTATTTGTACATTCATTCATGGCATGTATGGTCGGCTTCATAGTGGGAGCGGTGAAATTGTGGGTTCACATGGTAGCACACGTTGATCCTTAATTGGAAATAGGCGTGGTAGATAGACGTTGGTCCTTAATTGGAAATAGGCGTAGCAGACGTTGATCCTTAATTGGAAATAGACGTGGTGGCTTGGATTCTAGATGTTGAATCGGAAAGCGGTGGAACGTTGGGTCCATATAACGTTGATCCTTAATTGGAAATAGGCGTAGCAGACGTTGATCCTTAATTGGAAATAGACGTGGTGGCTTGGATTCTAGATATTGAATCGGAAAGCGGTGAAACATTGGGTTCACATTATGGTACCACATGCATAGAGTCACATGTCTTGCATTGAGTCACATTAGAGTTATGTGATAATTGAGTGTATGCATTATTGTGATTGTGAGGTGTGTATGAGATATGGTAATTGAATTTGATGATGTTTGGGTACATAACTTGACAACATATGTGATTATGTGATAATTGTAGTTATGTGTATATTTGAGAATATAATATTGGATTCTAATATTGTACTCCTTGAGTTTGATGGATGTTTGAAACATGTGAAATAGATGTTGGTGGATATTATTTACATGGTTATATGAAGTGTGATGAATTCCTTTAATTGTTGATTTAATCATTGTGCTTGATTATACTTCTTCATAATGATTTGAATTCTCACCCTTTCTGTTTGAATGCTACCTTTACATGGGTATCACGCAGATACTCAGGAGTAGTAGTGCCGAAGTAAGTGGACGGTAGCTCGCTCGAGATTAGCTGGAGAGTTCCCGTATTTTAGTTTGAAGACTAGGTAATGAGTCAATGCTCTGGTCATGTAACACTGGGTAGATTAGTAGTATTGAACTCGTATCCTATTTGGATAAGTATTATGTTATTACTTGCGAACATGCTTATTTGTAATTGCTGTTGAGAGGCCATAGTGCCAAATATTCTGATTATGGTTTCAGTTTATTTTGAAGAGATTATTGAGAGATGATCATGGTATGGGACATGGATCATTTGATGAAATGCATGAGTATTCATTATTTTCCGCTGCAAACGCATATTCTTGAATATTCATGATAAGTGAAATGTGTTATTTGAAATGACCAGGTGTATTGTATATTGATGATGAATGAGGTTTGGTTTTTGAAATCTTTTAGTTTTTGAAAACGTCGATGTAACGCCCTTTTGTTATATGCGTGCTTATTTACTCTGATTATATGTTAAGTATTTTGGGGTAGAAAAAGGGGTGTTGCAAGAAAAGAATTCATAAATTTATATTTCTGTGTTTGATAAGACCTCCGGACTTGTGCCTACGTACCAACATAAAAATGAGGGATCAAAACCTCGTAGTTCGTGGTATCAATTTTAAAGTGAGTGAATTGTTTTTAACAAAAATTTAAGTTTGAAAGAGGCACAAAAGGCCTAAAAGAGTTTGAATGAGTGTTAGTTCTTTTTGTCTTTTGAAATTTTAAGTCAAGTATGGTTAAGTTCATTTACAAGTTTGATTAAGAAAGAGAAGTTAAAAACGCAATGGCATAAGGCCAAATTTTCTAATTTGCAATAAAGAGTCTAAGTTTAAAAATCACAAGCAAAGAAGATTTTGAAAGGGGGGGAGATTTGAAATTTAAGAAATGGGAGGAGATGGAGAGACTAATCCTAAGCAAGAATTTAAAAGTTAAGAGTTGAAAAGATCTGACCGGTGGGATGCAATCCAATAGACAAGAATGGCATATAGAAACTCACTTATCCTTTGGACTTTAAAGTCAATCAATATCAATAAGCAAGTAAGATGAAGAGCAAGACATCAAATAAATATATCCACATCCAAGCTAGCAACTCCATAATCTTCTTTATTATTTTCCCCATGTATCAGATGACATACTCCTTGAGTGGCTCAGAATAAGGCATTAGACACAGGTTCAAAGTAACATTTGCATCAAGACCATGTAGCAGATGAACTCAAAAGGGATCTCAATACTTGCATCATATGAAAGTTCAATTCACTATGGTTTGGCTTCAGAAAAGTTGGCATTGGCCAAGTCCTTTGGCATAAGGAGTGCTGTCTAATTCTAATTCCAAGTCTCAGATCAAATCCAACAGTCCACACAAACATTTTTTTAAGGGTTTTTGTTGTTATTATGCACATTAAGGTCCTAAGACCACAAACACAAACAAGGTACAAGACAAGTATATACAATCACAATATGTTAACAACATATGGCTCAAGTGAGCGAAGTAAAAATGGCATTAAAATAAACAAGTTAAATGATATGTATAATGACAAATAATAACTGGTTTGAATTTAAAGTGCATAAGGTAAATGACTTGAAATTAAATGTTAGTCAAATGTTAGTTGATTAGGTGTTAGTATTGGTTTTGCTTTTCAATTGTTTAAGTCATTCTTTGGAGAACACTCAACCCTCTATTCACAAGCATGGATCCTTGAACCAAGACATCTTCCAAAGGAAGGAAAAAAGACCAAGTTTCCACATAATACCATGAAAGGCGGGAGACTTACAATCTCACTTACTAGAATGCTATGTTTTTTGGGTCAAAATTTAGTGCTATGTTAAGCAATCGTAATTGGACTTATGTAGAAGTCACAACTATCTGAGGTCAGGCAATAGAAATTTTAGTGTTAATGATGTTAGAGATATGGTATAATGAACCATACTCCTAAAACATACCACACTTAAAAGAAAATGGCAAAAGGGTGGACCTAATCTCATCCATACTTGTATTGGTTTATCAACCAATTAGCCTTAGGATATAGAGATATCACAGGTCAATGGAATGAATAGGATAGAAGGGGATTAAAGATGAAGAGGGAAGGGAAATGAGACAAACACAAATTGGATAAGGGAAGGATTTTATCAAATTAAAATCATTCATTCATTTTGGAAGATGGAATGTACATTCCATCAATCCCCTAAATCCAATGATTTTAATCCAACAAAGTCAAATCAACCTTGACCAAGGCCCAAACACATTAGTCAAACTTCAAAAGTCAATAAAAATAGCTCAACACAATTTATTCACAATTAAACAATTAAACATCAATTAAAAAATGCATTAAATTAAATTATGTTTGATCAAAAACCTAAAACCTCTTCAAAACACCAAATAAATGGCCAAGAGATTTATCATAGGTCAAACAAGGCCAAAGGACCTTGTAGAAAAAAATTCATTATTTTTGGAGATGCAAAAGTATTTTTAAACAATTAAAAATATGCACAAAAACAATTAAATCATAAAAAATATTAATATTGATCCAAAAAATAATTTTAATTCAGAAAATGAAAGAGAAAAATATTTGAATTTTTTGGGTGAAATTCCCATATTTTTTGGATCAATATTAAAATTAATATGAATTAATAAAATTAAAGCAATTAAAATGAAAATCAGAAATTACAAAAATACGTGGACCATCTGATCTCCCTCATTAATTGAGGTGGTAGATCAGATGGTCTCTAGCGCACGTTCCATGTGGTCCTGAGTCAACAGCGACGCACATGTGGTAATCAAAACCAACGCCTAAGATTAAAATAAAATGAATGGATCATGTGGTTCAGAGACACACCAACATATCGCCGGAGCCAGAGCTCCGGTCTTCTTCTCTGATAGACCTCACCAGACTGGTCCACCTTCAACCATCACCAAAATGAAAAAGGAGGACATGAATTTTAAGAAAAAATGCTCAGGAGCTCGAATCTGGCCTCAATTTTGTCTAACTCCAAGTATATAGAAAGATACATGGAGTTCAATTTTGAGGATCATGATTTGAGTTGCTTCGATTTGTTCTCAAAGCAACTCAATATTGTTGCCTACATTGGTAGGACTTCAAACAACCAAAAATTAACAAGAATAATGGATAATTGAGTGAGAATCGAGGAGATGAAAAATTCTAAAAATCACCTTCACTGCAGCTTCAGATTGGCACGATCTTGCTCTCAATTTTGCTTGGCCTTGCTTCAGATGTTTGATGGAATGGAAATGGATCAAGGAAATGGATGGACTCTTGGAGTTTCAATCTCAAAAATATTAGGAGATTCAAATTCAATTTTCAAAGAAAATCTTTAAGCTTATCCTTTAATGGTGAGGGTTTAGAGTTGCTGATTCAAAGCATGCGCGCCAGGGCCTTCAATTCTGAGCAAGATAGCTTCTATTTATAGCCAAGGAGATTGAGAATTGCACACTTCCATTTTTGGCCAAATTTGAAAATCTCACTTGCATGCTTGCATGGGCGTGTGATAGGCTCGTCAAATGTTGCATTTAGGTCCAAAATTATGTGTAAGCAATGCTGAAATCATGTTGACAAGCCACACACTCGTGTATGAAAAATGGAACTTCAAATTATCCAAATGGTCCTTCCACTTTAAGCCATGTGCAAGTCATTCATACTTTGTCTAAATGAGATGATTTTGGACTTTTTGGAAAGGTTAGATCAATTGGAACAACTTTCATTTTGAACACTTTTTTATTTGAAGCTTGGATCATGATGGATTTTAAGGTGGAAGTTTGCAAAATCAAACATATCAAAAACATTTATAAGTACCAAGCCATATGTCCACTTCTTCCACCTTGAATAACTTTTTCTATGGGTTTCAAATGAGAAAAGTTCCCTCATCAAAGTTGTAGCTATTTCAAATCCCTTCAATTTGGTCACAAATTTAACCTCATTTGGATTTGGCATGAAGGAATTATGCATTTTAGAAGTTGAGGAAAATCACTTGTTGAATGGTATTGGCCCAAAATCACCTATAATGTTTCCTCTTGGCACATGCATTTGTAAGTTGAATTTGCACTTCCTCCAAACATCAAAGTTGAATTTGCACTTCCTCCAAAGGACGAACATGAATCATCTATCTCAAAGGCTCAACCCTAGTTGGGGAGAAGGAAAAGGTTTGCTGAAAACCTGCACTATCAACTCTGCGGGGAATTTTAGGTCAACACCATATCAAATGGGCGACAACCTTGCAGAGGATTGAAAATACTGCTAAATAATCAAGGATAACAGGGGTCATAGTTGACTCTGCTGGCGACTTGAGGGGAAACAAAGTTTGCTGAATTTATGAAACCTGCTGCAATAATGCACCTACAACTCAAGGGCGGCAATTACGAACTCAGCTAAGGGAACCATCAAAACTCGTCTGGAAGCTGAAAAGCTGCCGGGGAAGAAACAGAGATCACACCAACTGCTTGGAGAAAACCAACAATGCTTCACATTTTAGGGCTTACCTGTCCTCGGACCGCTGTAGATTTCCTTAAATGAAATCGATTGCTCTTATAAAAGTAATTTCTTTTATTATTTAAGAAAACATGATTTTGGTTTCACAACTTTAACTTCAAAATGATCACAATAAAATTTAATTCTAACTAGATGAATAAATAAGAGTAGAAACAATTGGATAAAGGCTCAACTTTATTTAATAGGATGGTAGTCTGTAAATGACAAGACTCCATAGATCTTTACAAAAGTTGAAAATGGTAATTTACATGGAAAAGCGCTACATTGAATACAATGATCACTAATCCTTATACCGCCTTCAATATCCACTGTGCTCTTGGCTTTGGTTGAAGATGAATCAGAACAAAACATTATGCTCAAGAAAGTCTTCAAGGTTGGAGATCAACAACTTGCAGTTACTTGCCATAATTCCTAATTTTTGCATAAATTTCCCCAAGGCGGGGTACTCAATTAATCGGGATAACTTTTCTATTTTATGTCTATAACTTTTGCTTGGATCGCCCTTTCGGGTTTTCAATCCACCGAGACACTCATTTTTGCCTAAGCCGCCCTTTCGAGTTTTCAACTTAGCGAGTTGTTCTTTTCTTTTTTAGGCGAAGTATTTCTTGACTGCATCGGCATTCATAGTACGTGTGAACTCTTCACCATCCATAGTTGTAAGAATCAAAGCACTGCCTGAAAAGGCTCTGTTAACAACATATGGGCCTTCATAATTAGGAGTCCACTTTCCCCTAGAATCTGGTTTGAAAGATAGAATCTTCTTGAGCACAAGGTCACCTTCTCTGAACACACGAGGTCTGACCTTCTTATCAAAAGCTTTCTTCATTCTCTGCTAATATAACTGACCATGACACATGGCAGTCAATCTCTTCTCTTCAATCAAATTCAATTGGTCTTACTTGATCTGACACTATTCAACCTCGGTCATCTTTGCTTCCATCAAGACACACAATGATGGGATCTCAACCTCTACCGGGAGCATATCTTCCATGCCATAAACAAGTGTGAAAGGGGTTGCCCCTGTTGAAGTGCAGACGGATGTACGATACCCATGCAAAGCAAACAGGAGCATCTCATGCCAATCCTTGTACGTCACAACCATCTTCTGAATGATCTTCTTAATGTTCTTGTTTGCAGCTTCAACAACCCCATTCATCTTAGATCTGTAGGGAGAAGAATTATGGTGTGCAATCTTGAAGTCTTTGCAAAGAGCTTCCACCATATTATTGTTCAAGTTAGATCCATTATCAGTAATGATCTTACTTGGAACACCATACCGGCATATAATATGATTTTTGATAAACCTCACAACAACTTGCTTGGTTACATTCACATACGATGCTGCTTCAACCCACTTTATGAAGTAGTCAATAACTATAAAAATGAAACAATGCACGTTCGAAGCTTTAGGTTCAATCATGCCAATCTTATCAATTCCCCACATGGAGAAGAGCCATGGGGAGGAAATGACATTTAACAATGTCGGCGGAATATGAATCTTATCTGCATATATTTGACACTTGTGGCATTTCTTCATAAACTTGCAACAGTCAGATTCCATTGTCAGCCAATAGTAGCCTATTCTCAACATCTTTTTTGTCATAACATGTCCATTGGAATGTCTACTTCGTGTCTATCTACGCATCTGAGCAGAACCATATTGAAGTTTCTTTTGTATAGCACATCACCATTCAGGTAGAAGTTGCCGGCTAATCTTCTCAAAGTCTTCTTATCTTTCAGAGATGCCCTAGGTGGGTAAATATGAATTTGGAGAAAACACTTGATATCAAAATACCATGGCTTCTCATCTTTGATCTCTTCAACAACAAACACATGAGCCGGCCTATTAAGACGCATCATGGTCAAATTGGGAACTTCATTCCAGAATTACACCACAATCATTGAAGCCAACGTTGCAAATATGCCATCCGGTTTTCATCTCGAGGGATATAATGAAACTCAACCTTTATAAAGAAAGTTGAAATCCTCCTCGCATAATCTCTATATGGTATCAAACCGGGTTGATTCGTCTCCCATTCACCTTTGATCTGGTTTACAACCAAAGCTAAATCTCCATAGACGTCCATGTATTTGATTCAGAGATCAATGGCCTCTTCAAGCCCCATAATGAAAGCTTCATACTCAGCCATATTATTTGTACACTTTAAAGTCAATCTAGCTATAAACGGAAAATGCGTTCCTTGAGGAGTAATAATCACTGCCCCAATGCCATTACCATACTGATTAACAGTTCCATCAAATACCATGCCCCAACGGGAACCAGGCTCTGACCCCTCTTCAAGCAATGGTTCATCACAATCCTTGATTTTCAAGTACAAGATCTCTTCATCAGGGAAATCATACTGTACTGACTGATAATCTTCATAGGTTGGTGAGCCAAATGGTTAGCCAAGACACTACCTTTGATCGCTTTCTGAGATTGGTATTCAATATCACACTTTGATAACAACATCTACCAACGAGCAATCCTCCCAATTAAATCAGGCTTCTCAAAAATATACTTGATTGGATCCATTTTGGATATCAACCAAGTGATATAATTCAACATATATTGATGAAGACGCTTAGAAGCCCAAGCTAATGCGCAACAAGTCTTTTCTAGCATAAAATACCGAGTCTCACAGTCAGTGAATTTCTTACTCAGGTAGTAAATAACATATTCTTTCTTTCCAGTTTCGTCTTGCTGACCAAGAACACAACCCATACTCTCATCAAGCACAATCAAATACATGATCAATGGTCTTCCTTCAATAGGCGGAGACAGAATCAGAGGCTCAAGCAAATTCTCTTTAATACTTTCAAAAGCTTTCTGGCCATCTTCGGTCCAATCACAAGACTGATCTTTCTGAAGAATCTTGAATATAGGCGCACATGTGGAAGTCATATGCAAAATGAATCTGGAGATATAATTCAAGCGGCCGAGAAAACCTCTGACTTGCTTCTCAGTTTTGGGCGCGGGCATCTCTTGTATTGCTTTGACCTTGGCAGGATCAACTTCAATACCTTTCTCGCTAACAATAAATCCCAACAACTTACTAGAGCGAACACCAAATGAACACTTATTGGGATTCAAGCGGAGTTTGTACTTCCTCAAACGCTGGAATAGCTTCAACAAATGCTCAACATGCTCTTCTTCATTACTGGATTTAGCAATCATATCATCAACATAGACTTCGATCTCTTTATGCATTATGAAATTCTGGTATCAGATATGAGATGTCGAAGGTAATGTCACGACACTAATATCTGAACAACAAGTGAAATATAAACAGGATAAAAATAGAGAAACAGTTGAATAAGCGACACAAGAAATTGTTAACCCAGTTCGGTGCAAACTCACCTACGTCTAGGGGCTACCAAGCCAGGAAGGAAATCCACTAAATAGAATTAATTCAAAGACTCTCAGTAAACAACTTCAAGTTATAGTCTTTTCACCTAATCTCTACCCGTGTGACTTCTATCTAAGAACTCTTAGATATGAGACCCTACTCACTCCCCCTCAATCACAGTAGTGATATTAGAACAAATACAAAAAGAAAGAAGATACACTTCAAGGACACATACTTGATCTTGCTTAAAAGCTTCAATCAAGTAAACAAATACACTCGTACTTCAAAACTTAGAGTGGACAAATTATAACACAAAACTCAGTCCAATTCATACATCAACAAGATGAATGAATGGCTCACAATTCACACGTTCACACAAGACTAAAACCCTAAAACTCTCTCACTTCATCGTTCGCATCTTGTGTGTATAAAAGAGGTTTTACATGGACTTTAAATAGAAACTTTTTGAATGGGCCTGGGCAGCATGAAACCCTAATTCGATTTTAATTGCGTATCTCCTAAGAAACAACAACTAATCATTCCTTTTTGGAAAATAGAACATTCTGGTTTTAAATAGAATTACTCCTTGAATAACGCATGCAATCTCCACATAAGCACATAAAGATTTGCATGAAAAGCGCCACAACAAAACACATAACGTTCAGACTGAATGTTTTGTATGCACATGTCTTAACATAGGGTCTGACATCTTGGCTAACTCCTGCACAACCATATTTAAACAACCTGCAGGAAGCTGATATCACATGTCAAGACAACACGCGTGACATCTTGTGATAACACTAAGTTTTACCAAAATTGATGCCAACACATAGAACCAACAAACTCCCCCTTTGGCAAATTTTGGCTAAAACATACATCAGATCATACGTTCACAAGAAATCAATCAAAGTATCAGTTCAGCAGCAGAAGTAAACATACACACATTACTAGCAAAAATAGCAACTAGTAAACATACATGCGCTTGTGCTCAGAACACACCACCTGCCCCTTCAGCTAGTCCACACCAAGCAACAACCTGCTTCACACATACATAACACAGAGAGTTCTCCCCCTGTGCCACACAACTACACACCAGACAATTCTCCCTCTTTGTATCAGTCAAACATCATCTAGCTATAGCTACTTCTCTCCCTTTTTAGACAAAAAAGACAAAATAAATGTCTATTTAGTCATTAACAGAAATGTCAAAAGTTAAAGGGTTACAAAACCAAGTACATAATCAGCTGTAAGCAGACTGAGAAACAGATCAACAAAGTAATACCAAAAAAAAGGAAATCCATCAAAGAAAACCATCACATCAATAGAGACCAAAGTCAAAGGAGCTAATCAGTAGAGCTTGAGCTTGCAGCTTCAGCAGCACCAGAAACATAATTGCCACTTGTCTCATCATTGTCTGCAGACCTCTCACTGGAGGTGTGGGCTTCAACTTCCTTAGCATGTTCAATATTTTCACCTTCAGCCTGCTCCAAGCTTGCAATTAAGGCTTCCAACGATTGTTTCCTAGCTGTTGCTACCCTTATCCCTTCACCCAGCTCTTTGCAAGTCTCCTTAAGCTCAACAATTATTCCAACTTTTGAGGTTGGCTTTTTCATGGCAGATGTCATGACAATATCCTCGACATGACTGCCTTCAAACAATTTATAGTGCACAAACAGAGCAGGTTTTCTTCTACTAGGTAAGTCATTAGAGCATAAAATACCAGGATGTTGATTCAGGATAATCCCACAGATCATAGAGGGAAAGGCAATAGGCAGCTTAACTGCATTAATAGATGCATGCTTGATGATTTATTCAAACATAAATCTACCATAGTCAAAATTCACTTTGGTTCCAGAAGCAAAAATAAACCTTCCAAGGGTATTATCAATGGTGGAAATATGGTTGGTAGGGACCCAATTTGCAGCTCCTATTTTATGCAATATAGCATACTTGAGAGTCAACTTCCCAACAGGAAGATGCTTTTTAATAGGCCAACCTTTCACTTGCTTAGTTGTAATCTCTCTATAGACCTTATTGTCTGTAGCTTCCAATTCACCTGCACCCTCAATTTTTCTTCCTAGAAAATTATTAATAATAGTGGGAGAGAATGTGATACACTTACCCCTCACAAACACCTTGCAAAATTCCTTGCTGTTCTTATCAGCAATATCCTCAGGAATGTCAACAATGAATTCCTTAACTAAACCCTCATAACATTGAGAGAACCCAACCACAATCTTCAACAACCCAACAGCCTTTATCAGGTCCTTGACCTCCTTGACATCAGCAACATCTTTTCCCAACTCCCTTTCCACAACCACCCTTCTTTGAATCACAAATTTCCACTTGGCAGCTCCATCCTCAAGATGGAAAGAGATGTTATCCAAATGAACAACAACAACTTTAACAGGAGACTTCCTAGCAGTGGTTTTCTTCACAGGCGAGATGTCAGGGACATCTTCTTCAACATCCTCTTCAGACTCAGAATCTTCTCTGACCTTCCTCTTCTTTACTTCAACCTTGCTCCAAGATTTGGAGGGACCAATACCAACAGTCTTCTTAGCTTTTCTAGCTGACATAAGTTCAGCCACAGATCTTCCTTTTCGAGTCTTCATGCGTTTAGCCACGCTTGGCTTTAAGTGACAAAGTAAGTTATCCTCTTGATCATCAGACCTATCATCCTCTAGGTCAATCACATCGTTTGCATCATCATGCTTCTCGAAGTGGGAAGCATTGGCAGTTTTAGCTGCCACATATTTTCCTTTATCAGACACAGTTTGCCCTAGAGAGCACAACCCTTCAGCAACCATGTCCTTTTTAGAACTGGAGGAATCGTCACCCTTCTCACTATGTTGTTCAACCTCAGGAGAGGGGTGCATTTGAGACAGGGGAGTAGAAACTCCCTTCACAGAATGTCCTTCATTAAGGATT
Source organism: Lathyrus oleraceus (assembly GCF_024323335.1). NCBI lineage: Eukaryota > Viridiplantae > Streptophyta > Magnoliopsida > Fabales > Fabaceae > Lathyrus > Lathyrus oleraceus. Next base: position 208,135,885 of record NC_066582.1, read on the forward strand.
CTAGTGACTAGGTTTCTTATAACACGATCAGTGTGGTGTATATCTTCCTTAGAATTTGTGGTAGGAGTTGAACCAGAAGGAATACAAGAGGAGTTACCTTGATCAGAGCATGCAGAAGCTGAGGCATCAATGGGATGGTTCAAATCAAGGGCCTCGCAGGGAATAACTGAGAGAGGAACCACATCTAGAATCTCATCATCGGGAATGTCCATGGGAGGAGCGCTAACCTTTTGAGTAGACTTAGTAATTTTTGAAGCAGAAATATTTTGATGTTGTGACATTTTGGAGTTTTTATGGAAAAAGTGCAGTTGCCCTAGCAGAGGTGTGTGAAGAAGGAGCAGGAAGATGGAAGAGTTGGAGTAGGTAGTAAGGTTATAGGGGTAGCGTGTGAAGACGTAATAGATGGTATTTCCAAAACTAGGTGATGATTTACCATAATGGGGGCGCTTTATTTTAGCCACATAGACACTAACTTGCTTACTTTTTCCACTCCATATTAATTTCTACAAGTCTTCATAAATGCAAATCCCTAATTTTCCTCTTAGGACTTCAAACTGATTTGCATCCAAGGCCCTTGTAAAAATATCAGCTAACTGCATCTCAGTAGCAACATGCTTTAAGGCTACAATCTTATCCTCCACGAGTTTTCTAATAAAATGGTGACGAATATCAATATGTTTTGTCCTACTATGCTGAATAGGATTCTTTGAGATGTTTATAGCAGTCAGGTTATCACAGTATAATGTCATGACATCTTGCGTGACATTGTATTCAGTCAGCATTTGTTTCATCCACACTAGTTGAGAACAACTACTTCCAGCTACTATGTATTCAGCTTCAGCAGTAGACAGAGAAACACAATTTTGCTTCTTACTAAACCATGATATTAAATTTTCCCCAAGAAGAAGCATCCTCCTGATGTGCTTTTCCTATTATCAGCACTTCCAGCCCAATCAGCATCACAATATCCAGACAACACAGATTCAGATCCACGAGTGTATAGCATCCCATAGTCACTAGTGCCATTGACATATTTCAGGATCCTTTTCACTTGGTTTATATGGCTCACCTTTGGTTCAGCTTGATATCTAGCACCTACACCTACAGCAAAAGCAATGTCAGGTCTGCTTACTATGAGATATAGCAGACTCCCTATCATGCTTCTGTAGAGACTTTGATCCATACTGACACCATTTTCATCTTTAGACACTTTCAGATGAGTAGGAGTAGGTGTCCTCTTGTGGCTTGCATTCTCCATGCCAAGCTTCTTAACAATATTCCTGGCATATTTACTTTGAGATAGAAAGATAGAATCTTCCATCTGCTTGACTTGAAGGCCAAGAAAATAGGCCAGCTCTCCAACAAGGCTCATTTCAAATTCAGACTGCATTTGCTCAACAAAATGTTGAACCATCTTACTTGACATCCCACCAAACACAATATCATCCACATAGATCTGAGCCATCATGAGCTTTCCTCCTTCATCTTTGACAAATAAAGTCTTATAAATGTCTCCCTTTCCGTATCCATTGTCAATGAGAAACACTATGAGTCTCTCATACCAAGCTCTAGGAGTTTGTTTCAACCCATAGAGAGCTTTCTTCAACTTATACACATGCTTTGGAAGATTTGGGCCTGTGAATCCCTTTGGTTGTTCAACATATACTTCCTCATTCAAGTAGCCATTTAAGAAGGCACTTTTCACATCCATTTGGAACAGTTTAAACTTCAGAATACATGCCACTCCTAGCAATAATCTAATGGACTCCAGGCGAGCTACATGAGGAAATGTTTCATCAAAGTCAACTCCTTCAACTTGAGTGTATCCTTATGCTACCAATCTTGCTTTATTTCTAGTAACCACACCTTTTTCATCAGATTTATTCTTGTAAACCCACTTTGTTCCAATAACATTTATTCCTTCAGATCTTGGAACTAATTCCCATACTTCATTTCTCTTGAATTGGCCTAACTCTTCCTGCATGGCATTGATCCAGAATTCATTAGTTAAGGCTTCTTTAACATTATTAGGCTCAATCTTGGACACAAAACAGGCATGTGAGATCACTTCCCTTGATCTAGTGGTGACCCATTTATTTGGGTCTCCTATAATGAGATCTTTAGGATGATCCTTCTGAATTCTGATAGAGGGTCCCTTATTTACTTGATCAGCTTCAGGTTCAGCTTAAGTGGACTCACTTTCACTACTTTTGTCCAGGAGTTCAGCTGGGGCATCATTTAGAAATGTTTCAACATCGTCTGTGACACCAGTCTCTTGATCATCAACAACAACATTGATAGATTCCATCATAACTTTTGTTCTGGAATTAAAAACTCTAAAGGCTCTACTGTTTGTTGAGTAACCCAAAAATATTCCTTCATCACTCTTGGGATCCATTTTCCTTCTTTGTTCACGATCAGCCAGGATATAGCATTTACTACCAAACACATGGAAGTATTTGACAGTAGGTCTTCTTCCCTTCCAGACTTTATATAAAGTGGTTGAGGTCCCTTTTCTCAAGGTTACTCTGTTGTGAACATAGCAGGCCGTGTTCATAGCTTCGGCCCAGAAGTGGTAAGGTAACTTCTTAGCATGAATCATAACTCTAGCAGATTCTTGGAGAGTTCTATTTTTCCTTTCCACCACACCATTTTGCTGATGGGTAATGGGAGAAGAGAATTCATGACCAATCCCTTCAGATGAACAGAACTCAACAAATTTATTGTTCTCAAATTCTTTCCCATGATCACTTCTGATTCTTATAACATGACTTTCTCTTTCTCTTTGAAGTCTTTGGCAAAGGTCTTTGAACACATCAAACACATCATATTTTTCCCTTTTAAAATTCACCCAAGTATATCTGGAGAAGTCGTCCAGCACAACATAAGCATACCTTTTCCCACCAAGACTTTCCACCTGCATAGGTCCCATCAAGTCCATGTGGAGAAGTTCCAGCACTCTATATGTGGTGTCATGTTTGATCTTCTGATGTGACATCTTTGTCTGCTTTCCAATATGACATTCACCACATACTCTTCCTTCTTCAATCTTTAATTTTGGGATTCCTCTGACAGCTTCAACAAATATGATCCTCTTCATTCCTTTAAGATGCAGATGACCCAGTTTTTGATGCCATAGTTTCACTTCTTCTTCTTTAGCTAGAGCACATATTGATGAATAGCTAGTTTCTTGAGAAATCCACATATAGAAGTTGTCCTTAGACCTGACTCCTCTCATGATCACCTCATTTTTTGCATCAGTAATCAAGCATTCAGTTTTTGTAAAGTTCACATTTAGACCTTGATCGCACAGTTGAATGATGCTGATCAGGTTTGTAGTCAATCCTTTAACAAGCAGCACATTATCAAGGTTAGGAACTCCAGGACAATTCAACTTTCCAATCCCCTTGATTTCACCCTTTGCTCCATCACCAAAAGTTACATAGTTGGTGACATGAGGTTGGAAGTCAACCAGCAGGTTTTTTCTTCCAGTCATGTGTCTGGAGCATCCACTGTTAAAGTACCAATCTTCTTTGGCTGAGACTCTGAAGGAAGTGTGAGCTATCAAGTTAGTAGCATCAGCCCTAGGAACCCATTGTTTTCTGTTAGCAGGGATGTGTTGTTTGGGTCTAGGTTGATGAGTAGGACTAGGATAACCATACAACCTAAAGCAGAATGGTTTTATGTGACCAAATTTCCCACAGTAATGACATCTCCATCTTTGGTGTTTTCCTTTATGTTGTCTTCCCTTGTGATGTTGAGACACCTGATGTGACATCTTTGGTTTGCTATCAGTGGGACTACAATCAGGAGAAGATTCACTGAACCCTAGGCCAGTCATGTCTCCTGCCATCTTTCCAGTCTGGAGAATTTTGTCTAAGGTGTCAGATCTACTGTTTAGCATTCTGACATACTTCGTCATCTCATCCAGTTTGGAGTTCAGGAACACGGCTTCGATGTTCAACTTAGAAATGGTTTCTAAGTGTTCTGTCTTCTCATCCTCTAGTTGGGTTATCAGTTTCTTCTAATTCTCCACTTGTTGACACACTTTTTCACTTCTGAAACACAACTTCCTATAAGAAGTAGCTAATTCATCAAAGGTTAATTCATCATCACTAGAGTCTTCATCAAGATCCCATCTCCCAGTCAAGGAAGTCACAAGATTGGCAAACTCTCCTTCTGTTTCACTTTCAGAATTATCATCAGACCAAGTAGCAGCAAGACTCTTCTTCTGTTTCTTGAGGTAGGTCCCACATTCAACTCTAATGTGACCATACCCTTCACATTCATGGCACTGAATTCCTTTGCCCTGTTTGGATTTTTCTTTAGATTTTGTTCTTCTTCCAGCATCACTGGGCCTATTGATGTCAAATGAGTTATTCTTGACATTAGACTTTGACCTCACATCCATCCTCTTCAGAATTTTGTTGAATTGTCTTCCAAGTAATGCTAAATCATTTTCCATACCTTCATCAGTATCCTGACTACTTTCTTCTTTTTTTATCTTCAGTGTTTGACATAAAGGCTGTGCTTTTGAATTTCTTTTCAGATCCATCACTCATTCCCAACTCGAATGTTTGGAGGGATCCAATTAGCTCATCCACTCTCATCTTGAAGATATCTTGAGATTCTTCTATGGCTGTCACTTTCATGGCAAATCTCTTGGGAAGTGATCTGAGAGTTTTCCTCACAAGCTTTTCATCTGACATCTTCTTACCCAGGGCTCCTGAGGCATTAGAAACTTCAAGGATATTCATATGGAAGTCATGAATACTTTCATCTTCTTTCATCCTCAAATTCTCAAACTTAGTAGTAAGCAGCTGCAATCTAGACATCTTTACTCTAGAGGTACCTTCGTGAGTGGTTTTGAGAATATTCCAAGCGTCTTTAGCCACCTCACAATTATTCACCAGTCTGAAGATGTTCTTATCAACCCCATTGAATATAGCATTCAATGCTTTATAGTTTCCAAGAGCTAGTCCATCCTCCTCCTCGGTCCATTCTTCCTCAGGCTTCTTATCAGTTGTAACTTCTCATTCCTTTATAGTGAAGGGATGTTCCCAGCCTGTTAGAACAACTTTCCAAGCCTTATTATCCAACAATTTCAAGAAGGCTACCATCCGAGGTTTCCAGTAGTCATAGTTAGATCCATCCAGAATTGGTGGTCTATGTACAAATCCTCCGTCTCTATCCATAGTACCAGAAAATAACGTCCCAAGATCTCAACCAGAACTAGAGCAGGATGCCTGCTCTGATACCAAATGAAATTCTGGTATCAGATATGAGACGTCGAAGGTAATGTCACGACACTAATATCTAAACAACAAGTGAAATATAAACAAGATAAAAACAGAGAAACAATTGAACAAGCGACACAAGCAATTGTTAACCCAGTTCGGTGCAAACTCACCTATGTCTGGGGGCTACGAAGCCAGGAAGGAAATCCACTAAATAGAATTAGTTCAAAGACTCCCAGTAAACAACTTCAAGTTATAGTCTTTTCACCTAATCTCTATCCGTGTGACTTCTATCTAAGAACTCTTAGATATGAGACCTTACTCACTCCCCCTCAATCACAGTAGTGATACTAGAACAAATATAAAAAGAAAGAAGATACATTTCAAGGACACATACTTGATCTTGCTTAAAAGCTTCAATCAAGTAAACAAATACACTCGCACTTCAAAGCTTAGAGTGGACAAATTACAACACAAAACTCAGTCCAATTCATACATCAACAAGATGAATGAATGGCTCACAATTCACATGTTCACAGAAGACTAAAACCCTAAAACTCTCTCACTTCATCGTTCGTATCTTGTGTGTATAAAACAAGTTTTACATGGACTTTAAATAGAAGCTTTTTGAATGGGCCTGGGCAGCATGAAACCCTAATTCTATTTTAATTGCGTATCTCCTAAGAAACAACAGCTAATCATTCCTTTTTGGAAAATAGAACATTCTGGTTTTAAATAGAATTACTTCTTGAATAACGCATGAAATCTCCACATAAGCACACAAAGATTTGCATGAAAAGCGCCACAACAAAACACATAACATTCAGACTGAATATTCTGTTTGCACATATCTTAACATCGGGTCTGACATCTTGGCTAACTCCTGCACAACCATATTTAAACAACCTGTAGGAAGCTGATATCACATGTCAAGACAACACGCGTGACATCTTGTGATAACACTAAGTTTTACCAAAATTGATGCCAACTCATATAACCAACACATCATATCATGAAAAAGAGTGGTCATAGCTCTCTGGTACGTTGCACCAACATTCTTTAAATCGAAAGGCATCAGTCTATAACAGAATGTTCCCCAGGGTGTAATGAATATGGTCTTCTCCATATCCTTAGGTGCCATCTTGATATGATATTATCCGGAAAATCCGTCCATAAACGAAAAGACTTTGAATTTAGCTGTATTATCTACCAACATATCAATGTGTGGCAGAGGAAAATCATCTTTTGGACTCGCTTTATTCAAATCTATATAATCGACGCACATACAAACTTTTCCATCCTTCTTCGGAACAGGCACAATGTTGGCCACCCACTGCGGATACTCAGCAGTAACAAGGAAACCAGCATCAATCTGCTTTTGCACTTCTTCTTTGATCTTCACTGCCATATCAGGATGAGTCCTCCTCAATTTCTGCTTGACTGGCGGGCATTCTGGCTTCAACGATAATCTATGCTCCACAATCTCAGAATCCAAACCAGGCATGTCTCGATAGGACCAGGAAAATACATCTGAATACTCTCGAAGAAGATCAATCAACCCCTTCTTAGCTTCTGGACACAATCGAGATCCAATCTTGATTTCCTTCACATCATCCTCGGAACCCAAGTTTACTAACTCAATCTGCTCTTCAAACGACTGAATGGATTTTTCCTCATGCTTAAGTAGACGAGACAATTCATCAGACACTTCTTCGTCACTTTCTTCCTCAGTCTCAAACACAGGTAATTCAAAGTTTGGAGAAGGCGTAGGATCATTGTATTCAATGGGTTTAGAAACCAACCTGCATAATGATTTGATATTTTGTTTTTAGAGAAGTGAATTGTGACCATATATTATGCAAATGGATAATTATTATTTATTTATTTATGTTTTTTTTGTGATTACCATTTTCAGAAAAGCAAAAAGTAAAATAAAACATCATAGATGTGGATGAATAGAATTGTATTTTATTAATGATCAAATTGAAAGATACCTGACAATATTCACTTCTCCTTTAGGCATAGGAGAAGGATTTTCAAAATAATAAAATGATTACTTAGAGCGATGAACAATAATAAGAACGTCGACAACGATCCTATTGTTGCAAGCTTTTCCATGCCTCACTAAATTGGTGCAGTCTTCATCTTCATCTTCCTCAATCACTGTAGCTGAGTCTTGTTCATTACCATGGATGAACCCTCCTCTACATAAACTAGGTTTAATATCTTCAACTTTCACTACAAACGACCCTTGCTGAAATCCCAAACCAGCAAAATTCTTGTTCTCGGCGACCTCTATCATCCAGCCTCACTATTCAGAACTGCCATCTTCAACAATTTTCTGAGCATCTTTAAAAGAGGACATAGGTGCTCCAACTTTCTTCTCTTCAGTAATAGATAGAGCTTGGAAGAGAGTCCCGATCTCATCCTCAGCTTCAAGATACGAGAAAGACGATAAATGACTCACTAACAACGCTTTTTCTCCATCCACGATGACGAGCTTACCATTCTTCACAAATTTCAATTTCTGATGCAAAGTGAATGTAATAGCTCCCGCCTCATGTATCCATGGCCTTCCTAACAAACAGCTATAGGCCGGGTGGATATCCATTACCTGAAAAGTAATTTGGAAATCACTCGGACCTATCTTCAGTGGAAGGTCCACCTCACCAATAACGGTCTTATGAGAACCATCAAAAGCTTTGACGATCACACTACTGTACCTCATATGAGCGCTTTGATACGATAATCTGGACAAAGTTGACTTGGGGAGTACATTCAACGAAGAACCAGTATCAACCAACATATTTGACAATACATCCTCCTTACAATTCATCGATATGTGCAATGCTAGGTTGTGATTCCTACCCTCCTCGGGGAGTTCTTCATCACAAAAGCTTAAGTTGTTACATGAAGTAATGTTAGCCACAATATGGTCAAATTGATCCATAGTTATATCATGTTCCACATAAGCTTGCTCCAATACCTTTTGCAATGCTTCTCTATGCGCTTCAGAACTCATAAGTAGAGACAACACTGAAATCTTGGAAGGAGTCTGGAGCAGCTGCTCCACCACATTGAATTCACCTTTCTTGATTAATCGTAGTACCTCATCATCATCACTAGGCTTAAAATTGCTGGACTCACCAGAATGACACTTTTGAGCACTAACTGGATTTGCTACAGGTACCTCAACCTTCTTACCAACATCCTCTACATCCTTTGGGAAAACAGGACCAAAAACACGACCACTACGGGTCACCTTCACTATGTTGGCAATATTCACAACAAAATTAGTCGTAGGCAATGGGACCTTTTGACCATTCTCCACCATTGTTGCATTGTACTGATAAGGAACAGCTCTATCCGATGTATACGGGACTGGGCCCGCTAACCGTATCACTAACGGCGATACGGATCTGTTGCTACTGTTATGGCTACTGCTATTGAACTGAATTACCACCCGCTCAGGGGTCTTAAAGACTGGCACTATTACGTTGACATCATCTATATCCCTAGATTGCTGAATCTAGATTACATTCTCATCCATCAACTTCTGGATATCTCTCTTGACAACCGAAGACCCACGGAGGTTCACACTGCAGATTATACAACTGTCGTGGTCGTGTTCACAATCACTAATCGTACACAGGGTCTTGTGCATTTCCACCAAAGATCAACGAATACATCTCACATCAAACACTCGTAAACTTCCTGGACAACCGTCTACCATATTAACAGAGGGATTACCATGAGCAGGCAATGGGTTTGCTTTTACATTCGGTGCACCATCCTCAAAGGACACCATCCCACTCTTTACAAGCTTCTGGACCTCATATTTCAACGGGTAGCAATTCTCGATATCATGACCAGGAGCCCCTTGATGAAAGGCATAATGGAGTTCTGGCTTATATCACCATGGAAGTGGTTCTGGAATTTGTGGCGGATTTATTGGTTGGAGTAGGTTCTTGAGAACCAAAGACGAATATAACTCAACATATGACATAGGAATAAGGTCAAAATAGACCTTCTTCCTCTCAAAATTATGTTGTTGTTGTTGATTATTATTGGTGTTGTTGTTGTAGTTGTTTGTTCTTTGTTGTGGCTGTTGTTGACGTTGTTGTTGAACTGGCACTGATTGATTATTGGAAAATACTAGAATAACGGATGATACTTGATGATGATGTTGACGCGGTTGTAGATTTCTTCTAACATGAGGCCTCTTCTGCCTCCCTGCTGACACTGCATTGGTTTCACCTTTCTTTCTGGAGAACCCACTACCATACTTCTTTCTCGAAGATACCTCTTCCTTAGATAAACGTCCTTCACGGACACCTTCTTATAACCTCATCCCCATGTTTACCATTTCGGTAAAGTCACTGGGGACACTAGCAATTATTCGCTCGTAATAAAACGAACTCAGGGTCTTAAGGAAAATCTTGGTCATCTCTTTCTCTTCCAACAGAGGGTTGATCTGAGCGGCAAGCTCTCTCCACCTCTGGGCATACTCTTTGAACGTCTCCTTATCCTTCTGAGGCATCGACCTCAGTTGGTCCCTATCTGGCGCCATATCAACGTTGTACTTATACTGCTTCACAAAGGCTTCACCCAAATCATTAAATGTGTGAACACTCGCACTGTCCAATCCCATGTACCACCTCAAAGCGGCACCAGTCAGACTGTCCTGGAAGTAGTGAATCAATAATTGATCATTATAAATTTGCATCGACATTTTCCTGGCATACATGACGAGATGGCTAAGTGGACAGGTCTTTCCCTTATACTTTTCAAAGTCAGGGACTTTGAACTTCATCGGGATCTTGACAATCGACACTAGGCAGAGCTCAACAACACTCTTACCAAATAAATATTTTCCCCTCAAGGTCTTCAACTCCTTTTGCAGCTCAAGGAATTGGTACTTCATCTCATCCATCTTCTCATAAACATCCGGATCCTCAGACGGATCAGAATGGTAGATGGTGTCCTTAACACGAGGCAGAGTGTAAACAACTAGAGGTAACACAGACATGACCAGGCTAGATGCCAACATGGAAGCAAAAGTAGGCGCAAACCCTTCGGGCATAAAGTTCGGCGGTATTCCCCAGGGGAATCCGGAAGGCATAGCAGGCGTAAACTGAGTGGCATGCACGATTGAAGTAACAACCTCTGAAGTGACAGTCCTTTGAGGAGGAGGAGTTGCAGGCATTGGAGAAGATTGACTCTGAGCAGCTAGGACGGACTCCATCATGGCAGTCAAGCGGGCAATCTCGTCCTTCAACTCTCGGTTCTCTTGTTCCAAGTGTTCCATGATTCTCGGATGATTGGCACAGGTATTGTATTGATGAGTCAGCTTGGCTGAAGCACAGAAGAATAACCAATAAGACATCTGGCGGAAGAAAAACTTGTTGTGCAAATGATGCATGAGATGCAATGCTTTGATTGTTTTTATTTTTAAGGAACATGCTAATTTATTTACAAATATATAATAATAACAATTGTAACAATTTGATTGACCATGAAAATCTCTTTTATTCATATAAATTTGGAAGGATTACACTGAGTACAATTTCAGAAACCAAAATACAAATACAAGAGAAAAGGAGACTAATCATCCTAAGGATCCCCTAACAACGGTGTCAAATGATCTGGCAGCAGGTGCGTACTTCCTTCGAATGCGTCGGATCTCGGACTCAAAGGATGTCTTCATCTGAGCCTTCTCGAGGACAAGCTAATCAATAATCTTCTTCCAAGCACCGGAAGGCTGATGCATACTAGAGGAAGACGGACCCTTTGGTTCTCTCTATCTCTTCACTACTCGGTCTTTAAGAAGTTCAATAAGCACATTTTTGTCCTTAGACTCAAGCTGCACCTCCTCATGCTTTCTGCTCAAAGCATGGAACCACTCTTCCCACATATCCTTCTCTTACTTCATCTTGGCGAATGCGTCTTCCAACTCCATTACATCTTGGTTAGGGAGAGTTGATGGCTCAACCATAACCATATACATAGGTATCTCACAAGCATAAGACATCTTCAATTCCAAAGCTCTCTTCTTCACCCAAAGAGTGTAAGCTTCCAAAGCTACACAGTTGCGTGGACCAAGCTAGGATCTTCCTTTCCTATGCACATTATGCCAAGCATGCACAATCTTCTGCTTCAAATGTTGGGGATCTTTACCCTCTTGATAGAAAATATCTTCTAATTGAGTGTTATTAGGTTTATCTCTCAAGGGGAACCCAAGTGGACGACGAGCCAAATCAAGGTTGTAGTTAATACCTCCTTGTGTACCAATGAGAGGCACATTAGAGAATTCACCACAACTATCAATAATCTCCAAACTACCCAATGAAGAATCGTACCAAACTATATCATCATTAGTGAGAGATTTAAGTCTCTGAGACCACCATAGACATTGTTTGTTCTCCACAAAAGCAGGCGTCTGAGGCAAGTGCAAAATAAACCACTTGTACAGAAGAGGAACACAACACGCAATCGTTCCACCACCTTTAGAACTCCTTAGATGCAAAGAGAAATACATATCACCCAACAAAGCAGGCACAAGATTCCCAATCAAGAAGATTCTAATGCCGTTAACATCAACAAAACCATCGATGTTAGGGAGCAAAGCCAAACCATAGATGAGCAACACAAAGATAGCTTCGAAAGCATCCACACTACCAACTTGAGGAAAGACAATAGCTTTCCCAATAAGGAACTCAAAAGTCAACCAAAATATTCCTCCTTTCTTCATCCAATGAGCCTCAATCTCAGACTTCTTTAGAAGAAGAGCTTCAACTATAATATGCAATCTGGGAATCTCTTCCAATCCACTAAACGACACTTTGTTAGAAACAGGTATTCCCAAGAGATGGGCATACTCCTCCAACGTAGGCATAAGCTGATAATCAGGAAAAGTGAAGCAACGATAGATAGGATCATAAAACTGAACCAACACATTCAAAATTCCTTCAACTACATCAGCAGATAACACAGATAGAAGCCTCTCATGACGTTGTTTGAATTCCAAGGGATCTAGTACAAAGGATGATAGCTTCCTTAACTCTTTCAAATCCGGACATCTGAAACTGTACTTCTTAGTGTTCCTTCGTCCATAATCCATGGTCTGAAAATATTTGCAAATAAAACCTCAGTTCCTTGAAGTTATTTTTCGTGTGATGAATGTTATGATGCGCATGAATGCATGAATGCAACAATCACAAATAAGGGATCACACACAAGGCAAACAAAGGCAAGGGATGAATTAAGTCATTGTCAAGATCAATCATCCATTTTGGTGGATTATGCTTTTCACCTTATCAACACCCAAGTTCCATTGATATTGACAAGACTTGATTGGATCAACCAATAATCAAGGGTTTGTTGTGAGTCACGAGCATGGAGTCAGGTTAAGAACCATCCCAAAGGAGTGTAATAAGGATAGAACCTGTAGATCATGTTCTAAAAAGTTCCAAAAGTTTTAGTTCCATCTATCAAATATTACAGGTTAGGATGACTGACTCATCAACCCATAATATTCTCAAGAGAAACTCGTCTGAGTGTAGTATCGCGTAACAACTGTTATCAAGTCTACATCTGAACAGTCTCCGCACTACGTCTTAAATAAGGCCAAGATGGGTTAAATGTTCTACGGTCTTCAGCATCTCGGACCCCAAATCAGAGAAAGTAATGCCTAACAACAAATAACTTGTGTGACATTCATAACTCCAAAAGGGCCTCCACTGAGTAGATGGTTCTCAAGCCAACTTGTTAAGGACTACTCCACACAAGTTGAACATGACTATACCATCCTCCTATCTTAATTGTACTCAAGTTCGGATTAGAACTTTTCTCACCACTCAGAGATCACCAAACACAACAAGCAGATTATATCACAAAAAAAAATACAAACATCAGATATACAAATATATACACATAAAAAAGTAGGCTAAACCCACTGAGAACTACCCCCCAGCAGAGTCGACACATAATTTCTGTAGCGGTAATATCATGACCATTAAGCTATGAATAAACTTAACGTCAATAAAACCAGAGTCGTCACCGCGCTTTTATTGTTTCCAAAGGAAAAGGGAAAAGTACTAACACAACCCAAAGATAAGAAGTTTTCAAATCAAAACTAATAAAATGCCAGAGATTACAGGTAAGGGGGTTGGTTACACAGAGGGAAGGTGTTAGCACCCAAAGTGTCCTAGGTACTCATAGGGAGCCTTTTTTTATGTGTGTATGTGTATTGGCATAAAAGATGTTTGCAATAAATAGAGTGGGGAGATGAGAAAAGAATTCATTAATTTATATTTTTGTGTTTGACAAGACCTTCAGACTTGTGCCTACGTACCAACATAAAAATGAGGGATCAAAACCTCGTAGTTTGTGGTATCAATTTCAAAGTGAGTGAATTGTTTTAAACAAAAATTTAAGTTTGAAAGAGGCACAAAAGGCCTAAAAGAGTTTGAATGAGTGTTAGTTCTTTTTGTCTTTTGAAATTTTAAGTCAAGTATGGTTAAGTTTATTTACAAGTTTGATTAAGAAAGAGAAGTTAAAAACCGAGTGGCATAAGGCCAAAGTTTCTAATTTGCAATAAAGAGTCTAAGTTTAAAAATCATAAGCAAATAATATTTTGAAAAGGGGGAGAGATTTTAAATTTAAGAAATGGGAGAGATGAAGAGACTAATCCTAAGCAAGAATTTAAAATTTAAAAGTTGAAAAGATCTGACCGGTGGGATACGATCCAATCGACAAGAGTGTGTCGCACCTCGAAAAATTAGAACACGACTTTAAGCGAAGCGCGATTGCACGCTCGCATTGATGGACTGAACAGAGTAGCCACCGAACTTTATTTATTCCTAAAAAAGAAAGGGGAAATATCGATAAAACCCAAGAAAGAACGACAATGATTATGGTCGTCGCAACCAATATCAGGGTTCGGGAGTCGGTTACGCAAGGGGAAGGTATTAGCACCCCTCACGTCCGTTGTATTCAACGGGAACCGTTTAGTTAGTTTTGTTTTGAATGTTAGCTTATGTTAGTTTGAATTGAAAGAAAAAATGTCACATGTTGAAAATTAGTATGAGGATTAATTGGAATTTGTTAGTACTGCAAAGTTAATTAGTATGAAAATTAGCATGAGGATTAATTGGAATTTGAATTGTTAGTTGGAAATCGGTTTTGAAATGTTTATTTGAAATGGTCTTTGCAGGTCCATGGTAGGTTGAAGCTTGGTATTGGCATGCTTGGAAAGAGGAATTAGAAATTATGACAATGTTTTGAGCATGTAACCTATGGTTGGAATTGGTTTCTAACTTTTAATTTTTGTGATTTGGATGGAATCGTATTATAAAGTCAGTGAATTGTATTGAATGGTTGAATGTGATGAATGATATAATTTGAAATTATTATGGAAAGTTTATTTATGAATGTTTGAATATTAAGATTTGGAATTTGAATGAAATTGAAATTGAATAGTTATGGAAAATTTCTATTGAGATTTGCATTATGATTGGAATTACTGGTTTGAACCAAAATTGGGAACTAACTGTGATTGAAAAATTATTGGACATCATTGTTAAATATGAATTTAAACATGAATGTGGATTGATGAAAAGTTAAGATTTTGAGTGTCATACATTGACTTAAAGTCTAGAAATGGTGTAGTGGATTTTGATGGACATGGTTGTTAAAAGGGTTAATGGGTAAATGGATATTTGGTTATAAAAATGGATATGGATTTTAGAAATAATCCAAGACTAATCTAAATGTCAATTTAAAATCAAAAACCAATAAAACCAATTAAAATCAAATTAATCTATAATTTGTTAAAATTAATTTGATATCAATTCTAACATTTAGTTGAAAATTAAAATCAATTAGAGTTTGAATCATTAGTAAAAAAAACAATTAAGATTAAATTGAAATTTGAAATTAGACTTAATTTGAAATTAAAATCAAATTGAAAATTAAAAAGTCAAATCACTTAAATTAGAATCCATTTTGTAATTAAAAGCACCATGATCGAAAAGGCCTAGATAATGACCAATGTTTATCAAAATCGAGACAATATGGATTTGGGAATGGACGGTTGACTTTGGTCAACTAATTGACAAGAAAGTCAACGATTGACCTCAGACGTGAATTAGGGTTTATATTAAAAATGAATGCATGATGCATAGTGGATGAATGCAGATGGATCTAAAATCGGGGTATGACAGTTGCCCCTATTTAAACATCTTCCACCAGAGGAAAATCAAACAACACTTTTCATTGGATCGCAGTGGGGGATGGTTAAATACCATGGAGACCCAGATTTTGATCTTGAAAAATGCAAATGCTATGATATGATACGCATGGATACAAGACTTTCTTTTTTGTAATTTTTATCTGCTAGGGATATGGTGAACCCTTAACAGGAGACGCTACTAGGCAGACCAATCTGTGGGGAATGCTGATGGTCCACAGGGAGACAGACAAATGGTAAAAAACAACTTGCTGGGGAAAACAATCCTGCTGGAGAGTCAGACACACACCGGGGAGTACTCAAAGTGAAATTTGATAAACGATACTTAGAATACAAGAGATTTTGGTAGTGAGTTCACATATGACTTACTAAACTCGAATATGAAAAATTTCTACAACAGGTTCATACATGACCTGACAACAACGAAACAATCATAGAGAACGATTCTTCAAAACAAGTTCATACATGACCTGGTAATACTGGAATAAAGCTCAACAACAGGTTCATATATGACCTGACAATGCTGGGGAATATCAAGAACCTGGTAATATTGGAATAAAGCTCAACAACAGGTTCATATATGACCTGATAACACTGAAATAATCATAGAGAAAGACTCTTCAAAACAGGTTCATACATGACCTGACACTGGAATAAAGCTCAACAACAGGTTCATATCTGACCTGACAATGCTGAAACAATCATAGAGCAAGACTCTTCAAAACAGGTTCATACATGACCTGACACTTGAATAAAGCATCTGATAGTTCTGGAGATTTCTCATAAGAAATTCATCCGATCAAAGATTTTGGAGATTCCTAATAGGGAATTTATGCAAAACAAAGATAAGCAGGAGTCTTCTTATAAGTAGATCATCCGTGCAAAAAAGGCTATGATGATTCTTTATAAAGAAATCAAACAAAACCAACATCATTGGAGTTTTCTAACACGAAAAACCTCCAAGCTTCTGGGAATTCCTCAAGATGATAAGTCATACATGACTTTCACGGAACCATCAGGAAAGACAGGGTAAGTAAACTCTCTGTACGTGCCAACAACAATTGGACTTTGACTGTAAGCAATGGGTTACAACCAGCTTTTAACAAATTTTGCCAACAACAATTGGACTTGAAATGATGTTGGTGACAACCAAAATTCAGATACCAATTACAATTGTACTTACAAATAGACTGACAGTGATGCCAACGACGATTTGAACTTCTGAAATGAAACTAGTGACAACTGGTCTACGGGTCAAGGGATAACAATCAACAACGGGACCAAAGGGGCTACATATGAGTACAAAGTATACTTTGAACCATGCGTGATTTGTTTTGTTATTTTATGCATGATATATGAATGATCATGATATGCAATGCTGACAATAGGCAGACTGGGAGTTTGTAGGGACTGTTTTACGGGGATTCTGATTCCTCAACACCAATAACTCAAACCCATACAATTAACAGGCGTATCCAGAGGAGAATCTATCATGATTGACAGTTATAAATAACCAAAGGTCCACCTTTCCAGAGGATTAATAAGTTGTGTTCCATGGAGATTTTTGTTAGTAATTTATGCAACCTTGAGACTTTAGGGAAAACAAAAGATTTTCCTTTGATTTTCACATATATCAAAGTAATTTTGTTCCTTTTACTAAATTTCAAAATTTTCAAGTTTCAAAATTTCATTATTAACAAATAAATTACACTTTGCATAACAAAGAAGGACATAGAAAAACACAATTAGCAATGATTAACAGACAAAACTTGTATTTTATTCAAGAATGGTATCACACAAATGGCGTAGCTCCATAGAGTGTTACAATTTTTGGAAAATGGCAATAAGGAAAGGTTTACATTGAATTTAGTGGCCACTAACATCCCTAATAGATATGACTCTCCCAAAACCGCGCTTCTAAGGGGAGTAACTGGATTGATCTTCCGCCTCAGATTCTTCGGTGTTAATCAGTAACAACTGATGCAGTTTATCCCTTGTGCCCCTAACTTTTGCCTGGATCGCCCTTTCGGGTTTTCAATCCACCGGGACGCTCCTTTTTTCCTAAGTCGCCTTTTCAGGTTTTCAACTTAGCGAGCTACCATTTTTTTATTCATCCCTAACTTTTGCCTGGACCGCCCTTTCAGGTTTTCAGTCCACCGGGATACCCTTTTTTTTTTGTTGCCTAAATTTCCCTTTTAGGTTTTCGATTTAGCGGGTTTTTATTAGGCATAGTATTTTTTAACTGCATCAGAGTTCACGGGGTGTGAGAGCTCTTCATCATCCATAGTTGTGAGAACCAAGGCGCCTCCGGAGAAAGCTTTCTTCACAACATATGGGCCTTCATAATTGGGATTCCACTTCCCGCGTGAGTCCTTGTGTATTGGCAAGATCTTCTTAAGCACAAGGTCTCCTTCTCTGAATTCCCGAACACGTACTTTCTTGTCAAAAGCCCTTTTAAGCCGTTTTTGGTATAACTGTCCATGGCACAAAGAAGTCATTCGCTTATCATCTATGAGGTTTAATTGATCAAATCTATTTTGAATCCACTCAGCCTATTCTAGCTTGGTCTCCATCAAGATTCTCATTGAAGGTATCTCCACTTCAATTGGGAGAACTGCTTCCATCCCATATACCAAAGAGAATGGGGTTGCCTCTGTTGAAGTGCGGACGGAAGTCCGGTATCCATGCAGTGCAAAGGGTAGCATTTCGTGCCAATCTTTATATATTTTTACCATTTTTTGCAGGATCTTCTTGATGTTTTTATTAGCGGCCTCAACAGCGCCATTCATCTTTGGACAATATGGTGAAGAGTTATGGTGCTCAATCTTGAAGCTCTCGCATAATTCTTTCATGGTCTTATTGTTCAGATTCGTCCCATTATCTGTGATGATCCGGCTTGGAATTCCATAACGGCAAATGATCTCTTTCTTGAGGAACCGTGCAACCACTTCTTTTGTCACATTATCGTAAGAGGCAGCTTCTACCCATTTGGTAAAGTAATCAATGGCAACCAGGATGAAGCGGTGACCATTGGAAGCTTTAGGCTTGATGGCGCCAATCATGTCGATGCCCCACATTGAGAAAGGCCAAGGTGACGTCAAAACATTTAGTAGGGTCGGAGGCACGTGTACCTGGTCGACATAGATTTGGCATTTATGACATTTTCTAGCATAATTGAAGCAATCGGATTCCATGGTCAACCAGTAATAACCAGCTCTCAAAATCTTCTTGGCCATGGCATGTCCGTTGGCATGAGTTCCAAAGGATCCTTCATGAATCTCCTTGATCAACAGGTCCGCTTCACGTCCATCCACGCATCTGAGCAGAATCATGTCGTGGTTCCTCTTGTATAACACACCATTGCTTAAGAAGAATTTGGATTCTAATTTCCTTAATGTTTTCTTGTCAAGGGATGTTGCATCTGTTGGATATTCTTGATTTTTCAAAAAGCATTTGATGTCGTGAAACCAGGGCTTACCATCGGCTTCCTCTTCAACCGATTAGCAGTAGGCAGGCTCAACTTTCCGCTCGATTTGAATGAGAGGTACTTCATTATGGAATCTAACTTGGTACATTGAAGCCAACATAGCTAGAGCATCAGCAATTTGATTCTCAGTTCTCGGGATATGACGAAAAGTGATTTCGTCAAAGTATTTTATTAGTTCTATGACATAGGCACGATAGGGGATCAACTTTGTGTCACGGGTCTCCCATTCGCCCATGTCTGGTATATCACCAAGGCTGAGTCTCCACATACTTCGAGGATTTTGATTCGGAGATCAATTGCTGCTTCAATGCCTAGGATGCACGCTTCATATTCTGCTATATTATTCGTGCAATCAAAACACAACCTTGCTGTGAAAGGAGTGTATCCACCATTCGGATTCAATAGAACAACTCCTACGCCATGCCCCATGTAATTGGAGGAACCATCGAACATGAGCTTCCACCGAGATCCGGGTTCAAGTCCTTCATCAAGCCCTGGGATTTCACAATCTTTTACTACCATAATTTCTTCGTCAGGAAAGTCAAGTTTCAACGGCTGGTAGTCTTAAACGGGCTGGTTTGCCAGGTAATCAGACAACACACTTCCTTTGATGGCTTTCTGAGATACATATTGAATGTCATACTCAGATAGTAACATCTGCCAATGGGCGAGTCTTCCAGTCAAAGCAGGCTTTTCGAAGATATACTTTATTGGATCCATTTTTGAGATCAACAAGGTAGTGTGGCAAATCATGTATTGTCTTAGACGACGAGCGGCCCATGCTAAAGCACAACAAGTTTTCTCCAAGAGTGAATATCGGGTTTCACAATCGGTAAATCTCTTACTTAGATGATAGATGGCATGCTCCTTTCAACCGGTTTCGTCATGTTGTCCCAGCACACATCCCATTGACTTTTCAAGCACAGTTAAGTACATAAAAAGTGGTTTCCCCTGAACAGGTGGAATTAGAATAGGGGGCTCTTGCAGGTATTGTACGATTCTCTCAAAAGCCATTTGGAATTCAGAGTTCCATTCAACTGCTTGATCTCTTCTGAGCAATTTGAATATAGGTTCACACGTGGCAGTCATATGAGATATAAACCTGGAGATATAGTTCAAACGTCCCAGAAATCCTCTAACTTCTTTCTCTGTACGTGGAGCAGGCATTTCTTGTATTGCCCTAACCTTGTCTGGATCTACCTCAATTCCTCGTTGACTAACAATGAAACCAAGCAACTTTCCAGATCGGACACCGAAGGTGCATTTAGCAGGATTCAGCCGTAGCCGAAATTTCCAAAGAAGCTCAAATAGCTTTTGCAAGTGATCTATATGATCCTCTTCACTTTGGGATTTTGCAATCATGTCATCCACATAAACCTCGATCTCCTTGTGCATCATGTCATGGAAAAGAGCGACCATTGCTCTTTGGTAAGTTGCCCCAGCATTTTTGAGACCAAATGGCATTACCTTGTAGCAAAATGTTCCCCAAGGGGTGATGAATGTGGTCTTTTCCATGTGTTCCGGATCCATCTTAATTTGATTATAACCTGAGAATCCGTCCATGAAGGAGAAGACCGCGAACTTAGCAGTGTTGTCTACCAGAGTGTCAATATGTGGCAGGGGGAAATCGTCCTTTGGACTAGCTTTGTTTAAATCCCTATAATCAACGCACATCCTGACCTTGCCATCCTTCTTGGGTACAGGCACAATATTAGCTACCCATCGAGGGTATTTCGCAACTGCTAGAAAACCGGCATCAAATTGACATTTCACCTCATCACAAATCTTTAGAGCCATGTCGGGTCTTGCTCTTCGGAGCTTCTGCTTCACTGGCGGGCAATCTGGTTGTAGTGGTAGCTTGTGGACAACAATATCAGTATCTAAACCTGGCATATCCTGATACGACCAAGCAAATACATCTACATACTCTTGTAGCAACTTGATCAATCTTTCTTTGATGCTTGCCCCAAGTGTAGTCCCAACTTTGACCTCTTTCTTGTCTTCCTCGGTGCCAAGGTTGATCGTTTCCACTGGTTCTTGATGTGGCTGAAGGGCCTTTGACTCGTGCTCGAGCATCCTTTCCAATTCTTCAGGGAAATCACAATCTTCCTCACTCTCCTCTTCCGCTTGGTAGATGGGGAGTTCAAAGTTATAGGAAGTAGTGGGGTCACCAAATTCAACTGGTTTATTGATTATTCTGCATGTTTTTTAATGATGGTTTTTTAGAAAAATGGAAATAAAATGCAAAAGAAATAAAAATATTTCTGTAGTTGTTGAAAGGATTGCCATTTTAAGGAAAGAAAAACGAATGAATGAACGATAAGAATTTGAACAAAATGCTCTTTATTTGTCATAATGATTTTTGAAATTTAAAAGGGCCCTACAAATGATCCATTAGCCTTGGGCAGAGCTAAGGATTTTCAAAAACACAAAGGAAAACACAATTACTTTGACACAGGAAAAACTTCTGGAATCTCAACTGCTTCCCAATTTGTTAGGGCTGCTTCACACCGGTATATCAGGTTTGATGTTTCTCCATCTTTAGTGTCATCTTCCACTGCACCAACTTGATCTCCATGGATAAATCCTGTGCTCAGGAAAACTTCTTGTATGCTCCGCACACGGTCCTTTGCAGGGACCAGGGCTCCTCCATTAGCAGAAGGCTTGTACCCCAAACCAAAACGATCATTTTTCTCACTGACATTGATGACTTGCCCCTAACCTGCAGGGCCTCCACTTTCAACTGTTGATCTTGCACTATTCAAAGAGGCGAACGATAAACTGGTTTTCTCAATAGGATCCTTAACCTCTTCAAGTGTGGCATTGGATATTTCAAGTGCTTAAAAAGAGGTCTCTAAGGCATCCTCATCAGCCTCAATATAACGGAAAGAGGAGAGTTGACTGATGATAAAATCTTCTTCACCCGAAACAATGACGAGCTTGTCATCGACAACAAACTTCATCTTTTGATGCAAAGTAGAAGTTACTGCCCCAGCAGCATGTATCCATGGGCGTCCCAAAAGGCAGTTGTAAGCGAAATTTATGTCCATGACTTGGAAATTGATGGGGAATACATGCGGTCCGATCTGGATTGGTAGCTCTATCTCCCCAACTACTGTCCTTCGAGAACCATCAAATGCTTTTACCACAAGTGCACTAGGTTTCAATTCCGAACCTTGGTAAGATAATTTAGCAAGTGCCCTCTTTGGTAGAACATTGAGGGATGATCCAGTGTCAACTAAAACTCTGGCCAGAGCATCTTCTTGGCATTTTATGGATACATGTAAGGCGCGGTTGTGATTCTTCCCCTCCTTGGGTAGCTCTTCATTGCTGAAACTTAGAGTGTTGCAGGCTGTGATATTGGCGACCACCCCATCGAATTGGCCAACCGTTATATCTTGGGTAACATGAGCCTGAGCAAGCACTTTCAGTAGAGCCTCCCTATGAGCTTCAGAATTCAGAAGCAAAGACAAGATAGATATTTTTGACGGGGTCTGATGTAACTGATCAACTATCTTGTAGTCGGATTTCTTTATTATCCTTAGAAACTCACTCGCTTCATCTGCTTGCACTGTCGGCTGTGCCCCTCCATGCTCTGGGGTAGGATTTGCATTTGCAGCTTCCCTTGTTGGTTCTTGAGGGTTTACATTAATATTGGGAGTATAAATCCGACCATTGCGGATCATCCTGCTCGTCCCTGCGATGTTAGTGATGTCGGTGTCAACATTCTCCAAACCTTTCTTGCTTTCAGCAACTTTGGGTACTCCATCTACCACTGTTATGTCGTACTTCCAGGGTACCGCCTTGGTGCTCTTAAAAGGAAAGGGGGTAGGCATACAAACTACCACGGGTGATGGATGAACAACATCTTTTCTATGATAAGTTATCTCAAACGGTTTTGGTAAATTGAAAATGGGTTCAATGACTGAAACTTCCTCATTTGTTGTAGGACCACAACTTTGTAAAACACCTTGATCCATCAAGTTCTGAATGTCGTTTCGTACCACTTTACATCCCCTTGGATGAATGGCACTTTTTTCACAATTGTCGTGGCGTGTATTAATCAAACCAGCTCCCACCAATCTGGTATGAAGTGCTATCAACAGAGTTTTAACGTTTTCCACGTTTTTGATTACACAAACATCAGAAGCATCCTCGATGGCATTAACATCACCATGCGCCGGCAGAGGGTTATTTTTTACGTTGGGTCCAACATCTCGGAATGAAAGAATCTTCTTCTCAACCAGGTCTCGCACAATATGCTTCAAAGCATAACATCCCTCTAAATCATGCCCAGGGGCACCCTCATGGAAAGGACAATGGGCATCTGGATTGTACCATGGAGGTAAAGGATTTGGTGGAGGACCCAAAGGTCTGGGAGTCACCAACCCTTTTCGTAGTAACGATGGGTACAATTCAGTGTATGTCATAGGGATTGAGGCAAACGGAAGTCTACCTCTTTGTACTCTATTTGGATTTGGAGGATTCTGTGGACGGGGAGTCTGTGCCCTTGGCTGTTGATAAGCAGGTGGCGCAGGCGCTTGCTGGTATACTGGTGCTTGTTGAATAGGTTGATAGACAGGAGCTTGTGACTGGTTGAAATTTGGTGTGATAGCTGCCACATACGGTTGTTGAACATACTGCACTGGATAAGTTGGTTGTTGTTGAGCAAATTGATGTTGCTTCTTCCATGAACGACTCCTCCTTTGACTGGTTGACACTGCATTTGTCTCACCTTCTTTCTTTCTTTGGAAACTTCCGGGAAACGTTTTGGCATTATTACCAGACATTTCAGGGGTGGTTATCATTTTTTCATTCTTCAATCCAAGCTCAACCTTTATGCCCACGGCAACCAAGTCAGAGAAGCTTGCAGATACACTACTCACCATCCTTTCATAGAATATAGGTTTTACTGTATCCATGAACCAATCTGCTAACTCCTTCTCAGCAAGGGGTGGTTCGACTTGCGAAGCCACTTCCCTCCATCGTTGTGCATATTCCTTAAAAGACTCGTTATCTTTCTGGGACATGCTGAGCAATTGCCTCCTATCTGGGGCCATATCCATGTTATACTTATAATGTTGGATGAAAGCATCAGATAAGTCTTGGAAACAACGAATCCTACTTTGATCAAGGCTTAAGTACCACTTAGAGGGAGCACCCCTCAAGCTGTCTTGGAAGCAATGTATCATAAGTTTATCATCCTCTACGTGCGCTGCCATTTTTCGATAGTACATAATAAGGTGGCTTTTAGGACACGAGTGGCCCTCATACCTATCGAAATCTGGGGTCTTGAACTTTGCAGGAATCACAAGACCTAACACTAAGCACATCTCCTTAGCAGTAGCACCAAAAACTTGGTCACCTTCCATAGCCCTTAACCTTTTTTCAAGAATCTGGAAATTCTCTTTCATCCCTCTTATGTCTTCCTGCCTTTCATCATCTTCGTCTGAAAAGTCTGGAGCATGCTGTTGATCCTCAAAGTAAGGTTGCACATGTGCACGAACGAGAGGTGGTGCGAACGTGTGGACCACTGGATGAGTTTCATTGATAGTTGGTAGAGGAGCCGTCTGCTGAGTGGATTGTGCGAAACCAGGGGCGCCTTCGACTGGAGGTGTGAAACCGGGAGGTAAACCATAGGCTAGCCAAGTGGTTGGTACTGTCCTTGCAGGTTGGGGTTCAATCGTGGGACCGACAATTTCTGAAACGACCGTCGTTTGGGTGTCCAACTTTGCCCTGATGACCTGTAGTATCTCCATGACTTGACCCATGTTTCCTTGTATGTCTTCGAGTTCTGAGCTTACTCGCTCCAATTCTTGTTCTTGGTCCGTCATTCTTCGACGAGCGCTGGCTCTGGTGTTGTAGTGGTGTTGAGGACTCAGTGTGTAACAACTGATAGAGAAAACGGAATGAGTTTTTTATTTATTTATATGGAGAATGCATGAATGTATGTATGAATGCGTTTTATGTTTATTTATTTTTAGGGATTCTTATAAACTTCGCAGTTGTTGAGCACGTACTTTGAAAGTAATATGAACAGAAAACAATAGTCAGAAGCCGATTCAAAAATTCAATACCCATTCATTCAATGAAACCAAAAAGTACGAAGTACACAGTCAAAGTGGGTACAAAACATTAAGCCAAATACAAAAATTGGAAATAATACGAAGCAAACAACTTAAAGAGTCCTCTTAACAACTCGCTCACTGTGCGCCTTCAATTCTTCTTTGAACCTTCGAATCATCCTTTCACAAAGAAAAACAAGGTCACGAGCCGAAGGATGAGTGTTATTTTCATCCATGTCCTCTAGAGCATTTTCTAATTTCCATGGTAAGTCTATGGCCACGACATTACAAAACTCTATGAGGTTAGCCAACTTCGTGCGGTATGCATCAAGACTTGGCTGCATAAGGTTGATGGTGCATTCATACTCATCCAATATCTCATTCAAATGCTTCCTATGATTTAGCCAATCCATGCTTTGGCTCTTCAGAGACTCATATTGTTCCTTCCAATAACTAGCTAGCTCCTTGTTAGTATTCACCTCATCACACTTCTCTTCCCAGGCTTTAGGACATATTTGAGAGGTTCTTTGGACTTGTTCCTTAAGACGTCTTTCACGTACCACTTCAGCTTCGGAGCTTTGAAGTTGCTTCTTCAGTTCTTGTATTTGGGCTTCAAGCTCCTCCCTTACCTCCTTCTTTTGCTTAGTGGCTAGGTCCCACCAACGCTTCCACTCTTGTCCATCTCTTTTAGCCTTAGCTAACTCATCACGGAGTGAACCTAATCCACTATCAGCCTGATCCAGGCACTCCAAGACTCTTTCCTTGAGATATTGCTCAATTCTGTTCTTCTTACGACTCTCCTTCAAAAGTTCCTTCCTTTGGTTACTCTTCCTTTTGAGAATCATATTTTTCCCAGTTTCTTTGTAGAGTTCAGATTGCAGATCATCTTTCTCCTTTCCAAGTTTAGCTACCATGGCTCGAAGTTCTTCCACCTCTTCAAGAGAAACAGGGACTGGTTCTGGTGAGGTAGACCTTAGAGGAATCTCTATATAAAAAGGGAGCTTCACAACTTTGATCCTCTCCGAGAGCCATTGCTGATAAGGAACCCTTGCTGCATCATTCTTCTTTACTATTTATGTTCCTTTGGTATGCACCTTTTCCCAAGATCGAATGATCTTACGAAGGAGAAAAGGATCATTGGTTCCCATATCATTCAAAACCATCTCTTCTAACTCTTTATCATCGGGCTTCCCACGCATAGGGTATCCAAACTGTCGCAAAGCTAACATGGGGTTGTAGCTGATGCAACCTTTAGATCCTATTAGTGGTACATTTGGGAAACTACCACAACTGATAATGATTTCTTCAACATTCAGCTTGTGTCGGTACCAAATGATATCCTTACTAGACAAAGACACCAGAGTTCTTGCCCACTCCCCACTGGACATCTCACTAATGTGAGCATCAGGCTTAAACACATATGAGATAAGCCAATTATAGAGCAATGGAAGGCAACATATCAGCATTCCATTCTTCCTTTGATGTCGAGTATGAAAAGTATGGAAAGTGTCAGCTAGTAGTGGAGGAACCAAACTTTGTTTATCCTTCCAAACGGCCCAAAAGATACTTATGGCAGCTGAATCTATAAAACCTTCATGGGTTGGGAACAATACTAGCCCATATATGAGAAGAGCTAACATATTTGCCAATGCATCCCAATGATGTATCTCAAACAACCTTTCTGCTTCTTCTTCTAGGTAAGCCCTCCAAAAACCAAAGAGATTCTCCCTTTTCTTCCAATTAGCCAATGCATCAGATATGGGGATGTGGAGTGCAAGGGCTAGCATCTCTACCTCAGGTACCTGACCAATCCTATTATACGGTGTCCTTCCTTTCATAGAAAATCCCAAGAGCCGGTCGAATTCCTTCAAGGTTGGAGTCAACTGAAAGTCTTGGAATAAGAAACTTCGAAGCGGAGGATCATAGAACTGAGCTAAAGCAGTGATGGCTGGTGTTTGAACATCTACTGAGAGAAGATCCAAGATGTGGCCAAACTTTCCTTGCAAAGTAACCTTGAAGCAGGCAGGAAGTTCATTCAGAAGTCTTGATATGTTGGCAGTATCTGGCATTTTGGCTTTGAATGGTAATGCTTTCCTTCTTTCTGAACCCATTACGAACTTTTTGTGCTTAGCAACTGTGTGTTCAAAGATTCCCTGAAAACAAAATTTTGTATGAGTGTCATGATGTTATGCAAATGATCATGAATGCATGGTATTTGGTTTTGGGATAAGGTAACTTAAAACACCCTATTTGGTAGGCTTCTTAATAGATAGTTCTAAGTTGGTTACCCATAAACCCACTCACAGGATAGTTTCTACGTTTTTGATAAGGTTCCCAGAGTCATGGACCATAATCGTATCAACATCATGCAACAGGCTAGCCGCTTTATGACAAGAGTGACGAAAGGTCTCTTCTGAGCGGGGTTTTCATGTTGGGTGCAACAAGGAGAGGCCCTTGGAGTCCAACATTACGCAACTACCAAAGCAGGAACTGGTTCTAAGAGGGGCTCCTAGAGTCATGGACCCTTCATGAATTAACGTCATGTAACAGGCTAGCTGTATTATAACGAGATCTACAAACAGGTCTACTCTAGGGGAGTCTTCATGCTAGACACGCAAGTAGTGGCCCTTGGGGACTAACACTACACAACTTCCAATTCTAAACTTATGTGTTCTCTCTTCTTTTTCCAAAGCTCGGGTGTAGAGCTTTATTCATGATATCAAAATCCCAACACCCACACATAGATATATATACAGATATAAAAATGCGATAAAACAGAGATAAAGAAAGCATATAACAAAGGAAGAAAAATAAACAAATAAAGCTAACACACATACACAAACCTAACTAAACTAGGGTTGACTCACTTAGGGATCTTTCGATTACTCCCCAGCAGAGTCGCCATCTGTCGCACCTCGAAAAATGAGAACACGACTTTAAGCGAAGCGCGATCACACGCTCGCATTGATGGACTGAACAGAGTCGCCACCGAACTTTATTTATTCCTAAAAAGGAAAGGGGAAATATAGGTAAAACCCAAGAAAGAACGACAATGATTATGGTCGTCGCAACCAATATCAGGGTTCGGGAGTGACTTACGCAAGGGGAAGGTATTAGCACCCTCACGTCCGTTGTATTCAACGGGAACCGTTTAGTTAGTTTCGTTTTGAATGTTAGCTTATGTTAGTTTGAATTGAAAGAAAAAATGTCACATGTTGAAAATTAGTATGAGGATTAATTGGAATTTGTCAGTACTGCAAAGTTAATTAGTATGAAAATTAGCATGAGGATTAATTGGAATTTGAATTGTTAGTTGGAAATCGGTTTTGAAATGTTTATTTGAAATGGTCTTTGCAAGTCCATGGTAGGTTGAAGCTTGGTATTGGCATGCTTGGAAAGAGGAATTAGAAATTATGACAATGTTTTGAGCATGTAACCTATGGTTGGAATTGGTTTCTAACTTTTAATTTTTGTGATTTGGATGGAATCGTATTATAAAGAAAGTGAATTGTATTGAATGGTTGAATGTGATGAATGATATAATTTGAAATTATTATGGAAAGTTTATTTATGAATGTTTGAATATTAAGATTTGGAATTTGAATGAAATTGAAATTTAATAGTTATGGAAAATTTCTATTGAGATTTGCATTATGATTGGAATTACTGGTTTGAACCAAAATTGGGAACTAATTGTGATTGAAAAGTTATTGGACATCATTGTTAAATATGAATTTAAACATGAATGTGGATTGATGAAAAGTTAAGATTTTGAGTGTCATACATTGACTTAAAGTCTAGAAATCGTGTGGTGGATTTTGATGGACATGGTTGTTAAAAGGGTTAATGGATAAATGGATATTTGGTTATAAAAATGGATATGGATTTTAGAAATAATCCAAGACTAATCTAAATGTCAATTTAAAATCAAAAACCAATAAAACCAATTAAAATCAAATTAATCTATAATTTGTTAAAATTAATTTGATATCAATTCTAACATTCATTTGAAAACTAAATCAATTAGAGTTTGAATCATTAGTAAAAAAAACAATTAAGATTAAATTGAAATTTGAAATTAGACTTAATTTGAAATTAAAATCAAATTGAAAATTAAAAAGTCAAATAACTTAAATTAGAATCCATTTTGTAATTAAAAGCACCATGATCGAAAAGGCCTAGATAATGACCAATGTTTATCAAAATCGAGATAATATGGATTTGGGAATGGACGGTTGACTTTGGTCAACTAATTGACCATAAAGTCAACGATTGACCTCAGACGTGAATTAGGGTTTATATTAAAATGAATGCATGATGCATAGTGGATGAATGCAGATGGATCTAAAATCGGGGTATGACAGAGTGTCATATAGAAACCCACTTTTCCTTTGGACTTTAAAATCAAGCAATATCAATAAGCAAGTAAGATGAAGAGCAAGGCATCAAATAAAGATAGCTACATCCAAGCTAGCAACTCCATAGTCTTCTTCATAATCTTCCCCATGTATCAAATGACATACTCCTCGAATGGCTCAGAATAAGGCATTAGACACAGGGTCAAAGTAACATTTACATCAAGACCATGTAGTAGATGAACTCAAAAGGGATCTCAATACTTGCATTATATGAAAGTTCAATTCACTATGGCCTGGCTTAAGAAAGTTGGCATTGGCCAAGTCCTTTTGCATAGGCAATGCCGCCTAATTCTAAGTCCAAGTCTCATATCAAATCCAACAGTCCGCACAAACATTTTTTTAAGGGTTTTTGTTGTTATTATGTACATTAAGGTCCTAAAACCACAAACACAAACAAGGTACAAGACAAGTATATACAATCACAATATATTAACAACATATGACTCAAAATAAACAAGTTAAATGATATGTATAATGACAAATGATAAATGGCTTGAATTTAAAGTGCATAAGGTAAATAACTTGAAATTAAAAGTTAGTCAAATGTTAGTTGATTAGGTGTTAGTATTGTTTTTGCTTTTCAGTTGTTTAAGTAATTCTTTAGAGAACACTCAACCCTCTATTCACAAGCATGGATCCTTGAACCAAGACATCTTCCAAAGGAAGGAAAAAAGGCCAAGTTTCCACACAATACCATGAAAGGGGGGAGACTTACAATCTCACTTACTAGAATGCTATGCTTTTTGATCAAAATTTAGCGCTATGTTAAGCAATCGTAATTGAAATTATGTAGAAGTCACAAGTATCTGAGGTTGGGCAATAGAAATTTTAGTGTTAATGCATGTTAGAGATATGGTATAATGAACCATACTCCTAAAACATACCACACTTAAAATAAAATGGCAAAAGGGTGGACCTAGTCTCATTCATACTTGTATTGGTTTATCAACCAATTAGCCTTAGGATATAAAGATATCATAGGTCAATGGAATGAATGGGATAGAAGGGGATTGAAGATGAAGAGGGAGGGGAAATGAGACAAACACAAATTGGACAAGGGAAGGATTTTATCAAATTAAAATCATTCATTCATTTTGGGAGATGGAATGTACATTCCATCAATCCCCTAAATCCAATGATTTTAATCCAACAAAGTCAAATCAACCTTGACTAAGGCCCAAACACATTATTCAAACTTCACAAGTCAATAAAAATAGCTCAACACAATTTATTCACAATTAAACAAATAAACATCAATTAAAAAATG
The DNA here is from genome assembly GCF_024323335.1 of Lathyrus oleraceus. NCBI lineage: Eukaryota > Viridiplantae > Streptophyta > Magnoliopsida > Fabales > Fabaceae > Lathyrus > Lathyrus oleraceus. The sequence goes on from NC_066582.1 coordinate 208,166,608, forward strand.
CATTAAATTAAATTATGTTTGATCAAAAACCTAAAACCTCTTCAAAACACCAAACAAATGGCCAAGAGATTTATCATAGGTCAAACAAGGTCAAAGGACCTTGGAGAAAAAATTTCATTATTTTTGGAGATGCAAAAGTATTTTTAAACAATTAAAAATATGCACAAAAACAATTAAATCATGAAAAATATTAATACTGATCCAAAAAATAATTTTTATTTAGAAAATGAAAGAGAAAAATATTTGAATTTTTTTGGTGAAAGTCCCATATTTTTTGGATCAATATTAAAATTAATATGAATTAATAAAAATAAAGCAATTAAAATGAAAATCAGAAATTACAAAAATACGTGGACCATCTGATCTTCCTCATTAATTGAGGTGGCAGATCAGATGGTCTCTAGTGCGCGTTCCATGTGGTCTTGAGCCAACAACGCTGCACATGTGGTAATCAAAATTGACGCCTAAGATTAAAACAAAATGATTGGATCGTGTGGTTCAGAGACACGCCAACACATCCCCGGAGCCAGAGCTCCGGTCTTCTTCTCTGGTGGAACTCACCGGACGGGTCCACCTTCAACCATCACCAAAATGAAAAAGGAGGACATGAATTTAAAGAAAAAATGCTCAAGAGCTCGAATCTGGCCTCAATTTTGTCTAACTCCAAGTATATAGAAAGATACAGGGAGTTGAATTTTGAGGATCATGATCTGATTTGCTTCGATTTGACCTCAAAGCAACTCAATATTGTTTCCTACATTGGTAGGACTTCAAACAACCAAAAATCAACAAGAATAGTGGAGAATTGAGTGAGAATCGAAGAGATGAAAAATTCTGAAAATCACCTTCACTGCAGCTTAAGATTGGCACGATCTTGCTCTCAATTATGCTTGGCCTTGCTTCAGATGTTTGATGGAATAGAAATGGATCAAGGAAAGGGATGGACTCTTGGAGTTTCAATCTCAAAAACAGTAGGATATTCAAACTCGATTTTCAAAGAAAATATTCAAGCTTATCCTTTAACGGTGTGGGTTTAGGGTTACTGATTCAAAGCTTGCGCGCCAGAGCCTTCAAGTCTGAGCAAGAGAGCTTCTATTTATAGCCAAGGAGATTGATAATTGCACACTTCCATTTTTGGCCAAAGTTGAAAATCTCACTTGCATGCTTGCATGGGCGTGTGATAGGCCCATCAAATGATGCACTTAGGTCCAAAATTGTGTGTAAGCAATGCTGAAATCATGTTGACAAGCCATGCACTTGTGTATGAAAAGTGAAACTTCAAATTATCCAAACGGTCCTTCCACTTTAAGCCATGCGCAAGTCATTCATACTTTGTCCAAATGAGATGATTTTGGACTTTTTAGAAAGGTTACATCAAGAGGAAAAACTTTCATGTTGAACACTTTTTCATTTGAATCTTGGATAATGATGAATTTTGATGTTGAAGTTTGGAAAATCAAATATATCAAAAATATTTCTAAGTACCAAGCCATATGTTCACTTCTTCCACCTTGAATAAATTTTTCTATGGGTTTCAAATGAGAAAGGTTCCTTCATCAAAGTTGTATCTCTTTCAAATCCCTTAAATTTGGTCACAAATTTGACCTCATTTGGATTTGGCATTAAGGAGTTATGCATTTTAGAAGTTGAGGAAAATCACTTGTTCAATGGTATTGATCCAAAATGACCTATAATGTTTCCTCTTGGCACATGCATTTTCAAGTTTAATTTGCACTTCCTTAAAACATAAAAGTTGAAGTATACATATTGAATTTGATCATGGAATTTGAATGGCTTTCATCTCATACAAAATGAGCAAGTTATGATCTTGGGAAGTTGACCTCCAAATTAGGGTTTAGACAAAATGACCTATAATCCTTCACCATAAAAAATGACTTTCCAAGTAAAATTAGATCTAGACCTCAACATGAAAGTTGTTTGTAATATAATTTAGAGTAAAGTTTCTCTTGGAATCATTTTCATATGACAAAAATTGTAGGAGATAAGGTCTAGGGAACCCTAGTTTTGACCAGTTGAAATCCTCTGGTCAACCACCATGGACCAACTTGCTAGCTTGATATTCTCTTGACTTTTGGGACTCATGGAGGATCATATATGCATAAGATGGTGTAATGTGAAGTTTCCCTTGAAATGTTTGATCAATTGTTAAAGAAACTTGTTGAAGAAGTCACATAAGATACCCACATGAATTAGGGTTTCCAAGGCAAACCAACTCCAAACTCTTGATGATTTCTTGATCAAAATAACATGTGAAGATTATGGGGATTCTATATGACACTTAGAGCCAAATTAAACGAATTCTTGATTGAGTTTCTTGCAATGAGGGTCTCAAACCCTAGATATGAGTCTGATAGAGCATATGTGAGCATGTACACTACCTACAAAAACAATAAACTATGCATTGACATATTTTTGGTATTTTGGTTAGTAAATAATGAAAAACAAAGTACGATACAATCAAAAGTGCTTGGTGATCTCTCCCAATGCAAACCCAATGAATGAGGGGTAAGGAGAATGCCAAGGTGTGATCCCAATGCCAATGCATATGATGAGATAACACGAGGGATCTTAGGGTCTTATAGAAGTCACGGCCCTAGCGGAATGAATCCACGGCCTTCCAAGCAAACAACTATAATTTGGATTGGTGTCCATAACCTGAAAAGTAATTTCAAACACATGTGGACCAATTAAGATTGACAGCTCCACTTCCTTTATGACGATCCTCCTCGATCCATCAAATGACTTGATAATTAATGCGCTTGGCCTTATCTCATCCCCTTGATATGCCAACTTAGCGAGCGTCCTCTTAGGTAAAACATTCAGAGAGGAGCTAGTGTTCATAAGGACTCTTGCTAGGGTATCTTTTTGGCATTTCACAGATATGTGTAAAGCATGGTTATGGTTTTGGCCATCCTTCGTCAAATCTTCTCTACTGAAGCTGAAATGGTTGCATGCTGTAATGTTGGCAATGACCCCATCAAATTGATCAATAGTAATGTCATGTGTGACATGAGCCTGAGCTAACAATTTCTGCAAGGCACACCTATGAGTTGGAGAACTCATGAGAAGAGACAAAATGGATATCTTTGAAGGAGTTTGATGCAGCTGATCAATAATATTGTAATCACTCTTCTTGATAATCCTCAGAAATTCAGTATCTTCATCAGTTAAGATGACCCCTTTGCCTTTGTCAATAACAGTGGTGGTGGTTTCTTTCGGTGGAATTGGTGGAGCCAAGTTGAACTGAGGGGTATAAATGCGACCACTGCGGGTTATTCTACTTCGCACTACTATATCAGTGCTTGCAATATTCATACCTTCTTTCTGCCCTACTTTCTCAGACCTTTGGTTAACCGCAGTCATATCATACTTCCAAGGATCTGCTTTAGTATTCTCAAAAGGAAAAGAACTAGGCCTTTGGACAACCACTGGCTTAGGCATATTGAAGACTGGTCAACTGATTTTGGAATGTTGAAAATTGGCAGAAAAATAGTAGAATCTGGAACGTTGAATATTGGCTCTGGCATGTTAAAGACTGGTGTTGTAGTACTTGACTCAGGTAGATTGAAGATGGGTTCAATCACTGCTACCTCATACTTTTTCATACGACTGCTTACTTTTAACACACCTTGGTTAATCAATTCTTGAATATCCTTTCGGACCATTTCACATCCTTTAAGACCAATAGTACATTCTTCACAACTCTTGTGGCAATTCTTCAACAAACCTGCCTCCACTAACTTTGCATGAAAATCTCTGAGCGGAGTCTTGATTTTTCTTGCATCAAGAATCACACTTTCATCAGGCTCATCATCAATAGCATTCACAGACCCATGAGTGGGCAAAGGATTATTTTTGACATTCGGACCGGTATCCCTGAATGAAAGAATCTTTTTCTCAATCAATTCCCTCACAATATGTTTTAAGGGATAACAACCTTCCAAATCATTCCCTGGGGCGCCTTCATGGAACGAACAATGTGTATTAGGATTGTAATATGGTGGGAGAGGATCTGGTGGAGGCCCCAAAGGTCTTGGAACAACTGACCCTTTCTTCAATAATGACAGATATAATTCAATGTAAAACATAGGAATATGAGGAATCATAGGTTTTCCACCTTGTCTTCTATTTTGAAATGGAGCATTTTGGCGCGGAGATGGAGTCCGTTGTTGATAAGTTGGAGCGTTGGGCAATTGTTGACAAGTCATGGTGATCAAGAAAAATTAAAGTATCAACTTGAAACCTTTTTATTATATATATTAATGATGAGTTGATTTTATTTCAGAAATTGGAAAATGACACTAACTCATCATCTTGTTTCTCGTGCTCTTGCATGTTTCTTTCAATTTCTTTTCAATTTTTTTCTCAAACTTCCAACATCCATAACTCTCTCAATTTCCATGAAATTAAAAACCGTAAGAACCTAAATTGCTCTATTTTTAGCAAGAAATCTAATGATATCATTATCTCATCCTAAAAATCAATGTAAAAAGCATGCCAAGGAAAAAACCAGAACATCACTTTTAATTTTCAAACAATAAAATCTCAATGCATGAGCATGGTATAATGCATACAGTAGCAAACATACAACAAACACACTATGTACTACATTTTTACTTCAATAAATATTCAAGAATGATACATGCACACGAGTTTTCAAGTGTAAGTGCACTTACCTATTGGAGAAAGTCCAATGGTTCTTCTTAGCTACTACGGAGATAAGAGAGAGATTCTAACAACCTTGTTGATCCTTGAGGATAGTGTTTGAACAATGAGAATGGCCAAAAACAAATTGTATTATCTCACACAAATGTTCTTGCAAAATGAAGAAGTGAAATGGTGAATGATAAAATAGAGGATACATAACTTGTTCAAGTGATTAAACAAGCTCTAAATGGTGTCTAGAGATGATTTGTGGTGTTTTTTAAGAAGATACACGTGGGAAATAATTTTGGTTAGAGAACTTGCAAAAGTAGTGTGTTTTTGCAAATTCTAATGGAATGGAAGTTTGATGAAGTGTTGAGGGATAATTGTTGTGTGCTTTAAGGATTAAGGGATCCCTCTATTTATAGGGGGAAAATGGGAATTGGAACTGGTTAGAAACAAAAGTTGTGAAGTTATGGTTTTGGTTGAGAATGAATGAGAAGTTTGCATGAATTGTGGAGTTTTAAGGAGTTTGTCATGTTTCCCTAGCCTCTACAAGGTTGCTTCTGATCACTTATGATTTTTTGTAATCTTTAGGGACAAGTCTCAAGGGTGAAAGAGTGATTTATTGGCATACATGTTGATTTATCAAAGTAGTAATGCGGCCTTTTGCAAATTCATCCATAAATGGTATAATGCAATGGACAAAACCTCAATTCTTTGTGTAATGAACTTAGGATTCATATAAACATCTGATTATGGAGAGATTTATACACAAGAGGACCTTCAATAAAGATATCTTCACATTTGAAATGGCTTTCCTCAAAGAATTCATCATGAACATGACTTGAAATTCAAGTTTGGAACCCTAAGTTCCCATTTTCGAAACTCATAGCTCATGCATGGGAAAAAATATACTTGTACTTTTGGAAAGTCCCCAGACATGCTCTACAACTTTCATGTTAATATAGAATGACATGGCCCCGGACATGTTCTCAAGTTGAAAAGCCCCAGACATGCTCTTCAACTTGAGACACCAAATTTATGGCCTCATAACTCAAAATCCTTGCACTTTTAGCGAATCAACCCTATAGGAAAAATTTGAAGTATGGAACAAGAGATTTCATTTGTGATTTGGATCCAAGAAAATGGCTGCTTAGATTGGAAGTTATGGCTTGAGAAAGTAGTGCACTTGAACATGAAATTTGGATACTTAGTGATATTTTCAATGTTTTCAAGATTGCCCTTTTTGTATGTAACCTCATTTATCTTGATTTTTCTTGATCAAATTCATCAAGTAAACATATAATCATGAAATTTAACTTGAGAAGTTCATATTTGATCATAAATCTCAAAAGTCAAAGGTTTAACTGTGCAGTGCATTGATTGTGTATCAAATGAATTTGAATTTCTTGATCTTCAATGAATTCAAACTCTTGAGCCAATTGAACACCATGGATGGACTCTAAGGATGTACTTGAGTGTGTTGAGTCATGTCTCAAGGCTTGAGATCATGTCTTGATTAAAATTCTCAGATGAAATTGAATGTTGCTGAGAAACCCTAACTGGTGAGCCAAATGAAAATGAAGCTTGATGCACTTGTGATTAGGCCACAATACACTTATTTGTTGATGGATAGAGATCTATTTAGTGTATGAGAAATTGATTTATTGATGATCAATCCAAAACATTGACGGATCAATCCTTTGAGCTCTTTGAGGGAAACCCTAATTCACAGATGAAATAAAACGGGCATATCTTGATCTTGAGGTTAGCTATGCAAGAATAATGTCTAGTATGCAAATGATTATGAAATATAGGGGTAAAATTTGGGGTTTGACAGTATCCATTACCCCCCGTCCTTTTGCGTTGTCTCCGGTACATCAGTGTCTCTCATGCCTCTATCATAATGGCATCTAGGACCTATTTCGCATCAGACTCATCAAGAAAGATATCTTCGTCAATACCTGTCTGCGCAATATCCACTATGCGATTGAATGTAGGCAAGACATAATGAGCATGATCTAACTGTGACTGGTCCTCCTCTAGTATCTCCTGATGAGTTGGCCTCAGTGGATCTCCTAGAGCAGCCTGCACCATATACGGATGTGACACCCTGAAGAACCACCTGATGTACCTGTTGATGTAGCTCCAATCGCTCTCAGTTATGGTACTCTGTGCCTACTCCGATACCAGATGACTAAGATACTCATAAAACATGCCATCCATCTCTCTACGTGTCATAGTAGGAGAAATAGAGACAACAAGGTGTCTGTGAATAGTCTGAGTGTAGCCGAACTGCTGCATGATGCGCTCAGGCAGATGAGGAAATATGAGAAATGATCCACAAGCCAACCATCCATAGTATAATATTATTTCGTCAAATGGACGCATCTCACGATGATCGACATAGCTGTTGAAGTGCATATCCTCGATAACCAAGCGGTTAAGATACATTATGAACGACTCTATCGCCTGGTTCCCTCTGAGTAGGGAAATGCAAAAGCACACATCATATCCTCAATGTAAGTTAGTACACACGACCAACTGGAGATGCGCGGGAAGTGCTGGAGGATCCAAGCCTGAAAAATGTTAGAAGACACAAATCATCATCTGTAAGGGCGTTGCAAAAATTAATTGAAAATGACACATAAACATTAAAATACCAATCAATATTATCATCAGTAGTGTGATGTTGCCTGTGACCTACTGCATCTTCCACCTATAGCTCTGATAACTTCGAGTACAAGTATACCAAATAAGCGGGCCACATTTATACTCATGGATCCGATCGAAGTCTTTGAAGTACCGTAGGTAGATCACATTTGTATAAGTGACACTCTTGTGCACAAAAATAGTTGTGACAATCAAATATAGCATGTATGCTCTCATAGCATATGCTATATGGGGCTTCACCTGCTCGTCATCGCCTATAGCCTCTTCAGCTCCAAGGATCTAAATATGTAAATATTTTTTTCAGGTATTCAAACCTAGCATGGCATCCTCTAGTTTTTGCAAACTCCCTCATGACATCCTCTGGGTCAACTCCTGAATAGTTTACCATCATCTCGAGGGCCCCGTCTCTGCTAATCCTCCCATGATCTAGAAGTTTTTCCCTGATCAAAAGATACAACAAACTAAACACATTGTCGAGTATGATAGACATCTCACTAAGTGATAAGTGAAATGACAAGGTCTTGATGTGCCATATCTTTATGAATGCATTAAGAATCTTGTGGTTGATCGTAATATAACCGATCATGCACAAGTCCTTCATCTCAGATAGGGATAAAGCTTCCTAAAACCACTCCTCATGTGGCTGAAGCAAGCCAGTAATCTTCTTCACATGGTTAATAAACTTCAGTGGATCACGGTTATCCATAAAAATAAATCAAAGTCATAAACTTGTAATATAATAATAAATGTAAATTAAAAAGAATGAATCCAACTAATGTTACCTCTCCGTCCCAGATATGTCTGACATTATGGTCTGGGTACAGAGACAACATTGACAACTCTACATGGCCTCTTCCAAATTCCTGAGGTGGCTCTAGCTCATTATCCTCACCAGCCTCACCAGCCTCACCATTCGGAGATGGAAATGGCTCAACAACCTCATCAACCAGAGGTGGCATTGGCTCAGAAGCATCATCATTCGGAGGTGGCACTAACTCAGAAGCCACATCAGCCGGATGTGGCACCGATGACTTGGGTACCTCTGGTGCTTGAATAGGTGAAACCTGTCGCCTGTGGGAGGATGGAGGTTGTGATGCGTCGGTAGGTGAAACCCGTCTCCTACGAGAAGAAGAATATGTATAATCATAAGCCGTAGAAATAGATGCCTCCACATGGCTAAAGTGAACAGGAGCCTCTGAAAACTAACTATTCTCCCTCTACACTAATGCGTGTTATGCAATCCTCTTGTGCCTTAGTCTATCGTCTTTACCAGTCATAATGCATGTAAGTAATTTAGACAATTGGTACAAGCAACAATAAAATCAATAAAAGCAAAATAAATAAATTAAAATAGATTGATAATTTACGGAGATGCATCTCCGAGTAATGTGAATCCAAACATTGAGAAATTTCGGAGATGCATCTCCAGAAACTTTTGCAACTCTTCACGTCCTTCAATGGCGGCAATGCAGACATACAAACCCCAAAATAATGGTTTGTTAATTATTTTCAACCAACAAACATGTGTTACAATATGTATAAACTACCATTCATGCAATTTCTACTCATTTCTTACCTAAATCATCAATTTTCACTAATTTACACAAAAACTAAAACAACTCTTCAAAACATCAAAAACTTACAAATTTATACTTTACTTAAGTGTTGGATTATGTCTTTGATGTACTTGATATTGATTTAAGAACCTTTGAGCTTGATTGTTTGATTTTCGACTTGGTTGATGATTTTTTTTAGAGTTTGAGAGTATTTTATGTGTTTTTAGAAATGAGGAAGGAGAAAGGTTCTTGCGCATTTTTAGCTCCAATATCATCCGGAGATGCATCTCCAAAATACTTTTGAAGATGCATCTCCAAAGTTTTTTAACCCTAACTCAGAATTTTATGTACTCAGGGTGCATTCGGAGATGCATCTCCGGAAACTGGGGGCATTTTTTTATTTTCACGTGGTGCCTTAGTAATATATAAGGTGCATTAAGAAATTCCCTTTTATTTTGTCTCAGAAGATTTGAGTTCTATGTTAGTTATTGTCGTAATATGTTTAGAATTGCTTGATGCATGTCCCTTAGATCTTGAGCATTTAACTTTCTACCCCCTCTTTTGTACCTGACACCCCTACATAATTTCATAATTTCAAAAGTACGCCTGCTAAAGATTTGAATCAAATTTGCATACAAAATTTCCTGTTGGCAATTCAAAAATTCCGATACCACTAAAATTTTCGGTATACTGAAATTTTTAAGCTTTTCGCGAGTTTGCAATTTTACTGGTATTTTTAAAAATTACCATGTTTTATTGGAAATTTCAACCAAAGGGAAATTTCCTGTAGTTCAATTTTATAAGATTTTAAACGGTTATGATTTTGCCGACAGTTTTGGAAGGCTATAATTGCACTGACTATTTTGTGTGGTCGAAAATGAATTCAAAGTTGTATAAATAAGGGTCTCCTGTTGTTGAGAAAAACATCTCAAAATGCATCTTCCTCAATGTTTGATTAAGACAGAAGTGTACTTCAATAGAGCTGCACCTCATATAGAGTTTCGGCTTCCGGATGGCACCACATCTCTAGCCGCGTTGACATTCAAGTTGAATGAATTATTGCCTGATACAGATAACATAAAGGTGAGAAAGATCAATTTTTATGAAGATTGAATTGATACTAATGGAAGGGTGAAATACAATCTTATAGAGTTAAAGACTGATGAAGATTTAACACTTATCGCCTGATGTCGTATGCTAACTAAGGGGCCGATCGAGTTAGATGCGAAAATTTCAAGATCCGTCGAAGACATAATTAAGAGGATGAAATGTCCAAAATCATCTGGTAGTGTGTAGGTTTTATTATTTATTATTGTTTTCTTAATTTATGTAATAGTCTGTCTAAGTCATGTAACCCTTTGTCAAATGTTAAATTATGTTCATCATACATCAATGAAAGATCCAAAACATTATCTAATAAAAAGTGTTGTGCAGATGTCAGAGTAATGTTACACATAAAATTAATAATAATGTCTAAATAGGTCCCACACGGGCTATGTGTGCTTCCCGCGATAATCTAGTAAAAATATCACAATCTATGTTTACCAAACCCATGAGATTATCCATAATAACTGCAATCATCTGTAGGCGTTGCTGGTCATCTGCATCAGCTGAAGGTGGCGGCGGCAGAGACATGTCATTAGCAAGTACCCCAACATCGGAAGGCCCAATATCATTCGTATGATCAACGGGTGGGATTATGCGAGGGTGTGATACGGTGAGGTACCACTCCAGGTAACCATCCTCACACTGTGAGTCGTGTTGAACCCTCACTACTCTATCTCTAATGGCACGACTAAAGTTAATGATGTTACTCTGAAACTACCTGTCAATGCCCGTAGATGGAATATCCAGAACTGGTCGTGGGATGCTCTGGACATAACCGTACTATTGCAGACACCTCTCAGGTAAGTGTCTAGCGACTAAGGTCTCCCACCACATATAACCAGAATATAAAGAAGACTCATCAAACTTACGGTGTACTCTGTGACCTGTGTATGGTGTCCATATGACATCATCTACAGTCAGCACACCAAGCCTCCTTTTGTACTCTGCAACACCACCGGAATGTGCCTTATTGGACATCCATCTCCTTGCCTATGGAGCCCCTACAAGGGAATGTTGCACCCTCATGTCACATACGAATGTGAGCTCCACTATTAAACTCAAACTCCTCAGTAACTCCCAAATCTCGTACAACCATCATACATGCAAGTGACTGGCTAATAACAGGAGTCGTGAAGAATCTACTTACGATGGGGAGATGGACCAATGAGGAGACATCATCTAGAGTGATAGTCATCTCTCCAAATGAAAGATGAAAGGAAGATTTCTCATTGTGCCATCGCTCAACAAAAGCAGTAAGAAGTGGAGCATCGAGTATGGTAAGTGAGCAGTCGGCAAATGCGAGGAGACCAAAATCATGTACAATTCTCCTGATCTGCTCAGGAATCGGAGTCTTGGGGAAGCTCTTCATATTCGAATCGTGGGATGTCATCTTCAGCGTGTGACGGTCCTGTAACAAACAGAGTTTAAAAAATTATCAATTATCTTTCAACATATCATGGATAATTAATAAATAAATTAAAATTAAACATAAAATATATATATGTCTCCCTACCATAATCGGTATGCCACATGGTCAGGATACTCGGTAAGCACCGATTGGTCAATGGGTCCTCCAGGGAACTCTCCATCAGTGTGTAATGACAGTACTGTCAAAGCAGAAGTCGTAACCTCTTTATCAACAGTAGCAGAAGGGACCGGATCTATGACAACCACCTTATCAGCAACTGGGACATTTGTCTGGACCATCTCATATGCCACCTCATCATCAACCTCAACAACAACATGTATGCCATTTGTCTTGTCTGATCTCACCGCTCGGCGTCGGGTGCTATGGGGTGCGTGAAATTGCCCCTGCTCAGCCAACCATTTCTGCTGTAAACCGATTGGAACTACTCGTCCAACCCGTAGCTGGGAAGACTCAGCCTCAACAATCCTAGCCTGGGTTGACGCTCTATTTGTGGCCTTGCTTGGAATGGTGCCACCATTTCCTCTATATTTCATTGCAAAAACAAATAAAAAACATATCAGTAAATTCTAGAAATTTTGAAATTTCACACATTTCATCGGAAATTCTGAAAATTCCGTGAAAAATCCAATTTACTTGAACTACCGAAATTTCAGAAATTTTAGTGAAAAATGTATATGAAAATACAGGGAATTCTGAAAATTTTGGAAAAAATAAAACAAAATATCTGAATTTCTGAAATTCCCGATACAAATTCAAAGGAATTTTACGAAAAATTTGAAATTTCCGAAAAAAACTTTTTCTATTTAGAATTTTTTATTGAGATTTTGAAATTTCAAATATCTCTGAATTTTTTAAGATTTGTGCAAATTTTGAATAGATTTTAAAAATGAATGAAATTTTTGCAAGGATAACATAATCAATTCATTGAGTTTGAGGGGTGTGTGTGTGTGTACGGGACTTGTACAATTGAGGGAGGGGGTTATAAGTTAAATGCTCTTAGATCTTGCATATGATGTATATAAGTCGTTGTTATTCTGGCTTAGTTTAATTTAGATGTTATTTGAGCTTACCACACAATTTTTCTATCACGTTACAAGGAAAGTTTAACCCGACACTTTTAAATTCATATTCAGCACCCCATATTTTTCAAATATAAAAAATATTTATCTTATTTTTTAACTAATCACACACTAAAAAATTATCATGCACAAAAAAATCTGGTAGATTATACGAAAAATCTAGTATGCTTTTTTTATTGGACTTTTTAAAAATATACATAAAATATATGTGTCAAGTACAACTGATGGAGGGGGTTATAAGTTAAATGCTCTTGGATCTTGCATATGATATATGATGTAGATAAGTCATTGTTATTCGGGGGCTTAGTTTAATTTAAATGTTATTTGAGCTTACCACACAATTTTTCTATCATGTTATAAGGAGAGTTTTACCCGGCACTTTTAAATTCATATTTGGCACCCCATATTTTTTAAATATAAAAAATACTTATCTTATTTTTTAACTAATTACACGTTAAAAAATTCTCATACACAAAAAAATATGGTAGATTATACGAAAAATATAGTATGCTTTTTTTATTGGATTTTTTTAAAATATACATAAAATGCATAAAATTCATATAATCTAAAATGTGTAAAAAAATCTGCATATAATGTATTTCTGCATCAAATTCTATAATAAATTTTGCGCGTAAAAATAAAATACTTTAAATAATATAAAAAACTTTTTTTTACTGTATTTTTTATAAAAAATATGGTAATAATGCAGAAAATTATTAGATATTTTTTAAAAATTTAGTAAAAATGCATTAAATTAGGCATCAGTCTTTTAAATATTCGCAAAAATGTGCAATGACATATAGTCCAAAAAATACAGAAAAATTTGTAGGTAACGTATTTCTGCAGCGAATTTCAGGCAAAAAATCAACATTTTAAATATTATTAAAAAAATGCTTTTTTTTACCATATTTTTTAAATAATCCAACACCCATTTCATATTATCGAATATTTTGAAAAATTGGATAAAAACGCATAAAATTAGGTATTGATCTTTTAAAAATTTGGAAAAAAATACGTAAAATTCATATAATCGAAAATAGTAGAAAAATCCATAGATAATGTATTTCCCTAACGAATTTCGCAGGTAAACTTAAAATATTATAAAAAAGGTTTTTATCGGATCCTTTAAATAATTCAGAATTCCCACATATATTACCAGATATTTTGAAACATCGGGTAAGTTTTATTGGGATGAATCCACAATGCAATAGAATAATCCAACAACACAATCTCTCCCAAATATCAAATGCAACGACAATTAACAAAATACACCATACAATACAACATAATTTTAGCGTGAGAAAACCTCTATTAACTAGGAGTAAATAACCACTAGACTCGTAAGCCACTTAATATCTCCACTATAAACAACAATGGATACAATCAAGGTTCTGTCTAAAACTAGTTAGAGGCATACGCCAACATCATCAAGATCTACAATCAATCTTGGAATACAACAAGAATCAAGAGATAAAATCAACCAAAACAATCACAAAACTGCACCTTAGACAAAGACTCGAAAGACAAGTCTAGAAAGGTAAAAATCTGATCTCCCTTGTTCATAATGCACCTCTATGACCCGACAGTTGGATTGTGATAAAACTCCGATCTCGTGGAACTGATCTGTGATGAATTGAGGTTGCGGGAATTTCACTCTTCTCTCAGTTTTTCTTTTATTATTTCTCACCATATGAACTGTTAACCTAATACTTTTTGTTGCATAATAACAAAGGCTTACGCACACGGGCTACTAACCCACATTCATTTGGGCCACTCCAAAAAGGAGGGATTACCCAACAAACTCCCCCGACCAACTAGTTGGAGGGCAACACTAATCCATCTACTATGCGATAAAACTCAAACTTTCCCCTAGGCAACACATTCATCAACATATCCGAACTATTCTCATCCATGTAAATCTTCTCAAGCTCGATTAACTTGGAATCTAATGCATCACAAATCCAATGATAATGAACATCAATATGCTTCGACCTCGAGAGAAAGTGTAGTGGGGTATTCGTTACCTTATGATTTATTGACTAAATCAAAAGTAAACATACAATTCGAGTCGCCATCGCACTTTTATTTATCCAAAGGAAAGGTTAAAAAGCGAACAAAAACCAAGTAAGAAGTTTTATCAAATCAAAAACTAATAAAAATGTCAGAGATCTAGGTAATGGGGTTGGTTATGAAATGGGAAGGTTTAAGCACCCAAAACATCCTTAGTACTCTAAGGGAGCCCTTTTTGCAAATGTGTGTTGTAGGTTTGTATTTGTGAAAATATGTGCAAACAAGATTGGAGGGATGAGAAGAGAATAGATTATATTTACAATTTTGTTGTTTGAATGGATGAACCCATTGCCTACGTACCATCACAAAGGTAGGATCAAAACCTCGTAGTTCGGGGTAAAAATATCAAAAGATTAGTGAATTAATTTGATCAAAAGCCTTAAGGTCTTTTGTTATCAAAGGGAGAAAACTCAACCTAAACCAACAATCCACCATGTGAGGAGAACTTCCACATACTAGTGAGGGGTTAACCCTATAATATGTATGAAAGACTTATAGTCCAATCACTAAGGATAAGGTGAGGTTTACGTCAACCACTATGATAACTCACACCTATGACTAATGTTTATAAAAAAAAGTTTTAACAAAAGTGGCCATTGGAACCACAAAAATAACTTGAACTGAGTTGTATTTATAAGTTAGAAGTATTTACAAAAATGAAATCAAAGTATGATTAAGATTCATTCACAATGAGTATTTATGAAAAGATATTTGAAAAGTCAAAGGCCTAAGGCCCAGGTTTCTAGTTTGAAAACAATGTCAAAGTTTGCACAAAATGAGTTTGGCTTGGGTTAGAGTGGAGAGAAGAAGAGAAGGGCTAGTCCTAAAGCATACAAAGATTGGTGAATTGATTTGATCAAAAGCCTTAAGGTCTTTTGTTATCAAAGGGAGAAAACTCAACCTAAACCAACAATCCACCATGTGAGGAGAACTTAACATACTAGTGAGGGGTTAACCCTATAATAAGTATGGAATACTTATAGTCTAATCACTAAGGATAAGGTGAGGTTTACATCAACCACTATGATAACTCAGACCTATGACTAATGTTTATGAAGAAGGTTTTTAACAAAAGTGGCCATTGGAACCACAAAAACAACTTGAAGTGAGTTGTATTTACAAGTTAGGAGTATTCACAAAATGAAGTCAAAGTTGAATTAAGGTTCATTCACAATGAGTATTAATGAAAAGATTTTGAAAAGTCAAAGGCATAAGGCCTAGGTTTCTAATTTGAAAACAATGTCAAAGTTTGCACAAAAAGAGTTTGGCTTGGGCTAGAGTGGAGAGAAGAAGAGAAGGGCTAGTCCTAAAGCATACAAAGATGAGATAAGAGATAAAACCCTTGGAGTTCCTTTTCTTGAAATTATAGAGATGATTCAAGATGCTCCTTTCCTTTGGACTTAGCAAGCAACAAGCAATCAAAACAAATATACATTCAAGCTCCTATGATCTCCATTTGGCTTGTCTCTCTTAACTTGGCTATTCATGACAATGGTCCTTCTTACCATCTCAAGAGGGAATCCCTATCACGCAAGAGCAAACATCAAAAAGTTCACAACACAATAAGAGGAATGGACAAAGCATGAGTTTAGATTAGGGGTCCTTTGAAGTCAACTTTAAGATTTAGCATTCTAAAGGCATGAGGCCTAGTTTCTCTTCAACAAGTTTAGCATTCTAAAGGCATGAGGCCTAGTTGCTCTTGAACTCCTTTAAGCATACGTAAGGTCCTAATTCTAAGTCCTTTCTCCTTTTTGCATTGGGTTCACACAAACAAAGACAAAACAAACACAAAGCAACAATATATACAATAATGAGCTCAAATGAGCAAAAGGAAAATGACATAAACATAAAATATGAGCTCAAGTGAGCAAAGTGAAAAAGCAATATGAATAAATGAGCAAGAAATAAAGTTTATTAAAGTAAATTGCAAGAAATTAAATGCTCAAATTAAAGTTAGTAATTAATGGTTATGTTAGTGTGTCATAAGATAATTTAGCGCTATGTTAAGCAATCGTAAGTGGACTAATGTAGTAGTCACACCTATATGAGGCCGGTCAATAAAACTATAGGCAAATAAACACAAGTTAGAGATCATGACTAGTAAGCCAAGCTCTTAAAACTTGCCATGCCAAAAGAAAAGAGGAAGGCCTTGTATGGACTTTAGGCTTTTTGCTTGACCAAGAAGCAACCTATCTTGGACACAAAGCAACTCACTTGATCTTGGATCAAGTTAAGTTTGATTTGGATCAAAGAAGGTTAAGCGTCTCATTTGTCAAGATTAACCATAAGACATTAACTCATTGGCCAAAATAAAAAGAAGAAAGATGAAAATGAAAATGAAATGGAAAGATAATTCAAATGTCAAACACAATTGGTCAAAAGTGAACCAAATCATCATCAACCAATGGTAAACATAAGAGAAATGAAGATTAGAAGTCAACAACTCAAATATATTTTTTTGGTATTTTTTGGAATTAAAATAAATGCAAAATTAAAATGGACAAAATATGGTCAAACCTCAAATTCAATTCAAATTAACTTCAACAAGTCCAATTAAATTCTCATATGTCTAACATGGTCAAACAAGGTTTGACAAAATTTCTCAACAATTTTTTAAAACAGAAACTATTTTAAAACAATTAAAAACTATGAAAAATAACACAAATGAATTAAAATCTCAAATAAATCTCAAATCAATTAAGAAATTGATGAGACTATTTTTCATTGACTTATCGTGACCCTTATGTGTTAAGAAAATATTTTTGGATTTTTCAGATATCAAAAAGTATTTAAAATGAATTAAAAACTATTAAAAACAAAATAATTCACAAAAAATATTAAAAAAAGTCACAAAAATAATTAAAAATCAAAATATGAAACTAGATTTTTCAAGAAAATTTTTGGTGTTGGTCTCATATTTTTGTGACTTCAAATAAAATATTTATGAGTTTTTGAAAATAAAAGGAAATAAATGAAATTAAAACAGAAAATAGAAAATAGGAAAAATGCGCTGCCATTGGATTTGTTTCATTAATTGACGTGGCGTTATCACACGGTCCAGAAGCGTTGATGCACCATGTTCCAAAGTCAAGCGCGCAACGAACGTATTTAAAACAAGTCAACATGATCAAAGGCTGAGATTATAACGTTTAAGCCAGATCTGAAGGACAAGAAGCATCCACGTGGGGATGGTGGTGGAAACCACCATCTTCTCCGGCCAGAGAACCAACTCTGGCCACCACGCGCAGGGTTTCAAAAGTTAACAAAAATGAACAAGCAAGGTATCAAAATGAAGCTGGGGTGATGTACATCACCCCTGTAACCTTGGATCTTCCTCAATGTTTCTATTTAGAGAGAAACAAGAGGTTGAAGATCATGGTGTTTGATCTGAAATGTCATGGTTCATGAAATTAAGACCACCACTGGCCTGGCTCTTGCTTGAGGACTTCAGAAAACAGTTCAAACTCAAGCAATTCACATTATATAGCAAGATCCAGATCAAACAAGTTTGGTGATATACCTCTGAAATGCAACTTTGAACAGCACGATCCTTCCAATCTTGTGATCCAATTTTGATCTGGAGATGTAATGATGATGCAAGGCTAACGAATTAAGACTTGAAGATCAACTAAGGATGTTGAAATTCAAGCTTGAAATTGAGAAATGAAAATTGAAATTCCTTTGAGTGAGGGTGAGGTTTCAATTCAGCAGAGTTTCAGATCTCCTTCAGGTTGGTTTTTGAATGAGGAAGCACTTCTATTTATAGCTGAACTTGATGCAAGGAGGTGTAATGCTCGTGTGCATGAATTTTGGATCCTCCATGCATGGGCCTGTACAGGCGCATGTGAGGCCCAAAAATAGATGGAAATGAATGCTGAGATCATTTTAAAGTGAATTGGATGTGCACAAGGCCTGACATTTGCTTGCATATGAAGTTTCAATCTGAATTGCATAATTGATCATAAACATTAAGCCCTTCAAAAATCACACATGAAAATCTAAACATGGTCATGTGAGTAACGGTTGGAAAGCTCTTGACATAAGGAACAAAAGCTATGTTGGGAAAAAATCCGTTTGGAGTTTGGAAATTTATGAAAACTGGCTTTGAAGTTTGAGGTACAAAACATGTCTAGGTTCCCTTTGAATTTTTTTGCCAAAAGTGATCAACTTCAAGCCCTTCTTTTTCAATGATGCATGCCTCAAATGGAAAAACCTCCAATATCAAAGTTGTAGATATTTTACAAGATGTTCAATTTAGACTTACATTTTGAATCATTTGAACTTTTAATGAGAAAGTTATGGGCACTTGAAGTTGGACATTTTTCAAATTCAATGGTTTTGGTCCAAAGTGACCTATAATGTTTTATATTATCACATGTGTTTCTTTTAGGATTATGAAATTTTGTCAAGCATAACATTTGAAGTAGACATCTTAAGATTTCAAATGAAATTGGTATCACCTCAAAATCATAAAAATTAAAGAAGTTAGGTCCTTGGGAAGTTGACCCAAAATTAGGGTTTCAGTCAAAATGACCTATAATGTTTTGAAATGAATGATGACCTTACAAGTTTCAAATGGATTTTTGATGAACATTAAAGTTGTTCATATGGTTCTTAAGAATATATTTTCTCTTGGGGTCATCTTCATTTGACAAACATATCAAAAGTTGTGTCTCAGTGGATCTCAGTTTGGTCAGATGACTTGACTGGTCAACTTCTCAAGGCCAAACTTCAAATCTTGGTGAATTAATGATTGAGGATATTAACATAAGCTCATATATGCATAAAATAATGAATGAAAGAACTTACATTTATTTAATTTGATCATAGGTTGAGGTTGCTTCATGAGCAAGGTCTCAGCTGGGGAACATGCTGAGTCACCGCCGGGGATTTGCTGTTGAACAGACATAAGATCCATCGTAGAAGAAACTCTACTGGGGAGCTCAATACGGATAAGATCCATCGTAGAAGAAACTCTACTGGGGAACTTATCAAGGAATGATATGAAACTCTTTGGGGAACAACCGCCAAACAGAAACTTCAACAATCAAAACACTCTCTCTCATCTGCTGGAAAAACATCTCTGCTAAGGGGAGAGAGAACAATTTGCTCCACTGGGGATGAAATAAACATCTTCCTCATCGTCGTCCCATACTGGAAGAGATCTTCAACCACAGAGGGGATACAAATGTCAAGTTAGGATCAGGCAACTCCACTGGGGATGGATTGTAGGCGACCATACTGGGGATAAACTGCCAATAATCCTACTGGGAATGAGCTGTAAACAAACTCAAAGGAGACTAACTCTGCTAAAGAGATCAGAAATGAATCCTTCGTCACCACGTGCTATGCTGGGGATGAAAAGGGGAACAAACCCTTCACCCACTGCTCTAGGCAACTGCTGCTGAGGAGATAATTGAAAGATAGTTCTGCAGGGAATACATGCCTACTCCGCTGGAGACTTCTACTCATGCTGGGAAAGACAAACTTCCTCATGAATAGATAGCATATCAACTTTTATCAATCTATAAGGGATTTTAGGTCAGTCCACATAAGAGATGACAACCATATAATTGATAAACACAAATGCTAGTGCCTGATATAGAGGGATATACGTCTTTAAAAGATCAAGGCAAGAATTGGAACAGAAGGGATCACCCACAAATCAACCATCCAGCCGATCGTGGATTGCTAAGACTCCGCGGGGAAACAAATATGTATGCATAAACAAACTATCCGTGAGTGTTGGATGTACATCCACAAATTATCAGACTCTCTGGGGAGCTGATGATGTATCCTTCTTTCTGCGCTTGCTGGCGAGACAAATAAAAGCTGACGAAGAGGATATAAGAATGCTAGAATATGAACAAATGTCTTGCCATTTGGAAATTGTACTATCCTTGGGAGAGCACTGGAAATCGTACTATCCTTGTTCATTTTGTTTAAAAACAGTTTATAAAACTTTATTTGTTTAAAACAATGATATTTATCAATTAAAACATGCAAACATTTGTTAAACAGAAACAAATAAGAGTGCAAAGAATTGGATAAAGGCTCAAATTTATTTGATAGAATGGTAGTCCACAAATGGCGAGACTCCATGGATCTTTACAAATTTGAAATTGGTGATATATATTGGAAAAAGGGCTACATTGAACATAATGACCATTTCTCCACCAACTCTGAATCCAATGTATTTGAAGCTTCAGTTGACGATGACTAAGCGAGAATCTTTGACAGAAGACATTATAGAACAAAGTCTTGTCAGGATGCAGTTACTTGCCAAATCCCTAATTTTTGCCTAGATTGCCCCGAGGTGAGGTACTCAATCTAGCGGGATATATATTCGTTTTTTATGTCTCTAACTTTTGCCTAGACCGCCCTTTCGGGTTTTCAATCCACCGAGACGCTCATTTTTGCCTAAGCCGCCCTTTTGGGTTTTCAACTTAGCGAGCTATTCTGTTTCTATTTTTAGGAAAAGTATTTCTTGACTGCATCTGAATTCACATGACGAGTGAAATCCTCCCCATCCATAGTTGTAAGCAACAAAGCACCGCCTGAAAAGGCTCTCTTACAACATATGGACCTTCATAGTTTGGAGTCCATTTGCCCCTGGAATCGAGCGCGAAAGACAAAACTTTCTTGAGCACGAGGTCACCTTCTCGGAACACACGAGGCTTGACCTTCTTATCAAAGGCTTTCTTCATCCTTTGCTGATACAACTGACCATGGCACATGGCAGTTAATCTCTTCTCTTCAATCAAGTTCAACTGGTCATAACGACTCTGGACCCATTCAGCCTCAGTCAACTTAGCTTCCATCAAGACTCTCATTGATGGGATTTCAACCTCCACGGGGAGCACAACCTTCATGCCATATACAAGGGAGAAAGGGGTTGCCCTTGTTGAAGTGCGGACAGATGTACGATAACCATGCAAAGCAAATGGCAGCATCTCATGCCAATCTTTGTACGTAACAACCATCTTCTGAATAATCTTCTTGATGTTCTTGTTAGCAGCTTCAACAGCCCCATTCATCTTGGGTCTATAAGGAGAAGAATTATGATGCGCAATCTTGAACTCGTTACACAACTCTTTCATCATCTTGTTGTTCAAGTTAGATCCATTATCAGTAATGATCTTGTCTGGCACACCATATCAGCATATGAGTTGATTCTTGATAAACTTCACAACCACCTGCCTGGTCACGTTTGCATACGATGCCGCTTCAACCCACTTGGTGAAGTAACCAATAGCTACGAGAATAAAATGGTGACCGTTCGACGCCTTTGGTTCAATCATGTCAATCATGTCAATTCCCCACATGGAGAAAGGCCATGGTGAGGAAATAACATTCAGAAGTGTTTTGTCTGACACTTGTGGCATTTCTTCACATATTTGCAGCAGTCAGACTCCATTGTCAGCCAACAGTAGCCTGCTCTTAACATCTTCTTTGCCATGGCATGTCCATTGGAATGAGTACCAAATGAACCCTCATGGACTTCAGTCATCAACAGGTCTGCTTCGTGTCTATCCACGCATCTGAGCAAAACCGTGTCAAAATTCCTTTTATAAAGCACATCACCATTAAGGTAGAAATTGCCAGATAATCTCCTCAAAGTCTTCTTATCTTTAACAGATGCCCCAGGCGGGTAAATCTGACTCTGGAGAAAGCACTTGATATCATAATACCATGGCTTATCATCTTTTACTTTTTCAACTGCAAATACATGAGCTGGTCTATCCAAGCGCATCACGGTAATATTGGGGACTTCATTCCAATATTTCACCACAATCATCGAAGCAAGCGTAGCAAGAGCATCTGCCATCCGATTCTCATCTCGAGGAATATGATGGAAGTCAACCTTAGTAAAGAAAGTTGAAATCCTCCTCGCATAATCTCTGTATGGGATGAGGCCAGGCTGATTCGTTTCCCATTCACCCTTAATCTGATTAACAACAAGGGCCGAATCACCATAAACATCAAGATGTTTGATCCTAAGATCGATACACTCTTCCAAACCCATAATACAGGCCTCATACTCTGCCATATTATTCGTGCATTTGAAAGTTAGCCTTGATGTAAAAGGAAAATGTGTGCCCTAAGGAGTAATAATCACTGCCCCAATACCATTTCCATATTGATTAACAGCGCCATCGAACACCATACCCCATCGGGAACCAGGTTTTGGCCCTTCATCGAGCGTAGGCTCATCGCAATCTTTCATCTTCAAATACAGAATCTCCTCATCAGGGAAATCGTACTGAACAGACTGATAATCCTCAATTGGTTGATGTGCCAAGTGGTCAGCCAAGATACTACCTTTAATAGCTTTTTGAGCTCGATACTCAATATCATACTCATATAACAACATCTGCCAACGGGAAATTCTCCCAGTTAAAGCAGGTTTCTCAAAGATGTACTTGATTGGATCCATTTTGGATATCAACCAAGTTGTATGATTTAACATATACTGGCGTAAACGCTTAGCGGCCCAAGCCAAAGCACATCATGTCTTCTCAAGCGTTGAGTACCGAGACTCACAATTAGTGAACTTCTTACTCAAGTAGTATATTGCATATTCTTTCTTCCCTGATTCATCTTGTTGACCAAGTACGCAACCCATGGAGTCATCAAGCACAGTCAAGTACATAATCAACGGTCTCCCTTCAACAGGAGGAGACAAAATCGAAGGCTCAGACAGATACTCTTTGATACTGTCGAAGGCCTTCTCGCAATCCTCGGTCCAATCATGACGTTGATCTTTCCGGAGGAGCTTGAATATAGGCGCACATGTGGCAGTCATGTGGGATATAAATCTTGAAATGTAATTCAAGCGGCCAAGAAAACCTCAGACTTGCTTCTCAGTTTTGGGCGCAGGCATCTCTTGTATTGCTTTGACCTTGGCAGGATCAACTTCAATACCTCTTTCACTGACAATAAAGCCCAATAACTTGCCGGAACGGACTCCAAATGTACACTTGTTCGGATTCAAGCGGAGTTTGTACTTTCTCAAACGCTGAAAAAGCTTCAACAAGTGTTCTACATGTTCCACTTCCGTTCTCGACTTTGCAATCATATCATCGACATACACCTCGATCTCCTTATGCATCATATCATGAAATAAGGTAGTCATAGCGCGTTGATATGTGGCTCCGGCGTTCTTCAAACCTAAGGGCATCACTCGATAACAGAATATTCCCCAAGGTGTGATGAACGTTGTCTTCTCCATATCCTCGGGTGCCATTTTGATCTGGTTATAACCGGAAAATCCATCCATAAATGAGAAGACATTGAATTTAGTTGTATTGTATACCAACATATCAATGTGTGGTAGAGGTAAATTATCTTTCGGACTAGCTTTATTTAAGTCACGGTAGTCAACACACATTTAGACTTTTCCATCTTTCTTAGGCACGGGCACAATATTGGCCACCCATTGAGGATATGTAGAAGTCACCAGAAACCCAGCATCAATTTGCTTCTGAACTTCTTCTTTAATCTTTACTGCCATATCAGGATGAGTTCTTCTGAGCTTCTGCTTCACAGGCACACACTCAGGCTTCAACGGCAAGAAATGTTGCACGATATCAGTATCTAGACCAGGCATGTCTTCATACGACCAGGCAAAGACGTCGACATATCCTCGTAGCAACTCAATCAACCCCTTCTTAACAGACTCTTCAAGGAGTACCCCAATCTTTACTTCACAAATGCAATCCTCAGACCCTAAGTTGACTGTTTCTAGATTCTCAAGATGTGGCTAAATGATCTTCTCTTCGTGCTCAAGCAAACGGGTAATCTCATCAGGAATCTCTTCAACATCATCTTCTTCTGCCTCAAATACAGGGAACTCAAAGTTGGGAGATGGTGTTGGATCATTATGTTCAATGGGTTTGATCAACCTGCATAATGATTTTGAGTATAAAAGAGATTTCAGAATTCAAACAAGGCAAATTATTATGCAGATGAAAAGATTGATTTTATTCTCTTTTTTATGGTTTTATGGTGATCACCGATTTCATGCAAAAAGCAAAAAGGGAAAAATAATTTGGAAAAACAAACATTTAACATGTGATTATTGAATGAATATCATTGTATTAATCAAAATTTGCCAACAATGTCATCACTTCTCCCTTTGGCATGGGAGAAAGGTTTTCAAACAAAATGAACATATTACGTGGACTTGTGGATAACTGTTGGAACATTAACAGCGACCCAATTATTGCAGATTCCACCAGGTATGACGAAGTTGCCAAGGTCTTCCTCTTCATCATCTTCAACAATGGTAGCAGCTTCCTGATCTTCAACCGTGTGGATGAAACCACCACTCTAGAACGACCCACGCTCATTGGAAATACCTGAAGAATACCCTATGCCAGACCGGGATTTGTTATCTTCCAATCTGATCATTTGCCCCAAACCGGTAGTTGCACCATGCTCAATGGCCAGCTTAGCATCATTGTAGGAAGCAAATGAAGAAGGTCCTTTCCTTGAAGGCTCAGCAATAGATAAGGCTTGGAACGGGGTCCCAACCTCATCCTCAGCGTCAATATAGGAGAAGGAAGATAAATGGCTAACCAAGCGAGCCTTCTCTCCCCCTATCACCACCAACTTCTTGTTTTTAACAAACTTTAACTTCTGGTGTAGGGTGGATGTCACGGCGCCTGCCTCATGAATCCATGGTCTGCCAAGCAAACAACTGTATGATGGATGAATATCCATGACCTGGAAAGTGATCTGGAAATCACTAGGTCCAATCTTGATTGGGAGTTCTACTTCCCCGACCACAGTTTTTTGCGACCCATCAAAAGCCTTAACAACCACTCCATTCTACCTCATGGGAGGCCCTTGGTAAGAAAGTTTGGCCAGAGTGGATTTTGGCAACACATTCAATGATGATCCTGTGTCAACCAACACATTGGATAAGGCATCATCCTTGCAGTTCATTGAAATGTGTAGAGCCAAATTGTGGTCTTTTACCTCCTCGGGAAGATCAGCATCACAAAAGCTCAAATTGTTGCAAGCGGTTATGCTTGCAACAATGCTATAAAACTGTTCAATTGTGACATCGTGGTCCACGTATGCCACATCCAACACCCTCTGCAAAGCTTCGCGGTGTGGCTCAGAATTCATCAACAAAGATAAAACAGATATCTTTGATGGAGTTTGTAGCAGCTGATCAACAACATTGTATTCACTCCTTTTGATGAGCCTCAACATCTCATCGCCATCCTCTTTCAAAACGCCATGCTGGCCAACCAGGATAAGAGTGTTTTTATTTTGAACAACAGGGTCAACACCCTTCACAGCAGTATTAGAAGAAGAAGTCCCCGCAAGACCGGCAGGATTAACAACTGTCTTCTTCAAAACGTCTTCATGGGGTTTCGGTTGCGCCGAGAAGACACGACCACTACGGGTCACACCACTGACGTCTGAGACTCTAACAACAGAGGTTGAGGGCAACGACACCTCCTTCCCATCTTCTAGTATCACAACGTTGTATATGTAGGGAACACCTTTGTCAGATACATACGGGACAGGGCCCGTTGGCTTTATCACAAGAGATGGAGAAACCTTCTTCTTGCTGCCATCATACTTGACGACAACAGGCTCAGGAATTCGAAAAATAGGGGAAATAACATCAACTTCGTCCTCATTACGATTCTGAAATATTTCGATCATTCCCTGATCCAGCATCTCTTGGATGTCCTTTCTTACTTGTCGGCATCCTCTTTCGTTGATAGTGCACACCTGGCACCTATCATGGTCATGCTCATAATGACTGTATCCACACAACAGTTTATGCATCTCGACCAAAGATTGCCTGATATCATTAACATACAGGACTTTATACTTGCCAGAGCATCCCTGGACCATACTCACAGCAGCTTTCCCATGCTCGGGCAGTGGGTTCTTCTTCACATTAGGACCTACGTCCTCGAAAAACAATATACCGCTTCTAACAAGGTCTTACACCTTGGTCTTCAATGGATAACAATTTTCCACGTCATGTCCGGGAGCACCGAAATGATATACACAGTGTAATTCAGGCTTGTACCACCACTGAGGGTTGGTTGGTACAGCAGGTGGGTCTTGTGGAGTGATCAATTTTCTATCGATCAGAGAAGGATAGAGCTCAGCATAAGTCATCGGAATCAGGTCAAAAGTTACCCTCTTCCTCTCGTAGTTGCTGGTGTTGGTGTTATTGTTGTTTCGAGGCTGGTAGGTCTGCTGTTGTGGACGATGTTGTTGATACTGTTGATGTTGTTGTTGTTGTTGATGATGAACTTCTCTAAAGGCAGGTTCTATATGATCCACTTGGTGTTGGTTAACAGTAGGACGCACGTTCTTCCTCTTCACAGAGGGCCTTCTTTTGATATGGGAAGACACAGCATGTGCCTCTCCCTCCTTCTTCTTAGCAAAGCTCCCATATCTCTTTGCTAAAGATCTGTCATCCCTAGACAAGCGTCCTTTAGGACCCCTTCTTCCAGTCTCATTCCCATATTCACCATCTCAGTGAAGTCTGAGGGAGCACTGGCGATCATCCTCTCATAGTAGAAAGAGCTCAAAGTCTTCAAAACGATCTTCGTCATCTCTTTCTCCTCTAGGGGTGGCACTATCTGAGCTGCCAACTCGCACCATCTCTGGGCGTACTCTTTGAAGGTTTCCTTCTCTTTCTGATACATCACCCTCAATTGGTCCCTATCAGGAGCCATATCCACATTATATTTATATTGCTTGACGAAGGCCTCACCAAGATCGTTGAAGGAGCGGATGTTTGCACTATCAAGCCCCATGTACCACCGGAGCGCAGCACCAGATAAATTGTCCTGAAAGTAATGGATGAGCAGCTGGTTGTTATCTGTTTGCGTTGACATCTTGTGAGCCTACATCACAAGATGACTGAGAGGGCATGTGTTTCCCTTTTATTTCTCAAAGTCAGGCACTTTGAATTTAACAGGGATCTTCACGTTGGGCACGAGGCACAACTCAGGAACACTTTTACCGAAGAGATCCTTACCCCTCAAAGTCTTCAGTTCCTTACACAGCTCAAGGAAATGGTCTTTCATTTCATCCATCTTTTCAAAAACATCCGGGCCCTCAGACGGCTCGGAATGATAAATGGTGTCTTCTACTCATAGCAATGATTAAGACATACATGGAATACTCATAGCAATGATATTTAGAAAACTTTTTACACCAAAGAAGTAGTACAGTTTTGCTAACCAAATACAATACAAGAGGAAAGGAGAATAAACATCCCATGGAGCCCTAGAAGCAATCGTCCAAAGCCTTCGAGATCGGAAGATAAGCTGCACGAAGCCTCTTCACCTCTCTCTCATAAGCTGCTTCCATGTTGGCCTTCTCCTTGGCGAGTCGATCATACTTCCTCTTCCAAAACCTGGATGACTGAGGAAGAAGAGAAGTAACCACATTATCAGGCTCATCAATAACCTGATGCTCCAGAAATTCTATCACTGCATCCTTATCTCTGAGCTGCTGAAGAAGTTCCTCTCGCTAACGAACCCAAGCACGCGAACGATCTTCATCTCTCAACTCCTCTACTCCTTGGTTAGGGAGGGTTGAAGGCCCAACCATAACCATAGGGGTAGGTCTCGGATAATCATATGGCATTCGGTACTCGAGAGCTCTCCTTCTTACCCAAGTGGTGTAGGGTTCCAAAGCGATGCAATTCTTCGGATCAAGCTCCTTCCTTCCCTTCCTATGAACTTTGTGCCAGGCGCGAACCATTCTGCCCTTCAAGTTCTGGGGATCTTTACCCTCTTGAAAGAACACACCTTCCAATAGAATGTTGTTAGGTTTATCCTTTAAGGGGAAGCCAAGCTGACGGCGAGCCAAAACAGGATTGTAGTTAATTCCACCACATGTACCAAGAAGAGGCACATTGGAGAATTCACCATAAGAATCAATAATCTGGACACCATCATACACACGATTGTACCAAAAGATATCATCATTAGTGAGAGACATAAGTCTCGTAGACCACCGTAGACATCCCTTATTTTCCTTGAAGGCGAGCATTTGAGGCAAGTGCGAAATAAACCACTTGTACAACAGAGGCAGACAACACACAATGGATCCACCACCCATTGTATTCCTCATATGCAAGGAGAAATAAGTGTCACCCAACAGAGTCGGGACGGTATTAAGAGAAGAGAAAATCCTAATAGCGTTCACATCCACAAAATTGTCGATGTTGGGGAATAACACAAGCCCATAGATGAGAAGTACAAATATAGCTTCAAAGGCGTCCTCACTCATGGCCTTCCCAAACAAAATAGCTTGGGCAATGAGGAAATCAGATGGGAGACCTTGAATTCCACCTTTGGTAGTCATATGAGCAATAATATCAGATACATCTATATGAAGCAGATCAACAATCTCTTGGGAAGAAGGAACCCTCTCCAAACCACTGAATGACAACTGATCCAGAATAGGTATACCCACATGATAGGCATACTCCTCAAGTGTAGGCAAGAGCTGGAAATCCGGGAAAGTGAAGCATCGATATAAGGGATCATAGAACTGCACCAATACACTCATCAGACCCTCATCCACCTGAGTAGCAAGAATAGACAGAAGCTTCCCATAGCGAGCTTTGAACTCCAAGGGGTCTAATACATAAGCTGTCAAACTCCTTAACTCTTTCAAGTCGGGTTGTCTGAAACTGTACTTCTTCGTATTCCTTCTTTGTTTATCCATGTCTGAAAATTTGCAAATAGACCTCTTAAGTTCCTTGAAAATTTTCTCATTGTTGATGATATGGATGCATATGAATGCATGAATGCATGGATGCAACAATCACACTCAAGGATCAAGCAAGTCATACCACACAAAGGTCACGGGACAACTCAAGTCATCCTCAATATCAATCATCCACTTTGGTGGATTATAGTTTAAACCTTATCAACACCCAAGTTCCACTGATATTGAGGATATACGAGAACGAATCAACCGCGAATCAAGGGTTTGTTGCAAGTCACGAGCATGGAGTCTCGGTTAAGAACCACCCAATGGGAGTGTACTATGGTTAAACTTGACAATCATGTTCTAAAAGAGGTTCCCATAGTCATCATCTCATCTTTCAGATATTATAGGATAAAACGACTACTCGTATTCCAAAAATATTCTCAAGAGAGACTCTTATGAGTGTAGTATCGCGTAACAATCGTATCAAATCTTACACTTGAACGGCCTTCGCACTACATCCTAAAATAGGCCAAGATGGGCTAGGTATCTAAGGTCCTTGGCTTCTAAGGTTTATATTGGAAAGAGTAATGCCTAACCATGACTACTCGTGTGACATTATTGATCCCAACAAGACCTCCACCAAGTGAATGGGCTTGCAAGTCAACTTGCTAAGGAATAACTCCACACAAGTCAACAAGACTATGCCATTTTCCTATCATAAGTGCACTCGAGTTCAGGTAAAGAACTCATGTCACAAGAAACCACCAAGCATACAAGTAATTGATATATCAAGCAATTCATACATTACAAACAATACAGTCATCCCAAATTTGCACAAAAATATGTCACAAATAAATATAAGCATACAACACAAACAAGAAAAAAGTAGGCTAAACCCACTAGGAAAGTGTTATGTCCCCAGCAGAGTCGCCACTTTTCTATAGCGGGGTATTCGTTACCTTATGATTTATTGACTAAATCAAAAGTAAACATACAATTTGAGTCACCACCGCACTTTTATTTATCCAAAGGAAAGGTTAAAAAGCGAACAAAAACTAAGTAAGAAGTTTTACAAAATCAAAAACTAATAAAAATGTCAGAGATCTAGGTAAGGGGGTTGGTTATAAAATGGGAAGGTTTTAAGCACCCAAAACATCCTTAGTACTCTAAGGGAGCCCTTTTTGCAAATGTGTGTTGTAGGTTGGTATTTGTGAAAATATGTGCAAACAAGATTGGAGGGATGAGAAGACAATAGATTATATTTACAATTTTGTTGTTTGAATGGATGAACCCATTGCCTACGTACCATCATAAAGGTAGGATCAAAACCTCGTAGTTCAGGGTAGAAATCACAAAGATTGGTGAATTGATTTGATCAAAAGCCTTAAGGTCTTTTGTTATCAAAGGGAGAAAACTCAACCTAAACCAACAATCCACCATGTGAGGAGAGCTTCAACATACTAGTGAGGGGTTAACCCTATAATAAGTATGGAAGACTTATAGTCCAATCACTAAGGATAAGGTGAGGTTTACATCAACCACTATGATTACTCAAACCTATGACTAATGTTTATGAAGAAGGTTTTTAACAAAGGTGGCCATTGGAACCACAAAAACAACTTGAAGTGAGTTGTATTTACAAGTTAGGAGTATTCACAAAATGAAGTCAAAGTTGAATTAAGGTTCATTCACAATGAGTATTAATGAAAAGATTTTGAAAAGTCAAAGGCATAAGGCCTAGGTTTCTAATTTGAAAACAATGTCAAAGTTTGCACAAAAAGAGTTTGGCTTGGGCTAGAGTGGAGAGAAGAAGAGAAGGGCTAGTCCTAAAGCATACAAAGATGCGAGTGCGAGAAGAGATAAAACCCTTGGAGTTCCTTTTCTTGAAATCATAGAGATGATTCAAGATGCTCCTTTCCTTTGGACTTAGTAAGCAACAAGCAATCAAAACAAATATACATTCAAGCTCCTAGGATCTCCATTTTGCTTGTCTCTCTTAACTTGGCTATTCATGACAATGATCCTTCTTACTATCTCAAGAGGGAATCCCTATCACACAAGAGCAAACATCAAAAAGTTCACAACATAATAAGAGGAATGGACAAAGCATGAGTTTAGATTAGGGGTCCTTTGAAATCAACTTTAAGATTTAACATTCTAAAGGCATGAGGCCTAGTTTCTCTTCAACAAGTTTAGCATTCTAAAGGCATGAGGCCTAGTTGCTCTTGAACTCCTTTAAGCATACGTAAGGTCCTAATTCTAAGTCCTTTCTCCTTTTTGCATTGGGTTCACACAAACAAAGACAAAACAAACACAAAGCAACAATATATACAATAATGACCTCAAATGAGCAAAAGGAAAATGACATAAACATAAAATATGAGCTCAAGTGAGCAAAGTGAAAAAGCATTATGAATAAATGAGCAAGAAATAAAGTGCATTAAAGTAAATTGCAAGAAATTAAATTCTCAAATTAAAGTTAGTAATTAATGGTTATGTTAGTGTGTCATAAGACAATTTAGCGCTATGTTAAGCAATCGTAAGTGGACTAATGTAGTAGTCACACCTATCTGAGGCAGGCCAATAAAAATATAGGCAAATAAACACAAGTTAGAGGTCATGATTAGTAAGCCAAGCTCCTAAAACTTGTCATGCCAAAAGAAAAGAGGAAGGCTTTGTATGGACTTTAGGCTTTTTGCTTGACCAAGAAGCAACCTATCTTTGACCCAAAGCAACTCACTTGATCTTGGATTAAGTTGAGTTTAATTTGGATCAAAGAAGGTTAAGCCTCTCATTTGTCAAGACTAACCATAAGACATTAACTCATTGGCCAAAATAAAAAGAAGAAAGATGAAGATGAAAATGAAATGGAAAGATAATTCAAATGTCGAACACAATTTTTCAAAAGTGAACCAAATCATCATCAACCAATGGTAAACAGAAGAGAAATGAAGACTAGAAGTCAGCAAGTCAAATATATTTTTTTGGTATTTTTTGGAATTAAAATAAATGCAAAATTAAAATGAACAAAATATGGTCAAACCTCAAATTCAATTCAAATCAACTTCAACAAGTCCAATTAAATTCTCATAGGTCTAACATGGTCAAACAAGGTTTGACAAAATTTCTCAACAATTTTTGAAAATAGAAACTATTTTAAAACAATTAAAAATAATGAAAAATAACACAAATGAATTAAAATCTCAAATAAATCTCAAATCAATTAAGAAATTGACGAGACTATTTTTCATTGACTTATCATGATCCATATGTGTTAAGAAAATATTTTTGGATTTTTCAGATATCAAAAAGTATTTAAAATGAATTAAAAACTATTAAAAACCAAATAATTCACAAAAAATATTAAATGAAGTCACAAAAATCATTAAAAATCAAAATATGAAACTAGATTTTTCAAAAAAAAATTTGGTGTTGGTCTCATATTTTTGTGACTTCAAATAAAATATTTATGAATTTTTGAAAATAAAAGGAAATAAATGAAATTAAAACAGAAAATAGAAAATAGGAAAAATGCGTTGCCATTGGATTTGTTTCATTAATTGACGTGGCGTTATCACACGGTCCAGAAGCGTTGATGCACCATGTTCCAAAGTCAAGCGCGCAACAAACGTATTTAAAACAAGTCAACATGATCAAAGGCTGAGATTATAACGTTTGTGCCAGATCTGAGGGACACGAAGCATCCACGTGGGGATAGTGGTGGAAACCACCATCTTCTCCGGCCAGAGAACCAACTCCGGCCACCACGCGCAGGGCTTCAAAAGTTAACAAAAATGAACAAGCAAGGTATCAAAATGAAGCTGGGGTGATGTACATCACCCCTGTAACCTTGGATCTTCCTCAATGTTTCTATTTAGAGAGAAACAAGAGGTTAAATATCATGGTGTTTGATCTGAAATATCATGATTCATGAAATTAAGACCACCACTGGCCTGCCTCTTGCTCGAGGACTTCAGAAAACAGTTCAAACTCAAGCAATTCATATTATATAGCAAGATCCAGATCAAACAAGTTTGGTGATATATCTCTGAAATACAGCTTTGAATAGCACGATCCTTCCAAGCTTGTGATCCAATTTTGATCTGGAGATGTAATGATGATGCAAGGCTAAGGAATTAAGACTTGAAGATCAACTAAGGATGTTGAAATTCAAGCTTGAAATTGAGAAATGAAAACTGAAATTCCTTTGAGTGAGGGTGAGGTTTCAATTCAGCAGAGTTTCAGATCTCCTTCAGGTTGGTTTTTGAATGAGGAAGCACTTCTATTTATAGCTGAGCTTGATGCAAGGAGGTGTAATGCACGTGTGCATGAATTTTGGATCCTCCAGGCATGGGCCTGTACAGGCGCATGTGAGGCCCAAAATGGATGTAAATGCATGCTGAGATCATTTTGAAGTGAATTGGACGTGTACAAGGCCTGGCATTTGCTTGCATATGAAGTTTCAATGTGAATTGCATAATTGATCATAAACATTAAGCCCTTCGAAAATCACACATGGAAAATCCAAACATGGTCATGTGAGTAATGGTTGGGAAGCTCTTGACATAAGGAACAAAAGCTATGTTGGGAAAAAATCCGTTTGGAGTTTGGAAATTTATGAAAACTGGCTTTTAAGTTTGAGGTACAAAACATGTCTAGGTTCCCTTTGAATTTTTTTGCCAAAAGTGATCAACTTCAAGCCCTTTTGTTTCAGTGATGCAAGCATCAAATGGAAAAACCACCAACATAAAAGTTGTAGATATTTTCAATATGATCAATTTAGACTTAAATTTTGCATCATTTGAATTTTTAATGAGAAAGTTATGGGCACTTGAAGTTGGACATTTTTCAAATTCAATGGTTTTGGTCCAAAGTGACCTATAATGTTTTGTATTATCACATGTGTTTATTTTAGGATTATGAAATTTTGTCCAACATAACATTTGAATTAGACATCTTAAGATTTCCAATTCAATTGGTATCACCTCAAAGTAATAAAAATTAAAGAAGTTAGGTCCTTGGGAAGTTGACCTAAAATTAGGGTTTCAGTCAAAATGACCTATAATGTTTTGAAATGAATGATGACCTTCCAAGTTTCAAATAGATTTTTTATGAACATGAAAGTTGTTCATATGCTTCTTAATAACATTGTTCCTCTTGGAGTCATCTTCATTTGACAAACATATCAAACATTGTGTCTCAGTGGATCTCAGTTTGGTCAGATGACTTGACTGGTCAACTTCTCAAGGCCAAGCTTCAAATCTTGATGAATGAATGATTGAGGATACTAACATAAGCTCATATATGCATAAAATAATTAATTAAAGAAATTACCTTCATTGAGTTTGATCATAGGTTGAGGTTGCTTCATGAGCAAGGCACAGACAATGCACGGTTGAATTAGGGTTTCCTTGGGAAACAATCCTCAAGCCCTTTGGGTTATCTTGATCAAATTGTCAAATTGAGATACTTGGGAGACATATATTATGATTAGGAACTTTGTGGACTATTGTCATGCTTGTTCTCATGGTCATCTAGCCATTTTATTGAGCATAGGAGCCTCCTAGGAGCAGGGGATCACATGATTACGTGAGCTTCAAAACAAAAAGAGTTAGTGACATATTTTTGTGCTTTTGGTTAGTAAACAAAATAAGAAAAGAAATAATATACAATACAAGCATGCTTGGTGGTCTCAAACCAACTTACACAAGCCCCAACCTAGGGTTAAGGAGCCACACATGCTATGATCCTTGAGGCAATGCATTGAGCAATGATATGATGCCATGAGGGATCTTAGGGTCAAAATTAGGGTCTTACAGAAAGGAGGAATTATTCGATAAGTGAATGGAACTTTGATTATCACAAAATAAGACATACTTTTCTTGTTTCACACCAAGTTCTATTGCAAATTTCCTCAACCATAACAACTCTTTTGACGCTTCCATGACGGCTATAAACTCGACTTCGGTAGTAGTTAGTGTAACACACTTTTGCAACTTTGATTGCTAAGCCACGACTTCCCCAACAAAAGTCACCATATACCCCAAAATAGATTTTCGATCATCTAAGCTTCTGACTAGATCTGAATCCATATACCCAACTAACATAGGCTTCTTTCATCCCAAGGTAAACTTTAAATTTGACGAGCCACACAATTATCTCATCACCCACTTCACGGCCTCCCAATGATATTTTCTAAGATTTGAGAGATAACGACTCATCATTCTCACGATATAAGCAATATCAGATCTTGTATAAACCATAACATACATCAAACTACCAACAACCTAAGAGTACATAATGTTCTTCATACTTAACTTTTCTTAATCCGAAGATGGCCATAGTTTATGACTCAGCTTGAAATGAGAAGAAAGTGGAATGCTCACCGTTTTAGCTTTATCCATACTAAAATGCCAAAGGTCTTTCTCCACATACATTTCTTAGGACAAGTATAACTTCTCCTTATTTTGATCTCGAACAATTTCAATACCAAGAATTTTCCGAGCCTCTCCTAAATCATTAATAGCAAAAAGATTCATTCAAAGTGTTCTTTAACTCTTTAATTTATGAAATATCCTTTCCAAGAATTGGCATATCATCCACATAAAGCAAGAGAATAATGAAATCACCTTTGGAGAAATTCTAAAAAACGCATAATGATTGACCTTGGTCATCTTGTACCCATGTTCAATCATCATCGAGTGGAACTTTTGATACAATTGGCAAGGTGCTTATTTCAAACCATAAAGAATCTTTACTACTTTGCAAACGTAATCTTCTTTGCCCTTCTTTCAGAATCCATCCATTTTCTCTATGTAAATTTCTTCATGTAGGTCACCATGAAGAAAAGTCATCTTCACGTCCATTTTCTCTAGTTCTAAATCAAGACTAGCGGCTAGCCCGAGAACCACTCAAATTGATTTCATCTCATAACTAGAGCAAAAATCTCTCCAAAGTCAACACCTTCCCTTTATTTAAAACCTTTTACCACAAAGCGATCCTTGTATCTTCTTTAGAACTACACTCATCTTGCTTAATTTGATAAACCCATTTATTCTTCAATTCTCTATTACCCTTTGGCGACTTCACTAACTCAAAGGTATTATTCTCACGAAGTGATTGCGTTTCATCCTCCATGGCATCCACCCACTCCTTTTTCTTCTCATCCTCCAAAATTTCTTCAAAGCTTTTGGTTTCTCCACTATCGGTAAGAAAAACATACTCGTTCGAGGGGTATCGAATGTAAGGCCTTTTATCACGAGTAGACTGCCTCAATGCATTAGAAGAAACCAGTTGCTCAACACTTTCAACTTCTTGGTCAACCTCATTTTCAACAACGTCTTTCATAGCACCTACATCAACATTATCATTATGATTTAGCACATTATCAACATTCAAATCCATACCATGATTTTCAGTTGGAACATCTTCAGAAGTGATAGGGGTAGGAGCAATAGTAGTTGAGTCCATATCAACCATTTCTTCCTCTTCAAAAATAGGATCTTTATTCTCAACTTTGTGAATGTACTCAATGGTATAATCCTCTATGAATATGACATCACGACTACAATAAGCTTTCATTGAACCGGATTAAAGAATCGATACCTAAGCTCATCAAGTTTATACCCAATAAACACACATTTCTTCGACTTCTCATCTAATTTCGATCTCTCATCCTTCAAAATATGCACATAAGCCATGCATGCAAACACCCGAAGATGGTCATGGGAAACATATTTACCACTTCAAACATGATTTGGAACATCAAACATCAACGGAACACATGGAGTGAGGTTTAAAGATGTACAACTGTGCTCAATGCTTCTCCCCAAAAGTATTTCTACAACTTTGATTGAGAAAGTAAATATCTCACCCTTTCCACCAAAGTTCTATTCATTCATTCGGCTAACCCATTCAATTGTGGTGTCTTTGGAGGAGACTTTTGATTAGGGGTGTACATGGGTTAGGTCAACGCACAAAATCCGGTCAAATCCATCCAAAATTCCAAAAAAGTGGGTTG
Organism: Lathyrus oleraceus; assembly: GCF_024323335.1. NCBI lineage: Eukaryota > Viridiplantae > Streptophyta > Magnoliopsida > Fabales > Fabaceae > Lathyrus > Lathyrus oleraceus. Next base: position 208,203,925 of record NC_066582.1, read on the forward strand.
GATCGGGTAATTGGGTGGATATGGGTTTAAAAACTAAAAAACCCATTAAAAAACCAGGTTTCGGATAAAACCGGATCCAAACCCAAAAAACCCATTGACCCACTAATAAAATATTTAGTATTCCAATTTTAATGATTTTGATAAATATTATGTTAGTTGTTGCAATTTTATTTTCTTAAGATTTATTATTTTTGTGAATCATGACTTTAACTAATTTTAAATGTTTCACCCTTTAACTATTTTGATGCTAATACAATTTTATGTCATGCAACTTTAATTTTTTGCTAGTATTTTATAATAATTTTATTAGTTGATGATTCATTTTATGATGCTAAAAGATAGTAAAAATAAGTTATCTATTTTTTTAAAAGAAAATATAAATGTCGTGTAATTTTTATGAAAAAACATGATGACTTATCATTTTGTCATTTAATATTAATATAAAATTAAATATTATTTGGGCAACCCACTACCCAACCTATTCCAACCCGAAAATTAGTGGATTTGCCCAAACTGACCCATTGGTGTAACAGGTGATTATTTTATTTAACCAAAACCAGAGTGTCCTATATGGATTGGATATTGGGTTTGAGAAAACCCAACCTAAACCGGCCAACATACACCCCTGGTTTTGATGGCGTATACCTTGATCTTGACAATACTTATCGAAAGGTCAAACATACTCTCCCCTGCTATCGATTCAAATACACTTGAGTTTTTTATTTGTTTCTCTTTCAACCAATGCTTGAAACGACTTGAAGGTGTCTAACACTTGATCCTTCGTCTTCAAGGTATAAGCCCATGTTTTCCGAGAATAATCATCAAATAAAGTCACAAAGTAATATGCACCACCAAGTGATCGTGTCTTCATCGGACCACACACATAGGAATGTACTAAATCCAACACTTTTGTTTTCCTATTTGGTTCGGATGACATAAAGGAAACTCGCATTTTCATACCCTTCAAACAATGCAAACACTTTCTCAACTTTGCATTAGAAACACCATACAACACATTCTACTTTGCCAAGATACTCAAACCTTTTTCACTCATATGACCCAAACGCTTATGCCATAATTCATATGAGCTATCATTGTCACAAGTGTTGATGTAGCACTTTGAAACCCAAAGTTGGACGATATACTAGTTTGGATTCCTTTTTCGTTTAGAAACCACCACCGAGCCTTTCTTTAAATTCCTATCATTGACCGAAAAAGAATTACCATATCCTTTATTATCCAACTTTCCAACAAATAAAATATTAAATCGAAATTCTGGAACGTGTTTCACGCCTTTGAGAACTAGAGTATTCTCTTTGCTAGTTTCGACATAAAAATTTCCTATTTCTGTGACATTAGCTTGCCCATTATTCCCATACGAAACACCCCAAAGTCACTGGTCTCGTGAGTTGAAAATAGATCATGTCTCGAGGTCGCATGAGTAGAAGCATGACTATGAACCATCTAATCCATCTCATCACATGATAGATTAACATTTTCTTCACAACTATCACAAACAAAAAAATAAATCATTAATAATAGCAACATCTTCATTATTGTTACCTTCCTTTTTGTCATTGTTGTAGCTCTTCTTCTTGTCTTCCCTTTTCAACTTCTGACAATACCTTTTTATGTGTCCTTTTCCCCATAATGATGACACTCAATATTAGTGAATCTATTAGAGTCTCCTTGTGATTTACCACGTGATATCCCACGATTACTTGAACCCCTATTTTTATTTCTCCCCCTCGATTTGGTAACCAACACCCCAGAATATGAAGAAGAACCTTGTAACTTACGCCTCAACTCCTGATTCAACACACTACTTTTAGTCAAGTACATTGAGATGATACTATTAGGAGTAGAGTTAGACAAGGATGTCCTAAAAGTCTCCCAAGAATTAGGAAAAGTACCAATAAGCCATAAACCTTGAATTCCATCATCAAAAGTAAGATTCATCACTAACAATTGATTTAGAATCCCTTGGAAAATGTTCAAGTGACCGGTCATTGGTGAACCATCAATATACCTCAATGGAATCAATTGCTTGAACAAGAACAACTTATTATTCCCTATCTTTTTTGCATATAACTCCTCAAGTTTGGTCTAAAGAGAGCGAGCATGAGTCCCCGTGCTCATATGATTCAAAACATTATCATCCATTCATTGACAAATGTAACCAAAAACTTATCTATACAACAAAAACACATTCTTCACCACTCTTTCCATTGGGGTTTTGGCAAGAGAAAACCGGCAACCGAAAGCCTTTAACATAAAGAAAACCTTCCATATTCCCTTTCCAAACATTATAGTTGGATCCATTCAAACTCACCATCCTAGATGTGTTCGTATCCATCCTTACACAAATCAAACCACGACTCTGATACCACTTGTTAGGAGGAAATTCATAACGCAATGGAATAATCCAACAATATAATATCTCCAAAATATCAAATGCAACGACAATTAACAAAACACACCAAACAACACAACATAATTTTAGCATGGAAAAACCTCCGTTAACTAGGAGTAAAAAACCACGGGACCCGTAAGTCACTTAATATCTTCACTCTAATCAAATATGGATATAGTTAAGGTTCTCTCTAACACTAGTTAAAGGCATACATCAACATCATCAAGATCTACAATCAACATTGGAATATAACAAGAATAAAGAGATACAATCAACCAAAACAACCATAAAATTTTCACCTTAGAAAAACATTCGACAGACAAGTCTAGAAAGTCAAAAATATGATCTCCACCACAAGAGAGGAAGACACCAGATCTCAACCTAAAACCTTGAGGTGTTAGGTAAATATGTTTTCTCTCTTATAAATCCAACATTCCACTCATTTGTAGACAATGTGAGACTTTAGTCACTCATATTTGCATCCAACAATACTGCTATCATCATTTCCAATACTTCACAAAGAGTACTTTAATAAAAATATTATTCTCTCTCTTGAATTTTTTGTAATCTATGTAAAGTTATTAAGTGAATAACTCATCGTGAAATAGAGGGAGTAATAATTCTCATTAAATATTATTTTGATCATGTTATTGTATAATATTAACATAGAAAGATCGAATAGAATAAAAAAATAAAACTTTTGAATATATCAATGTAATATTTTTGAGTGACACAACATAAATATAAATATTAGTAATTTTTAAAAATTCTAGTTATGTAGGCCAAATTGGACAATATGATCTTTCAGAATTGACTACAACAGTTCTTAAAAAATTTGGGTTATAAATTTAAATTTCGAATGTAACACCCCAAACTGCTTTCAGGATTACCGACTGCCCCCACAAACCAACACAGGTCTTTTCAGCGTGTTTTGTCCCCACTCACACGCTTCCCGGGAAACTTCTCAGGAGGTCACCCATCCCAATACTACTCCAAGTAAAACACGCTTAACTATGGAGTTCTTATTTGTTAGGCTACCGAAAAGAAGATGCATCTTGTTGGTATAGGTAGTACCAATTAATCCTTATAAGTCTTTATTCAACTATGCAGTCCCAAACCTGCATAGTCTCAGGATCCCTCTCATTCCCCTGCATAGTCTCAGGATCCCTCTCATTCCGATGTGAATTTGGTTTTCCCCCTAGAAGTTGCTAGGAGTGTCTCATTGTCATGCCTCATGCATCGACAACCACTCATATCGCCCTCGGATGTTACATGTAACCACTCTTCGGCCTCTCTGACCTCGGGTGTTACATGCCCCTCATTGTCATGCCTCATGCATCGACAACCACTCCTATCGCCCTCAGATGTTACATGTAACCACTCTTCGGCCTCTCTGACCTCGGGTGTTACATGCCCACCAGCTTCCGCTTGGTTCGTCCCCGAACCACATTGTACTAGGAGAGGTATGGCTCTAATACCATTTGTAACACCCCAGTCTACTTTCAGGATTATCGACTAACCCCACAAACCAACACGGGCCTTTTCAGCATGTTTTGTCCTCACTCGCACGCTTTCCGGGAAACTTCCCAGAAGGTCACCCATCTCAATACTACTCCAAGTCAAGCAAGCTTAACTATGGAGTTTTTATTGGTTAGGCTACCGAAAAGAAGATGCATCTTGTTGGTATAGGTAGTACCAATTAATCCTTATAAGCCTTCATTCAACCATGCAGTCCCATACCTGCATAGCCTCAGGATCCCTCTCATTCCAATGTGAATTCGGTTTTTCCCCTAAAAGCTGCTAGGAGTGTCTCATTGTCATGGCTCATGCATCGACAACCACTCCTATCACTCTCGGATGTTACATGTAACCACTCTTCGGCCTCTCCAACCTCGGGTGTTACATGCCCACTAGCTTCCGCTTGGTTCGTCCCCGAACCACGTCGTACTGGGAAAGGTATGGCTCTAATACCATTTGTAACACCCCAAACTGCTTTCAGGATTACCGACTGACCCCACAAACCAAAACGGGTCTTTTCAGCATGTTTTGTCTTCACTCACACGCTTCCCGAGAAACTTCCCAGGAGGTCACTCATTCCAATACTACTCTAAGTCAAGCACGCTTAACTATGGAGTTCTTATCTGTTAGGCTACCGAAAACAAGATGCATCTTCTTTTCGGTAGCCTGTTCCATAAGAACTCCACAGTTAAGCGTGCTTGACTTGGAGCAATCTTGGGATGGGTGACCTTTTGGGAAGTTTCCCGGAAAGCGTGTGAGTGAGGATAAAACATGCTGAAAAGACTCATGTTGGTTTGTGGGATCAGTCGGTAATCTTGAAAGCAGTCTGGGGTGTTACAAATTATTTTCGGTAGCCTAACAGATAAGAACTCCATAGTTAAACGTGCTTGACTTGGAGTAGTATTGGGATGGGTGACCTCCTGGGAAGTTTCCCGGGAAGCGTGTGAGTGAGGACAAAACATGCTAAAAAGACCCGTGTTGGTTTGTGCGGTCAGTCGGTAATCCTGAAAGTAGTTTGGGGTATTACAAGTGGTATTAGAGTCTTACCTCTCCCAGTACGATGTGGTTCGGAGACGAACCAAGCGGAAGCTGGTGGGCATGTAACACCTGAGGTCGGAGAGGCCGAAGAGTGGTTACATGTAACATCCGAGGGCGATATGAGTGGTTGTCGATGCATGAGGCATGACAATGAGACACTCCTAGCAGCTTCTAGGGGAAAAACCAAATTCACATCGGAATGAGAAGGATCCTGAGACTATGCGGGTATGGGACTGCATGGTTGAATGAAGAGTTATAAGGATTAATTGGTACTACCTATACCAATAAGATGCATTTTTTTCGGTAGCCTAACCAATAAGAACTTCATAGTTAAGCGTGCTTGACTTGGAGTAGTATTGGGATTGGTGACCTTCTGGGAAGTTTCCCGGAAAGCGTGCGAGTGAGGACAAAACATGCTGAAAAGGCTCATGTTGGTTTGTGGGGTTAGTCGATAATCCTGAAAGCAGTCTGGGGTGTTACACTCACCCAATGTTTAATCAGGTTTAACGAGATCAATCATATATACTAGTCTATTTTGACGACCCTAGTCATTGCAATGCCGATGAAATCCTCGTTGACAAATATTTTCTGTTGTTGAACTCGATAGTGGAGAGTGTACCTATAAATATTTCGACGGTCAAGTCAATAGAGATTGTGAGCATAAGTAGGGTTGTGCAAAATATCTAGTTTTGAGAAACCAGTCCATAAGCATATCTAAACCATATTGAAAAAACCATAACATGTAATATGTGGTTATTATTGCATCCATTTAAAATTTTAAATTCAATTTGGTTTTATAATCGGTTTAAAAAAAGTTATCCACAACCAAATTTTTACTGACTCATTTCATTTTAACATTACAACTTTAATGTAAATTGATTTTAAATTGCAATTTCCGATCAATGACTTCCAATGTAAACGTGAACTTTATAATTACATTTTAAACAAATTATTAATAGATATTTTATTGTTTTTTTTGCCACACGTAATAGACAAACTTAATAAAAAAAATATTTTAAAATTTAATTTGGGTGATGCAATAACTTTGTATCTGGAGATGGTTTAGGGCCAATTCTTTATTTGTGATAAAAAAATTAAAAGACATATTAAGTAAAAAATTGATTTAAATAAGATTTGATAAGAATTTAATTTTAAGTAATTTTACAAACTTGTTCCAGCTTTTGGTAATGATTTAATAAAATATAATTTTTAAATATAATTTTTATTGTGTTAAATTTTTAACAATAAAAATTTAATTGAAATGTATATATAGTATAAAAATATTTTATATAGTTAATTAATTATAAATGTTGCATGTTAGGAGAAGTTTGACGTTTATTTTAATCATCTATGAAATAGTGCAAACATGTAAAACTTTTTACACTGACAATAATTAATTTCTAACAATAAATATCTAAATTACTAAATCAAAATTAGTTTTTAATTTATACCAATTGAATTCGTAATATTTCTACTTTCTATGAATATTTTTTATTCATATCAGTTTTAAAAAATATATAATTAAAATGATTTATTTTAACTGAAAACAAATGTGTCTCTATAACTTCTATAAAGTTTGATTTGTTTTGTTGTTAAACTTTTAAATATACCAAGTTTAATCAAATAATTTTTAATCAATTTACTTTCACCTTAACAATTTACTAATTAAGTGTATTTTAAATTTTGAACAATTTGATTAATTGTTTTTAAAAACTGGTTATGAAACCAGTTATGTTTTTTTAAACCGGTTTTAAAAAATGGTTCTAAATCCAATCCATTATATTGGTTATTATATGGATATGATTTGTATAGTAAAAAATCCAAACCATAAACACCCCTAAGCATAAGGTTTATGATTTAGAATTGTGTGAACCCTTGTTTCGACCATTCATGAACCTTTATAGCTTAGGTTAAGGACTTTTAGGTCCTAGAACCTTCTCTAAAATAACTATCTCATCGAACTGAGTGTTGGACGATCAGATGACATGCTCATGTAATGGGCCATGAAGGGTCATTCGACTTAAATTCTCCATATCTCTAGGACGAGTTTATTCTCTAGTTAGCACATCCTTCTAACTTCGAGGTTGCTACCTCACTTATGGACCGAGTATTGTCAACCAATTAAATATACCAACCAATTTTCTAAATTCTCGTACTAGTAGTTTAGTTAAGAGACTCTTATATTTAAAACAAATGTAGTATAATTTAGTTGACAAAAAAATATTTTTTGGTTTCTCATTATTTTCTTTTCTTTAATTAAAACTTATCTGAATCATTGTGGATTAGTAAATATAGGGAGATGAATCTTCTCCTGCTTTTTGTGTTCAGCCATTTCTCATATTGATAATCCAATGGATAAAAAATCATGAAAAACAAATAAATAACTCAAAACAGTTTTGAAGTAAAAAAATAAATAAATGAATGGCTGAGATTAATTGCATAATGGCAGCAGAAGATAACCCACAAAACTTGAATTCAATACGGTGTGAGAATGTAACATATACTTTTTAAACTCAGCCGTTGAATATTTAATGAGGCTAAACAAGTTGTGTAATATGAGGTCACTAATTTTGGTGGTACCCCGGCAAGGCACTTATTAGCATAGCGGTTACCCAAGTCAGAACACAAAACCAAGCATGCGAAATGAATGAACTAGGATTATAGACAAATTCATTTTCACAAGCATTCATAAAATTGGGGTGCCCAAGATATTTATTTATTTAGACTAGTCACCCGTCGCACATAATGGTTGGAACTGGTCAAAGATTGTTGTTGTAAAGTTACTAGAAACAAGTGCCATGGGGATAGTCTACATCATTTGCAGCTGACACAGTATGTTTGTTGCCTAACCCTTTGCATTGTGCGGCCCCGTTTTCAGCCAAGCTGAGTGTGGGCAATCATTGAGGTCCCCCCCACCCCTCTGGGTTTGCTCTACATAAAACATCTTGGGTCCCTCCTTCTCCTACATTAACTTTCTGCTTAAAAAACATCAAAATCCTATGGAAAACTATTAGTAAAAGTTAAATCGTATGGAGTAATGAGACTTTGACTTTTATTATATTTAAAATTGAGTTTTATTTTCATGAATTTATGACAATTAAAGGTCCATTTTAGATAATGTGCGTAGTCGTTGAAGTTTCAAATTAGGAGAAAACATATATATATATATATATATATATATATATATATATATATATATATATATATATATTGGATAAATCCCAATGAAGCGTATTAGTAGAGATCACAATCGTCCTGTATGTAGGAGGTATTATATATCACTCTTCGTTGAGAAATCTTTTTTTATACTCGTTCGCTCATCAATGACCCTTAAAAGGATGCCCTTTCATATCCCATGTTAAATGACATCTGGTAACGTCTGTCGTCTTTCCTAATTATCAAGTAACACATTTTCCCTCAATGTTTGTAACTCCAATGCAGTCATGGAGATGTTTCGTAGCCGTCATTTGTGATTGTTCATGCCGCCTCCTAGCACCTTCTAAAGACCGAATTTGACTTGGTCATCCACCAGAGTCACTATGAGACTGGATCCGACTTTCTCATGTCTTGTAATAATGTTCTCCTAGACCAGAATCCGACCTACTTATGGTTTATGCAATCCGATTTTTTTGCCCATTTGTACTCGGCCTACAAAAGTTCGGTCTTTAGAATCGGGGATGTAAGCCCCCCGATCACGAGGACTAATTGAATTGAAGTGTTTGGACAGGAAAATCTTGGAATTCCTTCTTCCTTAAGTTGATCACCTTATTCGCAAGTTACCGTGTGATAGTGATTTAAATATCAATAATGACAACTTTTCTCTCTCCTTGTCATGATGACTTTTATGGGAACCCTAACTTGCCATCATGGTTTTTAGTTTGATACAACTTCTTAACCGTTGTAAACTTATTTTCATAAAAAGACTCATTCTTCATCTGTCCTTTCACCTAACTAGCGACCTCTCTTTCAAGTTTTGCTGATGAGTTTCCCTTTGCTTCCTCTGTTGTCATATTCCAAAATTTGCCCTTCCCTTTCATTTCTACATAACTTTTGGTTTGGGATTTCATTTGCATATACATGGCACCCTAGTACATTAATCTGCATTGAGAAGCACAAAATCATGGATTCAAGGATCTTGATCACCCAAAGCATTGAAGGGAAGATGAGTCCTAAACCAGGGTTCTTCCATGGTATGTTTGTATTGGTGAACCCTCTATCTTGGTTCACTTTATCATAAAGCATAACCTGGAAACCCTAATTCTTGGTCCATGGTTGTAAGCATCGTCATGATCAATCAAATTCCTAAAACCCTAATTTTTGTTTGTGACACTATCATCCATTATGTGTGCATTCAAGTTTGAGGATTCATCTGATTCATTTGGTCCACTATGAATGATTCACTGGTTTGATTAAGAATTCATTCAAGGTCATACTTGTTCATGGTCCTAATTCCTTGAGTATGATTCATTCAAAGTTTTACATGCCCATGATCTTTTGCTTGGTTGTTGTTCATTGGTTCAAGTTTAGTGCAATGGCATTTCAGGGTTCACTTTGATTCAATTCATGGCATTGCTTGATTGGGATTCATTGGTTCAAGTATATTTCAATGGCATGATTCATTTGGTCTAAGGGTATTGTGGTGCATATTCAAGGTCCATTTCATTCCATTAAGTCATGTGTTATTCAAATTCATTTTCATTCCAAGTCCATTTCGTTTCGAAGTCCACAATCATGTTCATTACAAAATGTCATTACGTTCCTACAAATTATATTACAAATGTCCATACAAGAGGAATTACATAAAAAAATACATTTTTCACCTAAGTCGACTTTTTGTCAACTATTGACTTTTTGATCAACCAGTTTACCAAAGTCAACTAACCAAGTTTGACCATCCTAAACCCTAATTCCCATTTTTATTTGAATATTCAAAGTTCCACATCCTTTTGATTTTGTCTTCACATTATTTCTTCAACTGCAAGTCATGTCTTGTTCCATCATTCCATCATGTTTGCATACCCTACAAAAACCAACCAAACCATCATTATTAACAATTCACAATAAATGCATTTCCAAACATTTCAAGCATAATCATGCAAACAAGTCAATAGCATGAGTGCAATTCAAAAACTAACCAAACCAATATATCATAACATTTCACAACCATCTTCGTTAGAAACCACAATATTCCAAGCAATCATGCATTAGTAGTCTAACAAATGGCCATACATTTCTAGCAGCCCTAGCCTACAAACCAATATCAAACATCCTCACATGACACATATCCATAACAACCCATGACATACCACAAAACCAACATAACCAAACCAATTTGTTCACACCAAATCATTTCAAGCACAACAAATAGAAGCAGTCCATACATCATGGCAACAATACATGAATTCATTTCAAACAGAAGTCATAACAGACCTAACATTTCATCACAAATCATGTAGCAGCCCATAGCATTTTTATGCATTCTCATAACACATAACAAAGCATGCAAAACACAGCAACATAACATACAAGGTTACATATCATAAACAACACATCACCTAGCAAGCATTCACCAAGTTGCAAAGCCATCCACATAACATTACAAACAACAACAAAGACATGGCAACATCACTAATATACATAACATCATTCAATCAAATTTGCAATCAAGCTATAATTGCATCATAACCATTCACATAGCAGTAGAACACACACATACATAACTAGTAGCAACAGTGGAAAACAATGCAAACCAAAATATAATTTCCAACTTGCAACTAACTTCACCAATTTCCAACTAATTTCTAACTAAATTCATAATCTAACCGAATTGCATAACTAACTTTCAACAACATCAAAACTAACTGTCTAACCAATTTTCACTAGCAACCTATATAACCATCATTCATCAACTTCAGGATAAAGGATCCCCATTCACTCTTCAACCAATTCATCACAGTTGTATCGAATTCAATCATCACTCATCTCCAATTCATCCTCATATTCCATTTCCTGAAATTTCACCAAGTTCATCATAAATTACCCTCTCTGAATTCCATTTCCATTTCCATCAATTCCATTGATCACCCCAATCATTCATCACTGAAAATTCACCAAACTCATCATCATTGATTCATTCATCATCGAATTCCTCACTCTTTCAATTTCACTCCACCACACGAATTCGTAACAAGACATCAACCAAAAAATCAAGAAGAGGTGAAGAAGGAGAAGAAGAGCAATCAAATTCAAGAGAAGAAAGAGTAATAGCAAAAAACATTACCGGAATCACGTCGTAGTCACATTCACCATCTCCGGCAGCATAAGCGTCTTCTTCCTCTTTTCACTTCAATATGGTTACTAGCATGTGAGCTAGGGACTGGAGAATCAAATCCCCAACCTCTTGGGCTCTGATTCCCCGTGATGAGCATTTAATTTATCTCTTCGTGGTTAGGGTTCTCAATGGTTGGCTTCGGTTTGGATCCTAGAATGAAAATTTGTTGAAACGGATATGAATTTTGGATTGAGGAGGAAAAGACAATGGAGATGGTGGTTGAGTTTTGCAGTTTGGCTCTCCTCTACCTCCGGAGGCGACCTCCGGCGCGACAGAGGATGATGGATTTCAGGTGAGATGTGGAGAGACTTCATCTCACATTCATTTTTGTCATTTGAATGTTATTTAGTCTGATGATACATTGTAGCTCACCTCACATGCGTTCTTGGGCCTCACTTGTTTCCCATGGGCCCATTATTTTCTGTTTACACCCTCCTAATACCATACACCTCCCTTCACTGTAAGCTAAATCTATGGGCCTTTAGCATATGGGCCCCGTGCCCTTGTCATTTTTGCACACCCTTTTCCGGTCTAACCCCCTCCCCGTGTTTCATATGTTTTTCCTATTTTTTGGTCATTATTCTACATGTTTTTGTCAATTGATTTTAATACTCCTTTTATCATAGAAAATTAGGAAGGAACTGACATGATTAATGTTAGAATCCATTAGGTTTTAATTGTTTTTGATCACTTTGCATTGAGCTTTAATCACTTGAGGATACATTGAAAATAACATGTTTAACCTAGTTCTTGATTAGATTTTAATTCATCAATTCACCTTGATAACATTTCATGTTTTGCATGCTAATTCTCAATTGATCGTATGGTTAATTCTCAACTAATCTCCCATTAGAATTAAATTCTTTTTGATTTAAAATCTCCTTTGATGTAGGTTGTCATTTTGATGCCATTTGCCTTTGTGTGTTTCATTTTGATCATGTATAACCTTAGACCTAGTTTCTAACTTGTATCCTCATTATATCCATCTCATTTGCATTGTATTGTGTGATTGTGCTTGAGAATTACCATGACCACTTGATTGTTTTAGGCATGGTATTTGTTTGTAACTTGTATGAACTTTTCCCATTTCATGTATTGCAGTTTGCTACTTCTTTCCCAATACCCGGCAAAAGTAACCTTTTTCTCCCCAGCGGATTCGTTTTTCATGTTTCCTCAGGAAGTATATCTTTGATATGTTCATCCTAATCGGTGACAGATATTTTCTTCCCCTGTTTTGAGTCTATCCTTGATATCTTCATCCTAACGATGACGAATATTCTCATCTTTGGTATTCTACCTAGTAAAAAGGTAGTTGTAATCCCTACTTGTTCCCCAGAGAGTTAATCCTTGATATGTTCATCCTAACCGATGACGGGTTTCCTTCTCTTTGCGGTCTTCTGCCCAGTAACCGGTAGTTGTAAATCCTACTTTTCTCCCTTTACAGAGTTTATCCTTTATATGTTCACTTTAACCGGTGATGGATATCCTCTCTGTGGTATTCTATCCAGCATTCGATAGATGTAATTCCTACTTTTTGTTCAGGTGGTTTATCCTTGATATATCCATCCTAACCGATGATGGGTATCCTCCTTAACAATTCGCAGGAAAGATTATCCTTGATATGTTCATCTTAACCGATGACAGATTCTCTTTCCTTTGAGTCTATCCTTGATATGATCACTTTAACCGGTGACGGATATTCTCATCTTTGGTCTTCTGCCCAATAACCGATAGTTGTAAATCATATTTCTGCAGTTTTTCCCCAACAAGTCTATTCTTACTCAGTAACTGGTAACGAATGCACTTCCTGGCGTCCCTCAGTGAGTTATCCTTGATATGTTTACCCTAACCGGTAACGGGTGTCCTCTCTGATCAGATTTTATGATCTCCTTACCCAGTAACAGGTAGTGGATAATAGATTTTTGCTCCTCCTGTGTTGAAGTTTATTTCTTCCCCAGATGAGTCGAGTGCGTATTTCCTTGGTGAAATCACTTTTCCTGCCTGATTCGAGTATTTTAGTTTTATTCTGATCTACCTGTTTCCCCTGCAGACGTCTTTTGTTTCTTCGGCTGAGTCTTTCCATTTTCATGGAATTCCTCTAGTCTCCCAGCAGTTTTTAAGTCGTAGCCTGGCCTACTCACAATCTCTTTTATCCCCTCAGAGTCTTTGTCTCCCCAGTGAGTTTTTCCTTATTGAATGCATCATGCTCCTGCGAACCTTCGGTCTCTCTAGATTCTTTTCCTTTGTGGCAATATTTTCCCCACAGAGATTCCTTATAACATTCATATCGTATGCATCTTGAGGTCTCTTAGGGACCAAAATTTGTTTCTATATGTTTTTATTTAAGCTCATTCTCCTGAGTCGATACGAAGATTTTAACCTTCACCTCTTCAATTAGAATGTCCTTAAATAGGGGTAGCTGTAAGACCCTAATTTTTGACCCTAAGATCCCTCATGCAATCTCATCATATGCATTAGCATTGGGATCATACCTTGGCATCCTCCTTACCCCTCTTTCATTGGGTTTGTTTTGGGAGAGATCACCAAGCACCGTATGGTTGTATCATACTTGTATTTTATCATTTCACTAACCAAAATACCAAAAATATGCCTTTTTATTTGCCTAACTCTTTTGTAGGTAGGGCATGATCACTATTGATCTATCAAGTTCACATCTAGGGTTTAAGACCCTCATTTCTAAGAGTACAACGAAGGAATGATCCATAATGTCTCTAGGTATTATATATGAATCCCTATGATCTCTACATGTTATTTTGATCAAGTTTTTTCAAGAGTTTGGAGTTGGTTTACCTTGGAAACCTTAGTTCATCTGGGTATCTTGAGTAACTTCTCCAACAAGCTTTTTCACCAATTGATCAAATTTCTCAAGGGGAACTTCAAATTTCATCATCTTATGCATATATGATCTACCATGAGCCTAAAAAGTCAAGAGAATTTCAAGTTAGCAAGTTGGTTGATGGTGGTTGGCCAGATGAATTCATCTGAGCAAAACTGGGTCCCCCTATACCTTATCTCCTACAATTTGTATCATATAAAAATGATTCCAAGAGAACATTTACTCTACATAACATTACAAACAACTTTCATGTTGAAGTCTAGAGCTAATTTTTCTTGGAAAGTCATTTTCTATGTTAAAATGTTATAGGTCATTTTGTCTAAACCCTAATTTGAAAGTCAACTTCCCAAGGCCATAACTTGCTCTATTTTTATGAGATGAAATATTTCCAAGTTGCACAATCAAATTCAAGGTGTCTAATACAACTTTGATGTTTGGAGTAAGAACTAATTCAAATTTTATAAGCATGTGATATGAGGATACATTATTGGTCATTTTGGACCAATACCATTGAACAAGTGGTTTTCCTCAACTTCAAAAATGCATAACTCACTCATCCCAAATACAAATGATGTCAAATTTGTGACTGTTTTGAAGGTTTTTGAAATAGAACAACTTTGATGAATACACTTTTCTCATTTAGGGCTCACATAAAAAGTTAGGCAAGGTGGAATAATTGAACATGTGGCTTGACACTTAGAAAATGTTTTGACATGCTGAAATTTCCAAACTTCCACCTCAAAATTCACCATGATACAAGTTCCAAATGGAAAAGTGTTCAACATAAGAGTTGTTCCTATTGATCTAAGCTTTCAAAAGAGTCTTAATTCATTCATTTTGGACAAAGTTTGAGGGGTCTGCGTATGGCTTAAACATGGTTGTATCAGTTGGCAAGAATCATGCTTCAAACATTCAAATATATTTGCCTTGCAATCCAAGCTTCATTCAGACCTCATTTCAGTTGATTGTGGACCTAGTAGAGTTGCTTCATGGGCCTGCATACGCCCATGCAAACATGTACGTTGCATTGCCAATTTTGGAAGTATTTTCAAGTGTGCAAATAAAACTCATCTTTTGCTATAAATAGAGGTCCAATGCTTCGGTTTGAAGGACCTTGCGCGCCATCTTTGCCTCCAACCATTGAAACCCTCACCATTTAAAGGAAAACCTTATAAATTTCAATTGAAATTTGAGTTTGAATCTCACTGTTTGGAGATTCAAAAACTCCAGGATCCAAAGCTTTGCATCACTCTTAATCCACTTCCACAAGCTCCATAAGCAAGATCAAGTAAGAATTGAAGCGAGAGAGATCCATTTATACACACCATTGAAGGCATTTTCCCAAATTTTTCTTCTCTTCGATTCTCTTTCAATTCTCTTATATTCTTGGTTGTCTGAAGTCCTACCAATGTAGGTAAGAAGATTGAGTTGCTTTGAGGTCAAATCGAAGCAACTCAGTTGACACACCTCAAAATTCAACTTCACGTATCTCTTTATATATTTGGAGTTAGGTTAAATTAAGGTGATATTCGTGATCTACGTCATTTTTTCTTTAAGATCATGTCCTCCTTTTTCATTTATGATATGGTGATGAATGAATCAGTCCGGCCAGGGTCATCGGAGAAGATGACCGGCCTTTGGCTCCGACGATGAGCTAGAAGTGTTCAGAGCCATTAATTTGATTTAAAACGTTTTAATCTGAAGCGCTCATTGTGATTACCAAACGTGTGGAATATTGACTAGCGTGCACCATGGAACGCGCACTCTCCACCACTTGATCTGCCACCTCAATTAATGAGGGAGATCAAGTGGTCTACATTTTTTTGATTATCTCATTACTATTTTTATTCCTTTTTTTTCATTAATTCATATTAATTTTAATATTTATCTTTAAAATATGAGAGTTTCACCAAAAAAACTTAAAAAAAGTCCTCTTTCATTTTCTGAATTAAAATTAGTTTTTGGATCATTGTTAATATTTTTCATGATTTAATTAATTTTGTGAATATTTTAATTGGTTAAAAATACTTTTTAAGTTTCCAAAAAATTTGAAATTTTTTCTCCAAGGTCCTTTGACCTCGTTTGACCTATGATAAATCTCATGGCCATTCCTTTGGTGTTTTGATGAGGTTTTAGGAAATTGACCAACCATATTTAATTTAATGCCTTATTTTTAATATTTTTAATTGATTAATTGCAAATTAATTGTGTAGAGCCATTGTAATTGACTTTGTGAGTTTAACTTGTGTTGTTGGGCCTTGGTCAAGGTTGATTTGACTTTGTTAGATTAAGATCATTGGATTTAGGGGATTGATGGAATGTACATTCCATCTCCCAAAATGAATGAATGATCTTAACTTGGTAAAAATCCTCCTTTGTCCAATTTGTGTTTGATTCATTCCCCCTCCCTCTTCATCTCATTCCCCTTCTTTATGCATTCATGTCATGGACCTATGATATCTTAATATCCTAAGGCTAGTTGATTGCGAAATCAACATCAATATGAATGAGATTAGACCCCCACTTTGCATATTCTTTTTCTGTGTGGTATGTTTCATGAGCATAGTTCATCATACTATGTCTCTAACATGCATTAACACCAAAATTATATTACCCGACCTCAAATAGTTGTGACTTCTACATAAGTCCAATTAAGATTGCTTAACATAGTGCTAAATTTTGACACAAAAGGCATAGCATTCTAGTTAGTGAGATTGTAAGTCTCCCCTCTTTCATGGTATTGTGTGGAAACTTGACCTTTTTCCTTTCTTTGGAAGATGTCTTGGTTCAAGGATCCATGCTTGTGATAAGTGGGTTGAGTATTCTCCAAAGAATGACTTAAACAAAAAAAAGCAAAGCAAAAGTAATACTAACCTCTAACTCATTAACAAATAACATTTAATTTCAAGTCATTTATTTTTAATACAATTTAATTTTTGAGCTTTATTCATTTGTCATTATTCATACCATTCAAATTGTTTATGTTAATGTCATTTTCACTTTGTCCACTTGGACCATATTTTGTCAAATATTTTGTTTGTGTATATTGTGTTTGTTTGTGTGGTCTTTGACCATTAATGTACATAATAAGAACAAAAAGCCCTAAAAAATATCTTGTGTGGACTGTTGGTTTGATATGAGACAATTGGACTTAGAATTTAGGCAACACTCGCTATGCAAAGGACTTGGCCAATGCCAACCTTCATGTAATCAAGTGCTTGAAATTTGAAACTCCATCTGATACATCATTGAAGATCCATCTGAGTTCATCGGCAACATGATCATGGTGAAGCTGTTATATTGAACCTGTGATTTGTGCCATCTTGAAATTCATCTGCTACATGGGCAAAACTTGAAAAAGATCATGGAGTTATTAAGCTTGGATGTGGCTATCTTTATTTAATGCTTTGCTCTTCAACTTGCTATTTGTGTATTGACTGTTTTGTGATTCTAAAGTCCAAGGGAAATTTGGGTTTCTATATGACACACTCTTGTCTATTGGATTGCAGCCCATTCGTCAGATCTTTTCAACTCTCAACTTTTAAATTTATGCTTAGGATTAGTCTCTTCATCTCCTCCTCACTTCTTTAATTTCAAAATCTCTCCCTCCTTTTAAAATCTTCTTTGCTTATGTTTGTTGATTTCTAAACTTTGACCATTTTTGCAAACTAGAAAATTTGGCCTTATGACATTGCATTTTCAAACTCATTTTCTTAATCAAAGTTGTGAATGAATTTAACTATACTTGACTTAAAATTTCAAAAGCCAAAAAGAACTGACACTCACTCAAATCATTTTTAGGCCTTTGTGCCTTTCAAACTTAATTTTTTGTTAAAAGCAATGCACTCACTTTAAAATTGATACCACGAACTACGAGGTTTTGATCCTTCATTTTTATGTTGGTACGTAGGCACAAGTCCGAAGGTCTTGTCAAACACAAAAAATATAATTAATGAATTCTTCTCTCATCCCTCCATTCTATTTGTTTGCAAACATCATTTGTACAAAAATACATATGCATACAAAAAAGGGATCCCTAGGAGTACCTAGGACACTTTGGGTGCTAACACCTTCCCTCTGTGTAACCAACCCCCTTACCTGTAATCTCTAGCATTTTATTAGTTTTGATTTGAAAACTTCTTATTCTTGGGTTTTGTTCGTACTTTTCCCTTTTCCCTTGGAAACAATAAAAGTGCGATGGCGACTCTTGTTTAATTGATGTCTATCTTATCCATAGCTTGATGATCATGAATTTACCGCTATAGAAAGACTCTAACTTGGATAATTTAACAAAGTATGCCACTAGCTCTCATGAAAGGAGAAAAGATCAAGTCTCCACACAATGCCATGAAGAATCGGAGACTTACAATCTCACTTACTAGAATGATATGCCTCCTTGAACAAATTTAGCTCTATGCTAAGCAGTCGTAGTTGAACTTATGTAGAAGTCACAACTATATGAGGTCGGGCAATAAAAATATAGGTGTTAATGCATGTTAGAGATTTGGTACCAAGAACCAAACTCCTAAAACATACCACACACTAATTGAAAAGGTGGGGGAAGGACCTATCTTAGTCAGACTTGTATTGATTCATCTGACACAAGGTCATTGATGAACCAACTAGCATTTGGACATTAGAGAAATCATTCGTCAAATGAAGGATTGAGAAATAAAAGGGATAAAGATGAAGAGGGAAGGGGAAGTAGAAACACAAATTGATCATGAGAGGAATTTCATCTGACTAATACCATCCATTCATTTTGGGAGATAAAATGTACACTTCATCAATCTCCTAAATTCAATGGTTTTGATCAAACAAAAGTCAAATCAACCATGATCAAGGCCCAAACAGAAAGTCAAACATCATAAGACCATAAAAATGGCTCAACATAATTTTCAGGCAATTATTCAATTAAAAATCACTTTATAAATGAATTAAAATGCATTTTAATTCGGTCAAAACCTCAAATCCCTTCAAAACACCAAATAAATGGCCAAGGGATTTATCCTAGGTCAAACAAGGTCAAAAGACCTCAGACAAAAAATTTCATGATTTTTGGAAAGTCAGAAGTATTTTAAAACAATTAAAAATATTTAGAAAAACATTTAATTCATGAAAAATATCAAAATTTATCCAAAAAATAATTTTATATCAAAATATAGAAGAGGAAAATATTTAAAGATTTTTGGTGAAAGTTCCATATTTTTTGGATTAAAAATGAAATTTCTATGAATTAAACAAAAATAGGATTAAATGAAAATTCAGAAAATAAAATATAATTCAAAATTACAAGGGCCATTAGATCTCCTTCATTAATTGAGGTGGCAGATCTGATGGCCAAACACGCGCCTTCCACAATGGTCTTTAGTCAATGAGCTGCAGGCTTGGTAATCATAAGGAAAGACTGAGATTTAAACATTTCAAATAGATTAGATGGCCAGGATGCATGCTAGCACATCACCGGAGCCCTAGCTCCGGTCATCTTCTCCGGTGGACCTCACTAGACTGATCCACCACCAAAATGAAAAGTAAGGACATCATTTTAAAGGAAAAATACTCAGGAGCTCGAATTTGGCCTCAATTTCTTCCAATTCCGAGTATATTGAAAGATATATGGATATGGATTTTAAGGATCATGAACTGAGTTTTTTCGATTTGACCTCAAAGCAACTCAATCTTGTTGCCTACATTGGTTGGACTTCAGCCAACCAACAATCCAGCAAAATAGTTGAGAAATGAGGGAGAATCGAAGAAGAGAAGTTTGAGAAAATTCACCTTCCGATAGCTTCAAATTGGCTTGATCTTGATCTGAATTCACTTGGTTCTTCCTCCTTTTGCTTGCAGTGATGAATTGAGATGAAAAAGGCAATGAATCCTTAAAGTTTGAATCTCAAAACAGAAGTTAAAATTTAAACCCGATTTCAAAGAAATCCTCAAGGTATTCTAAGGTGTAGGGTTTTGTGATCTCTTGGCAGAGCTTGGGCAATGTGTATGTTGATCTTGAGGCAATGCACTTGTTTATATAGGCAATGGAATTCAGGTTTGCACCCTTTGAAATTTTGTCAAAATTAGAAATAATGGTGCATGGATACATGGCTAATGAATTAGGCCCAATCAATGATGATATCCAACTTAAATACATGCACAATGAATACTGAGGTCATCACATGGAAGCATGCAAATAAAAATGATCACTTGAATCCAAAACTTGCCAAAACAAACCCAACAAAGGAACCATGCACAAGTCCCTCAATTCTTGTCCAAATTAAGTGATCTTGGACTTTTTGGAAAGGTGACATCAAGGGGAACAACTTTGATGTTGAACACGTTTCTATTTGTAGGTTGGATCATGATGAATTTTGAGGTGGAAGTTTGAGAAATCAAACATAGTTGATACTTTTCTAAATACAAAATCAAATAACCACTTCTTCCACCTTTAATAACCTTTGTTATGAGATTCAAATGGAAATGGTTCCTTCATAAAAGTTTTATATATTTCATCCCTATTCAATTTGGTCAAAAATTTGACACAATTTGGATTTTGCATGAGGGAGTTGTGAATTTTAGAAGTTGAGGAAAATTGCTTGTTCAATGGTAATGACCCAAAATGACCTATAATGTTTCCTCTTAGAACATGCCCTTGAAAGTTGAATTTGAAATTACTCAAAGAATAAAACTTGGATAATACATGTTTAAATTGATAATGAAACTTGGATGTCTTTCATATCATAAAAATTGAGCAAGTTATGGTCCTTGGAATTTGACCTCCTAACTAGGGCTTAGACAAAATGACATATAATCTTTTACCATAAAAAATGACTTTACAAGAAAAACTAGCTCTTGATGCCAACATAAAAGTTGTTTGGAATATCATAAGGAGTAAATTGTATCTTGGAATAATTTTGAAATGACCAAAATTGTAGGGGATAGGGTCTAGGGAAGCTTAGTTTTGACCAGTTGACTTTCTCTGGTCAACCTCTTTGAACCAACTAGCAAACTTGAAGTTCTATTGATCTTTGGGACTCATGGAGGATAATATATGCATATGATGATGTAAAATTAAGTATACTTTGATATTTTTGACCAATTGTTAAATAAACTTGCTGAGGAAGTCACACAAGATACTCAGATGAATTAGGGCTTCCAAGGCAAACATGCTTCAAACTCTTGATGAATTCTTGATCAAAATGATAAATAAAGAACATGGGGATATATATATGATTTATAGAACCAATATGAACCATTTTTGGATTAGTCTCTTTGCATTGAGGGTCTCAAACCCTAGTTGTGAGCTTGATAGGGCATAGGTGGACATACATACTACCTACAAAAGAAACAAAGACATACATAGACATATTTTTGGTATTTTGGTTAGTAAACAAAGAAAAACAAAGTATGATACAATCAAATATGCTAGGTGATCTCTCCCAATACAAACCCAATGAATGAGGGGTAAGGAGGATGCCAATGTGTGATCCCAAAGTCAATGCAAATGATGAGATACCATGAGGGATCTTAGGGTCAAATTGGGGTCTTACAAAATAATCATCAAAAGGAAGGGAAAAAATTCACAATACTCCTATTTGTTTGGCTTGTCACACTTTTTATGCCTTTTTATTTCCACATTTAGGAATCTCTCTCTCTCTCTCTGCGACTCTCTTCCCTTTGCACGTTCGATTATTATGGCCAAAACTTATGCATTTCTTGCACTTGACAGATTGAAGAGTTCTAGGAAATGTATTTCTAGTTCTAGGCTCATCATTTTTCTTATTACGATTCTTCTTTGGACGACGAATAGATCTCTTCATGACTAGAGGGTTGATTGGGCGAGTAGCATTAGTAGGCCAAGTTGTGGGCCATTGGTTGGCATAATTATATGTCATTATTCAAAGTCCGAAGTCCACAAGAAAAAGAAAAGTTAGGTTTCCTATATCATAAACATTTTATATTACAATACCCTCACCTTTAATTAATTCTTCAATTTTCATATAGGATATTAAGTCCACATCCCAATCCCAATTCATTTTGTGAACACGACCATCAACATACCACTTCATTGGATGATGTACTAAATATCCTCGATGGTGTACTCTAAGTCTAACAACTTGGGTGTCAGATGGCCTATAACGGAATATAAACAAATCGTTAACATTATCAAAAAAGGGACCACAACAGTAACACATCAGGGACCATTACATATTAACACTGGTGGGACCACAACATAAACAAATCACAAACATAAAACTTATAAGGGACCACAACATTAAGCAAATCACAAACATAAAACCTGCAAGGGACCATAACATTAACAAATCAAGGACCACAAACATTTCGGAATCGGATCAACTTAATCATATTTCAGAATCAAATCAACTTGGAACGCCTAACATAGTATAAATGAATCGCATTTCAGAATTAAATAAACTTAAATGCACAACTTAAACGAATCAGATGAACTTAAACACCCAACATAGTATAAATGAGAATGACATTTCAGAATGATCGATGGAGACAACAACCCTAAGTAAAACCAGATTGCAGAAGAACATAGATACCTCAAAACATAGGTTGGGTTTGACATTTCAGAATGAGCGATGTAGATGAGTGACCAAAGCGACCAACAAACTAAAAATGGCGATTTCAGAATGTTAGGGTTCATCGTCATATTTTGAACTCTGGTAGAAAAAGATAGTGCTTGAAGAATTTATTTGATGTTGTACTTAATGTGCTTTTTAATTAGATGATTTATCAAAATAAATTAGATAATTGAATTATTACTAAATTTAAAGAAATTTTTTTATTTTAAATGAACAAAAATGACGTGAATATATATTTGGGAAAAAAAACATAATCAGAAATAGCGCCATATCATTGAAAATAAGTCCCGAATTGGAGAGGAGATTAAAATGCAATACAACTTAAAAAAGGGACCAAAATCTTGGTTTTTAAAATGGGGGAACCACAACCCAAACAAATTCTAAATATGGAGACTAAACATGTAATTAAAGCTACAATTAAAGTGTTGCTTTCATTTGGATGGTAATTTGTTGCAAGTGACATCGACTTTTTGGCTTGTGAGATATGAAAGTTACCTTTCTTGTTTCTTGGTATTCCGTTGGGAGCTAACCGTAGGCTCAAGGAAACTTGGGCTTTAGTTCTTTCAAAGTTGAGAAAAAGACTAGTTTCATGGCGTGGAAAGCATCTTTCTTTGGATGGGAAGGTTACTCTTTGAATTCGGTGCTTAACAATATTTCTATTTATATGCTATCTTTTTCCAAAACTCCAAAAGGCATTGTAGATGAGATTATTAATATTCAAAGATACTTTTTATGGGGTAATGGTGATGGTAGGGGGAAGGTGTGTTGGGTTAGTTGGGAGAAGATTTTTTCTTTTAGGAGGGTGAATTAGGAGTCAAGAGCAAGGTTGTCAAACTCGCGAATCTACCCAGACTCGTAAAGGGTCCGTAGACTCGACTCACAAACTTGTACGAGTCTATGGAAAATTAAAAATGACTTTGAAAAATATGTAAGTTACACATACATAATACACACATATATTTTTGAACTTGTAAATGCCTCATTTATGACACAAATATATATAATAAAACACCAATTAAAATCAAAATTTAAATTTCCTAATCCATGACAAATTTCTTAACAAAAAAACTTGATAATAAAACAAACAAAATAGAAAAGTATCTAGTTAAAGACTTAAAGTACTAATTTCTTCTTAATTGTTCTAGCCTCTTCTCAAATTGTTCTAGCCTTATGTTAAAATTGATTATGAATTAAGTTTCTTTTATGTCTCTATCATCAAGGTCATCCACTCACCTTAGCTTTTTATAACACTTTGTATGTCGGTTCCTTATATTATTATCATGAATAATTAATTAAGTAGTAAAATCTGTAGCATGTTTTCATTATTTCAAAATTGTGAGAATGCATTTTGTCATAAAGTAAATCAAAGTTTTGTCAAAACTTCAGCAATATATTATTTCAAAACATACACAAGCGCTTTCGGCCATATATCATAAATTTTCAAACCATTTTTTCACGTCAAATTGATAGATGGGGTTTGGGATCAGTGGACCTGAATCACCTAGCTGAACAATGGTGCATCACATTTACACAAGATAATATACAAGAGAAACATCCAAATTAAGCATATAAGAAAATACTTGCAACAAAGGATTGATTTACGATAACAAACATGAAAAAAGCAAAAGACAGAATAAATGCACATTGTCGATGAAGGGAGAAAGAAACTTTTCTGAAACAAGAGACTAGGAGAGAGACTTAATAATTCTCGTACAAGCAAAAAAATAAGGGTTATTTTTAAAAATATATTTTGGGGAATTTGGGATTTTTTATGTTTTTTATTAAAAAAAACAAAATTAAAAAAAATTATAGACTCGAAAACTCACCATAGACTCACGAGTCTATACGAGTTTGTTCAAGTCTATCTGAGTCTACTCGAGTTTATCAAAAAAATATTATATGCATGAGTCTACTCATTTTTTCTTCCTAGACTCGTAAACTCGTACGAGTTTACGAGTCTACCGCGAGTTTGACAATCATGGTCAAGAGTATCGATAATTTAAACTTTTATTTGATTAGTAAGTGGGGATGGAGGCTTTTATCGGAGAAGAAAGTGTTGTGGTCTAATATTGTTTATTTTAGGTATGGTGATGGTATGTCGAATTTATTTGGGAAGGAGTCTCTTCAGGTTTTGAAGATTTCTTCGCTCTGGTAGAGGGACGTGAGGGTGGTTTTGTAATCTTAAAGTTGGTGGTCAATTATGGTTTTCCAATAGCATCTCTTGGAAGTTGGGGGAGTGGTGTGACCATTAATTTTTGGGATCATTTTTGTTTGGGTACGACTCCGTTGAAAGTGCTTTTCCCGCTTTGTGTATGACGCTTGTTCAACCTCAAAATTTAAGGTGGCGACGAATATAGGTTTTTGATTGGATTCTTGTTGCCATTGTAATTTAGGGGTTGACGAACATGCTCTTTTTGGAGATTTTGGTGACAAATGGTCGGTTTTAGTTTCAATTTTGAGGGATGTAAAACCAATTTTTGATGGGATTGATAAAGTTGTGTGCTGGAGAAATGTCGAAGGTTTTTCAGTGAAAATAGCTATAGGATTTTATATGATTTGAAGTACCAAAATTTAGTGTTGAATGAGGAGAGTTTAATCGAGTTGAGTTGGGTTTGGAAAGAAAATGTTCCGAGTAAAGTGAAGTAATTTGGTTGGAGACTTATTTTAAATAGTTTGCCTACTAGAAGTGAGCTTTGCAATAGAGGAATGACGCATCTTTTGAATGGAAACTTGTGTCCATTGTCGGATAAGGTGGAAGAATTGGTTGGGCATCTATTTTGTGTGTGTAGCAGAATCGGTCTGGTATGGAGGGCCGTTTTGAGGTGGTTGGGCGGTGATGCAGTTGATATGGTAGATGTGTGATGGTGGTTGATCCGGTGATTCAATTGTTAGTTCAGCTTAAAGGAATGTTGTGTTGTTTCATTAATCATTCTCTTTTTACTTTCTTTTGGTTTTTAGTTTGTTGGTGTGTGGTTGAGTAGGAATAAAGTATTTTTTAATGATAAAGTTTGTAATTGTGGATAAATTTTATCTTTAATTAAATCATTAGGTTGGAATTGGATTTTCATTTTGTCGAATGGAAGATTTTTGATTTAATTAAAAATGTTTGTACATTTTGCTTATAAAAAAAGTAATGATACACACTTTTTGTTTTAGATTTTAATTTTTCATTAGCTTTTTAATAAAAAACAATTATTTTAAGAATAATATCTTAATTATTTATTATACAGATAAAAATAAATAAAGTAGCATTGTGAAAAATAAAAAATATTTTTATCAAAATTAAAAGTAAAATAATTATTAATTATCTCAATTAGTAAGTGTGGATAACTTTTAAACAATAATTAAAAAAAGTTGGAGCTTCAAAGTTTATAAGTTAAGTATCCCTAAATTTATAGTAGAAATTACCCACTCTTCAAAGTTTGTAGTTTTAAAACTATTAAAATGTTTTTAAAATTATTTATCATGATTTTTTAGGTTATAAATTTTGTATGTCGATATTAACTGGTTTGAATATGTAATTATATTTTGAATTTTTTTAAACTTGAATAATACATTTTTATAATTTAAATACATTAGATATAATAGTACATCTTTACTTTCTATTATAAAACAATTTATTTTAAATTTATTAAACAATATATATATATATATATATATATATATATTATATATATATATATATATATATATATATATATATATATATATATATATATATATATATATATATATATATATATATATATATATATATATATATATAATCATAATTTTTTATATAAAAACATAATTATTTTATAATAGTAGAGAAGAAAGAAAGTACTCTTACTGTACAAGCCAATCAAAAATTTAAATTACTAATAGTTGTTGGATCAAATTTTAATAGAATAAAGAATAAATAGATTTTTAAATTCTAAAATTTTAATTTTAAAATATTATATTTAGAAAATCAACTTGTAAGATGAGAAGTGTTTCATGATCCGATTGGTTGACTTTGATACCATATTAAAATTAAACCTAACTCACTCCTTTAAAGTCGATTTGTAAGGTAACGGGTGCAAGTCTATATAAACTCTTTTCAAACTCTATATTTTATTGATGTGAGATTTGAGATTTTTTCAAATACATTCTATCATGCCCAATACTATTGTGCTTGATGTGTGAATATAAGCGGCGGGTGATCTATAGTTTAATCGACAAACTCTAATACCATAGTAGAATGAAGATTTCTTAATGCACCCTATATATTTCTTTGGCATCACGCAAAAATTCTAAGATGCTCCCTAGTTTACATAAATGCATTCTGAGTGATGCCCAATAAGTTGGGTTTTTTAATTTCAGAGATGCATATCCAGAATATTTCCATAGATATATTTCCGGAACATTTGCACACCGGTACCAGAAGCAGACACCAAAAATATGTAATTTGACAAAATAAAATTAACATTCATAACTTAAAATAAGCATTACATAGATGACTTTAATATAAAATGCAACATTACACTTCAATATCGAGGTGGACGCTTCAACATCTTCAGAATATATTCAACCGATATTGGAATCGTCACTTTCAACTCGAGTGGAACTTTTGTTTCGAAACAGAAAAGTGTATTCCATATAGCCCTTACATCTGCATCCGTCTTGAGCTCAAAGTTGTTGAACTCAATCTTTTCTCTGTTGTCAATCGACAGTGAACGATACTCGAGCTTCATAATTCTCCAATTGTATCTTTAAGGTAGGAGATGATGAATTTCATATTTAATATCTACAAGAGTTGTGTACTAGGTGAGCTTAAAGTTTCTCCCGGGAGTTGCGCTGGACAAGGAGACATTTACGACATACAAGTTGATTTTTATTTGTGACATTTGAGATATTTCAAGTTTGAGTGGAATAAGAAACAAGGGCACCTTAATTTATAGAAGTTGTAGAAAATTATGGACCATTAAAAACCTGACATGCTAATTTCGGAGATATATTTCCGATTCCGCACCTTATTATCTTGTTTCGGAGGTGCATGTCCAGAACTTCTCCTAAACAGGTTTGAAAACAAAACCTTTGAAACAAAACCTTTTTTTTCTAAATGAACGAATGTTGTTATGGGAAAGATAAAAAGTGTATTAAGACATAATATGACAAATTGAATAAAATACACTTCATTAATATTGAGACACAATTACATACACTTATTTGTCATAATTTTGAAAGCCGCCTAATACACATAATATGATGATTTGGATTTTGAGGTTGGGCAGTACGCAATGGGAAAAAGGTTTCCAAAAAACCGTATCGTGTAAGATCAACACACACCCTATCATACGCACATGCTATGAGGTGATCCATTTCAGGAAAGCGCATCCATTTTGCCTCCAATGTCGGTCCACTAAGGCAAGGAATAAGAGACTCATAAACTTCATCGAAGGGTTCTTTCTTTCCTTACAGTCGCGTGTATGATTCTTTATGAGTCCTCAACTCTTGGATAAGTTAATTGTGAACAAGTGTATGATTATCTTCTCCTTTACCAAGTAAAGTCGAAACAACTTGATATCCATAATTACCATTCCATATTGACGATCCGCTTAATGCTTTTGTGCATAAAAACCGGATTCTCGTCAATGAATTGAATCTTTGGTGGAGGCGGCGTAGGAGGTGGTTTGCTAATACGAGCTCCTTTAGAAACACTTTTTAGAGATTTTGGAGTTGGTGAGTCCAGAAAAATTTTGTCAACATGTTCAAAATACGAAGGAGACGACACCATTTATTTGTCACTCGGTGTAGGCTTGAGCTTCTTGGGAGATCAGGGCATGATTTTGAGAGCACAAGTGGTGATTTTTAGAGCATTTGAAGTCGTTGAAGGCTATTACTTCAAGTGATTTAACATGTTATTTTCATCTATCAATTGTGGTATTGTTAGTGGCATTATGAGTAGCTAAGCTCATCTAGGTTAGGTTGTGTTATGATGATCTTATTTCTATATTGTTGGATTCTATGTTTATTTGACATTGCATGAATCATTTTATCTATAATGCCATTCAATTTCTTCTTTTTCTTAATATTTTTTATGAGAGATACTCTTTTAATATGATTTGGGGAACATATGGAATACTGACCATTAGTCTATGTGTTGGACCTATGTAAATTGTTGTACTTACGATGGTTGAATAAGAATAGGAGACCCCGAGTTGTGGCATAGGGAATTAATGTTTTATACATCGCATAACCCTGCTTACATTGGCGGGCTTGGGATAGAAAGCTCCGAGTAGTGGTTAGTGAGTTATTTTGCGATGGATCAGCTATAACAATTTTGTTAATTCGCCATGGCATTATAGTGATAAGACCATTCGCACAAGGCATCAAACATCAACAATATAGGAATAAGAGATTTTAGAACACAACCTGACCGCTTTCATGATATCTTTAACTCGCTTATTTACTTTTCGCACTAAAACTCGAACCCCTCCCTCCTTTTACTAGTTTTCTATATATTGCACACATTTTGTCTTGCTTGAAGGCAGTCCATATGAATTCGATCTTTTCACCACTTCAACAGTATCAACACACTTGCCGAGAAGTCATCATGTTTTTGGCGCCGTTGCCGGGGAGTGTTGATTTTTCAACAAGGCGACGTTTGTGCATATTTTATATTATTTTTTTGTCTTTTTAATTTTTGTAGTCTTCTTGTTTATCATAGTGTTATTGAGGTATTTTCTGTTTGTGTATGCGTAGTTTAGGATCATCATTAATATCATTGGATCTAGAAATTGAAAGTCGCACGTGCTCTCAGAAAAGCAGTTAGAAAAGTAGCTCTGGATGGAGGAATACCATAAGAAGTTCAACTATCAAGTTCTCATGACTCAGAAGAAGAATTCATAATAACAGTTGCACAATGTAAACGAATCGATGAAGGACAGGTTTCTAGAGGGTTTGTACCGACAGACCCTGTTAACTTTGATATTAAAAATTATGTGCTTTCAGGTTTAAGAGAAAATTCGTTCGATGGGAAAGGGATTAGAGACCCATGGGCTCATCTTGAACGCTTCTAAGAAATAGCTTCAATGTGCAAACCATTTGATATCATTGAAGACCAGGTTAAATTGAGGTTGTTTGGGTTCTCACTGATTGGAAGGAAGAAAGATTGATTACTTTGCCTTCCGAATGGAACGAATCATACTTGGAAGGAATTGGAGGATAAATTCCTGGAAATATTTTTCACTACTACTCAGTTTACCGAGCGTCGAGCAAAAGTTGTGAATTTTGAGCAGCAGGAAACTGAGTCACTGTATGACTCTTGGGAAATATTCAAGTTTTTGTTACGTAGATGCCCGAATCACAACATGAATAATATGAAGCATATGAAAAACTTCATCAAAGGTCTCAAGAGTCAAACTCACATGTTATAGGATGCTTCCACAGGAAGAACTATCCACCAAATGACCGAACCACAAGTAAAAGACCTTATTGAGAAGATGTGTATGAATAAGTTTCGTTCCAAGAGTGAAAGTGTCATACCCCGATTTTAGATCCATCTGCATTCATCCACTATGCATCACGCATTCATTTTAATATAAACCATAATTCACGTCTGAGGTCAATCATTGACTTTCTGGTCAATTAGTTGACCAAAGTCAACCGTCCATTCCCAAATCCATATTGTCTCGATTTTGATAAACGTTGGTCATTATCTAGGCCTTTTCGATCATGGTGCTTTTAATTACAAAATGGATTCTAATTTAAGTTATTTGACTTTTTAATTTTCAATTTGATTTTAATTTCAAATTAAGTCTAATTTCAAATTTTAATTTAATCTTAATTGTTTTTTTTTACTAATGATTCAAACTCTAATTGATTTTAATTTTCAAATAAATGTTAGAATTGATATCAAATTAATTTTAACAAATTATAGATTAATTTGATTTTAATTGGTTTTATTGGTTTTTGATTTTAAATTGACATTTAGATTAGTCTTGGATTATTTCTAAAATCCATATCCATTTTTATAACCAAATATCCATTTATCCATTAACCCTTTTAACAACCATGTCCATCAAAATCCACTACACCATTTCTAGACTTTAAGTCAATGTATGACACTCAAAATCTTAACTTTTCATCAATCCACATTCATGTTTAAATTCATATTTAACAATAATGTCCAATAATTTTTCAATCACAGTTAGTTCCCAATTTTGGTTCAAACCAGTAATTCCAATCATAATGCAAATCTCAATAGAAATTTTCCATAACTATTCAATTTCAATTTCATTCAAATTCCAAATCTTAATATTCAAACATTCATAAATAAACTTTCCATAATAATTTCAAATTATATCATTCATCACATTCAACCATTCAATACAATTCACTGACTTTATAATACGATTCCATCCAAATCACAAAAATTAAAAGTTAGAAACCAATTCCAACCATAGGTTACATGCTCAAAACATTGTCATAATTTCTAATTCCTCTTTCCAAGCATGCCAATACCAAGCTTCAACCTACCATGGACCTGCAAAGACCATTTCAAATAAACATTTCAAAACCGATTTCCAACTAACAATTCAAATTCCAATTAATCCTCATACTAATTTTCAACATGTGACATTTTTTCTTTCAATTCAAACTAGCATACTAACAAAATTCATCACTAACATAGCTAACTCCTTAACTAAACTCCCCTGTATCATAACAGAACCAATTAGGTTCCATTTGTATATTCCCTGAAGCAATTCAAATCCTATAATTCACTTACATATTTTCCAACCCGTCAATTTACATAACAAGTAACAAAATCATTTTAACATAAATTCACTTCACTATAAAAGAAAAAAACAAAAAAAGAAACTCCATAACATATATAAATCTCATCCGTCGCATACAAGCTACAAACCTAATAGCAAATTTATAACAGCCACACTCAAGGCAATTCATTGAACCCCACTTATACTCTCCATTTTTTCATTAAGACTAGTTGATTAACTAATTGACATTCTAATTTAAATCATGCACAACTTACTGTTAACAAACCTAACCTACATCATGAGCAACCAACCATCCTGCATTGGACCATCGTCAATGCCACAACAGACCTTGCAACATGCAACATCAATAATCTTGCTGCAATAAACCAGTGCAACCTACAATCAACATGCTTGCAACCTTGTCCATGATGTATGTATAATAAAAAACGTGGAAAATGTTAAAACTCCATTGCTAGCACTTCATGCAAGATTGGTGGGGGCTAGTTTAATTGATACACGCCACAACAATTGTGAAGAATGTGTCATTCATCCAAGGGGATGTAAAGTGGTACGAAATGACATTCAGAACTTGATGGATCAAGGTGTTTTACAAATTTGTGGTCCTACAACAAACGAGGAAGTTTCAGTCATTGAACCCGTTTTCAACCTACCAGAACCATTTGAGATAACTTATCACAGAAAAGATGTTGTTCATCCATCACCCGTGGTAGTTTGTATGCCTACCCCCTTTCCCTTTGAAAGCACCAAAGCGGTACCTTGGAAGTATGACATAACTATGGTAGATGGGGTGGTAGATGGAAAACCCAAAGCTGCTGAAAGTAAGAAAGGCTTGGAGAATGTTGACACCGATATCACTAACATCGCAGGGACGAGCAGGATGACCCGCAGCGGTCGGATTTATACTCCCGATATTAATGTAAACCCTCAAGAACCAACAAGGGAAGCTGCAAATGCAAATCCTACCCCAGAACATGGAGGGGCACAGCCGGCTGTGCAAGCAGATGAAGCGAGTGAGTTTTTAAGGATAATAAAGAAATCTGACTACAAGATAGTTGATCAGTTACATCAAACACCATCAAAAATATCTATCTTGTCTTTGCTTCTGAATTCCGAAGCTCATAGGGAGGCTCTATTAAAAGTGCTTGCTCAGGCTCATGTTACCCAAGATATAACGGTTGGCCAATTCGATGGGGTGGTCGCCAATATCACAGCCTACAACATTCTAAGTTTCAGCAATGAAGAGCTACCCAAGGAGGGGAAGAATCATACCCGCGCTTTACATGTATCCATAAAGTGCCAAGAAGATGCTCTGGCCAGAGTTTTAGTTGACACTGGATCGTCCCTCAATGTTCTACCAAAGAGGGCACTCGCCAAATTATCTTACCAAGGTTCGGAATTGAAACCTAGTGCACTTGTGGTAAAAGCTTTTGATGGTTCTCGAAGGACAGTGGTTGGGGAAGTAGAGCTACCAATTTAGATCGGACCGCATGTATTCCCCATCAATTTCCAAGTCATGGACATAAATCCCGCTTACAGCTGCCTTTTGGGACGACCATGGATACATGCTGCTGGGGAAGTAACTTCTACTCTGCATCAAAAGATGAAGTTTGTTGTTGATGACAAGCTCGTCATTATCTCGGGTGAAGAAGATTTTATCATCAGTCAACTCTATTCTTTCCGTTATATCGAGGCTGATGAGGATGCCTTAGAAACCTCTTTCTAAGCACTCGAAATATCCAATGCCACATTTGAAGAGGTTAAGGACCCTATTGAGAAAACCAATTTGTCGTTCTCCTCTTTGAATAATGCAAGATCAGCAGTTGAAAGTGAAGGCCCTGCAGGTTGGGGGCAAGTCATCAACGTCAGTGAGAAAAATGATCGTTTTGGTTTGGGGTACAAGCCTTCTGCTAATGGAGGAGCCCTGGTCCCTGCAAAGGACCGTGTGCGGAGCATACAAGAAGTCTTCCTGAGCACAGGATTTATCCATGGAGATCAGGTTGGTGTAGTTAAGGATGACACCGAAGATGGAGAAGCATCAAACCTGATATACCGGTGTGAAGCAGCCCTAACAAATTGGGAAGCAGTTGAGATTCCAGAAGTTTTTCCTGTGTCAAAGTAATTGTGTTTTCCTTTGTGTTTTTGAAAATCCTTAGCTCTGCCCAAGGCTAATGAATCATTTTTTAGGGCCCCTTTAAATTTCAAAAATCATTATGACAAATAAAGAGCATTTTGTTCAAATTCTTATCGTTCATTCATTCGTTTTTCTTTCCTTAAAATGGCAATCCTTTCAACAACTACAAAAATATTTTTATTTCTTTTGCATTTTATTTCCATTTTTCTAAAAAACCATCATTAATAAACATGCAGAATAATCAATAAACCAGTTGAATTCGGTGACCCCACTACTTCCTATAACTTTGAACTCCCCATCTACCAAGCGGAAGAGGAGAGTGAGGAAGATTGTGATTTCCCTGAAGAATTGGAAAGGATGCTCGAGCACGAGTCAAAGGCCCTTCAGCCACATCAAGAACTAGTGGAAACAATCAACCTTGGCACCGAGGAAGACAAGAAAGAGGTCAAAGTTGGGACTACACTTGGGGCAAGCATCAAAGAAAGATTGATCAAGTTGCTACAAGAGTATGTAGATGTATTTGCTTGGTCGTATCAGGATATGCCAGGTTTAGATACTGATATTGTTGTCCATAAGCTACCACTACAACCAGAT
Source organism: Lathyrus oleraceus (assembly GCF_024323335.1). NCBI lineage: Eukaryota > Viridiplantae > Streptophyta > Magnoliopsida > Fabales > Fabaceae > Lathyrus > Lathyrus oleraceus. The sequence continues at coordinate 208,238,169 of NC_066582.1, forward strand.
TATTCGCTAGTAAAGCAGAAGCTCCGAAGAGCAAGACCCGACATGGCTCTAAAGATTTGTGATGAGGTGAAACGTCAATTTGATGCCGATTTTCTAGCAGTTGCAAAGTACCCTCAATGGGTAGCTAATATTGTACCTATACCCAAGAAGGATGGCAAGGTCAGGATGTGTGTTGATTATAGGGATTTAAACAAAGCTAGTCCAAAGGACGATTTCCCCCTGCCACATATTGACACTCTGGTAGACAACACTGCTAAGTTCGCGGTCTTCTCCTTCATGGACGGATTCTCGGGTTATAATCAAATTAAGATGGATCCGGAAGACATGGAAAAGACCATATTCATCACCCCTTGGGGAACATTTTTCTACAAGGTAATGCCATTTGGTCTCAAAAATGCTGGGGCAACTTACCAAAGAGCAATGGTCACTCTTTTCCATGACATGATGCACAAGGAGATCGAGGTTTATGTGGATGACATGATTGCAAAATCCCAAAGTGAAGAGGATCATATAGATCACTTGCAAAAGCTATTTGAGCGTCTTCGGAAATTTTGGCTACGGCTGAATCCTGCTAAATGCACCTTCGGTGTCCGATCTGGAAAGTTGCTTGGTTTCATTGTTAGTCAACGAGGAATCGAGGTAGATCCAGACAAGGTTAGGGAAATACAAGAAATGCCTGCTCCACGTACAGAGAAAGAAGTTAGAGGATTCCTGGGACGTTTGAACTATATCTCCAGGTTTATATCTCATATGACTGCTACGTGTGAACCTATATTCAAATTGCTCAGAAAAGATCAAGCAGTTGAATGGAACTCTGACTGCTAAATGGCTTTTGAGAGAATCGGACAATACCTGCAAGAGCCCCCTATTCTAATTCCACTTTTTCAGGGGAAACCACTCTTTATGTACTTAACTGTGCTCGAAAAGTCAATGGGATGTGTGCTGGGACAACATGACGAAACCGGCCGAAAGGAGCATGCCATCTACTATCTAAGTAAGAGATTTACCGATTGTGAAACCCGATATTCACTCTTGGAAAAAACTTGTTGTGCTTTAGCATGGGCCGCTCGTCGTCTACGACAATACATGATTTGCCACACCACTTTGTTGATCTCAAAAATGGATCCAATAAAGTATATCTTTGAAAAGCCTGCTTTGACTGGAAGACTCTCCCGTTGGCAGATGTTACTATCTGAGTATGACATCCAATATATGTCTCAGAAAGCCATCAAAGGGAGTGTGTTGTCTGATTACTTGGCAAACCAGCCTGTTGAAGACTACCAGTCATTGAAGTTTGACTTCCCTGATGAAGACATTATGGTAGTAAAAGATTGTGAAATCCCAGGACTCGATGAAGGACCTGAACCCGGATCTCAGTGGAAGCTCATGTTCGATGGTTCCTCCAATTATATGGGGCATGGCGTAGGAGCTGTTCTATTGAATCCGAATGGCGGATACACTCCTTTCACAACAAGGTTGTGTTTTGATTGCACGAATAATATAGCAAAATATGAGGCGTGCATCCTAGGCATTGAAGCAACAATTGATCTCCGAATCAAAATCCTCGAAGTATGTGGAGACTCAGCCTTGGTGATATACCAAGTCAAGGGAGAATGGGAAACCCGTGATGCAAAGTTGATCCCCTATCATGCCCATGTCATGGAACTAATAAAATACTTTGACGAAATCACTTTCCGTCATATCCCGAGAACTGAGAATCAAATTGCTGATGCTCTGGCTATGTTGGCTTCAATGTACCAAGTTAGATTCCATAATGAAGCACCTCTCATTCAGATCGAGCGGAAAGTTGAGCCTGCCTACTGCCAGTTGGTTGAAGAGGAAGCCGATGGTAAACCCTGGTTTCACGATATCAAATGCTTTTTGCAAAATCAAGAATATCCAACAGATGCAACAACCCTTGACAAGAAAACATTGAGGAAGTTAGCATCCAAATTCTTCTTAAGCAATGGTGTGTTATACAAGAGGAACCATAACATGATTCTGCTCAGATGCGTGGATGGACGTGAAGTGGACCTATTGATCAAGGAGATTCATGAAGGATCCTTTGGAACTCATGCCAATGGACATGCCATGGCCAAGAAGATTTTGAGAGTTGGTTATTACTGGTTGACCATGGAATCCGATTGCTTCAATTATGCTAGAAAATGTCATAAATGCCAAATCTATGCCGACCAGGTACACGTGCCTCCGACCCTACTAAATGTTTTGACGTCACCTTGGCCTTTCTCAATGTGGGGCATCGACATGATTGGCGCCATCGAGCCTAAAGCTTCCAATGGTCACCGCTTCATCCTGGTTGCCATTGATTACTTTACCAAATGGGTAGAAGCCGCTTCTTACGCTAATGTGACAAAATAAGTGGTTGCACGATTCCTCAAGAAAGAGATCATTTGCCGTTATGGAATTCCAAGCCGGATCATCATAGATAATGGGACGAATCTGAACAATAAGACCATGAAAGAATTATGCGAGAGCTTCAAGATTGAGCACTATAACTCTTCACCATATCGTCCAAAGATGAATGGCACTGTTGAGGCCGATAATAAAAACATCAAGAAGATCCTGCAGAAAATGGTAAAAACATATAAAGATTGGCACGAAATGCTACCCTTTGCACTGCATGGATACCGGACTTCCGTCCGCACTTCAACAGGGGCAACCCCATTCTCTTTGGTATATGGGATGGAAGCAGTTCTCTCAATTGAAGTGGAGATACCTTCAATGAGAATCTTGATGGAGACCAAGCTAGAAGAGGATGAGTGGATTCAAAATAGATTTGATCAATTAAATCTCATAGATGAGAAGCGAATGACTTCTTTATGCCATGGACAGTTATACCAAAAACGGCTTAAAAGGGCTTTTGACAAGAAAGTACGTGTTCGGGAATTCAGAGAAGGAGACCTCGTGCTTAAGAAGATCTTGCCAATACACAAGGACTCACGTGGGAAGTGGACTCCCAATTATGAAGGCCCATATGTTGTGAAGAAAGCTTTCTCCGGAGGCGCCTTGATTCTCACAACTATGGATGATGAAGAGCTCTCACACCCCGTGAACTCTGATGCAGTTAAAAAATACTATGCCTAATAAAAACCCGCTAAATCGAAAACCTGAAAGGGCGATTTAGGCAAAAAAAAGGGTATCCCGGTGGACTGAAAACCCGAAAGGGCGGTCCAGGAAAAAGTTAGGGATGAATAAAAAAAATGGTAGCTCGCTAAGCTGAAAACTTGAAAAGGCGACTTAGACAAAAAGGAGCGTCCCGGTGGATTGAAAACCCGAAAGGGAGATCCAGGCAAAAGTTAGGGGCACAAGGCATAAACTGCATCAGTTGTTACTGATTAACACCGAAGAATCTGAGGCGGAAGATCAATCTAGTTACTCCCCTTATAAGCAAGGTTTTGGGAGAATCATATCTATTAGGGATGTTAGTGGTCACTGAATTCAACGTAAACCTTTCCTTATTGCCATTTTCCAAAAAAATTGTAACATTCTATGGAGCTACGCCATTTGTGTGCTACCATTCTTGAATAAAATATAAGTTTTGCCTGTTAATCATTGCTAATTGTGTTTTTCTATGTCCTTCTTTGTTATGCAAAGTGTCATTTATTTGTTAATAATGAAATTTTGAAACTTGAAAATTTTGAAATTTAGTAAAAGGAACAAAATTACTTTGATATATGTGAAAATCAAAGGAAAATATTTTGTTTTCCCTAAAGTCTCAAGGTTGCATAAATTACCAATAAAAATCTCCATGGAACACAACTTATTAATCCTCTGGAAAGGTGGACCTTTGGTTATTTATAACTGTCAATCATGATAGATTCTCCTCTGGATACGCCTGTTAATTGTACGGGTTTGAGTTATTGGTGTTGAGGAATCAGAATCCCCGTAAAACAGTCCCTACAAACTCCCAGTCTGCCTATTGTCAGCATTGCATATCATGATCATTCATATATCATGCATAAAACAACAAAACAAATCACGCATGGTTCAAAGTATACTCTGTACTCATGTGTAGTCCCTTCGGTCCCGTTGTTGGTTGTTATCCCTTGACCCGTAGACCAGTTGTCACTAGTTTCATTTCAGAAGTTCAAATCGTCGTTGGCATCACTATCAGTCTATTTGTAAGTACAATTGTAATTGGTATCAGAATTTTGGTTGTCACCAACATCATTTCAAGTCCAATTGTTGTTGGCAAAATCTGTTAAAAGCTGGTTGTAACCCATTGCTTACAGTCAAAGTCCAATTGTTGTTGGCACTTACAGAGAGCTTAATTACCCTGTCTTTCCTGATGGTTCCGTGAAAGTCATGTATGACTTATCATCTTGAGGAATTCCCAGAAGCTTGGAGGTTTTTCGTGTTAGAAAACTCCAATGATGTTGGTTTTGTTTGATTTCTTTATAAAGAATCATCATAGCCTTTTTTGCACGGATGATCTACTTATAAGAAAACTCCTGCTTATCTTTGTTTTACATAAATTCCCTATTAGGAATCTCCAAAATCTTTGATCGGATGAATTTCTTATGAGAAATCTCCAGAACTATCAGATGCATTATAAAGTGTCAGGTCATGTATGAACCTGTTTTGAAGAGTCTTTCTCTATGATTGTTTCAGCATTGTCAGGTCATATATGAACCTGTTGTTGAGCTTTATTCCAGTGTCAGGTCATGTATGAACCTGTTTTGAAGAGTCTTTCTCTATGATTGTTTCAGTGTTATCAGGTCATATATGAACCTGTTGTTGAGCTTTATTCCAGTATTACCAGGTTCTTGATATTCCCCAGCATTGTCAGGTCATATATGAACCTGTTGTTGAGCTTTATTCCAGTATTACCAGGTCATGTATGAACCTGTTTTGAAGAATCTTTTCTATGATTGTTTCGGTGTTGTCAGGTCATGTATGAACCTGTTGTAGAAAATTTTCATATTCGGGTTTAGTAAGTCATATGTGAACTTACTACCGAAATCTCTTGTATTCTAAGTATCGTTTATCAAATTTCACTTTGAGTACTCCCCGGTGTGTGTGTGACTCTCCAGCAGGATTGTTTTCCCCAACAAGTTATTTTTTACCATTTGTCTGTCTCCCTGCGGACCATCAGCATTCCCCACAGATTGGTCTGCCTAGTAGCGTCTCCTGTTAAGGGTTCACCATATCCCTAGCAGATAAAAATTACAAAAAAGAAAGTCTTGTATCCATACATATCATATCATAGCATTTGCATTTTTCAGGATCAAAATCTGGGTCTCCATGGTATTTAACCATCCCCCACTGCGATCCAATGAAAAGTGCTGTTTTATTTTCCTCTGGTGGGAGATGTTTAAATAGGGGAAACTGTCATACCCCGATTTTAGATCCATCTGCATTCATCCACTATGCATCATGCATTCATTTAAATATAAACCCTAATTCACGTCTGAGGTCAATCGTTGACTTTCTGGTCAATTAGTTGACCAAAGTCAACCGTCCATTCCCAAATCCATATTGTCTCGATTTTGATAAACATTGGTCATTATCTAGGCCTTTTCGATCATGATGCTTTTAAGTACAAAATGGATTCTAATTTAAGTTATTTGACTTTTTAATTTTCAATTTGATTTTAATTTCAAATTAAGTCTAATTTCAAATTTCAATTTAATCTTAATTGTTTTTTTTTACTAATGATTCAAACTCTAATTGATTTTAATTTTCAAATAAATGTTAGAATTGATATCAAATTAATTTTAACAAATTATAGATTAATTTGATTTTAATTGGTTTTATTGGTTTTTGATTTTAAATTGACATTTAGATTAGTCTTGGATTATTTCTAAAATCCATATCCATTTTTATAACCAAATATCCATTTATCCATTAACCCTTTTAACAACCATGTCCATCAAAATCCACTACACAATTTCTAGACTTTAAGTCAATGTATGACACTCAAAATCTTAACTTTTCATCATTCCACATTCATGTTTAAATTCATATTTAACAATAATGTCCAATAATTTTTCAATCACAGTTAGTTCCCAATTTTGGTTCAAACCAGTAATTCCAATCATAATGCAAATCTCAATAGAAATTTTCCATAACTATTCAATTTCAATTTCATTCAAATTCCAAATCTTAATATTCAAACATTCATAAATAAACTTTCCATAATAATTTCAAATTATATCATTCATCATATTCAACCATTCAATATAATTCATTGACTTTATAATACGATTCCATCCAAATCACAAAAATTAAAAGTTAGAAACCAATTCCAACCATAGGTTACATGCTCAAAACATTGTCATAATTTCTAATTCCTCTTTCCAAGCATGCCAATACCAAGCTTCAACCTACCATGGACCTGCAAAGACCATTTCAAATAAACATTTCAAAATTGATTTCCATCTAACAATTCAAATTCCAATTAATCCTCATACTAATTTTCAACATGTGACATTTTTTCTTTCAATTCAAACTAGCATACTAACAAAATTCATCGCTAACATAGCTAACTCCTTAACTAAAGTCCCCTGTATCATAACAGAACCAATTAGGTTCCATTTGTATATTTCCTGAAGCAATTCAAATCCTATAATTCACCTACGTTTTTTCCAACCCGTCAATTTACATAACAAGTAACAAAATCATTTTAACATAAATTCACTTCACTATAAAAGAAAAAAACAAAAAAAGCAACTCCATAACATATATAAATCTCATCCGTCGCATACAAGCTACAAACCTAATAGCAAATTTATAACAGCCACACTCTAGGCAATTCATTGAACCCCACTTATACTCTCCATTTTTTCATTAAGACTAGTTGATTAACTAATTGATATTCTAATTTAAATCATGCACAACTTACTGTTAACAAACCTAACCTACATGAGCAACCAACCATCCTGCATTGGACCATCGTCAATGCCACAACAAACCTTGCAACATGCAACATCAATAATCTTGCTGCAATAAACCAGTGCAACCTACAATCAACATGCTTGCAACCTTGTCCACAACCTGCATCAAACGACCATGGACATATCAAATGCAACACACACGTGAAGAGATTACCATGATCATGCCCCTACTATAAGACCAACAACATAACAAGTCATACCGACAACAAATTCCAAACATTACAAACTTGCAGTAGACACAACCATTTCAACGCAGAGACCTGCATCAAAACCTACCATCAATCATGTCATGGACTTGAATCTGCAACAAACAATAAAAGGCAAGGCACAACCTGCAACAAACAAGCCTAAACAACGACATGCTCAATCCTGTAGCATAAATGCACAATTCAGCCAATCATTAGTATCAACAATAATCAATTCCAGCCAAAATGAACCTGCACACAACACAAACCAATGTGCCATCATCATCAATATCATACCTGGTGCAAATTAATTTCAGCAGGAAATGAAAAATGAAGAGTTAATTCTAACTATTACAAATATCGCCCTTGGTTTCGCAAACGCAATATTGGAAAGGAATATGGGTACCAAAATATCCTCTAACACTCATGTAGCAGAGGCTGGGAAACCTGAACCCGGAGATACCTGAGATAGCCATGAATTGAGTATAAATCCTGAAAATAATAAAGGAAACGTATCAATCATACAAGTGGATAACAATCAACAGAATCTTCAAAGGGGCAGAGATAAATGTTTCAATCAACAATGATAAAGAAAAAAACTTTTAAGTTATCACCTTCTTCCACAGAACTACACAGTCCAATCAAGTCTGGTGGTGTCATTGGGTTATCCCTTTCATCTGTCGACGATGCATTAGAAGGCAACAAGCTCCCAAACCTGTACATCACCCTAACACCGCCAATTGAATCACCATTTTCTCAACTGCAGTTGGAATGCTTCCAGAAAGCCGTTGGAGGCCCTTTCCAATATCCACCTAACCTCCAACAGCATGATTCAAAGCCATAACCTGAATCCGCTCTTACTAATTGGTTGGGCAAGCTTCTACTGACAGAATGACACCAGTTATCACAACAACACTCACACAGGGGCCACGACAAGAAAAGAAGAAATTGAAGAAGAAAAGAAAAGAATCAAAAACAGGAAGAAGAGGAAATCTAAAGCGTATTGAAAGAGGGATAAGAATGGAGACTCACGGCATTTCAGAGTAGAGGGCTTCACTCTTCGTCATTCATCATCACAAATCCTTCAACGAGTAGTTTATGTCGAAATCGATTCACCGTTTCAACTGCGAATCTCATCGTGCTTCCAGTGCTTTACTCTTCATCTTCAACAAAATCCTGTTCAACATCAAACTACCCATGAATTTTCACCAATCTTCACTGCGGTAAAAATAAAGTAAATTAGCAGCGGTAAAATTTCAAAAAATATCCCAAAAGAGAATTAAGACAAAATTAAAGGAAGAAAGCTAGGTTCATATTACCGTTTCCGATTTAACATCAAATAGGGCAATCAAAATCTGAGCACCCTAAAGAGATTTTGCAGAGATACTCTTCTAAATCTCCATAAGCCATCTGAAGCCCTAAGGTAATGAGTATAAAAGGGGCGAAGCGGAGGCGAGAAGAGGAGGAGAAAAACCCTAAAATCTAGGCGACGAAAAAAACCCTAATTCTAAAACGGCGAAAAAAACCTAGAGCTAGAAAGATTGAGCGGCGAAAGAGAAGAACCTCAAAAAGAAAATTTTGAGGTAAAGAAGGCAGATCCAAGCCTCACCGTCACTACCGAACCACCACTGAAGGTGAGCTTTATTTGTTTGAATCTCTTTAAAGCCATGGGTTTTTTGCATGTATAGTGAGAGTAGAGAGTGTGAGTGTCTGAGAGATGATAAGAGATTGGGAGTTTGAGAGGCGCGAGTTTGAGAGAGGTCGAATGAGTGTGGGTAAGGTTGAGGGAGCGAGAGTGAGTCTTTCGTGAAGAAGACGAACGTTTTGTGTTGTTTTCACGTGTCTCTATCTCAGTTTTCTTTTATTTATTTTTAAGAAACAATATTTAAAACTTAATTAAAGACCACTTACCCTTTGGTTTCCCTTGGCATTTCCTTTAATTTTTGGTATGCTGGTATTAGTGTTCATTAATGTATGGTTATCCCCACCCATTAATCTCTTTTGCAAACCCAACAGCCAGGCGACTAGGGTTACTTTTTGGATTCCTCCATCGTTAATTAGTTGTCCATTAACAGACCACCTCATTTTAGTTTTTTATTTTAATTTTCTATTTTAATCTATTCTGGTTTATATATTTAAATTTTTATTAAGGTAATAAATGACCATAAGTGGCCTAGTGGGGAGAAAGCAGTTTCAATTTCTATAGTAGGATGGGTTCAATACTTGGGAGTAGCATATATCTCTATATTTTTATTTTTATGCTTACTATTTCATGTAAATTTTTTATAACTTCTACTATTTATTTTACTTTTATATTAATTTAATCGTTATTTAGCTGTTTATATTTTTAAACGTTTACCTTTTAGATTTAATTAATGGTTGTATTTCCTGTCGCAACCTACCTGCGAAAAAAAAACAACCGGCGAAAAAGAAAAGTTAGAAGAGTCGTCACCGTGCGTTATTTATCCCAGAGGAGGGAAAGGAAATGCTCGAAGTAAACCTGGAAAAAGGAAAGGAAAAGACAAGGTCTCACAACCAAATCTTGGGTTCGGGAGTCGGTTATGCGAAGGGAAGGTATTAGCAACCCTACGCATCCGTAGTACTCTACGGGATCCACTCTTGTTGTTCTTGTCTAAAGGGTGTGGGTTCATCTAATGTACTATTTACTAAAAGAGAGGTCAAGAGAAAATGACTCGCACGGATGTTGCATCCACTGCATACGTATCTCATCTGAATATGAGAATCAGAGTCTTCGTAGCTCGGCTGCCTAAGGGTTAGGGGGGAGTGTGCTCGGTAAGACATCGCGTCTTATGCCTACGTATCTCATCTGGAATGAGAATCAGAGCAAACCGTAGTTCGGCTAACTACGGGTTAAGGGTTGTGTTTTGGGGTGAACGACGTGACTACGCAATCTACCGGATGCTTGACCTTTGGAGACTTACTCGCCTGTAGTAGAAGGAGATAACGTGTTCTTAGGAGAAGAAAAATCAATGCGTTGTTGGTGTTTAGGAACGCTCATGCAAAAGGGGTAATGAGGATAAGACCTCATAGCTCTTAACCCTGGACAGAGTGAGCTCATGACAAAAGTGGGGGTTCAGAAAGGTGGAACCCTCTCCACTGACTGACCGGACAAAAGATCTGGGGCTTTTGTTCTGAAGCATCGACACGTAGTGTGATCTTAAAGAACGACGCACTGAATAACGGGGGATTGAGTACTAATCCCTTTTATCCGTCAATTGCCTCTTCGGAGGTCTTTAGGCAAAAAAGTAGTAAAATGCGGGAAAGATAAAGGGGGTTAAGAGATCTACCACATGGATAAAGATCCAAAGCAATAGCAAATAAAGAAATAAGAAACCCAGAGATTTCCCAAGCTAGCACCATCAAAGAAAGCGAGTCAGTACAGGTGATCGGAATAAACCTCCAGGTGGTATCCCACAAATAAAGTGGAACACCAGGCAAGCCATCTCTGCAAGAGTCATATGAGCCCTCACAAAACAAAACTCAACAAACAGGTTAGAGAAACAAGAAGGGTAATCAAGAGTTGCCCCCAAATCAAAATGTAACCACATGAATCATGCCAATAAAATTCACAAAAAGCTCACAAAAAGCAACAAAGGGTAGGAGGCCTAAACCTCTTGTCAAACACATGCATCAAAAGGGTATCAAATTCACCCATAATACCTCATACATTCAGAGCATTCAAATTAAAAGCATAAAGTAATGGGAATAAGGCAAACCTGACTGGAGATCGAATGAAATTGAATTGCCCGGTTGGGTTTGCAAAGCAATCTGAGGGTTTATATGAGATGGAATTGGTTCTTTGCAGATGAGTTCCCTTCAGTCTCTGGAGGTTGCTCTGAACTCTGTTAGCTCTTCTCTCACTATCTTTTTCTCAGCCAGGGTAATAGGAATAGAAATGCCCTTTTGTTTCACCGAAACTCTGAATTTATAACCTGATTTTTGTGGACCTGTGGGCTCAGATGAGAGAGGTCCAAGTCCAAAAATTTTCTGTTATATTTTATTTATTTATTTATTTATTTCGTTTTTTTTTCGTTTTTTTTTCAAAACACGTGGGCTTCGCCTAGCGAGCATGACAGTTCAAGAAATTCCTCTGAGCGTAGGTGATTCTGGTGGCTTTTCTTGGGACTCGCTAGGTGACCCATTCTGCTCGCCTAGCGAGCATGACGGCTCATGAACAAACTTTTGCTCCTTCAAGATTAACGTTTTGACTGACGAATAGACTCCATTTGAACCCGTTGGAAGTAACTCAAGTCTTTCCCTTGTGTTGACTGATCATCTAAATAGAACCCACAAAGTGTCCTGGATGATGTTCAAGCTTCTTGGAGCTAATCCCGATTGACATGATGAAATGTAATGTATCTAATTCTGATTGATAATGATGAAATGCAATGTGAAATGTTAAATGACCTAAAAATGAATGCATGAATGAGGAGGGCAAATTTTGGGGTGTTACAGCTGCCCCTATTCAGTCATCAGCTAACCCGAGCAGGATGAAAGCGAACAGGTTATCAGGCAAACAGGGTGAGCTGTGATTGAATACCAAAGACAAACCGAAAATTTGCGCTCTGAGAACACCACAAAAATGCTGAAATACACCGCGCTGTTTATTTCTCTTCCGATCCTCTAGCTGAATCTGAATCAGTCTTCTGACTTAACCTGGAGTTTCGATCCTCTGGCTGAATCTATACTCAATTTAGTCCTCTGGTTGGATGTTAATTTTGATCCTCGGGCTGGATATGATTTCAATCTTCTGGCTAGATCTTCTTCGATCTTCTGGCTAGATCTGAATTATTTCGATTCTCTGGCTGAATCCATTCTCTTTGATTCTCTGGCTGAATCTATTTTCGGTCTTCTGGCTAGATCTGGATTGATTTGATGATAAATTCCCATCGTCAGGATCTCGCATCTGAGGCATGCGCTGGTTGACCCTCTTTCGAAATCTACACCCAATCTTCATGTTAAGTATGCAGCTTCGAGAATATTCCACTTTTTGGGCTTTGTACATATTCTTCAGGCTAGAACATGTTGTAACGACCCTTCCATTAGACTTTGTTTTTAAATTGCGATCCGCGGGCTGGATCCTCTTGTAGATTGATTTTCTGTTGAACTGTCAATCTACTCCTCTAGCTGGTTTGTTGGGGAAATAACACTTGTAGACGATTCTCTGGCTGAATCTTTAAATTGAACCTCAGGCTGGCTCATTGGAAAATGATTCTCAGGCTGAATCTTCGAATTGAACCTCAGGCTGACTCATACACATTTGATCCTCTGGCTGAATCTCATGACTTTAGTTGTAAAGTAATTCTTCGGTCTGCTTTGAAGAACCTGTTTATCAGCTTATGTGTATGCTTGATATGCATGCAAATGCAAATGCAAATGTTATGTATGGTGCAAAAAGAAATCTGCTTGGGGAAGCAAACTCCGGTAGGGAACAAATCGCTGTGTTAATCCTTGAATGCTCTGTGGGGAATGATCCGTCTGCCGGGACCGGGGAGCCACCGAAAATAAATCGGCTTTTTTCTGGAAAGTTGACCTTGCTGGGGGAGTATCAACTATGGAAACTTTATTTGGCGAGGCTCTGTGAGGAGAGTCTGTGGGGAAAGCACTTCTTGGGGAAATGTCGTAGGAATCGACCTTTGTCGGGGATATGAACTTGCTAATTATCCTCAGGCTGAGGATCCAAACAAATCTGTTAAAAGATAATCTGCTGGGGAATGAGATGAACACTGGGAACACCACCCTCTTGTCTGTTGGGTATGCAACTACTCCGCTGTTGCTGGGGATACAAGGTGCAACTCTACTGGGGGACATGCTCTGCTGAGGAGAGACTTTTTCAACCGCTTGGGGATGACGACTCATGACTTGGCATCCAGTTCCTGTGACCTGCAATCACACACGTATGTTCCGGGGGAATTACTCGGTTTGAATTCACCTTTCGGGATTAAGCACATTCAAAGCAATTTTAAATGTTTTCCTGTGCAAATCATCTGCAAAAGCCACCATTATATTCAGATGCAATATGTTTCATCAAGAATTCAGACATCTTCTGCAAACAAACTGATAAATGAAAAATAAAGAGGCTCTTTAACTGAAAAATTTGTGCTAGGAATAGGCGAGTACATCAGGAAGCTGATCCCTGAAAAGAGGTGATCGCTATAAAGAAAACTATCCTAATGGCAATGTGGATACGGAGTCCCACTGAGTTTCGACTCTGCTATGGCTCGTATGACCTCAAGGCGCTCTGCTCATCTTGCTTTCTAAAGTGGATGATTAGTTGATCCTTAACCTTCGAAGATTGTCGGATTGAATGAAACGGTGATATAATACAGATGAACTCAGATTGTAGTCATTCGCTTATTCCCTCTTTTGCGTGGACCGCCCTTTTGGGTTTTCAATCCACCGGGATACCCTTTTTTGCCTGAGCCGCCCTTTCGGGTTTTCGACTCACCGGGTGTACTTTTTTTTTATATCCCTAATTTTTTCCCGAACCTCTTTATTCTTTTTTTTTGGTTCGTCGGGATGCCCTTTTTTGCCTGGACTATTCTTTTTATCGTCCAGCGGGTCAATTTATGCGAAGTATTTTTTAACTGCGTCTGAGTTGACAGGGGATGGGAAGTCTTCACCATCCATTAGTATCAAAGCTCCACCAGAGAAAACCCTTTTAACCACGTATGGACCCTCATAGTTCGGTGTCCATTTGCCCATGTGATCTGTGTTGGGAGGGAGAATTCTTTTGAGTACCAATTCACCGACTTGATACTCCCGAGGGCGTACTTTCAGATCAAATGCTCTCTTCATCCGTCTGTGATATAGTTGGCCATGGCATATAGCTGCTAGTCTCTTTTCCTCAACTACATCCAGGGTTTTAATCCGTAGGTTGATGGCTTCCTCAAGTCCTAGGATACAAGCTTCGTATTCGACTTCATTGTTGGTGCAGGGAAAGGTTACTCTGGCACAAAATGGCATATGAACCCCCTCCGGCGTGATCAACAATGCACCAACTCCGCGACCATTGACGTTGACCGCCCCATCAAACATCATAATCCATTTGGATTCAGGGTCAGGCCCCTCCTCCGGGAGTGGTTCCTCGCAATCTTTTGATTTGAGAAACATGATGTCCTCATCACGAAAGTCAAACCTCATAGGTTGGTAATCATCAATTGGTTGCTCTGCAAGATAGTCTGACAGGACACTTCCTTTGATGGATTTTCGTGAAGTGTATTGGATGTCATACTCCGTCAGTATCATTTGCCACCTAGCAACCCTTCCGGTAAGGGTTGGCTTTTCAAAAATATACTTGACTGGATCCATTTTTGATATCAATAGAGTCGTGTGAGTCAACATATACTATCTTAGTCGGCGAGCAGCCCATGCCAAAGCGCAACAAGTTTTCTCGAGCAGTGAGTATCTTTGTTCACAGTCGATAAACTTTTTGCTAAGGTAGTACATTGCATGCTCTTTTCGACCTGACTCGTCAGGCTGACCGAGCACACAACCCATTGACCTTTCTAACACAATTAAGTACATGATCAACGGTCTTCCCTCTACTGGAGGCATTATAATCAGAGGCTCCTGCCAATACTCTTTTATCCTTTCAAACACTTTCTGACAATCATCATTCCAACTGACCTCATGCTCTTTTCTCAGCATTTTGAACAATGGCTCGCATGTGGCTGTAAGATTAGATATGAACCTTGAAATGTAGTTCAATCTGCCCAAGAAGCCACAAACCTCTCTTTCTGTCGTCTTCGGTACCAATGTTGACGGTCTCAATCACCTCCTGATAAGGTGTAATAGCTCGGTCCTCCTGTTTCAACAACCTGGCTAGCTCTTCAGGCAATTCACAATCTTCCTCAACCCCTTCTTCGGCTTGATAGATAGGATTGTCGAAGTCATACTTGGCCATAGCAGTGAGATCCGGGTGTATGATGGAGGATCATGCTTTACCTTAGAACGAGATTTTTTTGGAAAGAAAAACGAAAAAGAAACATTTCCATTTCTATTGTAAAAAAAAAAATAATAATTGAAAGAAAGAGAACACAAGATTGTTTGCAAAAGTTGTCCTTTATTGGTGATGAAAATAATTGCGAAATGTAACTAAATGGATGGCCCTACAGATGAGTCATTACACCTTGGGAAAAGTGTAAGACTTTATTATGCATGTAAAAAAGGAAAACAATAAAAATTACTCTTTCAGTAGAGTAACCCGGACGACTTTTTCGGAAGACCAATTGTTGAGCTTTTCTCCCGGGACACACGGGCGAATCCAGCTATCTAAGTCACAGTCGCTGTCAGCCTTGTCTTCATCTGCAGCATTGACGATGTGGGGAGAAACCAAACCCCCGCTGGAGAAAGTACCGGCTTCATTCTTCTGAGACTCCGGAGTATACCCCAATCCAAGCTTGTCTTCTTTGATGATTGGCTCCACAAATTTGCCCCAGCCTTGGGCATTACCAGTTTTAACCACTTCGACAGCCTGCTTGTATGAAGAGATAGAAGTCCCAACCTTCTCAGACTTAGGTGAAAAGACAGATTCGGGCGCGATCTCACTGATGTTTATGGCTTCAAAGCCCTGACACAGCATCTCATGCATCTCGCCATCCATCTCCACATACTTAAATGTAGATAGGTGGCTAACAAAAATATCCTCTTCACCATAGACAGTGACGACCTGACCTTCTAGTTCATACTTGAGCTTCTGGTGGAGGGTAGAAGTAACAACACTGGCAGCATGAATCCAGGGCCGACCTAACAGACAGCTATAGGCAGTCTGGATATCCATCACATAAAAGGTGCTCGTGAACACCTACGGTCCAATCTTAACTGGCATCTCAACTTCGCCAAAGACAGATCTCTTAGAGCCATCAAAATCCCTCACAACTAAGTTACTTGGCCTCAGGATGATGCCATCGCAATCCAACTTCATTAAGGCTTTCTTTGGAAGAATATTCAGAGAAGAGCCTGTATCAACCAAAACATGGGAAAGCACCACCCCTTTGCATTCCATTGTGATATGCAAGGCTTTGTTGTGATTCCTGCCCTCAGATGTCAGGTCATAGTCGGTGAAACCTAGCCCATGGCTAGCGTTTACATTTGAAACTACCGACTCCAGCTGGTTAACAGTTATCTCTGGTGGAACATAGGCCATATTCAATACTTTCAACAAGGCTGCTCTGTGAGCCTCAGAGCACATCAATAATGAGAGAATGGAGATCTTTGAGGGTGTCTGATTTAGCTGGTCGACTACCTTGTAGTCACGTTTCTTGATAATCCTCATAAACTCGTCCACTTCCTTCTCGAATGCGGTCTTAGGAGGAGCTTCCTCAGTAGTAACCTCTTCGGTGGCTACCAGTTTTCCTTTAGCCTTGGCAGCTGCCTCAGCTTCAGTATTCGTGCGCAATGTTGATGGTGCAAATAGGCATCCACTGCGAGTGAAGCCACCAACTCCTCCAACATTGTCTACAGCGGAGCTACCAATGTCAATGTCTTCACTATTAACTTTCTGCCCTTGGAAGTAGACATCAGCCCCATAGTGCCACGGGATAACACTGTCTTTCTCATACGGAACAGGTCCTGGTACCGTGATGGTGGCCGGACTAACCAAAGCCGGTTGAGGGCTGTCAGAGTAAATTGTAACTGGTGCTGGACTTTCTGGGAAATATATTGTTGTCGGAGCGGGTTTCTCGGGAACATATATCTTTTCAGGAGTGAAATAAATCGTCACTGTCAACACATCATTCTTCACTAGACGGGTCTGGTCGAGTTGAAGACAACCTTCATCTATCAGTTACTGGATACCCCTTCTCAAACTGTCACATCCGTTCTCGGCAGCTTGACAATCTCTGCACTCTTCCCCACAGCCCGGGAAAATCCGTCCTTTCAAAAGTCGGTCTTTAACCACCGCTAGAGAAGTCTTCACTTTAGTCACATCAGAAACCAAATTCAAAATTTCCCCGCTATCAATAGCATTAATCCTCTGCCCGTCGTGGGCTGGCATCGGGTTTTGGATAATATTAGGCATCGGAGAAAAGTTGATAGCCTTGGCATCTCTCAAATCTTGCACCTTTAGCTGGAGAGCCTTGCAATTATCTGTAGTATGGCCAGGTGAGTTGGAGTGAAAAGCACATCTGGCGTTGACATCATAACCTCTAGGCAAATTATTGGGATCGATTGGTGGGGCCAGAGTTCTCAACGTAACCAGATTCATGTCAATCAGCCTGGGAAGTAACACAGAATAAGGCATTGGGATTAGCTCGGTCTGTTTGCCTTGGACGTTGTTGATAGTGTCTCTGCTGACCCGGGTTACCTCCTTGATGTTGATTGTTGTACCTGGGTTGCGGTTGATACTGCGGTTGTTGTTGCTGTTGAGGAGCAGGTGTTAGAATAGTGACTGCGGCCACTTGATCTTGATAATAATTAGGGCGTCCTCTGCCCCTGCCTCTGCCGGCATACACAACGCTTGTCTCGCCTTCTCTTCTTCGCTGACCGTTACCAGCAAACGGTTTCTTGGAAGCACTATTGTCTTGAATTTGGCCCATCTTCAACAGACTCTCGATTCTTTCTCCAGCAACTACTATCTCTGCAAAGCTGATTGACGGGCAAGCAGCCAATCTCTCAATATAATTGCCTTGAAGAGTGTTCATGAACATGTCCGCCATCTCCCTTTCAGACATAGGGGGTTGGACGGATGTAGCAATTTGTCTCCAACGCTGAGCATATTCTCTAAAGGTCTCCTTGGCAGTCTGAGACATTCCTTGCAACAAGGTCCGATTCGGAGCCAAGTCCAAGTTGTATTGATATTGCTTGACAAAAGCCTCTGCCAAGTCTTTCCAGCTCTTGATGGTAGTACGAGACAAATGAGAATACCATTCACGAGAAGCTCCAGTTAGACTGTCTTCAAAATAGTACATCCACAACTTTTCATCTTCCGTGTGAGCTCCCAACCTTCCCAAATAAGATTGGAGATGAGTGCGTGGGCAAGAAGCCCCGTTGTATTTCTCAAAAGTAGGGGGTTTGAACTTGTGAGGAATCCTCACTCCCTGAATCAGACCAAGATTTGTGACATCAAAACCTAAGGAATTTTGAGACTCCAAAGACTTGAGCTTCTCAGCAAGCTCATCCATACGGCGAGTGGTCTCGTGGGTTTCGTCGTGCAGAGAGAATTGATCATACTGATAATCTTCAGTAACGGGGCGCCCGTTAATCCGAATTCCTTGATTCACATTGTACCTTCCGCCAATACCATTTCCGACATTCCCCGTGTTGCCAACATCACCCGGGTTTCCATCAACATTTGCATTACCCGCGTTACCAGTGTTTACAGGGTTATCAGCATTCCCAGGGTTACCAGGGTTCCCCTCAGCATTTGGTATCTCTACCTTTGGATTGGGCCTCGGTTGCTCAACCAACTCCCTCAGCTTTTCCTGGCCTTCTTCCATACCAGTCATCAATGTCATGAACTGATCCATCCTTTCACGCATATCAGCCAGCTCTTTCTGAACCTGGTCCATCGCTAGTTGCGGACAATTTTCCTTTGTCGGGTACCTGTGGACTCGCTTGGGACTAATAATGCCTGAAACAGGGAACAAACTTTAGACACTGTGGTGACACTGTATACATGCGTTTTCGACGCCATGAGATTTGGTATGCAGAATGGTTCTTTCGACAAATGATGACATGGGATAAACGGTTTTGGTTGATAAGTGTTGTTCGACACTTCGACAAAATTGAAGCTTCGACATTTCGACAAGATATCTGCAGATGGAAAGGCGCCTTTGGCAGACATGGAGGATGTTGTAGTATTTCGACAACTCGACAAAGTCTGGAGAGAGACATCATTTCGACATAAAGTGTAAATATTCAAATTCAGAAGAATTGTGACGTTTGGCAGAAGACGCATGGAAGCATCTGGCGAAAAGAAGAAAGCCATTTGTCACAGTTTTAGGATTTGGTCGTTAGTAACAGTTATGTTATTTGTATATAAATAGGGTAGTTGTTATCGAAAAAAGGGGGTGAAAATTTACTTGTACAAAATTCCTGAAAATACTCAAAGTACCCGTGTGAGAGAAAAGAGTCATATTTGGAACATGTATGTGTAAACAAACACCAATTCTTCAAAGTTTATTTTATAAAGTTTAAAGTTCTTTACAAATTCCTTTTACGTTTTCCAGTCAATTATCTTTCTGCACTTTCTTTTCGACACTTTATATTTCGTTAGTTATTTCCTGCCATTCATCTTATCTTATCAAATTTACGTCTGTTTAAACGTTTTAATCAACATCTTTCGACATAAAATATTTGGAGAACAAAAATGAAAGATATGAAAGTTGTTCTAGATATCTTCAAAGTCATTTAGATCTGCACATGTCCTAGGATTTTGTGTGGTTGATCCTGCAAGTAACCCAATTCTACAAGTTTTGGTAAACCAGAGGTTGTTCGCCAAAAATCAACAGCGAACAAATTGGCACGCCCAGTGGGATGGTGCAGAAATCTAGAAACTTAGATAATCGTTAGTCAAAGTTTGTTCTTCGTTGTATGAGACTGAGAAGCGGTAAATAAGTCGTATCCGACGTAGAAATACCAAAAAGAACAAGAGTAAGGAAAATGGCGAATCAGCCAAATAATTCTAATCCAAATGAAGCCATCCCAGTATCCAACCCTGTCTCTTCGACAGGAGGCAATGTAGGATCAGTCCCTGTGTCAGAGGCTGTACCTTCGTCAACAAGGTCAATGCCAGCGGTTTCAATATCGCAGAATGCGCCTAGTTCGTCCTTCAGGGCACAACAAATGCCCGTTGGGACACCCCCTCATGTGGGAAACACTTCTAGGCCTTTTGTGACAAATTTCACCATGCCTCTGCCTGGTAGGGAACAACCATTTGGAATGCCAACTTCAGTAATGGCAAACCTACATAATTCCCCGGTAGTATATTCTGATTCTATGGCCAATATGTCTTCACCCTTACAAGGATCAAGATATGGCGGAAACATGAGTAGACTAAATCAACAACCACTTTACGTGCCGCCGATAACAAATAATTATGCGCAGGTAATTAGACAACAAATGGACGAGAGTAATCATGATATGGTCCAAATGTTGACGCAACAAATGGGAGCGGTGTTTAACCCTCTAATACAAAACACCGCCCAAACAAACCAATTGTTGGCAGCGAAAATGACGCGCATTGCTGATTTCTTTGGAGTCCCTCAAACTCGACATAGAGAACAAGTGGTTCAGAACCCATTGGTAGCGGTCCAGGAAGAGCCTACGATAAACCAAATGCCTTTAGACAATCCTCAGACAAACGTCAGAAACCAGGAGGATGTAGTCGAACAGCCCCGTGTCGAAGTCCCTATTTCACAAGAACCTAGAAGGATAATAATCCAGAGAGGCCAGGACGCGGATGCTGTGTTGCAACAGCGGATCCGGTATAATAACCCTCCTGTCGAAAATAATTTAGCGGCCATGGTAGAAACGATAATGGCACAAAATGGGATGAACATGGGATTACAAAGGCCTAGTTATGCTTCCCCACTGTCAGAATATATTCTGCAAGAAGAACTGCCACCAAGGTGGAAAGTGCCTAAGTTCACAAAGTTCTCAGGGGATACTAGTGAGTCCACCATAGAACACGTAGCACGTTATCTGATTGAAGCAGGGGAAATAGCCCGTAATGAAAATTTGAAAATAAAATATTTCCCTAGTTCCTTAACAAAAAACGTGTTTACTTGGTTTACATCTTTGCCTGGAAACTCAGTGTATACGTGGACCCAATTAGAAAGACTGTTCCATGAACAATTCTACATGGGTCAAACAAAAATAAGTCTGAAAGAATTAGCCAGTGTTAAGAGAAAACACTCAGAATCAATAGATGATTATTTGAATAGGTTCAGATTGTTAAAGGCTAGATGTTTCACCCCGGTGCCAGAACATGAGTTGGTCGAAATGGCCGCAGATTATTCTATAAGGAAGAAACTAGATACCCAGTATCTGAGGGATATGACACAATTAGCAGATAGAGTGAGACAGGTCGAAAGGTTAAGGGACGAAAAATTCAGAGCAAATAAGAATAAAAAAGAAAGGGTGGCCTACGTAGGGGTTCGCCAAGATGATGAGTACGACGAAAACGAACCAAGTAACTTCGACGAACAAGAGATTGACCTAGCAGAACTAAAGCAAGGCCCACCTTATTCGTGCAAAGTGCTAACTCCGTCGAACGGAAACCAAGTCGAAACCAACGATAAGTTCCCTAAAAGGACTTATACGTTCGACATCACCAAATGCGACGAAATTTTCGATCTGTTGGTTAAAGATGGTCAATTAATAAAACCTCCAGGCGCTAAAGAACCGCCTATGGAACAACAGAAAAAGAGAGGTTTTTGTAAATACCATAATTTTCTAGGCCATAAAACGTCTCGCTATTTCCTTTTCAGGGATCTCGTTCAAAATGCTATCCGTGTCGGAAGGCTAAAGTTTGGTGACAAACCGAAACAACAGATGAGGATCGATTCGAATCCCATGCAGCCAGTCGAAGCCCACTACGCTGAACCATCCATCGTGAACATGGTGGAGATCGGAGTTGCTTCTGATGGCAATTTGGAAATGGTAGAGGCCCCTGGAAGTTTCGACACAAACATCAACATGGTTGAGATTGCTGATGATCTCACAAGCCAGAACAAAGTTGAAGTTACTGAAGGCTTCAACAACCAGAAAAGGATGGAAACTACTGAAGGTTTCGACAAAAGGGACGATGACGATACCGTCAAAGATGCGAAGTTTCGACAAGAGGGAAATTGGGACCGCTTGGGACAGCCAAGTGGGAAGTATGATTACCTTGTGAAGTATAATGCGCCGACAAGCTCTCAGATCGACATCAACACAACCCAACCAGGCGGTTGGGGAGATGTTTCTTCAGACAACAATGAAGAAACAGTTGAGGCAATTGAGCATTCCCCAAATACGAAAAAGAAGGTTACTGAAGACCTCATTATTGAAAACAAGGCTACTGAAGGCCTTGATCTTGACCAAACAAGGACAGGTGATGTCGCAAACTGCATCAACACTATGGGGCCTTTAAGTGAAGAAGTCACAAAAATCAAAGTGGAAATCGTTGATGGTCCTTTGAAGCCCGTGGTTAGTGGAATTCTGCGGAGGGTGATGGAAGACCCCAAAAGGAATTGGAACAAATGCTGTTGCAAACATGGTCCCAAGAACATATCTTGGTGCTGCTGCCCAGGGAAAGAGTTCGACCAAACACCAGAAGGCGTCGAAGGCGAAGAGGAGAGACTCATTAGAAAGATGAACGAATTAAGCATCCCTGACGAACGAAATGTTGGGGTAAACATGGTGGAAATATTTCAGAAGGACCAGGCAGAAGTGGGCGAAGATCATCGTCGAAAGGAGCACCAGAGGCTGGCGTATCCTAAAGAGGAGGAAAATCTAATAGAATTCATCAAGAGGTGCCAAAGGATGAAAACCGAAGTAATGCTGTGCCCACGCTGCAGTGCGATTTTCGACAGGAAGGCAGCAACCAACCTGGAGGTAGTGGATAAAGCCAAGAGGAAAGAGAATTGGGGAGCAGTAAGATATGATCCAAGGAGAAGTGATCACCACCAGTGGAAGCATGGAGAAAGACGCCAGAACACCTATAAACCATCTGGAAAAACAGCGGATGACAAATGGGTTCAACCCATTAGAGATGCCCAGGGGCAGAAAAAATGGGGAAAGTTTGAGGTTCAGAGAGGCGCTTCGATGGAAGGCAAGAAGGAAACTCAAAAGCACAAGCCAAGACCATATCCTTCAGAGAATTACAAAGGCAAAAACCCCATGTCCAGATCCCAATGGAGGAGATTCCAGAGACAGAAAAGGGCAGAAAAAGAGGCTGTAGAAAAGATCGTGAATGAAAAAGACACTGACAGCAAAGCTAAAGCGGAGTCTAGTAACAGTCGTCAGATAAGGAGCAGAAAAGAGGCATCCCTCCAGACCAATCCTGGCCACATTGTCGAACCCGTGACATCGAAAGAGAAGATGCAGGAAGATTACGAAGTAACTGACAACTTCGAATCTGACTCAGAATCATCCTTCAATGTGATCTGCAACGTGGTCTCTGTCCTCCTTAGAGACTATGATAGAGTTATGGAGGTCGAAGACGAAGAGGACGAGATGGAAGTGGAAACAATGGCACACAGGCCCGTTTGCTACTACGTTATGAATAATGGATGCGTCGAAGAGCAGAACGCTTTCTTCGAAAGACCAGATGACTCCATGAAAGCGCATTTGAAGCCTTTGTTCATAAAAGGAAAGGTGGAGAATGTTGGTGTGAATAAGATACTGGTGGATGGGGGAGCAACAGTGAATTTGATGCCCCATTTCATGCTGAAGAAGATAGGGAAAGACGACTCAGACGTGAAACCCCACAACATTGTGCTATCGAATTATGAAGGAAAAGTAGGAACCACCATGGGCGTTATCCAGGTGAATCTGACTGTTGGAACCATAACAAGACCAACGATGTTTATGGTCATTGCCTCAAGGGAGAACTACAACCTACTGCTTGGAAAGGAGTGGATTCATGGCGTAGGAGCCGTACCCTCTTCAATGCATCAACGAATAGCCATATGGAGGCCAGACAGGATCGTCGAAAACATTGAGGCTGATCAAAGCTACTTCATGACAGAGATAAACAATGTCAACAGTCAAAGCTTCGACAAGAACCTGGCTCACATACCTCTATGCAGTCCAGCCGAATTCGACTTAAAGGCGACAGACAATGCCTACTGCTCCATGTACCTTCATCCTACACATGGTTTCCAGTGGGATAAAGAAGTAATTGGCGAAACTTACATGTGGGGAACTACTCATATAGCGCCAACGGGATGGGGAAGCGAATTTGACGATGACGAGTAAACAATCAGCGCTCGAAAAGATTACGGCTTACGTAGCCGAAAACAAACTCAAAGAGGCCCTTGAGGCTGAAGTAAAATACATGGCTGTCGAAGCCAGCAAAGAAAACTCCAACAAACAATGTCCCCAAAAAGACGTTGTAGAAGATCATGATAACAACCAAATGGGCGAAGGGCAACACCAAAATCTTGACGCCATTTATGACGACGAACCTCTAGGGTTCGAAAAAGATCCAGTGTCAACTAACGAGAAGATGGTGGCGCAGGATCCATTAGAAGAACTAAACTTAGGAGTGGGGGCAGAGAATAGACCAACCTACATAAGCGCAAAAATGGACCCCTAGTTCAAGGTCGAAATAGTCAAGTTGCTAAAAGAGTTCAAAGACTGTTTCGCATGGGATTATGATGAGATGCCTGGTCTTGACAGAAGTTTGGTCGAAATGCAGTTGCCGATAATGGAAGGAAAGAAGCCAGTAAAGCAAACTCCGAGACGCTTCGCACCAGAAATCCTGTCAAAAATAAAAGAAGAGGTCGAAAGACTTCTAAAATGCAAGTTCATCCGCACAACCAGGTATGTCGAATGGATTGCAAATATTGTTCCAGTAATTAAGAAAAATGGAAAACTTAGGGTATGCATTGATTTTCGAGACTTAAACTCGGCTACCCCAAAGGATGAATATCCTATGCCAGTGGCAGAAATGCTCATAGATTCTGCAGCCGGCCATGACTACTTAAGTATGTTAGACGGATACTCTGGCTATAACCAAATTTTATCGCTGAAGAAGATGTTCCTAAAACGGCTTTCCGTTGTCCTGGAGCAATAGGAACGTACGAATGGGTAGTAATGCCTTTTGGTTTAAAGAACGCTGGAGTAACTTACCAACGTGCTATGAATTCCATTTTTCACGACTTCATTGAGACTTTCATGCAAGTGTATATTGGCGATATTGTGATTAAGTCTGTTTCAGGGAAAAGTCATATAGATCATCTTCGACAATCTTTTGAAAGGATGAGGAAGTTTGGTTTGAAAATGAAGCCACTTAAATGTGCTTTTGGTGTGCAGGCGGGTGATTTCTTAGGTTTCGTGGTCCACAAGAAGGGGATCGAAATAAATGAAAACAAAGCCAAAGCCATAATGAAGGCGAAAGCGCCATCAACCAAAAAGGGGTTGCAGTCTCTGCTAGGGAAGATCAACTTTCTTAGAAGATTCATCTCCAATCTCAGTGGGAAGACACAAGCTTTCTCTCCTCTGCTTCGACTAAAGAAGGAAGACTTCGCATGGGGGCAAGAACAGCAAGCGGCCTTCGACAAAATCAAGGAATACCTGGCTAGTCCCCCAATCCTGATGTCTCCTTGCAGAAAAAGAAGTATGAGATTGTATATTTCGGCATCAAACCAAACATTAGGAAGTATGTTATGTCAAGAAGATGAGAATGACGTCGAAAGAGCCATTTATTATCTCAGTAGAGTCCTGAACGATGCCGAAACTAGATATAGTATTATAGAAAAGCTATGTCTGTGTGTATACTTCTCTTGTATGAAATTAAAGCATTATATAAAACCTATTGATGTATATATTTCCTCCCATTTCGACGCAATAAAGTATATGTTATCTAAATCTATTTTACATAGTCGAATTGGAAAATGGGCTTTAGCATTAACAGAATACTCCTTGAAATATCTGCCTTTAAAAGCTGTGAAAGGACAAGTGGTCGCTGATTTCATAGCCGACCACTCTATAAACGAAGATGTGGAATATGTCGAATTAGAACTTTGGAAACTGTATTTCGACGGTTCCAGTCATAAAAATGGAACTGGCGTTGGGATGTTGATTATTTCTCCTGACAGAATTCCAACAAAATTCAAGTACAAAGTTGAAAGTCTATGTTCAAATAATGAAGCAGAATATGAAGCTTTGATCGCTGGACTTGAAATCTTGTTGAAATTGGGGGCAACAAGAGTTGAAATAATGGGCGACTCCGAACTGGTGATAAAGCAGTTGACTAAAGAGTATAAATGCGTGAAAGAAAATTTAATCATGTACTTTGTAATAGCCAATAGACTTCTCAAGGAGTTCGACAGTGTGGTCTTCAGACACATTCCCAGGTTGGAGAATCAAGAAGCGAACGATCTTGCTCAACTAGCATCTGGATATAAAGTTTCGAAGGAAAAGTTAGAAGAAGCCATTGAAGTCAGAGGAAGAGTCATATCCACCAAGTTGTCCCCATCAGATCTAGAGTCAATAAGATTAGGATACGGTGACGAAGAAAACTTTGAGATATTCAACATAGATGATTCAGGAATTTCAGACTGGAGAAAGCCTATCAAGAATTATCTACAAGACCCAAATCAGAAAGCAGAAAGAAAGATAAAATACAGAGCTTTGAGTTATGTACTTTTGGGAAATGAATTGTTCAAAAAGACTGTAGAAGGAGTCTTGTTGAAATGCTTAGGTGAAGACGAAGCCTACATAGCCTTGTCGAATGTACACAGTGGAGCATGTGGCGCACACCAAGCAGGTCACAAAATGAAGTGGTTATTATTTCGACAAGGAATGTATTAGCCAACAATGCTGAAGGATTGTGTCGAATTTGCAAAAGGATGTCAGGAGTGTCAAGTACATGCGGGCATACCTCATGTTCCTGCAAGTGAGTTGCATTCAATCATAAAGCCCTGGCCATTTAGAGGATGGGCTTTAGACTTGATTGGGGAAATTCGACCAGCCTCTTCAAAAGGACAAAGGTACATTTTGGTTGGGATAGACTATTTCACTAAATGGATTGAAGCTATACCATTGGTAAATGTGGATCAAGAAGCAGTCATAGACTTTATCCAAAAATACATAATTTACAGATTTGGGATACCTGAAACAATAACAACAGACCAAGGATCTGTGTTCACTGGTAAAAACATGCAGAAATTTGCACAAGAAACAGGTCTTAAACTCCTTACTTCGACACCTTACTATGCTCAAGCCAATGGGCAGGTCGAAGCAGCCAACAAGGTAGTGATAAATTTGATCAAGAAGCATGTAGGGAAAAAACCTAGAAATTGGCATAAGACTCTAGATCAAGTCTTGTGGGCTTGTCGAACGTCTCCTAAAGAAGCAACGAATTCGACTCCATTTAAGTTGACTTACGGACATGATGCAGTTTTACCAGTCAAAATATATTTGCAGTCAGTTAGAGTGCAAAGGCATCATGAAATCCCATCAGATATGTATTGGAGTATGATGATGGATGAATTGGTTGATCTGGACGAAGAAAGACTACGGGCGCTAGATCTAATAAGAAGACAAAAAGAAAGAGTCGAAAAGTCTTACAATAAGAGAGTAAAATTCAAGACCTTCTTAAGTGGTGATCTCGTTTGGAAAGTAATCCTTCCTATGGATCGAAAAGATAAGTTAATGGGAAAATGGTCTCCTAAGTGGGAAGGACCTTTCCAAATTTTGAAAATATTTTCAAACGGCGCGTATGAGATTGAAGAAATAGGGAAGGATGAGAGAATCCTAAAGATAAATGGCAAGTATTTGAAAAAATATAAGCCAATATTGCAGGAAGTAAAAATAATGATGGAATAATTGCAAACATAATTGTGATAAAATTTGCCAAATAAAAATGGCATTAAAGTCATTACAAAAAGCATCGAAGGGCTGAGAATTGTTAAATCAATTCGACTACAAATTAATGCTGGCAAAAGTTTCCTTCAAAGTGGCGAATTTCTGCTTCTGAAACTGGAGTCGATGATCACAAAGACTTTTGTGAGTGGAAAGAGTCTCAATCTCTTGACTAAGTTGCTGGGCCTTCTCAGCATGTCGAATACCCACTCTCAATTCTTCGTCAATCTCGCTCTGCTTGGGTTGCTGTATGGATGCCTTACGTTTTTTCTCTTGAGAGATCTTTTCTTGAAGTGCTGCTATCTGTTTCTCCCATTTTTGGATATTGTCATCACAAGCAGCAACCTCTTTGACATAAGTTTCAGAAAGCTTTTGCAACTTTGAAACTTTGTCAGTCGAATTCGAAACAGCATCCCATTCAGCAGTTTGAGTTTCAGACTTTGAGGAGATTTGATTGGTAAGATCTCTTTGACGATGAAGATCTGCAGTGGCCAAGTCAATAAGGGTCATCAGCTCCATCACAAAACTTCCAACCTCAGCATAAGCTTCCAAGACATTCACTTGCTTCAAAATTTTCTTAAGTTCAAGGTGAGCAAAAGAGTTCTCTTCTAAAATTTTGAACAAATCAACATCAAGGATTTTCGTTTTAATTTTGGTCAAGATGTTGCCAAGTGATGGTGCTTCAGAAGTTGCCCCAGAAGTGGTCGAACTGCTCTGCGAAGAATCCTGGAAATTAAAACGGGTGCAAAGTATGGCCTTCAGATACTCCAAAGGTCTTTGCACTTTGAGATTTTCAAGCTCCTCGCGAGAAAAACTAGTCGAACCAGTTGATTTGCCACTCTCTTGGGTTTGGTCAGAAGCAGGTGGAGTGTTTCGCTCTAAAATTTGCTCAGCCTCTGCGTGTTTCGACTGGTTACCCCCATCTTTGGCAGCTTCGTTTTCATGATCGTCTTCGACCCCAGCTTCCATGTCAGTATCATCACCCTGAGCTGCAGCATCTAATCCTGGAGGAGAAGGAGATTCATCTTCAGAAGCTTCGCCCACTGTAGCGTCGAATTCCGCCACAGTCTACATTTCATGATCACTTGTGGGGATATCTTCTTCTAGGACTGTTTCCTCCAGAATTTTCTCAGGTGTTCTTTCGACAGCCACTTGTCCCTGAAAATAATTCTAAGATTTAGAAGAAAAGATGCAAAGAAAGTGAACATACACAGTCGAAATAAAGACTCACCTCAGGAATCTCAGTGTTAAAGCTGGATTTCCCACTCTCTGTGTCTTTCGACTGAGGTTTAGCAGGGGGAGTACTTGTAGAATCCTTCCCAGTTGATTTTACGATGGACCTTTGGGAAGAGACCTTCGTGAGTTTCTTCTTCTTTTGAGGGGGAGGGATTAACTCTAGGGATTCGTCACCAGACTCTTCATTAGGGACTTTATCCTTTGCTTTCTCCTCTTCACTCTTTCTCTTTTGGATTGTTGGGGGTTTTCGACTTGCCTAGTCATGCAAACCAAAGCCAGTTAGTTTCTTAAAAGGAAACAAATAAATGAGAAGAAGTGATGTGTTATACCTTTGTCGAATGCTTCTTAGCAGCATTGGGCGACGCTTCGACAGACGTTTTCTTGGCAGGAATCCTCACGGCTAGGGAAAGAAAGAAGATTCAGAAACAAATATAAGAAATACATGATAATGCAGTTAGAATAACAAAAGGAAAAATCATGTTTTTCTGTGAACACCTTCAAGAATGGGATCCTCCACGCGAACGTGTTCTATTCCAATATGAAGGTGTCCTGGGTATTCGCCCAGATGATACTTAGTCGGAACCACACGCTCAACAGGTTTTTTGTACTGTTGACGGAGAATTTTCATAAAATCCCCACAAACGAACCAATCTAGAAATGAAGGGCTAAATGCCACGCCAAATTCAGCGGTTGGCAAAGGAGGGAATTTTGGTGGATGACAACTGAAAGCCAGGTCATAGCGCGCCTCTGGTCGAAGATTTGAAGGCAATGACAGTTTTCCAAATTTCTCCGTCAGTTTGCATTTCAATTCTGCCGCTGCTTCGTGTATGGTTCGACTAAGATCATCAGGTCTATACACAGTTTCAAAATACTTTTGAAATTTCTGTATTTCCCTAATGTGTCTTTGAATACCTTTTTTGGTCCGATCCTGCACAAAAGCGAAAGCATTTGTCAAATGCGTAGAAAAGGCAGCTACGTCGAAAAGCCTGTTGGAATAATAATCTTTCCACCATTCGTCAAACTCAGGAGTACATAGGAATGATGGTTGAAATATAACTGGTCGAATGTCGAGAGAATCATCAGCCAGTTTCTTCGACAGCTCTTTGCCCTCGTCTTCAGTATGAAGGGAGTTATAAAAGGTGATGGATCCTTTCTTGGGAAATATAGGTAGAGGTTTTATCTGGATTAGGCCAAACTGTCTAGAAACAAGGTTGGGTTGATAAACTATCAAAGCAATTTGGTTTTTAGTGGTGTTATGGTAAGAAAAAAGGAGCCTAGGGGTTAAGAATGATTCCCAAACATTCAGAAATATATTTTCATCCTTCTGCATCTCCAAAGGCAGTTGTTGGGTAAACCACTTAGGTCCAATTTTTCTATCAGCAAAAGGTGCCATGGTCGAAGTAAACTGATACCTCTTAGCAAACATCATGACATAGCTTTTAAAAGCTTGTCGAAGGCTGATTCCTTCATCAGTTG
The DNA here is from genome assembly GCF_024323335.1 of Lathyrus oleraceus. NCBI lineage: Eukaryota > Viridiplantae > Streptophyta > Magnoliopsida > Fabales > Fabaceae > Lathyrus > Lathyrus oleraceus. The sequence goes on from NC_066582.1 coordinate 208,268,521, forward strand.
GCGTTATTAGCACCAACCTTGGCCATTCGACAGTCCTATTTTTTTACTTCTTCTTCATCTATTTCTGGTGCTACAGGAAGATTAGCTTCAAATGTGGCATTGAGCCATAATTGCAAGAGCCAGAAAGGTCCTGATAAGTTGATTTTTCCTTGGGTTTTAGCGTTTTTCAAAAGATGTACGCTCTCACTCAGAGATTCATAAAGGTTCGCCAGAATCATTTCGCTCAAGCATAGTTTGGTGCCTGCATGAAGCTGATTGGCTATGGTAATGAATCTCTTAGCAACCTGGAGGGAGCAAGAGCAAAACACATATTTGGATAGCCACAGAGTTAGAAAAGCGATGTGTTCGACATCTGAAACTTCAGTAGTACTCTTGTCATGATAATAGGACATAAATAAGGAGTATGGGGCGAGGCTAGTCTCGAAAGCAATGGTATCTTCATTTAAGACAGTAGGGTCGAAGTCTATACCGTTGGGGTGAAGGCCAACAATGGCTGCCGCGTCGAAAAGAGTGGGCGTAACCATCCCACAAGGGAGGTGAAAGGTGTTGTAGGTACTATCCCAGAAGTAGAGAGAAGCCAAAAGCATATTTGGACAAATATTGGGTCCTACTCTTGCCAACTGAATAAGGTCGAAAATGCCTACCTCTTTCCAAAAAGCCCCTTTAACTTTTTCGATTTTATCTAACTAAGATACGTAGCCAGAAGGGTCTTTCGACCATGGACAAGTTCTAAATATCCTGGGGTGGTTCAAATAGGCTAAGTCCAACTCTCCAGTATCCATCGAACTCGATGGGTCTTTTTGTTCTACAACTTTCTCTCTAGGCTGAGGTTTTCTTCCAGCACCTATGGGTTTTGTGTGAAAGTAAGATGGGAAAAATTCTTTTAAGCGATCTGGTTTAATCTCTAAATTTGGAAGGGGACCTAACATAGCATGACAGTTTCCAGAAATAAGAACATGGATTAATACCTGGGATTTATAGATGCATTCTTTCTCTTTCTCATTTGGAGGTTCTGGAACATACTGTTGATTTCCAATGGTCATTGGTTCTTTTAAATCATGCACATGAGAGAAAGCTGAGTCTTGTTTCTTCTTGGAATGTTTGCTGCTTGAAGGTTTTTGAGGCGCCATTGTTAAGAAGAGCTTAGGATTTTTTCTCAGGAAAATATGAAAGCTTAAGAAATGGGTATGAAGAAAAGAAATCTGAAGCGGAAAAGGGTTTAAGGAAAAAGGTTTATGGGTATTTATAGGAAGAAGATGATGAAACGCTTTAGAATGATAATCACGATAGTGGGACACGTGGCCGATTCTGATGGGAGTGCTAAAGAGGTGGAAGTTGAAAAGAGACCATGATGTGAGGAAATGATGGAAGTGGACTCTGAACGTGGGCTAGACGTGACATTTTGGAGAAAGTGTAATTATGAATTTGTGTTGGAAATTGAGATTATCAGACTTGGATTTAATAAAGATTAATTGACATGGCATCAAAATACTGGTTGACAACAAATGACTGTTTCTCCAGAAAAACAGTCGAAACGTCTTTGCTGGGGGGCAATTTGTATACATGCGTTTTCGACGCCATGAGATTTGGTATGCAGAATGGTTCTTTCGACAAATGATGACATGGGATAAACGGTTTTGGTTGATAAGTGTTGTTCGACACTTCGACAAAATTGAAGCTTCGACATTTCGACAAGATATCTGCAGATGGAAAGGTGCCTTTGGCAGACATGAAGGATGTTGTAGTATTTCGACAACTCGACAAAGTCTGGAGAGAGACGTCATTTCGACGTAAAGTGTAAATATTCAAATTCAGAAGAATTGTGACGTTTGGCAGAAGACGCGTGGAAGCATCTGGCGAAAAGAAGAAAGCCATTTGTCACAGTTTTAGGATTTGGTCGTTAGTAACAGTTATGTTATTTGTATATAAATAGGGTAGTTGTTATCGAAAAAAGGGGGTGAAAATTTACTTGTACAAAATTCCTGAAAATACTCAAAGTACCCGTGTGAGAGAAAAGAGTCATATTTGGGACATGTATGTGTAAACAAACACCAATTCTTCAAAGTTTATTTTATAAAGTTTAAAGTTCTTTACAAATTCCTTTTACGTTTTCCAGTCAATTATCTTTCTGCACTTTCTTTTCGACACTTTATATTTCGTTAGTTATTTCCTGCCATTCATCTTATCTTATCAAATTTACGTCTGTTTAAACGTTTTAATCAACATCTTTCGACATAAAATATTTGGAGAACAAAAATGAAAGATATGAAAGTTGTTCTAGATATCTTCAAAGTCATTTAGATCTGCACATGTCCTATGATTTTGTGTGGTTGATCCTGCAAGTAACCCAATTCTACAAGTTTTGGTAAACCAGAGGGTGTTCGCCAAAAATCAACAGCGAACAGACACCTGCAAAACAAACAAGGGTTAATATGCATGGTATGCGATGCGTTGCTTATTCAATTTTAAGGCACCCCCCTTTTGAAAGGGAATACCCTGCAAATGAATAAGCATGAGATGTTGGATGCAAATATGCAGATGATGTTTTGCAATGCAATGGCATGTCAATCAGGATTGCTGGATCCGCTTGAACATCTGTCAGGTTGCACTGCCTGGAGAGAAACCCACTGAGTAATATAATACAGGATCAGCACTTCGGCATGGACTCGGAACCAGGAACCATAGAACACAGTCATCAACTCAGAACCCATACTTCAGAACCAACGGTCACCAACAAGAACCGAACAATAGTCACCAACAGAACAAGTCACCATCAGTACCTGTAAATGATTCATTCCCGCCCCACTCACGGGTGTAATCTAGGCCAGGGTAAGGTCAAGAGAAACGCAGGATAAACAATCCTTTCAAGAATACCATCATATGCACACCAGGTGTATGCAACGATAATACCCCATCAGAATCTGAACTGCTCGTGATACTATGTTCCGCTAAGTGGCGCCATACCACCTGCTTCCCATGAATCACTCTATTCCTAGGTGTCCTAAAGTTCGCTCATAGCCTGTGTATTGGGCCTTTTACCTCTCATAGAACATCCCATCCCAACAAACAAAACCAGCAGATATAACAATCATACGTACACAATGCAATAAAGCAAGTAAATGCTGAAAAATAAGTAACTGTACAAAAGCATGAACACCCAATAAACAAGCAACCTACAAAAGCTAGGAGGGACTCGCTTAGGGAAACCGGGTCCCCAGCAGAGTCGCCAGCTGTCACAACCTACCTGCGAAAAAAAACAACCGGCGAAAAAGAAAAGACAGAAGAGTCGCCACCGTGCGTTATTTATCCCAGAGGAGGGAAAGGAAACGCTCGAAGTAAACCTGGAAAAAGGAAAGGAAAAGACAAGGTCTCGCAACCAAATCTTGGGTTCGGGAGTCGGTTATGCGAAGGGAAGGTATTAGCACCCCTACGCATCCGTAGTACTCTACGGGATCCACTCTTGTTGTTCTTGTCTAAAGGGTGTGGGTTCATCTAATGTACTATTTACTAAAAGAGAGGTCAAGAGAAAATGACTCGCACGGATGTCGCATCCACTGCATACGTATCTCATCTGAATATGAGAATCAGAGTCTTCGTAGCTCGGCTGCCTAAGGGTTAGGGGGGAGTGTGCTCGGTAAGACATCGCGTCTTATGCCTACGTATCTCATCTGGAATGAGAATCAGAGCAAGTCGTAGTTCGGCTAACTACGGGTTAAGGGTTGTGTTTTGGGGTGAACGACGTTACTACGCAATCTACCGGATGCTCGACCTTTGGAGACTTACTCGCCTGTAGTAGAAGGAGATAACGTGTTCTTAGGAGAAGAAAAATCAATGAGTTGTTGGTGTTTTGGAACGCTCATGCAAAAGGGGTAATGAGGATAAGACCTCATGACAAAAAGTGGGGGTTCAGAAAGGTGGAACCCTCTCCACTGACTGACCGGACAAAAGATCTGGGGATTTTGTTCTGAAGCATCGACACGTAGTATGATCTTAAAGAACGACGCACTGAATAACGGGGGATTGAGTACTAATCCCTTTTATCCGTCAATTACCTCTTCGGAGGTCTTTAGGCAAAAAAGTAGTAAAATGCGGGAAAGATAAAGGGGGTTAAGAGATCTACCACATGGATAAAGATCCGAAGCAACAACAAATAAAGAAATAAGAAACCCAGAGATCTCCCAAGCTAGCACCATCAGAGAAAGCGAGTCAGTACAGGTAATCGGATTAAACCTCCAGGTGGTATCCCACAAATAAAGTGGAACACCAGGCAAGCCATCTCTGCAAGAGTCATATGAGCCCTCACAAAACAAAACTCAACAAACAAGTTAGAGAAACAAGAAGGGTAATCAAGAGTTGCCCCCAAATCAAAATGTAACCACATGAATCATGCCATTAAAATTCACAAAAAGCTCACAAAAAGAAACCAAGGGTAGGAGGCCTAAACCTCTTGTCAAACACATGCATCAAAAGGGTATCAAATTCACCCATAATACCTCATACATTCAGAGCATTCAAATTAAAAGCATAAAGTAATGGGAATAAGGCAAACCTGACTAGAGATCGAATGAAATTGAATTGCCCGGTTGGGTTTGCAAAGCAATCTGAGGGTTTATATGAGATGGAATTGGTTCTTTGTAGATGAGTTCCCTTTAGTCTCTGGAGGTTGCTCTGAACTCTGTTAGCTCTTCTCTCACTATCTTTTTCCCAGCCAGGGTAATAGGAATAGAAATGCCCTTTTGTTTCACTAAAACTCTGAATTTATAACCTGATTTTTGTGGACCTGTGGGCTCAGATGAGAGAGGCCCAAGTCCAAAATTTTTCTGTTATATTTTATTTATTTATTTATTTTTCGTTTTTTTTTCATTTTTTTTTCGAAACACATGGGCTTCGCCTAGCGAGCATGACAGTTCATGAAATTCCTCTGAGCGTAGGTGATTCTGGTGGCTTTTCTTGGGACTCGCTAGGCGACCCATTCTGCTCGCCTAGCGAGCATGACGGCTCATGAACAAACTTTTGCTCCTTCAAGATTAATGTTTTGACTGACGAATAGACCCCATTTGAACCCGTTGGAAATAACTCAAGTCTTTCCCTTGTGTTGACTGATCATCTAAATAGAACCCACAAAGTGTCCTGGATGATGTTCAAGCTTCTTGGAGCTAATCCCGATTGACATGATGAAATGCAATGTATCTAATTCTGATTGATAATGATGAAATGCAATGTGAAATGTTAAATGACCTAAAAATGAATGCATGAATGAGGAGGGCAAATTTTGGGGTGTTACATTTCCGATATTGTTTTTTTTATTCGATTAGTCGATTTTTGTGTGTTAGTTAATTTAGTTAGGTTATTGGTACCCATGTTCATACTTTTACACATATAAATAATCACTTTCAAATTCGCTAAATTTTTGATTTAAATTTCACTAACTTTCCATAGTTTCGACATTTAATTCCATTTCCTCCCATTAGAATCTAGCATTCTGGTGGGAACTCGATTATATATATAAAATTAATTCGATATACATATAAAATTGTAAAATTAATTTTATCCCTATAACAATTTTATTTTTAAACTATCTTTACAACTCGATTAAATTCCTTTTTTAAACACGAAAGAAGAGGACCATTCGAATCTTGCATTCCGGTGGGAACCCTCGAATAATCCGTCCCGAGCCTCACGTTTTGGATTAACCGTTCATTCTTTTTTCTTCATTCTTAAAACACTTGATAATTAACTTGGACAAAATAAGGGCCGTTGGGATTAAGCATTCTGGCGTAACCCTTTGAACATTTGATTCTTATCAAGTGTTCGTTGTCCATTAAATAATTTTCTTAAATAATTCGAACGAAAAAGGACCATTGGAATCTAGCATTCCAGTGGGACCTCGAGTGATTGATCCCGAGGCTCATGTCTCGTTCTTATAAATATTCGTCTTTCAAAAACTCAAAAATACTTAATTCCTACCTTAAACACTTTTTCAATAAATATGGAAATGGAACGTGGTGTATACCGTGCACTCCTGTGATTGAGATTCAAGGTGGATGCCTTGCTTATCTTAGCTCTCGCCATCGTCTAAAATTGTCAATGCGGTTTCTTCAAACCCCTTTCTCAATCAAACCTGAAAATACTTAATCTTTATTAAACACTTTTGTCAATAAAGATGGAAATGGAACATGGTGTATACCGTGCACTCCTGAGATTGAGATTCAAGGTGGATGCCTTGCTTATCTTAGCTCTCGCCATCGTCTAAAATTGTCAATGCGGTTTCTTCAAACCCCTTTCTCAATCAAACCTAAAAATACTTAATCTTTATTAAACACTTTTTCCAATAAAGATGGAAATGGAACATGGTGTATACCGTGCACTCCTGAGACTAGGATTCGAGATGGATATCTTGCTCATCCAAGTTCTCGCCATCACTCAAAATACATCCAACCAATCAAACTCTTTCTCGCCGCCGTGCGATTAATCAAAAACCTTTTTCATAAATGAAGATATATTGTCTTAAGGTGATGCAAAATAATGTTTCGGCCACGATCGTTGAGTCGAGATAAGTGACGCTTTTTCGAATGTAGATTTATAAATCCGTTCGATGTGTGGTATGCGTCCACTCCTTATCTGTTTTGGGTAAAACAATGTTTTCGTCGATTAATACAGTATAACTTTCGCTAAAATCGATCAACAAACAAACATTTTCTACCCAGAACTACATAAGCCTTGACTTCTCTATTGAGATACGTAGGAGCAGGATTTGTAAATCTTATCAGGCCCACTAATAAAAAACTTAGGTTTAGTCATTCGTCAAAAATCCAAAAACATTTCTTCCCTCTTCTATTCTTTCTCTCCCTCATTATAACTTGAGAAGACTAACATAAGCTAACATTCAAAACAAAACTAACTAAACGGTTCCCGTTGAATACAACGGACGTGAGAGGTGCTAATACCTTCCCCTTGCGTAACCGACTCCCGAACCCTGATTTGGTTGCGACGACCAATAATCATTGTCATTTTGTCTTGGGTTTTATCGATATTTCCCCTTTCCTTTTTAGGAATAAATAAAGTTCGGTGGCGACTCTGTTCAGTCCATCATTGCGAGCGTGCGATTTGCGTTTCGCTTGTAGTCGTATCCCAATTTTTCTAGGTGCGACAGATGGCGACTTTGCTGAGGAGAGGAACATCCCTAAGTGAGTCAACCCTAGTTCAGTTAAGTTTTCGTATGTGTGTTAGCTTTATTTGTTTATTTTTCTTCCTTTGTTATATGCTTTCTTTATCTCTGTTTTATCGCATTTTTATACCTGTATATATATCTATGTGTGGGTGTTGGGATTTTGATATCATGAATAAATCTCTACACCCGAGCTTCGATAAAAGAAGAGAGAACACATAAGTTTAGAATTGGAAGTTGTGTAGTGTTAGTCCCCAAGGGCCACTCCTTGTGTGCCTAGCATGAAGACTCCCCTAGAGTAGACCTATTTGTAGATCTCGTTATAAGACAGCTAGCTTGTTGCATAATGTTGATTCATGAAGGGTCCATGACTCTAGGAGCCCCTCTTCGGTTCCTGCTTTGGTGGTTGCGTAATGTTGGACTCCAAGGGCCTCTCCTTGTTGCACCCGACATGAAAACCCCGCTCAGAAGAGACCTTTCGTCACTCTTGTCATAAAGTGGCTAGCCTGTTGCATGATGTTGATATGATTATGGTCTATGACTCTGGGAACCTTATCAAAAACGTAGAAGCTATCCTGTAAGTGGGTTTATGGGTAACCAACTTAGAACTATCTATTAAGAAGCCTACCAAATAGGGTGTTTTGAGTTACCTTATCCCAAAACCAAATACCATGCATTCATGATCATTTGCATAACATCATGACACTCACACAAAATTTTGTTTTCAGAGAATCTTTGAACACGCAGTTGCTAAGCACAAAAAGTTTGTAATGGGTTCAGAAAGAAGGAAAGCATTACCATTCAAAGACAAAATGCCAGATACTGCCAACATATCAAGACTTCTGAATGAACTTCCCGCCTGCTTTAGGGTTACTTTGCAAGGAAAGTTTGGCCACATTTTGGATCTTCTCTCAGTGGATGTTCAAACACCAGCCGTCACCACTTTAGCTCAGTTCTATGATCCTCCGCTTCGAAGTTTCTTATTCCAAGACTTTCATTTGACTCCAACCTTGGAGGAATTCGACCGACTCTTGGGATTTTCTATGAAAGGAAGGACACCGTATAATAGGATTGGTCAGGTAACTGAGGTAGAGATGCTAGCCCTTGCACTCCACATCCCCATATCTGATGCATTGGCTAATTGGAAGAAAAGGGATAATCTCTTTGGTTTTTGGAGGGCTTACCTAGAAGAAGAAGCAGAAAGGTTGTTTGAGATACATCATTGGGATGCATTGGTAAATATGCTAGCTCTTCTCATATATGGGCTAGTATTGTTCCCAACCCATGAAGGTTTTATAGATTCAGCTGCCATAAGTATCTTTTGGGCCGTTTGGAAGGATAAACAAAGTTTTGTTCCTCCACTACTAGCCGACACTTTTCATACTTTGCATACTCGACATCAAAGGAAGAATGTAATGTTGATATGTTTCCTTCCATTGCTCTATAATTGGCTTATCTCATATGTGTTTAAGCCTGATGCTCACATAAATGAGATGTCCAGTGGGGAATGGGCAAGAACTCTTGTGTCTTTGTCTAGTAAGAATATCATTTGGTACCGACACAAGCTAAATGTTGAAGAAATCATTATCAGTTGTGGTAGTTTCCCAAACGCGCCACTAATAGGATCTAAAGGTTGCATCAGCTACAACCCCAAGTTAGCTTTGCGACAGTTTGGATACCCCATGCGAGGGAAGCCCGATGATAAAGAGTTAGAAGAGATGGTTTTGAATGATATGGGAACCAATGATCTTTTTCTCTTCCGTAAAATCATTCGATCTTGGGAAAAGGTGCATACCAAAGGAACAGAAATAGTAAAGAAGAATGATGCAGCAAGGGTTCCTTATCAGCAATGGATCTCGGAGAGGATCAAAGTTGTGAAGCTCCCTTTTTCTATAGAGATTCCTCTAAGGTCTACTTCACCAGAACCAATCACTTTTTCTCTTGAAGAGGTTGAAGAACTTCGAGCCATGGTAGCTAAACTTGGAAAGGAGAAAGATGATCTGCAATCTGAACTTTACAAAGAAACTGGGAAAAATATGATTCTCAAAAGGAAGAGTAACCAAAGGAAGGAACTTTTGGAGGAGAGTCGTAAGAAGAACATAATTGAGCAAGATCTCAAGGAAAGAGTTTTGGAGTGCCTGGATCAGGCTGATAGTGGGTTAGATTCACTCCGTGATGAGTTAGCTAAGGCTAAAAGAGATGGACAAAAGTGGAAGCGTTGGTGGGACCTAGCCACTAAGCAAAAGAAGGAGGTAAGGGAGGAGCTTCAAGCCCAAATACAAGAACTGAAGGAGCAACTTCGAAGCTCCAAAGATGAAGTGGTGCGTGAGAGGCATCTTAAGGAACAAGTCCAAAGAACCTCTCAAATATGTCCTAAAGCTTGGGAAGAGAAGTGTGATGAGGTGAATACTAACAAGGAGCTAGCTAGTTATTGGAAGGAACAATATGAGTCTCTGAAGAGCCAAAGCATGGATTGGCTAAATCATAGGAAGCATTTGAATGAGATATTGGATGAGTATGAATGCACCATCAACCTTCTGCAGCCAAGTCTTGATGCATACCGCACGAAGTTGGCTAACCTCGTAGAGTTTTGTAATGTCGTGGCCATAGACTTACCATGGAAATTAGAAAATGCTCTAGAGGACATGGATGAAAATAACACTCATCCTTCGGCTCGTGACCTTGTTTTGCTTTGCGAAAGGATGATGCGAAGGTTCAAAGAAGAATTGAAGGCGCACAAAGAGCGAGTTGCTAAGAGGACTATTTGAGTTGTTTACTTCGTGTTATTTCCAATTTTTGTATTTGGCTTAATGTTTTGTACCCACTTTGACTGTGTACTTCGTACTTTTTGGCTTCATTGAATGAATGGGTATTGAATTTTTGAACCGGCTTCTGACTATTGTTTTCTGTTTCTGTTCACATTACTTTCAAAGTGCGTTCTCAACAACTGCGAAGTTTATAAGAATCCCTAAAAATAAAATAAACATAAAATGCATTCATACATACATTCATGCATTCTCCATAAATAAATAAAAAAACTCATTCCGTTTTCTCTATCAGTTGTTACACACTGAGTCCTCAACACCACTACAACACCAGAGCCAGCGCCCGTCGAAGAATGGCAGACCAAGAACAAGAGTTGGAGCGAGTAAACTCAGAACTCGAAGATCTACGAGGAAACATGGGTCAAGTCATGGAGATACTACAGGTCATCAGGGCAAAATTGGACACCCAAACGACGGTTGTTTCAGAAATCGCCGGTCCCACGATTGAACCCCAACCTGCAAGGACAGTACCAACCACTTGGCCAGCCTATGGTTTACCTCCCGGTTTCACACCTCCAGTTGAAGGCGCCCCTGGTTTTGCACAATCTGCTCAGCAGACGGCTCCTCTACCAACTATCAATGAAACTCATCCAGTGGTCCACACGTTCCCACCACCTCTCGTTCGCGCACATGTGCAACCTTACTTTGAGGATCAACAACATGCTCCAGACTTTTCAGACAAAGATGATGAAAGGCAGGAAGACATAAGAGGGATGAAAGAGAATTTCCAGATTCTTGAAAAAAGGTTAAGGCCTATGGAAGGTGACCAAGTTTTTGGTGCTACTGCTAAGGAGATGTGCTTAGTGTCAGGTCTTGTGATTCCTGCAAAGTTCAAGACCCCAGATTTCGATAGGTATGAGGGCCACTCGTGTCCTAAAAGTCACCTTATTATGTACTATCGAAAAATGGTAGCGCACGTAGAGGATGATAAACTTATGATACATTGCTTCCAAGAGAGCTTGAGGGGTGCTCCCTCTAAGTGGTACTTAAGCCTTGATCAAAGTAGGATTCATTGTTTCCAAGACTTATCTGATGCTTTCATCCAACATTATAAGTATAACATGGATATGGACCCAGATAGGAGGCAATTGCTCAACATGTCCCAGAAAGATAACGAGTCTTTTAAGGAATATGCACAACGATGGAGGGAAGTGGCCTCGCAAGTCGAACCACCCCTTGCTGAGAAGGAGTTAGCAGATTGGTTCATGGATACAGTAAAACCTATGTTCTATGAAAGAATGGTGAGTAGTGTATCTGCAAGCTTCTCTGACCTGGTTGCCGTGGGCATAAAGGTCGAGCTTGGATTGAAGAATGGAAAAATGATAACCACCTCTGAAACATCTGGTAATGGTGCCAAAAAGTTACCCGGAAGTTTTCAAAGAAAGAAAGAAGGTGAGACGAATGCAGTGTCTACCAGTCAAAGAAGGAGTCATTCATGGAAGAAGCAACATCAATTTGCTCAACAACAACCAACTTATCTAGTATAGTATGTTCAACAACCGTATGTGGCAGCTGTCACACCAAATTTCAACTAGTCACAAGCTCCTGTCTATCAACCTATTCAACAAGCACCAGTATACCAGCAAGCGCCCGCGCCACCTGCTTATCAACAACCAAGGGCACATGCTCCCCGTCCACAGAATCTTCCAAATCCAAATAGGGTACAAAGAGGTAGACTTCCGTTTGCTTCAATCCCTATGACATACACTGAATTGTACCCATCGTTACTACGAAAAGGGTTGGAGACTCCCAGACCTTTGGGTCCTCCACCAAATCCTTTACCTCCATGGTACAATCCAGATGCCCATTGTCCTTTCCATGAGGGTGCCCCTGGACATGATTTAGAGGGAAGTTATTCTTTGAAGCATATTGTGCGAGACCTGGTTGAGAAGAAGATTCTTTCATTTCGAGATATCGGACCCAACGTAAAAAGTAACCCTCTGCCGGCGCATGGTGATGTTAATGCCATCGAGGATGTTTCTGATGTATGTATAATAAAAAACGTGGAAAATGTTAAAACTCCATTGCTAGCACTTCATGCAAGATTGGTGGGGGCTAGTTTGATTGATACACGCCACGACAATTGTGAAGAATGTGTCATTCATCCAAGGGGATGTAAAGTGGTACGAAATGACATTCAGAACTTGATGGATCAAGGTGTTTTACAAATTTGTGGTCCTACAACAAACGAGGAAGTTTCAGTCATTGAACCCGTTTTCAACCTACCAGAACCATTTGAGATAACTTATCACAGAAAAGATGTTGTTCATCCATCACCCATGGTAGTTTGTATGCCTACCCCCTTTCCCTTTGAAAGCACCAAAGCGGTACCTTGGAAGTATGACATAACTATGGTAGATGGGGTGGTAGATGGAAAACCCAAAGCTGCTGAAAGTAAGAAAGGCTTGGAGAATGTTGACACGGATATCACTAACATCGTAGGGACGAGCAGGATGACCCGCAGCGGTCGGATTTATACTCCCGATATTAATGTAAACCCTCAAGAACCAACAAGGGAAGCTGCAAATGCAAATCCTACCCCAGAACATGGAGGGGCACAGTCGGCTGTGCAAGCAGATGAAGCGAGTGAGTTTCTAAGGATAATAAAGAAATCTAACTATAAGATAGTTGATCAGTTACATCAAACACCATAAAAAATATCTATCTTGTCTTTGCTTCTAAATTCTGAAGCTCATAGGGAGGCTCTATTGAAAGTGCTTGCTCAGGCTCATGTTACCCAAGATATAACGGTTGGCCAATTCGATGGGGTGGTCGCCAATATCACAGCCTGCAACACTCTAAGTTTCAGCAATGAAGAGCAATGAAGTGCCAAGAAGATGCTCTAGCCAGAGTTTTAGTTGACAATGGATCGTCCCTCAATGTTCTACCAAAGAGGGCACTCGCCAAATTATCTTACCAAGGTTCGGAATTGAAACCTAGTACACTTGTGGTAAAAGCTTTTGATGGTTCTCGAAGGACAGTGGTTGGGGAAGTAGAGCTACCAATCCAGATCGGACCGCATGTATTCCCCATCAATTTCCAAGTCATGGACATAAATCCCGCTTACAGCTGCCTTTTGGGACGACCATGGATACATGCTGCTGGGGCAGTAACTTCTACTCTGCATCAAAAGATGAAATATGTTGTCAATGACAAGCTCGTCATTGTCTCGGGTGAAGAAGATTTTATCATCAGTCAACTCTCCTCTTTCCGTTATATCGAGGCTGATGAGGATGCCTTAGAAACCTCTTTCCAAGCACTCGAAATATCCAATGCCACATTTGAAGAGGTTAAGGACCCTATTGAGAAAACCAATTTGTCGTTCTCCTCTTTGAATAGTGCAAGATCAGCAGTTGAAAGTGGAGGCCCTGCAGGTTGGGGGCAAGTCATCAACGTCAGTGAGAAAAATGATCGTTTTGGTTTGGGGTACAAGCCTTCTGCTAATGGAGGAGCCCTGGTCCCTGCAAAGGATCGTGTATGGAGCATACAAGAAGTCTTCCTGAGCACAGGATTTATCCATAGAGATCAGGTTGGTGCAGTTGAGGATGACACCGAAGATGGAGAAGCATCAAACCTGATATACCGATGTGAAGCAGCCCTAACAAATTGGGAAGCAGTTGAGATTCCAGAAGTTTTTCCTGTGTCAAAGTAATTGTGTTTTCCTTTGTGTTTTTGAAAATCCTTAGCTCTGCCTAAGGCTAATGGATCATTTGTAGGGCCCCTTTAAATTTCAAAAATCATTATGACAAATAAAGAGCATTTTGTTCAAATTCTTATCGTTCATTCATTCGTTTTTCTTTCCTTAAAATGGCAATCCTTTCAACAACTACAAAAATATTTTTATTTCTTTTGCATTTTATTTCCATTTTTCTAAAAAACCATCATTAAAAAACATGCAGAATAATCAATAAACCAGTTGAATTCGGTGACCCCACTACTTCCTATAACTTTGAACTCCCCATCTACCAAGTGGAAGAGGAGAGTGAGGAAGATTGTGATTTCCCTGAAGAATTGGAAAGGATGCTCGAGCACGAGTCAAAGGCCCTTCAGCCACATCAAGAACCAGTGGAAACAATCAACCTTGGCACCGAGGAAGACAAGAAAGAGGTCAAAGTTGGGACTACACTTGGGGCAAGCATCAAAGAAAGATTGATCAAGTTGCTACAAGAGTATGTAGATGTATTTGCTTGGTCGTGTCAGTATATGCCAGGTTTAGATACTGATATTGTTGTCCACAAGCTACCACTACAACCAGATTGTCCGCCAGTAAAGCAGAAGCTCCAAAGAGCAAGACCCGACATGGCTCTAAAGATTTGTGATGAGGTGAAACGTCAATTTGATGCCGGTTTTTTAGCAGTTGCAAAGTACCCTCAATGGGTAGCTAATATTGTACCTATACCTAAGAAGGATGGCAAGGTTAGGATGTGTGTTGATTATAGGGATTTAAACAAAGCTAGTCCAAAGGACGATTTCCCCTGCCACATATTGACACTCTGGTAGACAACACTACTAAGTTCGCGGTCTTCTCCTTCATGGACGGATTCTCGGGTTATAATCAAATTAAGATGGATCCGGAAGACATGGAAAAGACCATATTCATCACCCCTTGGGGAACATTTTGCTACAAGGTAACGCCATTTGGTCTCAAAAATGCTAGGGCAACTTGTAGCGGTGTATTCGTCGCTATATGATCTATCGATTAAATCATAAGCAAGGTATACAATGAAATTTCGAGTCGCCACCGCACTTTTATTTATCCAAAGGACTGGCTAAAAAGCGAACAAAAGCCTAAGAAGTTTTACACGTAGAAAACTAATAAAAAGATCAGAGAGTCTGGGTAAGGGGTAAATTACGCAATGGGAAGGTGTTAGGCACCCACTACGTCCTAGGTACTCCTAGGGAGCCCTTTTCACACTTGTTGTAAAAGATTGTTATTTGTTATGACATAAATATTGTGCAAACATGATTGGGATGATGAGAAAAGAATATACAATTTTTATTGGGTTTGAACGGATGAACCCGCTGCCTACGTACCTTCCATCAAAGGTAAGGATCAAAACGCCGTAGTTCGGCTAAAAGATTTCCAAAAGTTGGTGGATTCAATTTTAAACACAAGCACTGAGGCTTTTCATTATCAATGGGAGAAAACTCGACCAAGACCAACATCCACCATGCGAGGATAGCTTCGACGTACTAGAGGGGTTAGCCCTGTTTCCAGTACGGAAGTCTTACTGTCAACTCACTAAGGATAGGCAAGATTTACATCAACCACAATGATAATTGAAACCTATGGCTAATGCATGAAAAGATTAACAATGGACAAAGCCAAAACAATTGAATGTGTGAAGTTAATTGATTGTGATTATGAAAGTAGGGTCAAAGTATGATTAAGATTGATTCAAAAGAAGTGTTATGAAATGGAGTTTTGAAAAAAAGGTCAAGGACTTGGGGTCCAGGTTTTTAGTTAGAAAACATGAAGATGTTTGCACAATATCTATGTCAAGTTTGAAATCAAAGTGTGAAAAGGTTTAGGACATAATGAGGATGAAGGATGGAGATGGATTGTAAAACTTCTTAGAAGGTTCACTTCTTGAAATCATATAGAGGATGATTCAAGTGTGTCCTTTGGAATAAGCAATGGATAATAACAAACAAACAAGAAAGTCAACAAAAGCGGATATCGGATGCCAATCACTGGGCTTATACCAATCTCCTAAAACAGAACGGGATATCAGATGCCACTCAATGGACTTACAGTAATCTCCTCAAAAGAAAACGAAGATGAAATATGGAAGTCAACTGCCAATCTATTTGGACTCAGGTTAACTCCACATATGCTCATAGGAAAACCAATGCCACATTACAGGGACTTACAATGGATCCTCACATACAAAAACAGAAGCAAAACATGGATGTCAGATGCCAATCTATCTGGGCTTACTCTAACCTCCACAGTATGGTCCTAGGAATACAAATGCCAACTTGCAGGGACTTACAGTTGCATCCTCACATACAAGAACAGAAGCAACACATGATCATAGGAAAGCAAATGCCAACTTACAGGGACTTACAATTGCATCCTCACATACAATCAAATGCATCAAGCAAAGATAAGATGAGTGGCCAAGGTGATGGTCTTATACTCACTTCCATATCATAGGAGCAATGGCCAATGGATGGTCTTACAATTGTCCTCAATGGGCAAACAACAATGATAATGTCATCAAGACAAATGAGATGATTATGCATTGATGAGCAATAAATGATGATAAATGCATAGAGCATACAAGCAAGCATGTGCATATGAAACAATCAAGCAATCAATGAGAATCAAACAGCACACTCTATAACCATACAAGGAGGCTCATACAAGAGGGTTAGGCATTGAAGCCAACTGGAATAGGGTCAAAAGTTGCTCTTAACCTTGCCATTGAGGGGCTAAGGTGAAGCAGATGAAAGGATATGAGGGGTGTGCCTCATTGCTCTTATCCCTGATCAGGGAGAGCATTTGAATATCAGAAAGTGTGGGAGTTCAGAAAGTAGGAACTCTCTCCACATTAGACTCTATAGATCTTGGGTTTTGATCTCAATGCTACAACCATGTAATGGGAGCAAGGAGAAGACTCACTGAATAGTAGGGGATAGGTTGCTTATCCCTTTGATCTACCAATTGCCTTATTTGAAGGACTTTTCCTGCTTGGGACAAATATAAACACACACAAGCATTGCCTCTTAAGGAGGACTTCAGACAGTTTGCCCGGCCAAAAAACAGGCCGGGTCTCCAGACTACATGAAGAAAGAGGGATTACCTCAAAGCAAATTGCTAAATAGCAAAGCAAAGCAAGTTCAAAGAACTAAGCAACTAATGGTACCTGAAATAGTCAAACAAATCAGTACACAGTTCAACAGTCAAAGCAAAAGGAAACAGAAGTCAACAGTCAAACAGATAGACAAATGTGCAAAGCACAAGGCACAAGGCTTATGAGCCAAGCAACCTACAAAACAAGGGTTAGCTCATGATAAACAGATAAACTCAATCAAATTGCAAAAGTTTCTTTGAAGCATTTGTAGCTTAACCTGAAACAATGAGCTCAAACATAAGCAACAGGACCACTAGGACTAGCCTAGGGTCAAAAAATAAATGAGAAAGTCAAAACAGCAAATGAAAGTCAACCAAATCAAGTTTAAACATTCAAGAAGCAAAATCAATTGGTCCCACATTCATATCATTCATCATCATGATTTCATAAGCAAAGGAAGGCAAAGCATGGCAAATTGGTGCACATAGAAGTCAACAGAAAGACTTGCATCAAAAGCAATCATAATCAATTCCCAAAAATCATCAAATAATTCAGGGTCAATCACAATCCATAGCATGGCATACATATAAAATTTCAGCTCAATTGGATCATGGGAAGATAGTCAATGAACATCAGAAAGTCAAAGCAAGTTCAAGTATGCACAAAGAAGTCAAACATACATGTATCAACTTCAAAAAATCATAACTAAATGAAAACAGATGAGAAATGAATGGGATCAACACCAATGCAAAGCTTGAGATGTCTAGTATGCACATGTAAAATTTCATGATCATCCAATAAGGTATGAGAATTTCACAAAGGAAATGGCAAGATGTATCACATAAGTCAACATTTTGGTCAAACAGGGGATAAAATCTCAAACAATTTGGAAATGCCATAATTAATTCCAGGAAAAATCACAAGTTAACTAGACATATAAGAGAGGGTTCATGCAAAATTTCACATCAATTAGAAGCCAGGAAGCATGTCAACAAAAATCATGAACTTGCATATCAATGGTGTGGCACAAATTGTCACACCCTACTTCCAAAATTCATATCTCACAAACCACATATGATAAATTCAAGAACTCTACATCAAAACAAACATGAATGAGTGTGGATTAACCACAAAAAATTTCAGGGTCATTGGATACATCATCATCATTTCACAAAAGGAATGGCAAAAGGTACAAAATGTGCATACATGTTAAGAAACCTAATACCATTAAAAATCCAGCCAACCAAAAAATCAATAAAAATCATGATAAAATAGTAGACATTCTCATGAACATGATGCAAAAAATTCCATGATTTTTGGATGTGAAATGAGTGAAATGTGATTTTTGTAAGTTGATGAATCAATTGAGACAACATGAACAAAATAACATGGAATGGTAAGTCAACCATGTTGACCGAGTGGCACGGTGGTAAATACCCCCCTCATTAATCAAAACGGTGCGTTTAAGGGAGGCAGAACGAAATGTTCTGATTGGCCATCACCAATGAAACAGTAACAAGGCCAGGCAAATACACGTGAAAACAAGTTTTTCTGGAAAAATGGCTAGGGTTTTGAACAGTAACAGCATCATCAACAATCGATCATGAACAAATTCCCCAGAAAATAAAATCGAGCATGGCAATCGAATCTACAAACAACAAGCATCATATATCCAGCAAGCATAATCATTAAAAACACACCAATATCCAAGAATCGAGCAAAGAACTCATGCATCCATAAACTTTAAAACAGCATATCTCAAGGAATACTTGACCATTTCATGCAATCCAAAGCTCATTAAAATCAGCATAACAAGAGCTATCTAAAACATAGCATGGCATAGTAAATGGTTAAGGTCGAAACCTTACTTGTTTTTGAAGAAAAATGAAAACAGTGATGGATTGATGTTGTTGTGCTGAAACAGCTGCAGGTCCAAGCTTGTAATGATGAATGGAGAGTGGCTTGTAGCTCAATAACCCTTGGAAATACTCAGATCGAGTTTTTCCATTGTTAGAGCTTGGTGAAAACAGAACATGAGATGTTGTTACAGCAGGAAAATGAAGCTTGGAAATGGCTCACAAGCGATGATATGTTGAGGGAATAGCAAAGCAACTCGTGGTCCTTTGAAGTTTTTGACAGAATTTTTGAAAATGAAGAAAATGGATTTGAGAGAGTATGAGAGAATTCTGTCTTGGTTGATGGCTGCTAGGGCTTCCAAAAGCTCAGAAAAAGAGTTTATATGGTCTGTTTTAGCTTGGCTTAACAAATGCTAATCATGTTTAACTCAAATCAAACAAAATGCCATTTTGCTAATTTTGACCAAGTGGATATGGAGGTGTGCAATTCTGCACGATTTTGGGCCTTGGCAAGTCAGAAATCAAGTCCTAAAGCAATTCCAAATGGCCAACTTGATAGAAAATGTTTAAATCAAAAAGTCAATTTTGGTCCACACTTGAAATTAATTAGGTTAGGTCCAAAAATGCCATTTTGCATGGTAAGGTTTTGGTGCATGAAATTTATATTTTTGGAAAGAGGAGATGAAATGTGGTTTGTAGGAAAAAACCCCACCAAAATTGGCCAAATGGTTCATGAGATATGGCCTTTTGAAGTTCAAGATTTTGTGAAAATGATTTGATCATATCTTGACAACCATACATGGGATTTGAGAGTTCTTGGACTTTTTGAAAATGGGAGAACAAGATCTTCAACTTTCATGTTGGGCAAAAATTCATTTGAAGCTTGTATCATGATGTAAGTTTAAGATCAAGAAGTTTCCATTTTTGGCAGTTGAAATTACAGGTCCACTTTCTATTTTGGGAAATTTCTGATTGACCTCAAATTCTTCCATGATGAGGTTTGGCATGATATATGAGGCTTGTATGGACATGAATGAGACCTCTTAGACCAAATCCCATCACCAAATCATTGATTAAATCCACAGTTGACCAAGTTTGACTTTCTGTTGACTTTTCTAGGGTTTTGCATGATTGAACCACTTCTGATGAATTCCAAACCCTAATTGCTTGAGAACTTGATTTCAAATGATGTCCCAAGTCATATGAACTCTTGATTATGGATCATGGTGCCCAAATTCTGCAAGAATGGCCACCATCCACTGCAATGCCTGATTTTGACTGATTTTGACCTAATTGGCTGATGATTGCTTCAGCTGCAAGTAACAAGGTTAAACTGACAATATTTTTGTACTTTTTGAATGATAAACATATGAAAAGCAATGATATACAAATGCAAAACATGCTTGGTGATCAAGAATCAACTCACAAGGCAACCTACCCACTAGGAGGGGAGCTAGGCATGCAATGATCCTTGAGGCCATGATATGATATGATATGGGCCATGAGGGATCTTAGGGCCAAAATTGGGGTCTTACAGATGCCCCTATTTAAGGTCATTCTAGCCGGAGAAGTGAAGTTTAGAAATCTTCATCTCGACGCGGTAGAATGGGCTTAAATAACAGTAATGAGACAAATTTTGGTCCCTAAGAGACCTCATGATGCAAATGTATGTATGCAAAAGACACAAATTCTGTGGGGAATATGATTCACACAGAAGAAAAGACGATCCATCGGAGTAGTACACTCACCAGGAACAGAGACTCTAACAAGACTCTAGTTGGGGATAGACGTAACTGACACAACGTGAACAAGACACGACTCTGATTAGAAAAAACAGAAAACAGACTGGAAACCTCACTGGGGAGTGAAGGACTCACACTGGGGAAAAGAATTCCAAAGGAAAATAAATCCATTGGAGAGACACAAGCTGACTCCTGGGGAGCAGCAAAAAGAAGTTCCACTAGGGAAGCACAAGAAAATGAGGTGTTACCGGCATAAGGGTAACAAACTCAGGAAGAATGAATATCTAAGACCGGTATAAGGGTGAGAGATATCAATCAACCAAACATCTGAGAAAGACCTGGAAAAGGTACATAACTCAGGAAAAATCTGACTCCACAGGGGACCAAAGTCATAATAGGGAGCAGAAAGGAAGGAACACCAGGGATACCGGTTACTGGGTATATAATAGGTGACCGACCGAAACGTGAATTGGTTTTCACTTCCAAAACACTCATCATCCTGAAGAGAGCTAGAACAGCAGACTTGTTTATAGGATGGATGTTCGATTCCATAAGGAATACAAACCTTACTCGACTGGGGAAGATCAACAAAGGATTCCGACCAAAGAGCGCATGAGACATATTATTCATTACCGGCAGACCGTGAATAATACACTCGCATGGTAAGAAACACCAGAGATACCGGTTACTGGGTATATAATAGGTGATCTACCGAAAACGTGAATTGGATTTCACTTCCAAAACACTCATCATCCGAAAGGAGGGCTTGAAAAAGCAAATCGACTTACAGGATGGGCATTCGAATCCACAACGGGAAAACGAATCTTACTCAACTGGGGACACAAACCCAAAGAGTGCATGAGATACAATATCCATTACCGGCAGACCGTGGATAAGATACTCGCATGAGATATATTATCTATTACCGTCAGAACGTAGATAATAAACTCGCATGGTAAGAAACACCAGAGATACCGGTTACTGGGTATATAATAGGTGATCTACCAAAAACGTGAATTGGATTTCACTTCCAAAACACTCATCATCCGAAAGGAGGGCTTGAAAAAGCAAATCGACTTACAGGATGGGCATTCGAATCCACAACGGGAAAACGAATCTTACTCAACTGGGGACACAAACCCAAAGAGTGCATGAGATATAATATCCATTACCGGCAGACCGTGGATAAGATACTCGCATGGAAGATTATCCACAACCGGTTATTGGGTTAATAAAGGATAAATCAACCGAAAAGAAAGGCATCGGGATACCAAACTAGGTACATAATGATGACCAATCAAAGGGAGCAACAGACATTACCAACAAAAGGGTAAATGAAAGGCGATCTGCTGAGGATTCACTGGTGAAAATCAATGATCCGGGGAACACAATCACTGACAAAAGGTGAAAGGACCCGCTGGGGATAAAATTGCTAGCATACGGCAATTATCCACAAAGGACTTGCTGGGGATATAAGTGCTGATCTGAGCAACTTATCAAAGAAAAGGAAAATCAACATCAAGAACTAGATGAAGATAACCACAAAGGAAATTGTCATCGGTTGGGATGAACAACAAAGTTAACTCTGCAAGTGGAGAGAACGGGGTTTATAACTACCGGTTTGTAAGTAGAAAAAACCGCAAAGATAGGACTTACGACTGCTGGTTTGTAGGCAGGGGGCCAAAATCTGGTGGAGACAACCACAAAATTAGGGTTTACATCTACCGAATACGGGGTAGAAGACCAACAACTCCGCGTGGGGATAGAACAAATCACAAATCCGCACGGGAAACCAAAATAGGGTTTACAACAAACCACAAACTGCTGAAGAGCAGAAAAAATTAGGATTTACGACTACCGAATGTTAGGTAGAAAACCAAAACTCTGGCTGGAGAATAAAAGGTGTATAACCACAAATTCTGTTAAGAAAGCCAGGACAAATAGGACTTATAGCTACCGGTTCGTAGGTAGAGGCCCAAAACATTCCGCTGGGGAACAACCCACTGGGAAGCACAAGACGTTTGACAAATAGCCAATTCGGGAACAATCCGAAAAGACAGACTGAATCAAGACACGTCCTAATGAGGATGTAACTCAAATAGGAAAATCCATCCCAATATATGTGTTGGGAGGAAACGGAAGAAACCGTCATCCACGAGGATATATCTCAGTGGGGAACTGCAGAATGAAAGACAAACATTTTCTGCTTATGGGGCTGACTCTATATGGAGAGATTTTAAACACCCAACATCTGCCTGGGGAGATCTGTAAAGAGATCTATATCACCATAGCAGGAGACACGACAAACAAAGGACACATGGCGAGAAATGCGACATGAATATCTGAATGTTTATGAATATGCATGAATATGCGTGATTTATGTTTGATGAATGCTGACAAAACAGACAATTCTAACACAAACAGGTTCAGGAACCAAACACCCGGTATTATACTTCCAGGGGAACAACCAGCTGGAGAGCCAATCTGCGGAGATCTATATGCTGTAAAGCAAAGATCTGCGGGTACTGCTGAAGAAGCAGAGGATCAGAGATATCATGAAACAACCCAATCAGGGTGCAGAAAGTCACAACGGGCAAAGCAGCCACCAAGACAAATCTGTTGGAGAACAAGAGAAATCCCAAAGTATCTGCAGGGGATCCCAGTGTCAACTGAGAAACAAAAAGTGCATAAGCACGAACTGCTGTAGAAGCAAAAGTCCAAATAACTCCGCTGGGGGACAACCCACTGAGGGAGAATGATATCATCCAAATAGAATCTAACTGTATAAGCAACTCTACTGGGGAAAACTGTCGGCTACTCTCTTGAGGAACAAACCACTGAGGGAGGACAGATCAAACACGTAGGTTCTGCAACGAACCACCCTACTTGGGGAGAATATACATAGCAAACTGATCACAACAAGTAGATTCTGCAATAAAGCCACTCTACTGGGGATCACAAACAGTCAGGAAATCAATCCGTTCACTGGAGGCTAGAGCCATCATCCGACCATGCTGGGGATTGAAGGAGTATTCAACAGGTAAAACAAACATTCTGCAGACTACGCTGAGGAAAAGATGGTTACAAAACTGGGATGTCAACCCAAATCAACCACTGAGTAGGAAAATAAATCCTGCTCTGCTGAAGAGAAAAACTCTGATGGAGAGATAGCAACAATTCCGCAGACGACTTCGCTGGGGAAAAGGTAAAGTACTGGGTATCAAACCGCTGACTTACCGAGTCTTTCAAAGGAAAACGATCGCGCTGAGGAAGCAGACAAATCCACTGGCAACGGCACTGGGAAGAGTGACAACAACTCTGTTCGCAAATCCGATGGGGATATCAACAAACAGCTCTACTCGCGACTCCGAGGGGAATATCAATCAACAGTTATACTCATGACTGCTGAGGAGACAAATAAAGTCTGGGGCGAGCGACCCACTGGAGAAAGTGACGGGGCACCAAGATGACAAACCATCAACCGTCGAAACTTCACAAGAAAATACCCATGCTGGGAAAACTGCTGCTGGAGAAAGCGAGGTCTTCAACAACACTCTGCTTGCGACTATACTGGGGAACAACCCCAACAACAACTCTGTTTGAGGAACAACCCCAACAAAGATCTGAAGAAAGAAGATACCACCAAACCAGGAATATGAATAAATGTCTTACCTGTTGGAAATCATGCCACCCTCGGGAGAGCACTGAGATATTCTTGAGTATCCTTTCAATCTTGTGAACGTTCACTTTGTTTAAAACAAAAATTTTGAAAAATTCGATTTGTTTAAAACAATGACATTTTATCAATTTAAAACATGCAAAACATTTGTTGAATTGAAACAAATAAGAGTGCAAATAATTGGATAAAAAGCTCAAATTGATTTGATGGAATGGTAGCCTGCAAATGGCAAGACTCCATAGATCTGTACAAATTTGAAATCAGTGATATATATTGGAAGAGGGCTACATTGAACATAATGATCCTTTCTCTACCAATTTGAATCTCGATGTATCCGAAGCTTCGGCTGACGACGAATCGAGAATCTTCTGACGAAATGACGACTGATGAACCAGAAAGTCTTGTCAGGATGTAGTTACTTGCCAAATCCCTAATTTTTGCCTAGATTGCCCCAGGGTGAGGTACTCAATCTAGCGGGATGCAAATATATTCTTTTTTTCAAGTCTCTAATTTTTGCCTGGGTTACCCTTGCGGGTTCTCCACCGAGACGCTCATTTTTGCCTAAGCCGCCCTTTCGGGTTTTCAACTTAGCGAGCTATTCTGTTTTTCATTTGTTTTTTTTTCATTTGCATATACTTTTTTTCTAGGCAAAGTATCTCTTGACTGCATCTGAATTCACAGGACGAGTGAAATCCTCCCCATCCATTGTTGTAAGCATCAAAGCTCCGCCTGAAAAGGCTCTCTTAACAACATATGGACCCTCGTAGTTTGGAGTCCACTTGCCCCTGGAATCGGGCGCGAAAGACAAAACTTTCTTGAGCACGAGGTCACCTTCTCGGAACACACGAGGCTTGACCTTCTTATCGAATGCTTTCTTCATTCTCTGCTGATATAACTGACCATGACACATGGTAGTTAATCTCTTCTCTTCGATCAAGTTCAGTTGGTCATAACGACTCTGAATCCATTCAGCATCAGTCAACTTGGCTTCCATCAAGACTCGCATTGATGGGATCTCCACCTCTACTGGGAGAACGGCTTCCATGCCATAAACAAGAGAGAAAGGGGTTGCCCCTGTTGAAGTGCGTACAGACGTACGATATCCATGCAAAGCAAATGGCAGCATCTCATGCCAGTCTTTGTACGTGACAGTCATCTTCTGGATAATCCTCTTGATATTTTTGTTAGCAGCTTCAACAGCCCCATTCATCTTAGGTCTGTAGGGAGAGGAATTATGGTGTGCAATCTTGAATTCAGCGCACAACTCATCCATCATCTTGTTGTTCAGATTGGATCCATTATCAGTAATGATCCTCTCTGGCACACCATAACGGCAAATCAGCTGGTTCTTGATAAACTTCACAACCACCTGTCTGGTTACATTCGCGTACGAAGCGGCTTCAACCCATTTGGTGAAGTAATCAATTGCTACGAGAATAAACCGATGTCCGTTGGACGCTTTCGGCTCAATCATGCCGATCATGTCGATTCCCCACATAGAGAAAGGCCATGGTGATGAAATCACATTCAGGAGTGTCGGAGGAATATGAATCTTATCCGCATAAATTTGACACTTGTGACATTTCTTCACATACTTGCAACAGTCAGACTCCATTGTCAGCCAATAGTAGCCTGCTCTCAACATTTTCTTAGCCATGGCATGTCCATTGGAATGAGTACCAAATGAACCCTCATGGATCTCAGTCATCAACAGGTTTGCTTCGTGTCTATCCACGCATCTGAGCAAAACCATATCAAAATTTCTCTTGTACAGCACTTCACCACTGAGGTAGAAACTGCCTGACAACCTTCTCAGAGTTTTCCTATCTTTCACAGATGCCCCAGGCGGTAGACCTGGTTCTGGAGGAAATTCTTGATATCAAAATACCAAGGCTTGTCATCTTTCACGTCTTCGATTGCAAATATGTGAGCGGGTCTGTCCAAGCGCATCACAGTAATATTGGGGACATCATTCCACCATCTGACAACAATCATGGAAGCAAGCGTTGCAAGAGCATCTGCCATCCGATTATCCTCTCGAGGAATATGATAAAATTCAACTTCTGTGAAGAAAGTTGAAATTCTCCTTGCATAATCTCTGTATGGGATGAGACCTGGCTGATTCGTCTCCCATTCACCCTTGATCTGATTGACGACCAGGGCCGAATCACCATAGACATCAAGATACTTGATCCTCAAGTCAATGCATTCTTCAAGTCCCATAATACAGGCTTCATACTCCGCCATATTATTCGTGCATTTGAAAGTTAGCCTTGCTGTAAACGGAATGTGTGAACCTTGAGGAGTAATGATCACTGCCCCAATTCCATTTCCATATTGATTAACAGCGCCATCAAACACCATCGTCCATCTGGAACCAGGTTCCGGACCTTCATCAAGTGTAGGCTCATCGCAATCTTTCATCTTCAAATACAGAATTTCTTCGTCTGGGAAGTCATACTGAACAGACTGATGATCTTCAATTGGCTGGTGCGCTAGATGGTCAGCCAAGATACTACCTTTGATAGCTTTCTGAGCTCGATACTCAATATCATACTCAGATAACAACATCTGCCAACGGGAAATCCTCCCAGTTAAAGCAGGCTTCTCGAAGATATACTTAATTGGATCCATTCTGGATATCAACCAAGTTGTATGATTTATCATGTACTGGCGCAAACGCTTAGCAGCCCAAGCCAAAGCACAACACGTCTTCTCAAGCATAGAGTACCGAGACTCGCAATCGGTAAACTTCTTACTGAGGTAGTATATAGCAAACTCCTTCTTCCTTGATTCATCTTGTTGACCGAGTACACAACCCATCGAGTCTTCAAGAACTGTTAAGTACATAATCAGAGGTCTTCCTCCCACAGGCGGAGACATGATCGGAGGTTCAGACAGATAATCTTTGATACTGTCGAAAGCTTTCTGGCAATCCTCGGTCCAATCATGAGACTGATCTTTCCGCAGGAGCTTGAATATCGGCGCACATGTGGCAGTCATGTGGGATATAAATCTGGAAATATAATTCAAGCGGCCAAGAAAACCTCGGACTTGCTTCTCAGTTTTGGGTGCGGGCATCTCTTGTATTGCTTTGACCTTTGCAGGATCAACCTCAATACCTCTTTCACTTACCACAAAACCCAACAACTTGCCGGAACGGACTCCAAAGGTACATTTGTTCGGATTCAGGCGAAGTTTGAACTTCCTCAAACGCTGGAAAAGCTTCAACAAATGCTCAATATGCTCCACTTCCGTTCGGGACTTAGCAATCATATCATCAACATAGACTTCTATCTCCTTGTGCATCATATCATGAAACAAGGTAGTCATAGCTCGTTGATACGTGGCTCCGGCGTTCTTCAAACCGAAGGGCATCACTCGATAACAGAATGTTCCCCAAGGTGTGATGAATGTTGTCTTCTCCATATCCTCTGGTGCCATCTTGATTTGATTATATCCGGAAAATCCGTCCATAAAGGAAAAGACTTTGAATTTGGCTGTATTGTCTACCAACATGTCAATGTGTGGTAGAGGAAAATCGTCTTTCGGGCTAGCCTTATTCAAATCTCTGTAATCAACGCACATACGGACTTTTCCGTCTTTCTTAGGAACAGGCACAATATTGGCCACCCATTGAGGATATGTCGAAGTCACCAGAAACCCCGCATCAATTTGCTTCTGAACTTCCTCTTTGATCTTCACTGCCATATCTGGATGAGTTCTTCTGAGCTTCTGCTTCACAGGCACGCACTCAGGCTTCAAAGGCAGGAAATGTTGCACAATATCTGTATCTAAACCCGGCATGTCTTCATAGGACCAAGCAAAGATATCTGAATATTCTCGTAGCAAGCTGATCAAATCTTCCTTGACAGACCCTTCAAGAAGTGCCCCAATCTTCACCAGACGAACACAATCCTCAGACCCCAAGTTGACTGTTTCCAAGTCTTCGAGATGCGGCTGAATGATCTTCTCTTCGTGCTCAAGGAGACGGGTGATCTCATCAGGAATCTCTTCAACGTCATCTTCCTCTGCCTCAAATACAGGGAATTCAAAATTGGGAGATGGCGTTGGATCATTATGTTCAATGGGTTTTAGGATCAACCTGCATAATGATTTTAGTTAAGAAAAACTTCAGAATTTAGACAAGCAAATCATTATGCAGATGAAAAATGTTTGCTTTTATTTCTTGTTTTTATGGTTTTTTGTGATCACTGATTTCATGCAAAAGCAAAAAGTGAAAACAAAGGAAAAACAAATGTTTAACAATGTGAAAATTGAATGAAAACATCATTGTATATATGCTTTGCCAACAATGTCATCACTTCTCCTTTTGGCATGGGAGAAGGGTTTTAAACAAAATGAACAATTACTCTGATCTATGGATGACTGTAGGAACATCTACAGCGACCCAATTGTGGCAGACACCACCAGGAATGACAAAATTGTTCAAGTCTTCTGCATCTTCTTCTTCAATGATAGCAGCAGCTTCCTCTTCTGCAGGTTGATCAGCATGGATGAATCCTCCACTTGTGAACAGGCCTTGCTCATTGCATGCCCCAGAACCATAGCCAATGCCAGCCCGGGATCGATTATCTTCAAGTTCAAGCACTTTCCCTAATCCAGCAACTGCACCACATTCAATGGCCAGCTTCGCATCTCGGTAGGAAGTGAATGAAGGAGACTTCTTCTCGATTGGTTTATCAATAGATAAAGCTTGAAACTGGGTTCCAACTTCATCCTCTGCGTCAATGTACGAGAAAGAAGACAGATGGCTAACCAGGAGAGCCTTTTCTCCCCCTACTACAACTAGTTTCTTGTTCTTCACAAACTTTAGCTTCTGGTGTAGGGTGGATGTCACGGCGCCAGCCTCGTGAATCCATGGTCTGCCTAAGAGACAGCTGTAAGATGGGTGGATATCCATTACTTGGAAAGTAACCTGGAAATCACTTGGTCCTATCTTGATTGGGAGATCAACTTCCCCAATCACGGTCTTGCGCGACCCATCAAATGCTTTCACAACAACCCCACTCTGCCTCATAGGAGGACCTTGATATGACAATCGAGAGAGTGTGGATTTTGGCAATACATTAAGAGACGACCCAGTGTCCACCAACACATTGGACATTGCATCAGATTTGCAATTCATGGATATGTGTAAAGCCATGTTGTGGTCTCTTCCCTCCTCAGGGAGATCAGCGTCACAAAAGCTCAAGGTGTTGCAAGCGGTAATGTTTGCAACAATACTATCAAATTGTTCCAGGGTGACGTCGTGATCAACGTATGCCAGGTCCAAGACTTTCTGCAGAGACTCCCTATGGGGTTCTGAATTCAGCAATAGAGAAAGAATAGAAATCTTGGAGGGCGTGTGTAGAAGCTGATCTACAATGTTGTACTCACTCTTTCTGATGAGCCTCAGCATCTCATCAGATTCTTCATCAACGATGCCACTTGGGCCAACTGAAGAAACAGGAGTCTTTTGTACGGAGGAGGATGGTTTGGCAACGTCAAGTGCCGGATTCTGAACATTCACGGCTATTCCCACAGGGCGCTCAACAGTATCAGAAACAGTAGCCTTTGGAGGCGCAGAAAACACACGACCACTTCGGGTCAACCCACTGACATCAGCAACAGTGGTCACAGAAGTTGAAGGCAAAGGCACTTCGACCCCATCCTGGACAGCAACAGGATTATACCGGAATGGCACAGCTCGATCAGATGAATAGGGCACAGGGCCTGCTGGTTTGATGATCAAAGAAGGGGAAGCCTTCGGCTTGTTGCTATTGTAACGGATAACAACGGGTTCGGGCAGCTTGAACACTGGTGATATGACATTCACCTCGGGTTCAATTGTATCAACATTGCGATTCTGTAGAATCTCAATGGTACCCTCATCCAACATCTTCTGAAGCTCACGGCGGACCTGGTCGCAACCCAAGCGGTTAACCGAACAGACGCGGCACTTGTCGTGGTTGTGCTCCAAGTAACTGCACTGACACAACATCTTATGTAAATCAACCAACGACTGCCTGATATGGCTCACATATCTAACCTTGTACTTCCCAAGGCATTCCTGAATCATGTTCACAGACTTCCCATGCACAGGCAATGGGTTCTTGGTGACGTTCGGGCTTGAGTCCTCGAAACTCAGGATTCCACTTCTCATAAGGTCTTGCACCTTATTCTTCAATGGAAAGCAGTTTTCTACATTGTGGCCCGGAGCACCGGAATGGTAGACACAATGCTGGTCTGGTCTGTACCACCATTGTGGATTTGCAGGAATGGCAGGAGGATCCTTAGGAGAAACCAATTTCCTTTCCAACAGGGAAGGATAAAGCTCTGCATATGTCATAGGAATTGGATCGAAGCTGACCCTCTTCCTATCATAATTCATGTTAGCTTGATTGGTTGTACTTCCACGAGGCTGGTAAGCCTGTTGCTGTGGGCGTTGCTGTTGCTGATACTGTGGTTGCTGATATTGCTGCTGATGCTGATATTGTTGATGTTGAGGAGCGTTGTCTTTGAAGACAGGTGCTACGTGAGCCACCTGGTGCTGATGACTGGAATGTCGTGCAGACTTCCTCTGAACAGAGGGTTTTCTATGCTTTGGCTGAGATTGCACAGCATGTGCTTCACCTTCTTTCCTCTTAAACGCTCCATATCGCTTAGAGGAAGAACCATCATCTTTAGCCAACCGTCCTTCACGGACACCTTCTTCAAGACGCATCCCCATGTTCACCATCTCGGTGAAATCAGAGGGAGCGCTTGCTACCATCCGCTCGTAATAAAATGAGCCAAGAGTCTTTAGAAAATCTTGGTCATTTCTTTCTCTTCCAGCGGTGGAGTGATTTGAGCTGCCAGCTCACGCCATCTCTGGGCGTACTCCTTGAACGATTCCTTATCTTTCTGTGACATGGACCTGAGTTGATCTCGGTCAGGCGCCATATCGACGTTGTACTTATATTGCTTGACGAAAGCTTCGCCAAGGTCATTGAAAGATCGGATGTTGATACTGTCCAGGCTCATGTACCATCTGAGCGCGGCACCAGACAGACTGTCTTGAAAATAATGGATCAAGAGTTGATCATTATCAGTCTGTGTTGACATCTTCCTGGCGTACATGACCAGGTGAGCGAGTGGACAGGTGTTCCCCTTATATTTTTCAAAGTCTGGGACCTTGAACTTGATCGGTATCTTGACACCGGGAACTAGGCACAATTCGGCTGCAGACTTGCCGAAGAGATCTTTGCCTCGAAGAGTCCTCAATTCCTTTCTCAGCTCAAGGAATTGATCGTTCATTGCGTCCATCTTTTCATGAACATCTGAGCCCTCAGAAGCCTCAGAGTGATAGATGGTGTCGTCTACCCTAGGCATGGTATGCACGACAGGAGGAGCGGGAATAGGGACCGGGCTAGATGCCGGCATTTGAACAAATGTAGGAGCTGGCAGATCAGGCATGAAGCCTGGAGGCATCCCCCAAGGAAAACCGGGAGGCATGGCATTAGGCTGATGGGCACTGACTGGCACCGTTGAAGTAGCTACTTCGGATATAACCGTCCTCTGAACAGGAGTTGCTGGCTGTTGAGCAGGCTGGTTCTGAGCAGCAAGGAGTTGCTCCATCAAAGCGCCAAGTCTGGCGACCTCTTCCTTTAGTTCTCTGTTCTCTTGTTCAAGTTGCTCCATGACCCTTGCTGAATTGACCCGCGTATAATACCGGTGAGTCAGCTTGTCTTCAAAATAAATGAAGAACAGAGGTTAGAACCAGAAGACCAGAAACAAAGGGGTACCTGTTTATGCAAGAATGATGCATGAAATGCTTGTGCAAATGCTTTGTTTTCAAGGAACCCTTAGGGTATTGTTTGCAATATTTTGAATATTTAAACATTTTGATTGCTCATGGAAAATATTTCATTCAATATATTAAGACAAAGGAGTACAGCGTTTTTGATTCATTACAAAGAGAAAAGGTAAATGACATCCTATGGATCCCTAGCAGCTCGGGATGCTGGAGGACGAGAAGTGCACAACTTCTTGATCTCTCTCTCATAGGCAGCCTCCATATCAGCTTTCTCTTTTGCGAGTCGATCGTACCTCCTCTTCCAGAATTTGGATGACTGAGGAAGCAGAGAAGTCCAAGTGTCGTTCGGATCGTCGATCACTCGGTGCTCGAGAAATTCAATCATAGCATCCTTCTCCTTGAGTTGCTGCAGCAATTCCTCTCTTTCACGGATCCAAGCACGCGAAAGGTCTTCTTCTCTCAACTCCTCTACACGTTGGGTAGGGAGGGTTGAAGGCCCAGCCACATCCAACAGTGTAGGTCTTGGATGATTATACGGCATCAGGTAGGTGGCAGCTCTCTATCTGACCCAAGAGGTATATGGTTCCAAAGCAATGCAGTTCTTTGGACCCAACTCATTCCTACTCTTCTTGTGAATACTGCGCCATGCACGGACAAATCTGGCTTTCAGGCCTTGGGGATCTTTACCCTCCTGGAAGAACACACCTTCTAACAGAATACTATTAGGTTTATCCTTTAGGGGGAACCCAAGCTGACGTCGTGCGAGAATAGGATTGTAGGTAATCCCACCACATGTACCAAGAAGAGGCACATTAGGGAATTCCCCACAATAGTCGATGATCTGAACGGTATCATACACGCGATCATACCAGGTGATATCATCATTGGTGAGAGACATGAGTCTCTGAGACCACCGTAGACATCCCTTGTTCTCCTTGAAAGCAACTGTCTGCGGCAAGTGCGAAATAAACCACTTGTACAGTAGGGGTAAACAGCAGACAATAACTCCTCCATTCTTCATATTCCTCAGGTGCAAGGAGACATATGCATCGCCCAACAAATTCGGAACTGGATTAAGAACTGAGAAGATCCTAATGGCGTTCATGTCCACGAACTTGTCGAAGTTGGGAAACAGCACCAATCCATAGATGAGCAGTACAAATAGAGCCTCAAAGGCATCCTCACTCATGGCCTTCCCATAAAAGGTAGCTTGGGCAATGAGGAACTCGGAAGGAAAACCCTGAATTCCGCCTTTGGTAGTCAGATTAGCTCTAATCAGAGCTTCATCTATATGCAACAAGCTAGCAATCTCTCGAGCAGATGGAATACTCTCTAGGCCACTGAACGGCACTTGATCCAGAATCGGAATCCCAATGAGGTGAGAGTATTCTTCCAAAGTCGGCAACAACTGGAAGTCCGGAAATAAGAAGCAATGATGCAACGGATCGTAGAACTGAGCCAAGGTACTCATCAATCCTTCATCAACCTGGGTGGTGAGCAGAGGCAGAAGCTTCCCATAGCGAGCTTTGAAACCCAAGGGATCTAATACATACGATGTCAGATTCCTTAACTCTTTTACATCAGGCTGTTTGAAGCTGTACTTCTTTGTATGCCTCCTTGGTCTTTCCATGTCTGAAAATTTTGCAAATAAACCCTTTTTTAAGTTCCTTGAAAATTTTCTTTTTGTGATGACATGAATGCGGATGAATGCGTGAATGCATGAATGCAACAAACACACTCAAGGATCAAGCAAGGCACACCAAACAAAGGTCGTGGGAAAGCTCTATGTATCCCTAATATCAATCATCCATTTTGGTGGATTTAGGTTTTCACCTTATCGACACCCAAGTTCCATTGATATTAACGGTACATGAACCGGCTCTAACATTCTTAATATCAACCAGCCGCTTTGGTGGATTTTAGGTTTTACACCTGATCCGGGATCCATTGATATTAACAATGTTTGAACGACTCAACCACGAATCATGGGTTTGTTAAGAGTCACGAGCATGGAGTCTCGGTTAAAAACCACCCAAAGGGAGTGTACTAGGATTTAAACCTGCCAGACATGTTCTATCAGAGGTTCCCATAATCATCGTTCCATCTCTCGAATATTATCGGAGGAACGAATACTCGTATTCCAAGAATATTCTCAAGAGAAACTCTTATGAGTGTAGTATCGCGTAACAATCGTATCAGAACTGACATCTGAACGACCTCCGCACTACGGTCCTAAAAATAAGCCAAGATGGGTTTGGTAAACTAAGGTCCTTGGCTTCTGCGGAACATGATTGAAAGAATAATGCCTAACTACAAATAACTTGTGTGACATTATTAGTCCAACATGACCTCCACCAAGTGAATGGACTCGCAAGTCAACTGGCTAAGGAATACTCCACACCAGTCAACAAGACTATGCCATTCTCCTATCCTAGAGTGCACTCGAGTTCGGGTATAGAACTCATCTCACAGATCACCAAAGCAAACAGCAATTGTATATCAAGCAATTCAAACATTACAATCAATACAGTGATCCCAAATTGTACAAAAATATGTCATATAACAAATAATAATATAGCACAACAAGGGTGAAAAGTAGGCAATACCACCAAGGTTTGTTCTCCCCAGCAGAGTCGCCACTTTTCTGTAGCGGTGTATTCGTCGCTATATGATCTATCGATTAAATCATAAGCAAGGTATACAATGAAATTTCGAGTCGCCACCGCACTTTTATTTATCCAAAGGACTGGCTAAAAAGCGAACAAAAGCCTAAGAAGTTTTACACGTAGAAAACTAATAAAAAGATCAGAGAGTCTGGGTAAGGGGTAAATTACGCAATGGGAAGGTGTTAGGCACCCACTACGTCCTAGGTACTCCTAGGGAGCCCTTTTCACACTTGTTGTAAAAGATTGTTATTTGTTATGACATAAATATTGTGCAAACATGATTGGGATGATGAGAAAAGAATATACAATTTTTATTGGGTTTGAACGGATGAACCCGCTGCCTACGTACCTTCCATCAAAGGTAAGGATCAAAACGCCGTAGTTCGGCTAAAAGATTTCCAAAAGTTGGTGGATTCAATTTTAAACACAAGCACTGAGGCTTTTCATTATCAATGGGAGAAAACTCGACCAAGACCAACATCCACCATGCGAGGATAGCTTCGACGTACTAGAGGGGTTAGCCCTGTTTTCAGTACGGAAGTCTTACTGTCAACTCACTAAGGATAGGCAAGATTTACATCAACCACAATGATAATTGAAACCTATGGCTAATGCATGAAAAGATTAACAATGGACAAAGCCAAAACAATTGAATGTGTGAAGTTAATTGATTGTGATTATGAAAGTAGGGTCAAAGTATGATTAAGATTGATTCAAAAGAAGTGTTATGAAATGGAGTTTTGAAAAAAAGGTCAAGGACTTGGGGTCCAGGTTTTTAGTTAGAAAACATGAAGATGTTTGCACAATATCTATGTCAAGTTTGAAATCAAAGTGTGAAAAGGTTTAGGACATAATGAGGATGAAGGATGGAGATGGATTGTAAAACTTCTTAGAAGGTTCACTTCTTGAAATCATATAGAGGATGATTCAAGTGTGTCCTTTGGAATAAGCAATGGATAATAACAAACAAACAAGAAAGTCAACAAAAGCGGATATCGGATGCCAATCACTGGGCTTATACCAATCTCCTAAAACAGAACGGGATATCAGATGCCACTCAATGGACTTACACTAATCTCCTCAAAAGAAAACGAAGATGAAATATGGAAGTCAACTGCCAATCTATCTGGACTCAGGTTAACTCCACATATGCTCATAGGAAAACCAATGCCACATTACAGGGACTTACAATGGATCCTCACATACAAAAACAGAAGCAAAACATGGATGTCAGATGCCAATCTATCTGGGCTTACTCTAACCTCCACAGTATGGTCCTAGGAATACAAATGCCAACTTGCAGGGACTTACAGTTGCATCCTCACATACAAGAACAGAAGCAACACATGATCATAGGAAAGCAAATGCCAACTTACAGGGACTTACAATTGCATCCTCACATACAATCAAATGCATCAAGCAAAGATAAGATGAGTGGCCAAGGTGATGGTCTTATACTCACTTCCATATCATAGGAGCAATGGCCAATGGATGGTCTTACAATTATCCTCAATGGGAAAACAACAATGATAATGTCATCAAGACAAATGAGATGATTATGCATTGATGAGCAATAAATGATGATAAATGCATAGAGCATACAAGCAAGCATGTGCATATGAAACAATCAAGCAATCAATGAGAATCAAACAACACACTCTATAACCATACAAGGAGGCTCATACAAGAGGGTTAAGCATTGAAGCCAACTGGAATAGGGTCAAAAGTTGCTCTTAACCTTGCCATTGAGGGGCTAAGGTGAAGCAGATGAAAGGATATGAGGGGTGTGCCTCATTGCTCTTATCCCTGATCAGGGAGAGCATTTGAATATCAGAAAGTGTGGGAGTTCAGAAAGTAGGAACTCTCTCCACATTAGACTCTATAGATCTTGGGTTTTGATCTCAATGCTACAACCATGTAATGGGAGCAAGGAGAAGACTCACTGAATAGTAGGGGATAGGTTGCTTATCCCTTTGATCTACCAATTGCCTTATTTGAAGGACTTTTCCTGCTTGGGACAAATATAAACACACACAAGCATTGCCTCTTAAGGAGGACTTCAGACAGTTTGCCCGGCCAAATAACAGGCCGGGTCTCCAGACTACATGAAGAAAGAGGGATTACCTCAAAGCAAATTGCTAAATAGCAAAGCAAAGCAAGTTCAAAGAACTAAGCAACTAATGGTACCTGAAATAGTCAAACAAATCAGTACACAGTTCAACAGTCAAAGCAAAAGGAAACAGAAGTCAACAGTCAAACAGATAGACAAATGTGCAAAGCACAAGGCACAAGGCTTATGAGCCAAGCAACCTACAAAACAAGGGTTAGCTCATGATAAACAGATAAACTCAATCAAATTGCAAAAGTTTCTTTGAAGCATTTGTAGCTTAACCTGAAACAATGAGCTCAAACATAAGCAACAGGACCACTAGGACTAGCCTAGGGTCAAAAAATAAATGAGAAAGTCAAAACAGCAAATGAAAGTCAACCAAAATCAAGTTTAAACATTCAAGAAGCAAACTCAATTGGTCCCACATTCATATCATTCATCATCATGATTTCATAAGCAAAGGAAGGCAAAGCATGGCAAATTGGTGCACATAGAAGTCAACAGAAAGACTTGCATCAAAAGCAATCATAATCAATTCCCAAAAATCATCAAATAATTCAGGGTCAATCACAATCCATAGCATGGCATACATATAAAATTTCAGCTCAATTGGATCATGGGAAGATAGTCAATGAACATCAGAAAGTCAAAGCAAGTTCAAGTATGCACAAAGAAGTCAAACATACATGTATCAACTTCAAAAAATCATAACTAAATGAAAACAGATGAGAAATGAATGGGATCAACACCAATGCAAAGCTTGAGATGTCTAGTATGCACATGTAAAATTTCATGATCATCCAATAAGGTATGAGAATTTCACAAAGGAAATGGCAAGATGTATCACATAAGTCAACATTTTGGTCAAACAGGGGATAAAATCTCAAACAATTTGGAAATGCCATAATTAATTTCAGGAAAAATCACAAGTGAACTAGACATATGAGAGAGGGTTCATGCAAAATTTCACATCAATTAGAAGCCAGGAAGCATGTCAACAAAAATCATGAACTTGCATATCAATGGTGTGGCACAAATTGTCACACCCTACTTCCAAAATTCATATCTCACAAACCACATAAGATAAATTCAATAACTCTACATCAAAACAAACATGAATGAGTGTGGATTAACCACAAAAAATTTCAGGGTCATTGGATACATCATCATCATTTCACAAAAGGAATGGCAAAAGGTACAAAATATGCATACATGTTAAGAAACCTAATACCATTAAAAATCCAGCCAACCAAAAAATCAATAAAAATCATGATAAAATAGTAGACATTCTCATGAACATGATGCAAAAAATTCCATGATTTTTGGATGTGAAATGAGTGAAATGTGATTTTTGTAAGTTGATGAATCAATTGAGACAACATGAACAAAATAACATGGAATGGTAAGTCAACCATGTTGACCGAGTGGCACGGTGGTAAATACCCCCCTCATTAATCAAAACGGTGCGTTTAAGGGAGGCAGAACGAAATGTTCTGATTGGCCATCACCAATGAAACAGTAACAAGGCCAGGCAAATACACGTGAAAACAAGTTTTTCTGGAAAAATGGCTAGGGTTTTGAACAGTAACAGCATCATCAACAATCGATCATGAACAAATTCCCCAGAAAATAAAATCGAGCATGGCAATCGAATCTACAAACAACAAGCATCATATATCCAGCAAGCATAATCATTAAAAACACACCAATATCCAAGAATCGAGCAAAGAACTCATGCATCCATAAACTTTAAAACAGCATATCTCAAGGAATACTTGACCATTTCATGCAATCCAAAGCTCATTAAAATCAGCATAACAAGAGCTATCTAAAACATAGCATGGCATAGTAAATGGTTAAGGTCGAAACCTTACTTGTTTTTGAAGAAAAATGAAAACAGTGATGGATTGATGTTGTTGTGCTGAAACAGCTGCAGGTCCAAGCTTGTAATGATGAATGGAGAGTGGCTTGTAGCTCAATAACCCTTGGAAATACTCAGATCGAGTTTTGCCATTGTTGGAGCTTGGTGAAAACAGAACATGAGATGTTGTTACAGCAGGAAAATGAAGCTTGGAAATGGCTCACAAGCGATGATATGTTGAGGGAATAGCAAAGCAGCTCGTGGTCCTTTGAAGTTTTTGACAGAATTTTTGAAAATGAAGAAAATGGATTTGAGAGAGTATGAGAGAATTCTGTCTTGGTTGATGGCTGCTAGGGCTTCCAAAAGCTCAGAAAAAGAGTTTATATGGTCTGTTTTAGCTTGGCTTAACAAATGCTAATCATGTTTAACTCAAATCAAACAAAATGCCATTTTGCTAATTTTGACCAAGTGGATATGGAGGTGTGCAATTCTGCACGATTTTGGGCCTTGGCAAGTCAGAAATCAAGTCCTAAAGCAATTCCAAATGGCCAACTTGATAGAAAATGTTTAAATAAAAAAGTCAATTTTGGTCCACACTTGAAATTAATTAGGTTAGGTCCAAAAATGCCATTTTGCATGGTAAGGTTTTGGTGCATGAAATTTATATTTTTGGAAAGAGGAGATGAAATGTGGTTTGTAGGAAAAAACCCCACCAAAATTGGCCAAATGGTTCATGAGATATGGCCTTTTGAAGTTCAAGATTTTGTGAAAATGATTTGATCATATCTTGACAACCATACATGGGATTTGAGAGTTCTTGGACTTTTTGAAAATGGGAGAACAAGATCTTCAACTTTCATGTTGGGCAAAAATTCATTTGAAGCTTGTATCATGATGTAAGTTTAAGATCAAGAAGTTTCCATTTTTGGCAGTTGAAATTACAGGTCCACTTTCTATTTTGGGAAATTTCTGATTGACCTCAAATTCTTCCATGATGAGGTTTGGCATGATATATGAGGCTTGTATGGACATGAATGAGACCTCTTAGACCAAATCCCATCACCAAATCATTGATTAAATCCACAGTTGACCAAGTTTGACTTTCTGTTGACTTTTCTAGGGTTTTGCATGATTGAACCACTTCTGATGAATTCCAAACCCTAATTGCTTGAGAACTTGATTTCAAATGATGTCCCAAGTCATATGAACTCTTGATTATGGATCATGGTGCCCAAATTCTGCAAGAATGGCCACCATCCACTGCAATGCCTGATTTTGACTGATTTTGACCTAATTGGCTGATGATTGCTTCAGCTGCAAGTAACAAGGTTAAACTGACAATATTTTTGTACTTTTTGAATGATAAACATATGAAAAGCAATGATATACAAATGCAAAACATGCTTGGTGATCAAGAATCAACTCACAAGGCAACCTACCCACTAGGAGGGGAGCTAGGCATGCAATGATCCTTGAGGCCATGATATGATATGATATGGGCCATGAGGGATCTTAGGGCCAAAATTGGGGTCTTACAGAACTTACCAAAGAGCAATGGTCACTCTTTTCCATGACATGATGCACAAGGAGATCGAGGTTTATGTGGATGACATGATTGCAAAATCCCAAAGTTAAAAGGATCATATAGATCACTTGCAAAAGCTATTTGAGCGTCTTCGGAAATTTTGGCTACGGCTGAATCCTGCTAAATGCACCTTCAGTGTCCGATCTGGAAAGTTGCTTGGTTTCATTGTTAGTCAACGAGGAATCGAGGTAGATCCAGACAAGGTTAGGGCAATACAAGAAATGCCTGCTCCACGTACAGAGAAATAAGTTAGAGGATTCCTGGGACGTTTGAACTATATCTCCGGGTTTATATCTCATATGACTGCTACGTGTGAACCTATATTCAAATTGCTCAGAAAAGATCAAGTAGTTGAATGGAACTCTGACTGCCAAATGGCTTTTGAGAGAATCAGACAATACCTGCAAGAGCCCCCTATTCTAATTCCACCTGTTCAGGGGAAACCACTCTTTGTGTACTTAACTGTGCTCGAAAAGTCAATGGGATGTGTGCTGGGACAACATGACAAAACCGGCCGAAAGGAGCATGCCATCTACTATCTAAGTAAGAGATTTACCGATTGTGAAACCCGATATTCACTCTTGGAGAAAACTTGTTGTGCTTTAGCATGGGCCGCTTGTCGTCTACGACAATACATGATTTGCCACACCACTTTGT
Source organism: Lathyrus oleraceus (assembly GCF_024323335.1). NCBI lineage: Eukaryota > Viridiplantae > Streptophyta > Magnoliopsida > Fabales > Fabaceae > Lathyrus > Lathyrus oleraceus. The sequence continues at coordinate 208,309,268 of NC_066582.1, forward strand.
TGATCTCAAAAATGGATCCAATAAAGTATATCTTTGAAAAGCCTGCTTTGACTGGAAGACTCGCCCATTGGCAGATGTTACTATCTGAGTATGACATCCAATATATGTCTCAGAAAGCCATCAAAGGGAGTGTGTTGTCTGATTACTTGGCAAACCAGCCTGTTGAAGACTACCAGCCGTTGAAGTTTGACTTCCCTGATGAAGACATTATGGTAGTAAAAGATTGTGAAATCCCAGGACTCGATGAAGGACCTGAACCCGGATCTCGGTGGAAGCTCATGTTCGATGGTTCCTCCAATTACATGGGGCATGGCGTAGGAGTTGTTTTATTGAATCCGAATGGTGGATACACTCCTTTCACAACAAGGTTGTGTTTTGATTGCACGGATAATATAGCAGAATATGAGGCGTGCATCCTAGGCATTGAAGCAACAATTGATCTCCGAATCAAAATCCTCGAAGTATGTGGAGACTCAGCCTTGGTGATATACCAAGTCAAGGGCGAATGGGAAACCCGTGATGCAAAGTTGATCCCCTATCGTGCCCATGTCATGGAACTAATAAAATACTTTGACGAAATCACTTTCCGTCATATCCCGAGAACTGAGAATCAAATTGTTGATGCTCTGGCTATGTTGGCTTCAATGTACCAAGTTAGATTCCATAATGAAGCACCTCTCATTCAGATCAAGCGGAAAGTTGAGCCTACCTACTGCCAGTTGGTTGAAGAGGAAGCCGATGGTAAACCCTGGTTTCACGATATCAAATGCTTTTTGTAAAATCAAGAATATCCAAAAGATGCAACAACCCTTGACAAGAAAACATTGAGGAAGTTAGCATCCAAATTCTTCTTAAGCAATGGTGTGTTATACAAGAGGAACCACAACATGATTCTGCTCAGATGCGTGGATGGACGTGAAACGGACCTGTTGATCAATGAGATTCATGAAGGATCCTTTGGAACTCATGCCAATGGACATGCCATGGCCAAGAAGATTTTGAGAGCTGGTTATTACTGGTTGACCATGGAATCCGATTGCTTCAATTATGCTAGAAAATGTCATAAATGCCAAATCTATGCCGACCAGGTACACGTGCCTCCGACCCTACTAAATGTTTTGGCGTCACCTTGGCCTTTCTCAATATGGGGCATCGACATGATTGGCGCCATCAAGCCTAAAGCTTCCAATGGTCACCGCTTCATCCTGGTTGCCATTGATTACTTTACCAAATGGGTAGAAGCCGCTTCTTACGCTAATGTGACAAAACAAGTGGTTGCACGGTTCCTCAAGAAAGATATCATTTGCCGTTATGGAATTCCAAGCCGGATCATCACAGATAATGGGACGAATCTGAACAATAAGACCATGAAAGAATTATGCGAGAGCTTCAAGATTGAGCATCATAACTCTTCACCATATCGTCCAAAGATGAATGGCGCTGTTGAGGCCGCTAATAAAAACATCAAGAAGATCCTGCAGAAAATGGTAAAAACATATAAAGATTGGCACGAAATGCTACCCTTTGCACTGCATGGATACCGGACTTCCGTCCGCACTTCAACAGGGGCAACCCCATTCTCTTTGGTATATGGGATGGAAGCAGTTCTCCCAATTGAAGTGGAGATACCTTCAATGAGAATCTTGATGGAGACCAAGCTAGAAGAGGCTGAGTGGATTCAAAATAGATTTGATCAATTAAATCTCATAGATGAGAAGCGAATGACTTCTTGGTGCCACGGACAGTTATACCAAAAACGGCTTAAAAGGGCTTTTGACAAGAAAGTACGTGTTCGGGAATTCAGAGAAGGAGACCTCGTGCTTAAGAAGATCTTGCCAATACACAAGGACTCACGTGGGAAGTGGACTCCCAATTATGAAGGCCCATATGTTGTGAAGAAAGCTTTCTCCAGAGGCGCCTTGATTCTCACAACTATGGATGATGAAGAGCTCTCACACCCCGTGACCTCTGATGTAGTTAAAAAATACTATGCCTAATAAAAACCCGCTAAATCGAAAACCTGAAAGGGCGATTTAGGCAAAAAAAAAGGGTATCACGGTGGACTAAAAACCCGAAAGGGCGGTCCAGGCAAAAGTTATGGATGAATAAAAAACATGGTAGCTCGCTAAGCTGAAAACCTGAAAAGGCGACTTAGACAAAAAGGAGCGTTCCGGTGGATTGAAAAGCCGAAAGGGCGATCCAGGCAAAAGTTAGGGGCACAAGGCATAAACTGCATCAGTTGTTACTGATTAACACCGAAGAATCTGAGGCGGAAGATCAATCTAGTTACTCCCCTTAGAAGCAAGGTTTTGGGAGAATCATATCTATTAGGGATGTTAGTGGTCACTGAATTCAACGTAAACCTTTCCTTATTGCCATTTTCCAAAAAAATTGTAACACTCTATGGAGCTACGCCATTTGTGTGCTACCATTCTTAAATAAGATACAAGTTTTGCTTGTTAATCATTGCTAATTGTGTTTTTCTATGTCCTTCTTTGTTATGCAAAGTGTCATTTATTTGTTAATAATGAAATTTTGAAACTTGAAAATTTTGAAATTTATTAAAAGGAACAAAATTACTTTGATATATGTGAAAATCAAAGGAAAATCTTTTGTTTTCCCTAAAGTCTCAAGGTTGCATAAATTACCAACAAAAATCTCCATGGAACACAACTTATTAATCCTCTGGAAAGGTGGACCTTTGGTTATTTATAACTGTCAATCATGATAGATTCTCCTTTGGATACGCTTGTTAATTGTACGGGTTTGAGTTATTGGTGTTGAGGAATCAGAATCCCCGTAAAACAGTCCATACAAACTCCCAGTCTGCCTATTGTTAGCATTGCATATCATGATCATTCATATATCATGCATAAAACAACAAAACAAATCACGCATGGTTCAAAGTATACTCTGTACTCATGTGTAGTCCCTTCGGTCCCGTTGTTGATTGTTATCCCTTGACCCGTAGACCAGTTGTCACTAGTTTCGTTTCATAAGTTCAAATCGTCGTTGGCATCACTGTCAGTCTATTTGTAAGTACAATTGTAATTGATATCTGAATTTTGGTTGTCACCAACATCCTTTCAAGTCCAATTGTTGTTGGCAAAATCTGTTAAAAGCTGGTTGTAACCCATTGCTTACAGTCAAAGTCCAATTGTTGTTGGCACGTACATAGAGCTTAATTACCCTATCTTTCCTGATGGTTCCGTGAAAGTCATGTATGACTTATCATCTTGAGGAATTCCCAGAAGCTTGGAGGTTTTTCGTGTTAGGAAACTCCAATGATGTTGGTTTTGTTTGATTTCTTTATAAAGAATCATCATAGCCTTTTTTACACGGATGATCTACTTATAAGAAAACTCCTGCTTATCTTTGTTTTGCATAAATTCCCTATTAGGAATCTCCAAAATCTTTGATCGGATGAATTTCTTATGAGAAATCTCCAGAGCTATCAGATGCATTATAAAGTGTCAGGTCACGTATGAACCTGTTTTGAAGAGTCTTTCTCTATGATTGTTTCAGCATTGTCAGGTCATATATGAACCTGTTGTTGAGCTTTATTCCAGTGTCAGGTCATGTATGAACCTGTTTTGAAGAGTCTTTCTCTATGATTGTTTCGGTGTTATCAGGTCATATATGAACCTGTTGTTGAGCTTTATTCCAGTATTACCAGGTTCTTGATATTCCCAACATTGTCAGGTCATATATGAACCTGTTGTTGAACTTTATTCCAGTATTACCAGGTCATATATGAACCTGTTGTTGAACTTTATTCCAGTATTACCAGGTCATGTATGAACCTGTTTTGAAGAATCTTTCTCTATGATTGTTTCGGTGTTGTCAGGTCATGTATGAACCTATTGTAGAAAATTTTCATATTCGGGTTTAGTAAGTCATATGTGAACTTACTACCGAAATCTCTTGTATTCTAAGTATCGTTTATCAAATTTCACTTTGAGTACTCCCCGGTGTGTGTCTGACTCTCCAGCAGGATTGTTTTCCCCAGCAAGTTGTTTTTTACCATTTGTCTGTCTCCCTGCGGACCATCAGCATTCCCCACAGATTGGTCTGCCTAGTAGCGTCTCTTGTTAAGGGTTCACCATATCCCTAACAGATAAAAATTACAAAAAAGAAAGTCTTGTATCCATACATATCATATCATAGCATTTGCATTTTTCAGGATCAAAATCTAGGTCTCCATGGTATTTAACCATCCCCCACTGCGATCCAATGAAAAGTGTTGTTTCATTTTCCTCTGGTGGAAGATGTTTAAATAGGGGCAACTGTCATACCCCGATTTTAGATCCATCTGCATTCATCCACTATGCATCATGCATTCATTTTAATATAAATCCTAATTCACGTCTGAGGTCAATCGTTGACTTTTTGGTCAATTAGTTGACCAAAGTCAACCGTCCATTCCCAAATCCATATTGTCTCGATTTTGATAAACATTGGTCATTATCTAGGCCTTATCGATCATGGTGCTTTTAATTACAAAATGGATTCTAATTTAAGTTATTTGACTTTTTAATTTTCAATTTGATTTTAATTTCAAATTAAGTATAATTTCAAATTTCAATTTAATCTTAATTGTTTTTTTTACTAATGATTCAAACTCTAATTGATTTTAATTTTCAAATAAATGTTAGAATTGATATCAAATTAATTTAAATAAATTATAGATTAATTTGATTTTAATTGGTTTTATTGGTTTTTGATTTTAAATTGACATTTAGATTAGTCTTGGATTATTTCTAAAATCCATATCCATTTTTATAACCAAATATCCATTTATCCATTAACCCTTTTAACAACCATGTCCATCAAAATCCACTACACCATTTCTAGACTTTAAGTCAATGTATGACACTCAAAATCTTAACTTTTTATCAATCCACATTCATGTTTAAATTCATATTTAACAATAATGTCCAATAATTTTTCAATCACAGTTAGTTCCCAATTTTGGTTCAAACCAGTAATTCCAATCATAATGCAAATCTCAATAGAAATTTTCTATAACTATTCAATTTCAATTTCATTCAAATTCCAAATCTTAATATTCAAACATTCATAAATAAACTTTCCATAATAATTTCAAATTATATCATTCATCACATTCAACCATTCAATACAATTTACTGACTTTATAATACGATTCCATCCAAATCACAAAAATTAAAAGTTAGAAACCAATTTCAACCATAAGTTACATGCTCAAAACATTGTCATAATTTCTAATTCCTCTTTCCAAGCATGCCAATACCAAGCTTCAACCTACCATGGACCTGCAAAGACCATTTCAAATAAACATTTCAAAACTGATTTCCAACTAACAATTCAAATTCCAATTAATCCTCATACTAATTTTCAACATGTGACATTTTTTCTTTCAATTCAAACTAGCATACTAACAATATTCATCACTAACATAGCTAACTCCTTAACTAAACTCCCCTGTATCCTAACAGAACCAATTAGGTTCCATTTGTATATTCCCTAAAGCAATTCAAATCCTATAATTCACCTACGTTTTTCCAACCCGTCAATTTACATAAGAAGTAACAAAATCATTTTAACATAAATTCACTTCACTATAAAAGAAAAAAACAAAAAAAAGCAACTCCATAACATATATAAATCTCATCCGTCGCATACAAGTTGCAAACCTAATAGCAAATTTGTAACAGCCACACTCAATGCAATTCATTGAACCCCACTTATACTCTCCATATTTTCATTAAGACTAGTTGATTAACTAATTGACATTCTAATTTAAATCATGCACAACTGTTCGCTGTGAATTTTGGCGAACAACCTCTGGTTTACCAAAACTTGTAGAATTGGGTCACTTGCAGGATCAACCACACAAATCCTAGGACATGTGCAAAATCTAGATGGTCTTGAAGATGTCTAAAATCACTTTCATATCTTTCATTTCTGTTCTCTAAGTGTTTTACGTCGAAATATGTTGATTACAATGTTAAGTGGATGTAAATTTAACAAGATAAAGTAAATGGCGGAAAATAACTGACGAAATGTAAAGTGTCGAAAAGGATAAAGTGCAGAAAGATAAATGACTGGAAAACATAAAAGAGATTTGTAAAGAACTTTGAACTTTATAAAATAAACTTTGAAGGAATTGGTGTTTGTTTACACATACATTTTCCAAATATGACTCTTTTCTCTCACACGGGTACTTTGAGTGTTTTCAGGAATTTTGTATAAGTAATTCTTCACACCCTTTTTTAGATAATAACTACCCTATATATACACAAATAACATAACTGTTATTAACGACTAAATCCTAAAACTATGACACATGGCTCTCCTCCTTTCGCCAGATGCTTCCACGCGTCTTCTGCCAAACGTCACAACCTTTTAAATTCAAATTTACTTTTAAGTCGAAATGACGTTTTCCTTCAGGATTTTTGTCGAATTATCAACATACTGCAATGTTCTCCCTATCTGTCAAAAGTGCTTTTCCTAGGTGCAAACATCTTTGTCGAAATGACGAAACTTCCATTTTGTCGAAGTGTCGAACCATACTTATTAATCAAATCGTTTCAACCCATGTCATCATTTGTCGAAAAAATCATTTCTTACACCAAATCTCATGGCGTCGAAAACGCACATATACAAATTGCCCCCCAGCAAAGACGTTTCGACCGTTGTTATGGAGAAACAGTCATTTGTTGTCAATCAGTGTTTTGATGCCATGTCATTTAATCTTCATTAAATGCAAGTCTGATAATCTCAATTCCCAATGCAGGTTCATCATTACACTTTCTTTGCTTTGTTAGAATCAAGGCCTTCAGCAGCCTTGTTTTCAATCGCTGGGTCTTCAGTAACCCTCCCCTTCGTATTAGGGGCATGCTCAATTGCGTCGACTGTCTCCTCATTGTTTTCTGAAGAGGCATCTCCCCAACCGCTTGGTTGGATTGTGTTGATGTCGATCTGAGAGCTTGCCGGCGCGTTGTACTTCACAAGAAAATCATATTTCCCACTTGGCTGTCCCAAGCGGTCCCAATTCTCCTCTTGTCGAAACTCCACATTCTCGACAGCATTGTCACCGTCCTTCTTGTCGAAACCTTCAGTAGTTTCTATTCTTTTCTGGCTTGCGAGATCATCAGTAATCTCGACCATGTTGACATTTGCGTCGAAGCTTCCAGGGGCTTCCACCATTTCCAAATTGCCATTAGGAGCAACTTCGGCCTCCACCATGTTTACGACGGATGGTTCAGCGTAGTGGGCTTCGACTGCTTGCATAGGATTCGAGTCGATCTTCATCTGTTGTTTTGGTTTGTCACCAAACTTCAGCCTTCCGTCCCGGATAGCATTTTGAACGAGATCCCTGAAAAGGAAACAACGAGACGTCTTATGGCCCAGAAAATTATGGTATTTACAAAAACCTCTCTTTTTCTGTTGTTCCATAGGCGGTTCTTTAGCGCCTGGTGGTTTTATTAATTGACCATCTTTAACCAACAGATCGAAGATTTCGTCACATTTGGTAATGTCGAACGTATAAGTCCTTTTGGGGAACTTATCGTTGGTTTCGACTGGGTTTCCGTTCGACGGAGTTAGTACTTTGCACGAATAAGGTGGCCCTTGTTTTAGTTCTGCTAGGTCGATTTCTTGTTCGTCGAAGCTACTTGGTTCGTGTTCGTCGAACTCATCATCTTGGCGAACCCCTACGTAGGCTACCCTCTCTTTTTTATTCTTATTTGCCCTGAATTTTTCGTCCCTTAACCTTTCGACCTATCTCACTCTATCCGCTAATTGTGCCATATCCCTCAGATACTGGGTATCTAGTTTCTTCCTTATAGAATAGTCTAGTCCCCCTGCGGCCATTTCGACCAACTCATGTTCTGGCACTGGGGTGAAACATCTAGCCTTTAGCAATCTGAACCTATTTAAATAATCATCTATTGGTTCGAAGTGTTTTCTCTTGACACTGGCTAATTCTTTCAGACTTATTTTTGTTTGTCCCATGTAGAATTGTTCATGGAACAGCCTTTCTAATTGGGTCCACGTGTATACTGAGTTTGCAAGCAAAGATGTAAACCAAGTAAACGCGTTTTTTGTTAAGGAACTAGGGAAATATTTTATTTTCAAATTTTCGTTACGGGCTATCTCCCCTGCCTCGATCAGGTAACGTGCCACATGTTCTATAGTGGACTCACTAGTGTCCCCTGAGAACTTTGTGAACTTAGGGACTTTCCACCTTGGTGGCAATTCTTCTTGCAGAATATATTCTGATAGTGGGGATGCGTAACTAGGCCTTTGTAAACCCATGTTCATCCCATTTTGTGCCATTATCGTTTCGACCATGGCTGCCAAATTATTTTCGACAGGCGGATTATTATACCGCATCCGTTGTTGCAATACAACATCCGCGTCCTGGCCTCTCTGGATTACTATCCTTCTAGGCTCTTGTGGAATGGGGATTTCGACACGAGGCTGTTCGACTACATCCTCTCGGTTTCTGACGTTCGTTTGAGGATTGTCTAACGGTATCTGGTTTATCGTAGGTTCTTCTTGGACCGCTACCGCTGGGTTATGAACCACTTGTTCTCTGTGTCGAGTTTGAGGGACTCCAAAGAAATCAGCAATGCGCGTCATTTGCGCTGCCAACGCTTGGTTTGTTTGAGTGGTGTTCTGTATCAGTGGATTAAACACCGCTCCCATTTGTTGCGTCAACATTTGGACCATATCATGATTACTCTCGTCCATCTGCTGTCTAATCACTTGCGCCGAATTATTTGTTATCGGCGGCACGTAAAGTGGTTGTTGATTCAGTCTACTCACGTTTCCACCATATCCTGACCCTTGTAAGGGTGAAGACACGTTGGCCATCGAGTCTGAATATATTAACGAGGAGTTATGTAAATTTGCCATCACCGAAGTTGGCATTCCGAAGGGTTGTTCCCTACCAGGCGGAGGCATGGTGAAATTTGTTACAAAAGGCCTAGAAGTGTTTCCCACAGGGGGGGGTGTCCCAATGGGCATTTGTTGTGCCCTGAAGGACGAACTAGGCGCGTTTTGTGACATCGAAACCGCTGGTATCGACCCCGCTGACGAAGGTACAGCCTCTGACACAGGGACCGATCCTATATTGCCTTCTGTTGAAGGGACAGGGTTAGATACTGGGATGGATTCGTTAGGATTATTTGGCTGGTTCGCCATTTTCCTTACTCTTGTTCTTTTAGGTATTTCTACTTCGGATACGGCTAATTTACCGCTTCTCAGTCTCATACAAATGAAGGACAGATTTTGACTAGCGATTATCTAACTTTCTAAATTTTTGCACAGTCCCACTGGGCGTGCCAATTTGTTCGCTGTGAATTTTGGCGAACAACCTCTGGTTTACCAAAACTTGTAGAATTGGGTCACTTGCAGGATCAACCACACAAATCCTAGGACATGTGCAAAATCTAGATGGTCTTGAAGATGTCTAAAATCACTTTCATATCTTTCATTTCTGTTCTCTAAGTGTTTTACGTCGAAATATGTTGATTACAATGTTAAGTGGATGTAAATTTAACAAGATAAAGTAAATGGCGGAAAATAACTGACGAAATGTAAAGTGTCGAAAAGGATAAAGTGTAGAAAGATAAATGACTGGAAAACATAAAAGAGATTTGTAAAGAACTTTGAACTTTATAAAATAAACTTTGAAGGAATTGGTGTTTGTTTACACATACATTTTCCAAATATGACTCTTTTCTCTCACACGGGTACTTTGAGTGTTTTCAGGAATTTTGTATAAGTAATTCTTCACACCCTTTTTTAGATAATAACTACCCTATATATACACAAATAACATAACTGTTATTAACGACTAAATCCTAAAACTATGACACATGGCTCTCCTCCTTTCGCCAGATGCTTCCACGCGTCTTCTGCCAAACGTCACAACCTTTTAAATTCAAATTTACTTTTAAGTCGAAATGACGTTTTCCTTCAGGATTTTTGTCGAATTATCAACATACTGCAATGTTCTCCCTATCTGTCAAAAGTGCTTTTCCTAGGTGCAAACATCTTTGTCGAAATGACGAAACTTCCATTTTGTCGAAGTGTCGAACCATACTTATTAATCAAATCGTTTCAACCCATGTCATCATTTGTCGAAAAAATCATTTCTTACACCAAATCTCATGGCGTCGAAAACGCACGTATACAACAACTTACTGTTAACAAACCTAACCTACATCATGAGCAACCAACCATCCTGCATTGGACCATCGTCAATGCCACAACAGACCTTGCAACATGCAACATCAATAATCTTGCTGCAATAAACCAGTGCAACCTACAATCAACATGCTTGCAACCTTGTCCACAACCTGCATCAAACGACCATGGACATATCAAATGCAACACACACGTGAAGAGATTACCATGATCATGCCCCTACTATAAGACCAACATCATAACAAGTCATACCGGCAACAAATTCCAAACATTACAAACTTGCAGTAGACACAACCATTTCAACGCAGAGACCTGCATCAAAACCTACCATCAACCATGTCATGGACTTGAATCTGCAACAAACAATAAAAGGAAAGGCACAACCTGCAACAGACAAGCCTAAACAACGACATGCTCAATCCTGTAGCATCAATGCACAATTCAGCCAATCATTAGTATCAACAATAATCAATTCCAGCCAAAATGAACCTGCACACAACACAAACCAATGCATCATCATCATCAATATCATACCTGGTGCAAATTAATTTCAGCAGGAAATGAAAAATGAAGAGTTAATTCTAACTATTACAAATATCGCCCTTGGTTTCACAAACGCAATATTGGAAAGGAATATGGGTACCAAAATATCCTCTAACACTCATGTAGAAGAGGCTGGGAAACCTGAACCCGGAGATACCTGAGATAGCCATGAATTGAGTATAAATCCTGAAAATAATAAAGGAAACGTATGAATCATACAAGTGGATAACAATCAACAGAATCTTCAAAGGGGCAGAGATAAATGTTTCAATCAACAATGAGAAAGAAAAAAACTTTTAAGTTATCACCTTCTTCCAGAGAACTACACAGTCCAATCAAGTCTGGTGGTGTCATTGGGTTATCCCTTTCATCTGCCGACGATGCACTAGAAGGCAACAAGCTCCCAAACCTGTACATCACCCTAACACCGCCAATTGAATCACCATTTTCTCAACTGCAGTTGGAATGCTTCCAGAAAGCCGTTGGAGGCCCTTTCCAATATCCACCTAACCTCCAACAGTATGATTCAAAGCCATAACCTGAATCCGCCTTTACTAATTGGTTGGGCAAGCTTCTACTGACAGAATGACACCAGTTATCACAACAACACTCACACAGGGGCCACGACAGGAAAAGAAGAAATTGAAGAAGAAAAGAAAAGAATCAAAAACAGGAAGAAAAGGAAATCGAAAGCGTATTGAAAGAGGGATAAGAATGGAGACTCACGACATTTCAGAGTAGAGGGCTTCACTCTTCGTCATTCATCATCACAAATCCTTCAACAAGTAGTTTATGTCGAAATCGATTCACCGCTTCAACTGCGAATCTCATCGTGCTTCCAGTGCTTTACTCTTCATCTTCAACAAAATCCTGTTCAACATCAAACTACCCATGAATTTTCACCAATCTTCACTGCGGTAAAAACAAAGTAAATTAGCAGCGTTAAAATTTCAAAAAATATCCCAAAAGAGAATTAAGACAAAATTAAAGGAAGAAAGCTAGGTTCATATTACCGTTTCCGATTTAACATCAAATAGGGCAATCAAAATCTGAGCACCCTAAAGAGATTTCGCAGAGATACTCTTCTGAATCTCCATAAGCCATTTGAAGCCCTAAGGTAATGAGTATAAAAGGGGCGAAGCGGAGGCGAGAAGAGGAGAAGAAAAACCCTAAAATCTGGGCGACGAAAAAAACCCTAATTCTAAAACGGCGAAAAAAACCTAGAGCTAGAAAGATTGAGCGGCGAAAGAGAAGAACCTCAAAAAGAAAAATTTGAGGTAAAGAAGGCAGATCCAAGCCTCACCGTCACTACCAAACCACCACCGAAGGTGAGCTTTATTTGTTTGAATCTCTTTAAAGCCATGGGTTTTTTGCATGTATAGTGAGAGTAGAGAGCATGAGCGTTTGAGATACGATGAGAGATTGGGAGTTTGAGAGGCGCGAGTTTGAGAGAGGTCGAATGAGTGTGGGTAAGGTTGAGGGAGCGAGAGTGAGTCTTTCGTGAAGAAGACGAACGTTTTGTGTTGTTTTCACGTGTTTGTGTCTCAGTTTTCTTTTATTTATTTTTAAGAAACAACATTTAAAACTTAATTAAAGACCACTTACCCTTTGGTTTCCCTTGGCATTTCCTTTAATTTTTGGTATGCTGGTATTAATGTTCATTAATGTATGGTTATCCCCACCCATTAATCTCTTTTGCAAACCCAACAGCCAGGCAGCTAGGGTTACTTTTTGGATTCCTCCATCATTAATTAGTTGTCCATTAATATACCACCTCATTTTAGTTTTTTATTTTAATTTTCTATTTTAATCTATTCTGGTTTATATATTCAAATTTTTATTATGGTAACAAATGACCATAAGTGACCTAGTGGGGAGAGAGCAGTTTCACTTTCTATAGTAGGATGGGTTTAATACTTGGGAGTAGCTTATATCTCCATATTTTTATTTTTATGCTTACTATTTCATGTAAATTTTTTATAACTTCTACTATTTATTTTACTTTTATATTAATTTAATCGTTATTTAGTTGTTTATATTTTTAAACGTTTACCTTTTAGATTTAATTAATGGTTGAATTTCCGATATTGTTTTTTTATTCGATTAGTCGATTTTTGTGTGTTAGTTAATTTAGTTAGGTTATTGGTACCCATGTTCATACTTTTACCCATATAAATAATCACTTTCAAATTCGCTAAATTTTCGATTTAAATTTCACTAACTTTCCATAGTTTCGGCATTTAATTCCATTTCCTCCCATTAGAATCTAGCATTCTGGTGGGAACTCGATTATATATATAAAATTAATTCGATATACATATAAAATTGTAAAATTAATTTTATCCCTATAACAATTTTATTTTTAAACTATCTTTACAACTCGATTAAATTCCTTTTTTAAACACGAAAGAAGAGGACCATTCGAATCTTGCATTCCGGTGGGAACCCTCGAATAATCCGTCCCGAGCCTCACGTTTTGGATTAACCGTTCATTCTTTTTTCTTCATTCTTAAAACACTTGATAATTAACTTGGACAAAATAAGGGCCGTTGGGATTAAGCATTCTGGCGTAACCCTTTGAACATTTGATTCTTATCAAGTGTTCGTTGTCCATTAAATAATTTTCCTAAATAATTCGAACGAAAAAGGACCATTGGAATCTAGCATTCCAGTGGGACCTCGAGTGATTGATCCCGAGGCTCATGTCTCGTTCTTATAAATATTCGTCTTTCAAAAACTCAAAAATACTTAATTCCTACCTTAAACACTTTTTCAATAAAGATGGAAAAGGAACATGGTGTATACCGTGCACTCCTGTGATTGAGATTCAAGGTGGATGCCTTGCTTATCTTAGCTCTCGCCATCGTCTAAAATTGTCAATGCGGTTTCTTCAAACCCCTTTCTCAATCAAACCTGAAAATACTTAATCTTTATTAAACACTTTTGTCAATAAAGATGGAAATGGAACATGGTGTATACCGTGCACTCCTGAGATTGAGATTCAAGGTGGATGCCTTGCTTATCTTAGCTCTCGCCATCGTCTAAAATTGTCAATGCGGTTTCTTCAAACCCCTTTCTCAATCAAACCTAAAAATACTTTGATCTTTGTTAAACACTTTTGCCAATAAAGATGGAAATGGAACATGGTGTATACCGTGCACTCCTGAGACTAGGATTCGAGATGGATATCTTGCTCATCCAAGTTCTCGCCATCACTCAAAATACATCCAACCAATCAAACTCTTTCTTGCCGCCGTGCGATTAATCAAAAACCTTTTTCATAAATGAAGATATATTGTCTTAAGGTGATGCAAAACAATGTTTCGGCCACGATTGTTGAGTCGAGATAAGTGACGCTTTTCCGAATGTAGATTTATAAATCCGTTCGGTATGTGGTATGCGTCCACTCCTCATCTGTTTTGGGTAAAATAATGTTTTCATCGATTAATACAGTATAGCTTTCGCTAAAATCGACCAACAAACAAACATTTTCTATCCAGAACTACGTAAGCCTTGACTTCTCTATTGAGATACGTAGGAGCAGGATTTGTAAATCTTGTCAGGCCCACTAATAAAAAACTTAGGTTTAGTCCTTCGTCAAAAATCCAAAAACATTTCTTCCCTCTTATATTCTTTCTCTCCCTCATTATAACTTGAGAAGACTAACATAAGCTAACATTCAAAACGAAACTAACTAAACGGTTCCCATTGAATACAACGGACGTGAGGGGTGCTAATACCTTCCCCTTGCGTAACCGACTCCCGAACCCTGATTTGGTTGCGACGACCAATAATCATTGTCGTTTTGTCTTGGGTTTTATTGATATCCCCTTTCCTTTTTAGGAATAAATAAAGTTCGGTGGCGACTCTGTTCAGTCCATCATTGCGAGCGTGCGATTTGCGTTTCGCTTGTAGTCGTATCCCCATTTTTCTAGGTGCGATAGATGGCGACTCTGCTGGGGAGAGGAACATCCCTAAGTGAGTCAACCCTAGTTCAGTTAAGTTTTCGTATGTGTGTTAGCTTTATTTGTTTATTTTTCTTCCTTTGTTATATGATTTCTTTATCTCTGTTTTATCGCATTTTTATACTTGTATATATATATATCTATGTGTGGGTGTTGGGATTTTGATATCATGAATAAAGCTCTACACCCGAGCTTTGGAAAAAGAAGAGAGAACACATAAGTTTAGAATTGGAACTTGTGTAGTGTTAGTCCCCAAGGGCCACTCCTTGCGTGCCTAGCATGAAGACTCCCCTAGAGTAGACTTGTTTGTAGATCTCGTTATAAGACAGCTAGCCTGTTGCATAATGTTGATTCATGAAGGGTCCATGACTCTAGGAGCCCCTCTTAGAACCAGTTCCTGCTTTGGTGGTTGCGTAATGTTGGACTCCAAGGGCCTCTCCTTATTGCACCCGACATGAAAACCCCGCTCAGAAGAGACCTTTCGTCACTCTTGTCATAAAGCGGCTAGCCTGTTGCATGATGTTGATACGATTATGGTCCATGACTCTGGGAACCTTATCAAAAACGTAGAAGCTATCCTGTAAGTGGGTTTATGGGTAACCAACTTAGAACTATCTATTAAGAAGCCTACCAAATAGGGTGTTTTGAGTTACCTTATCCCAAAACCAAACACCATGCATTCATGATCATTTGCATAACATCATGATACTCACACAAAATTTTGTTTTCAGGGAATCTTTGAACATGCAGTTGCTAAGCACAAAAAGTTTGTAATGGGTTCAGAAAGAAGGAAAGCATTACCATTCAAAGCCAAAATGCCTGATACTGCCAACATATCAAGACTTCTGAATGAACTTCCCGCCTGCTTCAGGGGTACTTTGCAAGGAAAGTTTGGCCACATTTTGGATCTTCTCTCAGTGGATGTTCAAACACCAGCCATCACCGCTTTAACTCAGTTCTATGATCCTCCGCTTCGAAGTTTCTTATTCCAAGACTTTCAGTTGACTTCAACCTTGGAGGAATTCGACCGACTCTTGGGATTTTCTATGAAAGGAAGGACACCGTATAATAGGATTGGTCAGGTACCTGAGGTAGAGATGCTAGCCCTTGCACTCCACATCCCCATATCTGATGCATTGGCTAATTGGAAGAAAAGGGAGAATCTCTTTGGTTTTTGGAGGGCTTACCTAGAAGAAGAAGCAGAAAGGTTGTTTGAGATACATCATTGGGATGCATTGGCAAATATGCTAGCTCTTCTCATATATGGGCTAGTATTGTTCCCAACCCATGAAGGTTTTATAGATTCTGCTACCATAAGTATCTTTTGGACCGTTTGGAAGGATAAACAAAGTTTGGTTCCTCTACTACTAGCCGACACTTTTCATACTTTGCATACTCGATATCAAAGGAAGAATGGAATATTGATATGTTGCCTTCCATTGCTCTATAATTGGCTTATCTCATATGTGTTTAAGCCTGATGCTCACATCAGTGAGATGTCCAGTGGGGGAATGGGCAAGAACTCTGGTGTCTTTGTCTAGTAAGGATATCATTTGGTATCGACACAAACACTTACAATCCGGGTTGCAAAGACCACCCAAATATTTGTTGGAATGATAATCAAAATTCGAATGCTAACCAAGGGATGCAACAAAACCAATAAGATCTGTTTCAGAGGAATCCATTACATTTGGAAGAGACCTTGTAGAATTTTATTAAGGTCACTCAGAGTAGCTTTGATCAGGTAAATATTATGAAATTATGAGTAGAAACCATGATGTGTTAATCAACAATTTGGAGACACAAATTGGTCAATTATCCATTCAAATAGCTGCTTTGCCAAGCTCAAATGGGGGATTCACCAGTAACACTGTGATAATCCTAAGAATGACTCATGTAATGCAATGGAAATAGATTTTGAGGTAGTTACTAAAAAGGGTGAAGCGGAAAGAGTTAAAGAGGTTGAAATTAAGAAAAAGGAAGTTGGAAGTGAAAAAGTGGATAGTGAAAATTAAAGTGACAAAGGGGAAAGAGGAGTCACCATTGACCAACTTATAGATAAAAATTCTCCTTGGATGACAACAAAGAATAAAATCTTAAATGAACCAAATCTACCTTTACCAGATTATAAAAAACCACCATATCCCATCATTAGGAAGTAAGTGGTACATGAGGATGAGGCTGGAATATTTCAAAATTTTAAACAAGTATTGACATAACTTCAAGTAAGTATCTCTTTTCATGAAATTTTAGAATTAATTCCCAAGTTTGCTAAGTTTATGCAGACATTGCTGAAAAGTGCGAAGCAGAAGTTAACTCAAGAACATGTCAACATGACAGAGAAAGATAAGAGGGAGGAACCGCCGGCAGTGCCACAAAAAATTGAAGGATCTAGGGGAGTTCAACATCACTTGCGTCATTGGTGGGTTGAAAATCTCACATGCTTTATGTGACTTAGGATAGAGCATCAATGTCATGTCACTAAGCAAATTTAAGGAATTGGAGATATGAGAGATCATATCGAGCAACATGACACTCACTTTAGTTGATTCATATGTGACACATCCGCTTGGTATTGTACAAGATGTGCTAGTTCTTGTTGATGGTTTGACCTTCCCTGCAGACTTTGTGGTGATCGACATGAAAAATGATTCAGAAGGGTCAGTGATTCTCGGGCGCCCATTCTTGGCAACCGAGAAGGCGAAAATGGATGTGGAGACAAGTGAATTGATTTTGAAGTTCAATAAGGAAAATGTGGTATTTAATGCATATCAATGGACACCATAAGTGGAGGATCTAGAGACATGTTATCAATTGGAAGAGAAAGGTGGTAGAGTTCACAAAAGAATGAAAAAGGGAGTTTTCACCGGCGTGAGGGTATCCCTTTTGCCTGACGTGTTTGAAGCTTGGGACGTCAAGCTAATGACAAAAAAGAAGAGTTGGATGGGAGGCTACCCATCATTTCTAATCAATTTTTGTTTTGTAGAATTTACTTTATTTTTATTCAAAATCATCCACAAGAGGAAGTATTTCTCAAGCATAAGCCTTCCATGCGGATCTATATTATCTTTGATAAACAAGTTTGTAGTTGTTTTGATTTTTTTTTCCAGATTTGCAAGTTTAGCATTTTAGTATTGAACAAATGATCCAAAATAAAATTGATCATCAGAATAACAACTAGAAACTTGAAGGAGAAGGATGATAAAAGAATCAACCAACATGTACTTAGCCTACTTATACCTCATATAGTAAGGTTTGAGCCAAATATTTCCATTGTTCACTTTTCTTTCTTTATGGGTGTATCCATGCATTATTATTTTATCTAGTTTGATCTATTTGTGATTAAGTTATCTTGTTTGAACGACATACACTAAGGAAATTTTTTGTTTATAACTTTGATCCTTTTTTAAACCACCCTATAGTAATGGGTAATCCATTGCTAACCACTTTGAGCTTAAGCCCTTTCTTTTGGTGACATAGCCACATCTATTAGCCAATTGACTTGAAAGATTAAATCTTTCCACCCTCTCTTTGGAGTTAGGTAGAAAATTTAGTTCCTTGGTCATATGCAAAAGATTAAGTTTGGGATTGCTCTTGGAAGTGAGCAAACTTTTAAGTTTTGGATTGGGGTACTAGAGAATATGGTCTAAAATTTCAAAAATGTTTGTGAAAAAAAAAGGAAGTGGAAAAATACACTTCTTCAAAAACAAAAGAACGAGAAAAGAAAAAAATGATATTATAAGAAGGACCAAAACTCTCTAGTACCATCAAAAATGAACAAAGAGGTATGATGATAGAAGGAGAACTAGGCACACAACTCCAAAGGTTTTAACCTACTTTCCTAAAAATATCCTACCTTGACATAAGCCAAGTTACAACCTGACAAGACCTCTAATGTGTGTGTTGAGATTTCTATGATAAACTCTATTAGAACATGATCAAACATCAACATCAACATCAACATCAACAATGGAGGAATAGGGGATTCTAAAACACAACCTGACCGCTTCCGTGATACTATTAACTCATTTGTTTACTTTTCGCACTAAAACTAAAAATAAAACCTTTATACTAGTTTTTTTATATATTGCACGCATTTTGTCTTTCTTGAAGGCAGTCCTTGTGGATTCGATCTTGCTTTTTACTTCAACAATATCGGTACACTTTTCGAGAAGTAATGAGTAATAATCACTTTAGGCATCTCATCTTGGCCCTTCAACATTGCTCGACACACCTCTAAGGCCAAAGTAACATTCTCAATTTTCTCGCTCTCTTGAAATGCAAACTCGAAAAAATATGTTTTGTCAATTGAGGTAACACCAACCATCTCTAACATTGGAAGTCTAGGTTTGTTTGTCTTGCACGTCGAATCAAGTATGAGCACCATATGAAACGTGTTGAACAACTTTATGAAATCAGGATGAGTCCAAAATATATCTCTAACAGTAACTTCATCATCGCACGTTCGGTACCTAGACACGTAACTGGTATCATCCAATAATTTCAATGATTGTTGCATTTTAGTTCTATCCCCCATAAGCGCCTTGTTAGTTTGGTACTGAATATTATACACTTTCTTGATATTTGATATATTCGGGTTTTTTACGTTTAAATGTTACAAGTATATTTTCCAGGTTGAACCAAATTCAATGTCATGTGAGCAACACACTTCTTCTCTTCCAGCATGGATCAACACACAATTGGATGATCGACTAACTTTTCATACAAATCATGGTTATGAAAACCACATATTATATTAAATCTCAAGTTTTTGTTTGCCAACATGTAATCACGCACCTTAAAGGGACACTCATATTTTCTAGAACCAGTGTCGTCTCTTTTAAAATTTTGGAGTGGAGTTCTATATTTCCCGCTTCGTTTGCACATCATTGTCACAAAATAAGATCATCTATCTGAACCATTATGGGACCTTCCCATAACCACACCAAATCCCTATTTGGAGGCCTCCATACGAATCAATTGAAGCATTTGATCACGACATTCAAACTCTTGCTCACTGTTAAATTGATTACCAACATCTACTACTTTTACAACAACATCTTGAAGATTCAAAGACATAACTTGTTGGGGGAAAATATCAGGATGCACCATATCTAATGAAAATAGTTACCACAAAACAGTAAATAAGCGTTGCTGCTGAAAATATAGCTATTAAATGAACACAAAATGATACCGGAAATTCATTTCCATAAAAAGTTCATACATGTTCCAGAAATACATTTTCGGAAAAAAATGCTTATTTTTCAGACAAAAAACATGATTAATGTGAGCAATGCAGCTTGAAATAAATGATCTTTACCTGAAATTGTAACTTCTTTTGCTCCATTTGGTGTGATGAACCACACGATTGGAGATTTGGAGTGAAAAATGGATTGAGAATGTAAGGGTTTTTGGTGAGGATTTGTAAAGAAAAACAACAATGGTTGTGTGATCATGCAGTTGTATGTGTTATCATATTATTCTATAGATGTATCTCTGAAAATATATGACATGCAAATGTGACAAAACATTTCAAAATTCTGCCCAAACTTCCGAAGATGCATCTCCGAAATTTCCATTGAGCTGATCAAAGTTGAATATTTTCTTGAATTATCCCGGATATGCATCTCCAGAACAAAAAAAAATCCAACTTATAGGGCATCACTCATAATGGCATGCGATGAGTGTACATTGAGTGCATCAGGAGATGCATCTCTAAAAACTGGGGGACATTTTAGAATTTTCGGGTGGTGTCTAAGAAACATATATGGTGGATTAAGAAATCCCCTATTAGAATTAGTGTAAGTTTGGTTTCACGTCTGAAACACTCAAAATTGATTTTGAATGTGTATACTTGATTTTTACATGTTTGATTGCTCTCAGGCAGATTTTGTTATGATTTTCAGAATTTGTAATTTGAGTCTAAACATGATTTTTACACTGAAATTTAGTGTTCAACTTACTTTTTCATAAATTTATTCAAACATAAATTATTTTACCTTCAACTTACTGATATTTAGAATCAATTTTACAAGATCAATTCAATCAAAATCAATTTGCTTCACTGTAGAACCAAACACACACTTAGTATATGTTTGGTTTCTATTTTAGAAGAGGAAAAAACAATTTTAAAAGTGTAAAATTAATTTTAAATTGATTTTGACATGTTTGTTTTCTCAAAAGTAAAATTGATTTTGTTTTTAGAATTGGTTCTACAGTGAAGATATAATTTATCGTTTTTGAGTTTTAAGATTATTTTTACAATAAATATTTATTTCAACTAATTTACATAAAAGTATCAAAACATAAGTAATATCTTTGGTTTCTTGCTGTTAAGAAAAAAAAGCATAGAGAAAAAAGTGGAACAAAATCATAACACAAGAACATAACATGAAACTGTAAAATTGGAGAAAAACCATGGTTATTGTCAATAGATAACTAGAGAATAATATCATGTGAAAATTGTTACAATATATAATATACCCTCAATTAACCTAGCCCCCGGTACACCCACACTCTATAAAACAAATATTTAATTATATCACACAACACTCAAATAGAAGAGTATAAGAGAACAAAGAAAGTCAAATACAAGCTTAAAGTGCTTTTAACCGGTGCATCTTCGAATGAAGAACTTGAATTCTATATATAACATTGGACTCCTTCTTCCTTTATAAAACTAAGCGATTTGTGACTTCAAAGAACTTGTATTCTATATATAACTTTGGACTCTCTCTTCATTCACAAAGCTCTTCAACCACCAAAATAATTTTGTACCTTGTGTAATCTTGATTGTATAAACACATCTTTGACTTGAACTTTCCACAAGTCAAAAAAAATTCTTCTATGAATTTTCTCTAGTTCAAACTACAGAGCAAAATTTGTGATTGTGAATCAACAACTCTTTCACAACACTACCCTTCTTTTCTGATGTGGAAGATCAGACAAAACAACAACCACAAGACATATTAAGAACACTTATCCCTATATCGAACCAAAAGCTTTGATACCTATTGTTAAGAGAAAAAAAAGTATAGAGAAAAAAGAGAAACACAAGAACATAACGTGAAAATTTCAAAACCGGAGAAAAACAACGGTTGTTGTCAATAGACAACTAGAGAATAAAATTATGAGAAAATTGTTACAACACATAATATATCCTCAATTAATCTAGACCCCCCCAGTACACCCACACCCTCCAAAATAAATATTTAACTATATCTCACAACACTATAATAAAAGAGCATAAGAGAACAAAGAAAGTCAAATACAAATTTAAAGTGCTTTTGACTGATGCATTTTGGAATGAAGAACTTGAATTCTATATATAGTATTGGGTTTCCTCTTCCTTCACAAAACTAACCGAAGGTGGAACTTCAAAGAACTTGTATTCTATATATAACTTTAGACTCTCTTCATTCACAAAACTAAGCGATGAGAGACTTCTTCAAAGTGTATATTTTCAACAAACTTCAACCATCTTCACATTGATTGAAAATAATACATAAACATTCATTATCTTCATTGACAATAATACTCCACCATAAAGAATATCAACATGTATATTTTTAACCAATCTCAACCCTTGTTACTGTTTAATTTACTTTTGCAAAATTTATACAAATATAAATCATTTTACCTTAAAATCACATTAAATCATAATCAATTTTAAAAAATTAAAAACATTCTTAGAATTTAATGTAACTCATTTCTACACAATCCATTTATTAGATAATATATATATATATATATATATATATATATATATATATATATATATATATATATATATATATATATATATATATATATATATATATATATATATAAAGTTTTAAGTTTTTCTAAGCTTTATTTCTAACCTAGGTTGAAGTTGAGAGTTTTCCAATACTTTCTTCTTAATCGTCACTCCCATCCATCATATATACACATGAAGTTCACCCACCTTCTGTTCTTCGAACTTTGAACCTTGAAGCTTAATTTGTTTGCTTTTGGTCTTTTATTTGAAGTTTCAATTGAGTAAATAATGGTCTTCTGGTACTGTAACTCAGTCCTTTTATGTGTCAGTGCAAAACACCTCGTTCGTGTCAAAGAAATAAAAGACCGGTAGTTGGTTGGGGGCTACATTACATTAGCTGTGTAGTGTACTTACCTGTGTTTTGTGTATTATGGTGTGGACCAGACATTATTATCGAACTTAATTGAATGAAATATGGCAGGTGCATGCCTTTCTATCTTTTGCTACGTACTATACATTGAACATAAATCCTCTAAAATCCCTGCGGTTTAAATGAAAAGTGCAAAGAATCTTTATCCATTTATTATAAGAGAGGCATGTACTCCCTTCCGTTTTATTTATAAATAAAATTTATCTAAATTTTTTGTCTTTAACTATAAATAAATGCACTCCCTTCCGTTTTAATATTTTTATTTTGAAATCTTTATATTAATTAATATTATTAATAAATAACAATTTAATTGAAGATACATTACTAATTGTGTTATCTCTCTCACATAAAATCAAGAAAATTAAAATATACTTAATTATCTTTCATAATAAACGTAAAATTTATCTCTTTTATTTATAAATCAGACCGAGTAGTACATAATGTTCAAGTCAGATATTCAAGTCAAAAAGTAATTACTAACTATTATGGTGTTTAACAGAAAATAGGTAGATAGGCAAAGCCCATCAGAAAAGTCTTTGGCACGATGTGGATGACTTTTGCAATCAAAGAGGGGTGTATCTATAAGATTAAATTCTAAAGTTCAAGTGAACAAAATCAGAGAGATGAAAGTTGCAAGTACGTAATGATCAAATCATACTTTGGTGTGATGCACATCCAAACTTATATAAGAATAACAGTTAGAATTATCTTCGTCATACGTGCGTCAAGCTAGGGGGATTGTTGGAGGATCCCAACAGTTGAGATGGAGATGTTACTTTAGTGTGGGGTCGTCAATGAGAGTACAAGCATAGATTTGTGTCTAAGAGTCTTCTTCTCACTAGTTTGTGGAGTTCTCGAGGAAAATGGATATCTAATCTCCGACACACGGGAATGGAGGAAGTAGTTGCTTGGATCGGCTGTAAAGGATCTCTATGTTCGCCTCTGAACATTTCTCAACTCTGAAATATGAGAAGGTTGTTAAAGCTGAACAAGGAAAACACAAGAACCGGAGGTTGCTTCGCTCTCGATTTGGTGGCCTAAGGAAGTTGTAAGCTGGAAAATCTGAGATTTTAATTTGAACTACAAGAATCCAGATCTAGAGTTTATGAGTTTGTTCAATGGCGTTTGTGATGTGAATCATGATTCTAAATGACAATAAAATAATAAAGAAAAATGAATAGAGCTTCATAATCCTCTTCCAACTTACATCAACACTTACTCCTCCTGAGTATTTGTACAACATCGTACGGAACAACACAAAACAAGCAACAAAAGGGTGAGAATACGTTCAAATATATTAACGGTGTAAAAGAATGCAAGGGTAGTTTAAAACCATACAGTCAATAATACACATTCAATTTACACGACAACACAATAATCAACTCACATAGCCTTGATGTATGTAATGTGACTCATAACTCGACACTATGCATGTGGTACCAATCTGGACATAGAGGTTTATTACCGATCTCGTTGACTCAACAATAGTTCCTCATTCGAACCGGGTCTCCACTTCTGAACCCGGGGTACCCACTTCTAAACCCCAGATAATCAATGGCTCCAACTTCTGAACTCGTGACTCTCCTCTTTCAACACACTGATATAAAATGATGCATGACATGCAAAGTAATGCAACGACAACAACACTAATGGTTCCACTTCTAACCATAAGCAAGATGCAATACAACATTCACAATAGTCAATAATTACGTTCACAACACATAATTATATTCACACCTCACAACTCATAAAGATAATCATAAATCATCACTTATAATCATGCAAATTAATACGACTATTATTTCATCATCAAAAGAATTCACATTACTTAATTAAATTCATAAAATACACAAAAGCAGAAGTCAACCATTGACCACACAATAAAATAACATTTAAATCCAAACCTATCACTCAAAACCGGTCCCTGGTGGACATGACGACGAGGTCATCACTTAGGTCATGATCGTGAAGGAGAAGAGCAATCCAAAATGCAGCGGAATTTTAAAAAAATTCTCCTGTAGTGATCCTTACAAATGGGCATGATCAGTGATAGAATCGTTGCCTCTTGTGGCGATTGAAACCTTTGATGCAGATTTATGGAGCGATCACGAACGTTGAATGGTGACAACGCCTCTACTCAGTCCACACGGACAGATTCCTTCAATCTCAGTGCTAGCTGCTACGAATGAAGGCTTTGAGTGAGAGAGAGAGAGAGATAGAAACGAAATTGGAACTGCACAAATGCTTCTGCATAAGGGTTCTATTTATAGAACCACTTGTGTGGGCTGCAAGCTAAAAAGCCCACTTAAGTGTATGTGGCCCATATCTTATAATATGCCAAAATCAGTTAAGCGCGTGGTACCTTACCATATTTCGTATTCTACTTAAGTACACCGTACCTTACGGTGTTCTATAATTCACTTAAGTGCACCGTACCTTAAGGTGTTCTATAATTCACTTAAGTGCACCGTACCTTACGGTGCTCCTTAGTTACTCTATCTCTCATCAATATGTCCTTTTGTGTGTGACCCTGTAGGTTTTCGCGGCATTGGCAATTATATTAAATTACGTATTTAACATAATAAACAGTGAGCGGTATCTAGCAACACATCACTGCTGCCCAAGACACGAAAATGTCATGTGATCTGACAAATCCTTTAGTGATAATACTTATGTGTACAATTGCCATTTTCCCCTTATGTCTATATTGAACACATGACATAGACCATGTCATCCTTGTCCAGTTCAATATTGGGCCTGTAGACATTTATATTGTTATGCAGGATGAGCAAATTCCATCTAGGTCACTCATGTCCCTCAGCATGCTTCGTGGAGTACCCATCAACTGTCTTTATGGTCATCCAGTTACGGATAATGTTTGATCAACAATAAGGCACTCGAATCTAAATCTAGGGTACATAGTGGTTTCAGGTCAAAGAGTGGTATACACCATTATCACCATGAGAATAACTTATGACACTTAGCATAACATTCTATATAGTATTCTCATAGCGGGTCAATCCAGTATAAATATTACTCTCAATATTCATACTTATGTTTAAGACTTGATAACTCCTTATCCATGATCCATGAGATGTGATCATCAGTCTATATACATAATAGTCTTAATGCTTTAATATTATCCCACTTCACAACAAAGCTCGACTACGGATACTTTAAGAATAGTGTCCTTATGTTTAATGGGATCTCATGATTAAGTCACACTTGATACATTAAACGACTAGCTATTCTAGGGACTTTATTAAACAAACATAATAAAAAAAAAGCCTTTTATTATTAATAAATAATTCGATACAAGTACCAAAAGTATTGGCCTCTAGGGCGGTTGGCCAGATGAATTCATCCGATCAAAACTAGGTCTCCCTAGACCCTATCTCCTACAATTTTCACCATATGAAAATGATTCCAAGAGAAAAGTTACTCTAAATGACATTCCAAACAACTTTCGTGTTGATACCTAGAGCTAGTTTTGCTTGGAAAATCATTTTCTATATTGAAATATTATAGGTCATTTTGTCTAAACCCTAATTTGAAAGTCAACTTCCCAAGGCCATAACTTGCTAAATTTTTCTGAGATGAAATATTTCCAAGTTTAAAAATCAGATTAAAGATGTCTACTTCAACTTTTATGTTGGGAGTAAGAGCTAATTCAACTTTTATGAGCATGTGATATGAGGATACATTATAGGTCATTTTTGACCTATACCATTGAACAAGTGATTTTCCTCAACTTCAAAAATGCATAACTCTATCATTATAAATCCAAATGACATGAAATTGGTTACTATTTTTAAGGTATTTGAAAGATCTACAACTTTGATGCAGACACTTTTCTTTTTTGAAGCTCACATAAAAAGTTAAGTAAGGTGGAATATTGAGATATATGACTTGACACTTAGAAAAATTTACAACATGTTGAAATTTCCAAAATTCCACCTTAAAATTCACCATGATCCAAGTTCCAAATGAAAAAGTATCCAACATTAAAGTTGTTTCCCTTTATCTAAGATTTCCAAAGAACCCAAGTTCATGCATTTTGGATAAGGATTGCTAGGGCTGCGCATGGCTTTAACAGGCCTGCATGATTGGAAGAAATCAAATGCCAAAAATCACATTTCACATTGCCTTGACATCCAAGGCTCATTTGAACTTCAGAAGGATTGTACATGGATCAAATTGGATTGCTTCATGGGCCTATACACGCCCATGCAAGCTTGTGCATGAAATATCCAAATTTAGCAATTTTTCAAGTGTGCAAATATCAGTCACAATTGCTATAAATACAGGCCTTTGGAGCTCAATTCAAACACACCTTGCGCGTTAACTTTGCCCCCCAATTGAAACCCTCACCATTCAAAGGAAAACCTGAGAATTTTCAACTTGAAAATTGAGTTTGAAGCTCACTTTTTAAAGATTCAGAAACTCCAGGATCCAAAGCTTTGTACCATTGGCAAACCTCTCCTGCAAGCTTCTCAAGTGTGATCAGATCAAGGTTGAAGCAAGCAAGATCCATTTCTGCACAACATTGAAGGTAAATTTCAGAAAACTTCTTCTCTTCGATTCTCACTCAATTCTCATCAATACTCTTGAATCTTTGGTTGTCTGAAGTCCTACCAATGTAGGCAAGAAGATTGAGTTGCTTTAAGGTCAAATCGAAGAAACTCAATTGTCACACCTCAAAATTCAACTCCTCATATCTTTTTATATATTTGGAGTTAGTTGAAATTGAGGTCAGATTCTTGCTCTACGCCATTTTTTCTTTCAGATCATGTCCTCCTTTTTTATTTTGGTGATGGTTGAGGGTGGACCAATCCGGTGGGGTCCACCGGAGAAGAAGACTGGAGCTCTGGCTCCGGCGATGTGTTGGCACGTCTCCAGACCATAGGATCCATTTGAAATGTTTTAATCTTAGGCGTTGGTTTTGATTACCACGCGTGTGGCGCACTGACTAGGTTCCACCATGGAACGCGCACGCTGATCCACTTGATATGCCACCTCAATTAATGAGGGAGATCAAGTGGCTCACGTTTTTTTTTTGTTTTTTTGTTTTTTGTTTTAATTCATTTGATTTTCATTAATTTGTATTAATTTTAATATTGATTCAAGAAATATGAGAGTTTCACCCAAAATTTTCAAAAACTTTCCTCTATCATATTTTAAATTAAAATTATTTTTTGGATCATTATTAATATTTTTCATGATTTAATTGATTTTGTGCTTATTTTTAATTGTTTAAAAATACTTTTAAGTCTTTAAAAATTCTGAATTTTTTCTCCAAGGTCCTTTGACCTTGTTTGACCTATGATAAATCTCATGGCCATTTCTTTGGTGTTTTGATGAGGTTTTAGAAATTTAACAAATCATATTTAATTTAAATGCATTATTTTAGTATTTTTAAATTGAATAAATGTCAAATAATTGTGTTGACCTCTTGTGATGGTTTGTGCATGCTTGACTTGTGTTGTTGGGCCTTGGTCAAGGTTGATTTGACATTGCTAGGTTAATATCATTGGATTTAGGGGATTGATGGAATGTACATTCCATCACCCAAAATGAATGAATGATATTAATTTGGTAAAGGTCCTCCTTTGATCAATTTGAGTTATGATCCATTCCCTTCCCTCTTCATCTAATTCCCCTTCTTTATGCATCTATTTCATTTGGCCTATGATGTCTCTAAATCCTAAGGCTAGTTGATTGCAAAATCAACATAAGTATGGATGAGATTAGGCCACGTCTTTTGCATATTCTTTTTGTGTGTGGTATGTTTCATGAGCATAGTCCATTATACTATGTCTCTAACATACATTAACACCAAAATTCTATTGCTCGGCCTCAAATAGTCATGACTTCTACATAAGTCCAATTATGATTGCTTAACATAGCGCTAAATTTTTGACACAAAAGGCATAGCATTCTAGTTAGTGAGATTGTAAGTCTCCCCTCTTTCATGGTATTGTGTGGAAACTTGGCCTTTTTCCTTCCTTTGGAAGATGTCTTGGTTCAAGGATCCATGCTTGTGATAAGTGGATTAAGTGTTCTCCAAAGAATGACTTAAAACAAAAAGCAAAAACAAAATAATACTAACTTCTAACTCATTAACAACTAACATTAATTTCAAGCCATTTACTTTTAATGCACTTTAATTTTTAAGTTTTATTCATTAGCCATTATTCATACCATTCTAATTGTTTATGTTAGTGCCATTTTCACTTTGTCCATTTGGACCATATTGTGTGATGTATTTTGTTTGTGTATATTTTGTTTGTTTGTGTGGTCTTTGACCATTAATGTACATAATAAGAGACAAAAAACCCTAAAAGACTATTGTGTGGACTGTTGGTTTGATCTTGAACAATTGGACTTAGAATTTAGGTAACATTCTTATGCTAAAGGACTTGACCAATGCCAACTATCATGAAACTAAGTACTTGCAATTTGAAACTTCATCAGATACATCTTTGAAGATCCCTTTGAGTTCATCTGCAACATGATCATTATGAAGCTTTTATTTTGAACCTGTGACTTGTGGAATTCATCTGCTACATAGGAAAATTTGAAAAGACATAATGGAGTGGCGAAGGCTTGGATGGGGCTATCTTTATTTGATGCCTTTCTCTTCAAGATAATATTGTATGCATTGTGTGTTGCTTGATTCTAATATCCAAGGGAATTTGGGATTTCTATAAGACATTCTTGTCTATTGGATTGCTACCCATTGGTCAGATCTTTTCAACTCTTAACTTTTAATTTTGTGCATAGGATTAGTCTCTTCATCTCCTCCCCACTTCTTTAATTTCAAAATCCATCCCTCCTTTTAAAAATTCTTCTTTTCTTAAACTAGTTTTGTTCTAAACTTTGACCACTTTGCAAAAAGATAGAAACTTTGGCCTTATGCCATTGCATTTTCAAACTTCTTTTCTTAATCAAAATTGTAAATATACTTAATTATACTTGACTTAAACTTTCAAAAAGCCAAAAAGAACTAACTCATTTAAACCATTTTTAGGCCTTTGTGCCTTTCAAACATAAGTTTTGTTAAAAGCAATGCATCCACTTTGAAATTTGTATCACGAACTACGGGGTTTTGATCCCTTATTTTTATGTTGGTACGTAGGCACAAGTCCGAAGGTCTTGTCAAACACGAAAATATAATTAATGAATTCTTTTCTCATCCCCCCATTCTATTTGTTCGTAAACATCACTTTGTACGAAATACATATGCACACAAAAAAGGGCTCCCTAGGAGTACCTAGGACACTTTGGGTGCTAACACCTTCCCTCTGTGTAACCAACCCCCTTACCTGTAATCTCTGACATTTTATTAGTTTTGACATGAAAACTTCTTACTTTTGGGTTTTGTTCGTACCTTTTCTCTTTTCCCTTGGAAACAATAAAAGCGCGGTGGCGACTCTGGTTTTACTGATCTCTAGCTTATCCATAGCTTGATGATCATGAATTTACCGCTACAAAAATTAAGTGGCGACTCTGCTGGGGAGTAGTCTCCAGCGGGTTTAGCCTACTTTTTTGTGTGTATATAATTGTATATATGTGATGTATGAATATTTGTTTGTGTGATATAATCTGCTTGTTGTGCTTGGTGATCTCTAATGGTGAGATAAGTTCTAACCTGAACTTGAGTGCAATTAAGATAGGAGGGTGGTATAGTCATGTTCAACTTATGTGTAGTAGTCCTTAACAAGTTGGCTTGAGATCCATCTGCTCAGCGGAGACTCTTTTAGTTTTGGAAATGTCACACAAGTATTTGTGGTTAGGCATTACTATCTCTAATTTGGGTCCGAGAAGTTAAGGACCGTAGAACATTTACCCCCTCTTGGCCTATTTAGGACGTAGTGCGGAGACTGTTCAAGTGTAGACTTGATAACAGTTGTTACACAATACTACACTCAGACGAGTTTCTCTTGAGATTATTATGGGTCGATGAGTCAGTCATCTTTATCTGTAATATCCGATAGATGAAATTAAGACTCTGGGAACTTTTTAAAACATGATTTACAGGTTTTTATCCTTAGTTCACTCCTTTGGGATGGTTCTTACCCAGACTCTATGCTCGTGACTTGCAAGAAACCCTTGATTCTTGGTTGATCCAATCAAGTCTTGTTAATATCAATGGAACTTGGATGTTGATAAGGTGTAAATCATAATCCACCAAAATGGATGATTGATCTTGACAATGACTTGATTCATCCCTTGACCTTTGTTTGTGTTGTGTGTGATCCCTTATTTGTGATTGTTGCATTCATGCATTCATGCGCATCATAACATTCATCACACGAAAATTTCAAGGAACTGAGGTATCATTTGCAAATATTTTCAGACCATGGATTATGGACAAAGGAACACTAAGAAGTACAGTTTCAGATGTCCCGACTTGAAAGACTTAAGGAAGCTAGCATCTTTTGTATTAGATCCCTTGGACTTCAAACAACTCCATGGGAAGCTTCTATCTATCTTGTCTGTTGATGTTGTTAAAGGACTTCTGAGTGTGTTGGTGTAGTTCTATGATCCTCTCTACCATTGCTTCACTTTTCCTGATTATCAGCTTGTGCCTATATTGGAGGAGTATACCCATCTCTTAGGGATACCCATTTCTAGTAGAGTGCCTTTTAGTGGATTGGAAGTGATTCCCAGATCTCATCTTATTGCTGAAGCTCTTCACTTGAAGAAGTCTGAGATAGAGGCACATTGGGTGAAGAAAGGAGGTTTATTTGGGTTGCCATCTGATTTCCTCATCAAGGAAGCTACTGCCTTTGCTCAAGCCGGTAGTATGTATGCTTTTGAAGCTATATTTGTCTTGCTCATTTATGGATTAGCTTTGTTCCCTAACATTGACGGTTTTGTTGATGTTAATGACATTAGACTTTTCTTGATTGGGAATCCTGTGCCTAATTTGTTTGGTGATATGTATTTCTCTTTGCATCTAAGGAATTATAAAGGTGGAGGAACTATTGTCTGTTGCATTCCTCTTCTGTACAACTGGTTTATTTCGCAGTTGCCTCAGACACCTACTTTTGTGGAGAACAAACAATGTCTACGGTGGTCTCAGAGACTTAAGTCTCTCACTAATGATGATATAGTTTGGTATGATCCGTCTTTGAGCAGTTTGGAGATTATTGATTATTGTGGTGATTTCTCTAATATGCCTCTCATTGGTACACAAGGAGGAATTAACTACAACCCTACTTTGGCTCGTCGTCAACTTGGGTTCCCCTTGAGAGACAAACCTAATAACACTTTGTTAGAAGGCCTTTTCTATCAAGAGGGTAAAGATCCCTAACATTTGAAGCAGAAAATTGTGCATGCTTGGTATAATGTGCATAGGAAGGGAAGATCCAAGCTTGGTCCGTGCAATTGTGTAGCTTTGGAAGCCTACACCCTTTGGGTGAAGAAGAGAGCTTTGGAGTTGAAGATGCCTTATCCTTGTGAGAGACATATATCTATGGTTGTGGTTGAGCCATTAACTCTCGCTAACCAATATGTAAAGGAGTTGGAAGACGCACTCACCAAGATGAAGCAAGAGAAAGATATGTGGAAAGAGCGTTTTCGTGCTTTGAGCAAAAAGCATGAATAGTTGCAGTTGCAGTCTAAGGAAAAAGATGCACTTATTAAGCTACTTGAAGAACGAGTGACAAAGAGACAAAGAGAGCCGAAGGTTTCATCTTCTAGCATGCCTCAACCTTATGTTGCTTTGAAGAAGATTGTTGATCGGCTTGTCCTCGAGAAGACTCAAATGAAGGCTTCTTTTGAGACCGAGATTCGACGCATTCGAAGGAAGTACGCGCCTTCAGCCAGATCTTCTGACGTTGTTAGGGATCCTTAGGATGACTAGTCTCCTTTTCTCTTGTATTTTTCATTTGGTTTCTGAAACTATACTCAGTGTAATCCTTCCAATTATATAAATAAAAAGAGATTTTTAAGGTCATATCAAATTGTTGCAATTGGTGTAAAGTACATATATATTTGTAAATGATATAGTAAGTTCCTTGAAAATAAAAATAAATAAGTAAGCATTGCATTTCATGCATCATTTGCATAAGCAGGTTTCTCTTTCGCCAGATGTCTCATTGGTGTTTCTTTTGTGCTTCAGCCAAGCTGACTCATCGATACAACACTCGCGCCAATCATTTGAGAATCATGGAACATCTTGAGAAAGAGAACACAGAGTTGAAGGACGAGATCGCTCGACTGACTGCCATGATGGAGTCAGTGTTGGATGCTCAGAGTCAATCTTCTCAAACACCCACAACTCCTCCTCCTCAGAGGACATTTATTTCAGAGTTGGCTACCTCTACCATGCCTGCTGCTACCGCTCACTTTGCGCCTGCTATACCTGCCGGATTCCCGTGGGGAATGCCCCTAAACTTCATGCCTGAAGGCTTTGTGCCTACTTTTGCTTATATGATGGCATCTAGCCTGGTCATGTCTGTGCCACCTCCCGTTGTGCACACCTTACCTCGTGTGGAGGACACCGTTTATCATTCCGAGCCATGTGAGGGCTCAGACGTGTATGAGAAAATGGACGAGATGAAGGATCAATTTCTTGAGTTGCGCAAGGAAATGAAGACGTTGAGAGGCAAGGACTTGTTTGGGAAAAGTGCTACTGAGTTATGTATGGTGCCGAATGTGAAGATTCCGGTGAAATTCAAAGTGCCTGACTTTGAAAAATACAAAGGGAACACATGTCTGCTCACTCATCTAGTGATGTATGCTCGCAAGGTGTGTACCCAAACTGACAACGATCAACTATTGATACATTACTTCCAAGACAGTTTGACTGGTGTTGCGCTCCGTTGGTATATGGGGTTGGACAGTGTAAGCATTCACACTTTCAACGACTTGGGAGAGGCTTTTGTCAAACAATATAAGTATAACATGGATATGGCGCCTGATAGAGACCAACTGAGGTCTATGTCTCATAAGGATAAGGAGACATTCAAAGAGTATGCGCAGTGATGGAGAGAATTGGCTGCCCAGATCAC
This sequence comes from Lathyrus oleraceus, assembly GCF_024323335.1. Classification (NCBI taxonomy): domain Eukaryota; kingdom Viridiplantae; phylum Streptophyta; class Magnoliopsida; order Fabales; family Fabaceae; genus Lathyrus; species Lathyrus oleraceus. Next base: position 208,343,165 of record NC_066582.1, read on the forward strand.
TCCTCCTTTAGAGGAGAAGGAGATGACGAAAATCTTTTTGAAGACCCTGAGTTCATTTTATTATGAACGCATGATTTCCATTGCCCCAGTGACTTTACCGAAATGGTAAATACGGGGATGAGGCTTGAGGAAGGTTTTGAGAAGGACGTTTGTCTAAGGAGGAAGCATCATCAAGTAAGAGATATGACAACAGTTTTGGGAAGAAGAAAGATAGCGAAGCTAATGCAATTTCTAGTGGGAGGAAGAGGAGGCCTCGGATCAGAAAGAATCAACCATCCCGTCAACACCATCATCAAGTATCTTCAGTCATTCCTGTATTCTCGAATAATCAAGCAACCCCAATTCAGCAACAACAATAACGTCAACAATAACAACCACTGCAATGAACAAACACCTACAACAACAAGAATACCAACAATCACCATCAACAAAACTTTGAGAGGAAGAAAGTCTCTTTTGACCCGATTCTTATGACTTATGCAGAGCTTTACCCATATTTGGTTCTCAAGAACCTACTCCACTTGAGAAACCCGCCACAAATTCCAGAACCACTTCCATGGTGGTACAAGCCTGAACTCTGTTGTGCTTTTCACCAAGGAGCACCCGAACATGACATAGGAAATTGCTATCCGCTCAAGTATGAGGTTCAGAAGCTAGTAAAAAGTGGAATAGTGTCCTTTGAGGACCGTGCACCAAACTTGAAAGCAAATCTATTGCCCGCTCATGGGAATTCTTCTGTTAATATGGTGGACGGTTGTCCTGCGGAGTTTAAACTGTTTGATGTTTATTTCATTCGGAGGTCCTTGGTGACGATGCATAAGGACATTTGTATGGTGAGTGATTGTGAGCATGACCATGATGGTTGTTCTATCTGTAGTGTCAACCCAAGAGGTTGTGAGGTTGTGAAAAGGACATCCATCGATGAAGGCATGATTCAGATTGTTCAATCCTGTCATGTAGATGACGATGTGAATGTCGTAGTGCCCATTTTCAAGAATCCCGAGAGAGTGGTGATTCAGTACGACAACAGTAATAGTAACAGCGTCAGCAATGGATCGGTATCATCGTTGGTTATACGGTTAGCGGGTCCAGTCCCGTATTCATCCGATAAAGTTGTTTCGTATCAGTACAATGCAACAATGATGAAGGATGGTCAAGAGGTTCCGTTGCCTACGACCATCTCTGTAGTGAGCATTGCTTATGTTACCAAAGTGACCCGCAATGGTCGTGTGTTTGGGCCGGTGTTCCTAAAAGACAAAGAAAAATCAACTGTCAGTAAGGAGGTGGAAGTGCCTACTGTAGATCCGGTTAGTGCTTCAAAGCGTCAGTCTGGTGAATCCATCAATTTGAAGGCTGATGACGATGATGAGGTACTTCGTCTAATCAAGAGCGAGTTCAATATGGTGGAGCAGCTGCTCCAAACCCCCTAAAAAATTTCAGTACTATCTCTGCTTATGAATTCATAAGCGCACAGAGAAGCACTATAAAAAGTTCTTGAGCAAGCATTTGTAGAACATGATGTTACGATGGATCAATTCGATCATATTGTGGCTAACATCACTTCCTGCAACAATCTCAGTATCTGCGATGAAGAACTCCTTGAGGAGGGTAGAAATCATAACTTAGCTTTGCACATCTCTATGAATTGCAAAGATGATGCTTTATCTAATGTGCTTGTTGACACCGGGTCTTCACTGAATATGTTGCCGAAGTCAACTCTGTCAAAGTTTTCATATCAAGGAGCGCCCATGAGGTATAACGGCATAATCGCCAAAGCTTTTGACGGTTCATGCAAAACAGCTATTGGTGAAGTGGACCTTCCAGTGAAGATAGGTCCGAGTGATTTTCATATTACTTTTCAAGTAATGGATATCCACCCAGCCTATAGTTGTCGGTTGGGAAGGCCATGGATCCATGAGGCTGGAACTGTTACCTCCATATTGCATCAGAAGCTCAAATTTGTAAAGAATGGAAAGGTTGTTATTGTAAGAGGGGATAAAGCGTTGTTGGTTAGCCACTTGTCATCTTTATCTTATGTTAAAGCTGAGGATGAGGTTGGAACTCTGTTCCAAGCCTTATCCATTGCTGTTGAAAGGAGAGTTGGGGCACCTATGTCCTCATTAAAAGATGCAAGGAAGATTGTTGAAGAAGGGAATGTTAATCAGCAGGGGCGCATAGTAGAGGTCTCCAACAACAAAGGAAGAACCGGTCTGGGTTTCACCAAGGTTCATCAATTGCAAGGTCTGAGGATATGCAACTTAGCTTTCGTAGCGGAGGGTTCATTCATGGCAATGAATAACACTTAGTTTTTGTGCTAGAGGATGACGAAGAGGAAGACTGCACCAATTTTGTGACGCATGGAAAGGCTTGCAACAATTGGTCTACTATTGATGTTCCTATTATTTTGCATCGATCTAAGTAATTGCTTTTATATGTTTTGAAATATCCTTCTCCTATGCCTAAGGGAGAAGTGAACATTATTTGGGCATTTTGAAATTGATCATTAATATAATTAATTCTATTCATCCACATCTACGATGTTTTGATTTTACTTATTGCTTTATTCTGAAAATGGTAATCACAAAAAACATAAATAAATAATGTAATTGTCCATCTGCATAATATTTGGTCACAAATTCACTTCTCTAAAATCAAAATATCAAATCATTATGCAAGTTGGTTTCTAACCCCATTGAATACAATGATCCTTTTCCTTCTCCAAAATTTGAATTCCCTGTGTTTGAGGCCGAGGAGGAAAGTGATGAAGAAGTGAGTGATGAATTATCTCGTCTTCTTGAGCATGATGAATAGACTATTCAGCCGTTCGAAGAGCAGATTGAGCTAGTCAACTTGAGTTCCGAGGATGATGTGAAGGAAGTCAAGATTGGGTCTCCACTGTGTCCAGATGTTAAGAAGGGGTTGGTTGATCTTCTTCGAGAATATTCAAATGTGTTTGCTTCGTCCTATCAAGACATGCCTGGTTTGGATTCTTAGATTGTGGAGCATAGGTTGCCGTTGAAGCCAGAATGCCCGTCAGTCAAGCAAAAGTTGAGAAGAACTCATCCTGATATGGAAGTAAAGATTAAGGAAGAAGTGCAGAAGCAGATTGATGTTGGTTTCCTTGTGACCGCTGAGTATCCATAATGGGTGACCAATATTATGCCCATGCCGAAGAAAGATGGAAAAGTCTGCATGTGTGTTGATTATAGAGATTTGAATAAAGCCAGTCTGAAAGATAATTTCCCTCTGCCACACATTGATATGTTGGTAGACGGTACTGCTAAATTCAAAGTCTTTTCGTTTATGGATGGATTTTCCGGATATAATCAGATCAAGATGGCACCCGAAGATATGGAGAAAACCATATTCATTACACCTTGGGGAACATTTTGTTATAGAGTGATGCCTTTCGGTTTACAGAATGCTGGGGAAACTTACCAAAGAGAAATGACTACTCTTTTTCATGATATGATGCATACAGAGATTGAAGTTTATGTCGATGAAATGATTGTTAAATAAATTGATGAAGAGGAACATGTTGAGCATTTGTTGAAACTATTCCAGCGTTTGAGGAAGTATAAACTCCACTTGAATCCCAATAAGTGTACTTTTGGTAAGTTGTTGGGCTTTATTGTCAGCGAGAAGGGTATTGAGGTTGATCCTGCCTAGGTCAAAGCAATACAAGAGATGTCTGCGCCCAAAACTAAGAAGCAGGTCAGAGGTTTTCTTGGCCGCTTGAATTATATCTCAAGATTGATTTCACACATGACTGCCACATGTGCGCCTATATTCAAGCTTCTTCGGAAAGATCAGTCTTGTGATTGGACCGAAGACTGCCAAAACTCTTTCGACAGTATCAAGTAATATCTTCTTGAGCCTCCGATTTTGTCTCCACCTATTGAAGGAAGACCGTTGATCATGTATTTGACTATGCTTGAAAATAGTATGGGTTGTGTTCTTGGCCACCAAGATGAGACTGGAAAGAAAGAATTTGCAATTTACTACCTCAGTAAGAAGTTCACCGACTGTGACACTCGGTATTCTATGCTAGAGAAGACTTGTAGCGCATTGGCTTGGGTTGCTAAGCGTCTGCGTCAGTATATGTTGAATCATACAACTTGGTTGATATCCAAAATGGATCCAATCAAGTATATTTTTGAGGAGCCTACTTTAACTGGGAGAATTGCCCATTGGCAGATGTTGTTATCAGAGTATGATATTGAATATCGATCTCAGAAAGCGAGCAAAGGTAGTATCTTGGCTGACCATGTGGCTCACCAACCAATTGAAGATTACCATTTAGTGCAGTATGATTTTCCTGATGAAGAGATCTTGTACTTAAAAATGAAAGATTGTGATGAACCATTGCTTGAAGAAGGGCCAGAACCTGGTTCCTGTTGGGGCATGGTATTTGATGGAGCTGTTAATAAATATGGTAATGGCATTAGGGCAGTGATTATTACTCCTTAAGGAACACATTTTCCGTTTACAACTAGATTGACTTTCAAGTGTACAAACAATATGGCAGAATATGAAGCCTGTATTATGGGGCTCGAAGATGCCATTGATCTCAAGATCAAATGTTTAGATGTCTTCAGAGATTCCACCTTGGTTGTAAATCAGATCAAAGGTGAATGGGAGACGAATCAACCCGGTTTGATACCATATAGAGATTATGCGAGGAGGATTTCAACTTTCTTTACAAAGGTTGAGTTTCATCATATCCCTCGAGATGAGAACCGGATGGTAGATGCTCTTGCAACGTTGGCGTCAATGATTCTAGTGAAGTACTGGAATGAGGTTCCCAATTTGACTGTGATGCATCTTGATAGAGCAGCTCATGTATTTGTTGTTGAAGAGGTCAAATACGAAAAGCCGTGGTATTACGACATCAAATGTTTCCTCCAAAGACATATTTACCCATCTGGGGCATCTTTGAAAGATAAGAAGACTTTGAGAAGGTTAGCCGACAATTTCTACTTGAATGGTGATGTACTGTACAAGAGAAAATTCAACATGGTTCTGCTCAAATGCGTGGATAGACACGAAGCAGACTTCTTGATGACTGAAGTGCATGAAGTTTCCTTTGGTACTCATTCCAATGGACATGCAATGGCAAAGAAGATGTTGTGAGCAGGTTACTATTGGCTGACAATGGAATCTGACTGTTGCAAGTTTGTGAAGAAATTCCACAAGTGTCAAATATATGCAGATAAGATTCATGTTCCTCCGACACTGTTGAACGTCATTTCCTCCCCATGGCCTTTTTCCATGTGGGGAATTGACATGATTGAGCCCAAAGCTTCGGATGGACATAGTCTAATTTTAGTGGAAATTGACTACTTCACAAAATGGGTGGAAGCGGCATCATATGCGAATGTGACAAAGCAAGTTGTTGTAAGGTTTATCAAGAATCAGATCATATGTCGTTATGGTGTGCTAAGTAAGATCATTACTGATAATGGATCGAACTTGAATAATAATATGATGGAAGCTCTTTGCAAAGATTTCAAGATTGCACATCATAATTCTTCTCCCTACAGACCTAAGATGAATGGGGATGTTGAAGCTGCAAACAAGAACATCAAGTAGATTATTCAGAAGATGGTTGTCACATATAAAGATTGGCATGAGATGCTCCCGTTTGCTTTTCACGGGTATCGTACATCCATCCGCAGTTCAACAGAGGCAACCCATTTCTCTCTTATTTATGGTATGGAAGCAGTGCTCCCCCGTAGAGGTTGATATTCCTTCATTGCGTGTGCTCATGGAAGCCAAGTTAACTGAGGCTGAATGGTGTCATACCAGGTTTGATTAGTTGAATTTGATAGAAGAAAAGAGATTAACTGCCATGTGTCATGGTCAGTTATATCAGCATAGGATCAAGAAAGGTTTTGATAAGAAGGTCAGACCTCGTGTATTCAGGGAAGGTGACCTTGTGCTCAAGAAGATTTTATCGTTTAAACCAAATTCTAGGGGCAAACGGACTCCTAATTATGAAGGCCCATATGTTGTTAAGAGAGCCTTTTCAAGTGGTGCTTTGATTCTTTCAACTATGGATGGTGAAGAGTTCACTCGTCCTGTGAACGCAGATGCAGTCAAGAAATACTTTTCCTAAAAAAGAAAAAAACAGCTCGCTAAGTTGAAAATCCGAAAGGGAGGCTTAGGCAAAAAAGGAGCGTCTCGGTGGATTGAAAACCCGAAAGGGCAATCCAGGCAAAAATTAGAGACATAAAACATAAAAAATTATCCTGATAAATTGAGTACCCCGCCTTGGGGCAATTTATGCAAAATTAGGGATTATGGCAAGTAACTGCATGCTACTGATCGTCCAGTATTGGAGAGACTTTGTTAAGCACAAGGGTTGATGGTGATTCATTATCCCCAGTGACGGTCAAAAGCACAACGGACATCAAGAGTTGGTAGAAGGATTAACGGTCAATTGTATTTAATGTAACCCTTTTCCATGTAGATTACCATTTTGAACTTTGTAAAGATCTATGGAGTCTTGTCATTTACAGACTACCATTCTATTAAATAAAGTTGAACTTTTATCCAATTGTTTCTACTCTTATTTATTTTCAGCCAAATAGTTTTAACTTTTATTATGATCATTTTTGAAATTAATTTTTTTTAATAAAAATCATTTTCTTAGACATATAAAAGCAAGAATTTTTCAAAGGCAGTTTTAAAGCAATATCAACAACATTTCGAAAAAAAATAGCAAGTCTTAAGAGTGGAGCTCTATTGGTTCCCCCGAGCAATTAACCCTTCAGGTATCCTTAGCTGAGTTTGTAGATCCAGTTCCCCTGCGGAGTATTTTGATCCCCAGCGGAGCTTCGATACTTTTCCCAACTGAGTTGGTTGATTCAGTCCCCGACAAAGTTTGTGTGTTCCTCAGCAGGGTTGATTTTCTATTTTGACCTTCAGCAGAGTAAGATCGATTTCCCCAGTGGATCGCGTTGGTTTCTCCACCAATAGACATCCGGCTCACTCCCAGTCAGAGTTTCCTCCTGGTTTCTGAGCAGCTATTTGTGTTTATCCTCTGTATAGTTTTCTCCCATTTGATATGGTTTTGACCTAAAATTCCCTGCAGATTCGATAATTCCTCAGTAGATCTCCTCCTTCCCCGGATAATGTTGAGCCTTTGGGATGTTGATCTCCCTGTTCTCTGGGAGTTGTATCCCTTTGTTGTGGATTGACCGAGGATTGTACCGATGATTTTAGTTTTTGCGACACCTTTGTATCCTTTGCGATCGTTTTGTCAGCATAATCGTCATACATATACATATACATATACATATACATATACATATACATATACATATACATATACATATACATATACATATACATATACATATACATATACATATACATATACATATACATATGCACTCTTATAATTTCATGATTACATATTTTTGCATAATCATATTTGTTGATTCATTGTTTGAGATTCCTATTCTTTGTTATGGTGGTACTTTATCCCCATACAAATCTGGCGTCTGTCCTTCTTTAATTGGAGAGTGTCATCCCCTTAAGCAGAAAGATTTTAACCTTTCTCCTTTCTCCACTAAGTTATTTCCTCGTGGATGATCATTGTTTTTGTTTCCTCCCTAGTTGATTACCTGGATGGAATTACTCCCCTTGAGCTATATCCTCATTGGGTTGAGTCTTGATTGATCTTTTCTTTCTAGATCTTACCTAGATAGATGCTTTTGGTCTCCTGAGAGCCTATTACCCAGTAACTGGTAATATACTTCTCATGTTTTTCACTTTTGCCCAATACCCGACAAGAGAAAGTTTTTCTCCCCAGCAGATTCGTTTTCATGTTTCCCCAGGAAGTCTATCCTTGATATGTTCAACCTAACCGATGACGGATATTTTCTTCCCTTTCCTTGGGTCTATCCTTGATATGTTCATCCTAACCGATGACGGATATTCTCATACTTGGTATTCTACCCAATAATAAGGTAGTTGTAATCCCTATTTTGTTCCCCAGAGGGCTAGTCCTTGATATGTTCATCCTAACCGATGACAGATTTCCTCCTCTTTGCGGTCTTCTACCCAGTAACCGGTAGTTGTGAATCATGTTCTTCCCCTCAACAGAGTCTATCCTTGATATGTTCATCTTAATCGGTGATAAATTTTCTCTTTGATGGTCTTCTATCCAGCATTCGATAGATGTAATTCCTACTTTTTGTTCAGTTAGTTTATCCTTGATATGTTCATCTTAATTGATGACGGGTATTCTCCTTAATAATTCCCAGGCAAGACTATCCTTGATATATTCATCTTAACCGATGACGGATTTTCTTTCCTTTGAGTTTATCCTTGATATGTTCACCTTAATCGGTGACGGGTATTCCCATCTTTGGTCTTCTGCCCAGTAACTGGTAGTTGTAAATCCTATTTCTACAGTTTTCCCCAGCAAGGCTATTCTTACCCAGTAACCGGTAATGAATATTCCCTCTTGGTGATTCCCAGCGAGTCATCCTTGATATGTTCATCCTAATCGATGATGGGTGTCCTCTCTGTCATACTTTTATTATCTCCTTACCCAGTAGCAGGTAGTGGATAATGAATTCCTGCTCCTCCTGTGTTGAAGTTTATTTCTTCCCCAGTTGAGTTGAGTGCGCTTTTCCTTAGTGAAATCGCTTTTCCCTGCATTGATTCAAGAGCTTCAGTTTTATCCTGATCTACTTGTAATCCCCTGCAGATGTTTTGTTTCCCCGGCTGAGTCTTTCCATTTTTGTTTGGAATTCCTCTAGTCCGCCCAGCAGTTTTAAGTCATAGCCTGGCCTACGCGTAACCTTTTATCCCCCTAGAGTCTATGCCTCCCCAGTGAGTTTTCCTTATGGAATACATTGTACTCCTGCGGATCTTCGGTCTCTCTGATTCCTTTTCCTTTGTGGCAACATTTCCCCACATAGAATTTGCTTTTTTACATTCATATCATATGCATCACGAGGTCTCTTAGGGACCAAAATTTGTTTTTATGTTATTATTTAAGCCCATTCTACTGAGTCGACATAAAGATTTTAACCTTCACCTCCTCAGTTAGAATGTCCTTAAATAGGGGCAGCTGTAAGACCCCAATTTGACCCTAAGATCCCTCATGCAATTTCATCATATGCATTAGCATTGGGATCATACCTTGGCATCCTCTTTACCCCTATTTCATTGGGTTTGTTTTGGGAGAGATCACCAAGTACTATGTGATTGTATCATACTTGTATTTTATCATTTCACTAACCAAAATACCAAAAATATGTCTTTGGATTTGCCTAACTTTTTCTAGGTAGGGCATGATCCTCATTGATCTGTCAAGTCGACACCTAGGGTTTGAGACCCTCATGGCTAAGAGCACCATAAAGGATTGATTCACAATGTCTCAAAGCATCATATATGAGTCCCATTGATCTCTACATGCCATATTAATCAAGTATTCTTCAAGAGTTTGGAGGTGATTTGCCTTAGAAACCCTAGTTTGACTGTGTATCTCGAGTAACTTCTCCAATAAGCTATCTCACCAATTGATCAAATTTATCAAGGGATACTTCAAAAATGCATCATCTTGTGAAAATATGGTTTACCGTGAACCTATAAAGTCAAGAGAATTGAAGGCTAGCAAGTTGGTTGATGGTGGTTGGCCAGATGAATTTATCTTATCAAAACTGGGTCTCCCTAGACCCTATCTCCTACAATTTTAACCATATGAAAATAATTCCAAGAGGAACGTTAATCTACATGACATCCAAAACAACTTTCATGTTGAGACCTAGAGCTAGTTTTGCTTGGAACATCCTTTTCTATGTTGAAACTTTATAGGTCATTTTGTCTAAACCCTAATTTCAAAGTCAACTTCCTAAGGCCATAACTTACTCAATTTTTATGAGATGAAAAATTTCCAAGTTGCATAATCAAATTAAAGATGTCTAATTCAATTTTTATGTTTGGAGTAAGAGCTAATTCAACTTTTATGAAAATGTTATATGAGGATACATTCTAGGTAATTTTTGACCTATACCATTGAACAAGTGATTTTCCTCAAATTCAAAAATGCATAACTCTATCATTCTAAATCCAAATGACATGAAATTAATGACCATTTTGAAGGTATTAGAAAGAAATACACCTTTAATGAAGACACTTTTCTCATTTGAAGCTCACATAAAAAGTTAAGCAAGGTGGAATATTGAGATATATGACTTGACACTAAGAAAAAATTTCAACATGTTAAAATTTCGAAACTTCCACCTCTAAATTAACCATGATCCAAGTTCCAAATTAAAAAGTGTCCAACATCAAAGTTTTTCCCCTTGATATAAGCTTTCCAAAGAACCCAAGTTCATGCATTTTGGATAAGGATTGCTAGGGCTGCGCATGGCTTTAACAGGTCTGCATGATTGGAAGAAGTCAAATGCCAAAAATTACATTTCACATTGCCTTGACATCCAAGCCTCATTGGAACTTCAGAAGGATTGTACATGGATCAAATTGGATTGCTTCATGGGCCTGTACACGCCCATGCAAGCTAGTGCATGATATGTCCAAATTTAACAATTTTTCAAGTGTGCAAATATCAGTCACAATTACTATAAATACAGGCCTTTGGAGCTCAATTCAAACACACTTAGCGCACCAGCTTTTCCCCCCAATTGAAACCCTCACCATTCAAAGGAAAACTTGAGAATTTTCAACTTGAAAATTAAGTTTGAATCTCACTGTTTGGAGATCTAGAAACTCCAGGATCCAAAGCTTTGTACCATTGCCAAACCTCTCATTCAAGCTTCTTAAGTGTGATTTGATCAAGGTTGAAGCAAGCAAGATCCATTTCTGCACAGGATTGAAGGTAAATTTCAGAAAACTTCTTCTCTTAGATTCTCACTCAATTCTCATCAATTCTCTTGAATCTTTGGTTGTCTGAAGTCGTACCAATATAGGCAAGAATATTGAGTTGCTTTGAGGTCAAATCGAAGCAACTCAGTTGTCACACCTCTAAATTCAACTCCTCATATCTTTTTATATAGTTGGAGTTAGTTGAAATTGAGGCCAGATTCTTGCTCTATGCCATTTTTTCTTTCAGATCATGACCTCCTTTTTTATCTTGGTGATGGTTGAGGGTGGACCAGTCCGGTGAGATCCACCGGAGAAGAAGATCAGAGCTCTGGCTCCGGCGATGTGTTAGCACATCTCCAGACCACATGATCCATTTGAAATGTTTTAATCTTAGGCGTTGGTTTTGATTACCACGCCTGTGGCGCGCTGACTAGGTTCCACCATGGAACGCACGCGCTGATCCATTTGATCTTCCACCTCAATTAATGAGGGAGACAAGTGGCTCACATTTTTTTTGTTTTAATTCATTTGGTTTTCATTAATTCATATTAATTTTAATATTGATCCAAAAAATATGAGAGTTTCACCAAAAAATTTCAAATAATTTCCTCTTTCATATTTTAAATTAAAATTATTTTTTGGATCATTATTAATATTTTTCATGATTTAATTGATTTTATACTTATTTTTAATTGTTTAAAAATACTTTTAAGTCTTTAAAAATTTTGAAATTTTTTCTCCAAGGTCCTTTGACCTTGTTTGACCTATGATAAATCTCATGGCCATTTCTTTGGTATTTTTATGAGATTTTAGGAATTTGACAAACCATATTTAGTTTAAATGCATTATTTTAGTATTTTTAAATTGAATAAATGCCAAATAATTATGTTGACCTCTTGTGATGGTTTGTGTAAGTTTGACTTGTATTGTTGGACCTTGAGCAATGTTGATTTGACTTTGCTAGGTTAATATCATTTGATTTAGGGGATTGATGGAATGTACATTCCATCTCCCAAAATGAATGAATGATATTAATTTGGTAAAAGTCCTCCTTTGATCAATTTGAGTTATGATCCATTCCGTTCCCTCTTCATCTAATTCCCCTTCTTTATGCATCCATTTCATTTGGCCTATGGTGTCTCTAAATCCCAAGGCTAGTTGATTGCAAAATCAGCATAAGTATGGATGAGATTAAGCCACCTCTTTTGCATATTCTTTTTGTGTGTGGTATGTTTCATGAGCATAGTCCATTATACTATGTCTCTAACTTGATGCTAAATTTTTTACTTCTACATAAGTCCATTATTCTATAATCCATTATACTATGTCTCTAGCATGGTATCCTCCAAAATTCTATTGCCCACCTCAAATAGTTATGACTTCTACATAAGTCCAATTACGATTGCTTAACATAGCGCTAAATTTTTGACACAAAAGGCTTAGGATTCTAGTTATGAGATTGTAAGTCTCCCCTCTTTCATGGTATTATGTGGAAACTTGGCCTTTTTTCCTTCCTTTGGAAGATGTCTTGGTTCAAGGATCCATGCTTGTGATAAGTGGGTTGAGTGTTCTCCAAAGAATGACTTAAAACAAAAAGAAAAAGCAAAAGCAAAACAATACTAACTTCTAACTCATTAACAACTAATATTAATTTCAAGCCATTTACTTTTAATGCACTTTAATTTTGAAGTTTTAGTCATTTGTCATTATTCATACCATTCTAATTGTTTATGTTAGTGCCATTTTCACTTTGTCCATTTGGACCATATTGTGTGATATATTTTGTTTGTTTGTGTGGTCTTTGTTTATGTTAGTGCCATAGGTGTAGCGGGGTATTTGTTACCTTATGGTTTATTGATTAAACCAAAAGTAAACATACAATTCGAGTCATCACCTCACTTTTATTTGTCCAAAGGAAAGCTAAAAAGCGAACAAAATCCAAGTAAGAAGTTTTATCAAATCAAAAACTAATAAAAATATCAGAGATCTAGGTAAGGGGGTTGGTTATGAAATGGGAAGGTTTTCCGCACCCAAAACATCCTTAGTACTCTAAGGGAACCTCTTTTTGCAAACGTGTGTTATAGGTTGGTATTTGTGAAAATATGTGCAAAAGATTGGGGGGATGAGAAAAGAATATATTATATTTACAAATTTGTTGTTTGAATGGATGAACCCATTGCCTATGTACCATCACAAAGGTAGGATCAAAACCTCGTAGTTCGGGGTAAAAATCTCAAAAGATTAGTGAATTAATTTGATCAAAAGCCTTAAGGTCTATTGTTATCAAAGGGAGAAAACTCAACTTAAACCAACAATCCACCATGTGAGGAAGGCTTCAACATACTAGTGAGGGGTTAACCCTATAATAAGTATGTAAGACTTATAATCCAATCACTAAGGATAAGGTGAGGTTTACATTAACCACTATGATAACTCAAACCTATGGCTAATGTTTATGAAAAGTTGTGACAAAGGTGGCCATTGGAACCTCAAAAACAACTTGAAGTGAGTGGTATTTACAAGTTAGATGTATTTACAAAATGAAGTCAAAGTTGGATTAAGATTTATTCACAATGAGTATTAATGAATTTTTTTTGAAAAGTCAAAGGCACAAGGCCTAGGTTTCTAATTTAAAAACAATGTCAAAGTTTAGAAAAGATTTTGGCTTAGGTTAGAGTGGGGAGAAGAAGAGAAGGGTTAGTCCTAAAGAATACAAAGATAAGAGAGAAGATAAAACCCTTGGAGTTCCTCTTCTTGAAATCATAGAGATGATCCAAGATGCTCCTTTCCTTTGGACTTAGCAAACAACAAGCAATCACACAATTTAGATTCAAGCTCCTAGGATCTCCATTTGGCTTGTCTCTGTTAACTTAGCTACTCATGACAATGGTCCTCCTTACTATCTCAAGATGGAATCCCTATCACACAAGAGCAAACATCAAAAAGTTCACAACACAATAAGGAAAATGGACAAAGAATAAGTTTTGGAAAGGAAGTCCTTTGAAGTCAACTTTGACATTTATCATTCTAAAGGCATGATGCCTAGTTGCTCTTCAACAAATTTAGCATTCTAAAGGCATGAGGCCTAGTTGCTCTTGAACTCCTTTAAGCATGGGTAAATCCTAATTCTAAGTCCTTTCTCCTTTTTGCATTAGGTTCACACAAAACAAAAGCAAAACCAACACAAGACAACAATATATTTATGTACAATAATGAGCTCAAATGAGCAGAAGGAAAATGACATAAACATAAAATATGTGCTCAAGTGAGCAAAATGAAAAGCAATATGAATAAATGAGCAAGAAGTAAATTGCAAGAAATTAAATGCTCAAATTAAAGTTAGTAATTAGTATGGTTATGTTAGTTTGTCATAAGACAATTTAGCCCTATGTTAAGCAATCGTAAATGGACTAATGTAGTAGTCACACCTATCTGAGGCCGGTCAATAAAACTATAGGCAAATAAACATAAGTTAGAGATCATGACTAGTAAGCCAAGCTCCTAAAACTTGCCATGCCAAAAGAAAATAAGAAAGGCCTTGTATGGACTTTAGGTTTTTTGCTTGACCAAGAAGCAACCTATCTTGGACACAAAGCAACTCACTTGATCTTGGATCAAGTTGAGTTTGATTTGGATCAAAGAAGGTTAAGCCTCTCATTTGTCAAGACTAACCACAAGACATTAACTCATTGGCCAAAATAAAAAAGAAATGGGATGAAGATGAAATAGATGAAAAGAGAATTCAAGTGTCAAATACAATTGGTCAAAAGTGAACCAAATCATCATCAATCAATGTTAAACATAAGAGAAATGAAGGTTACAAGTCAACAAGTCAAACATACTTTTTTGGTTATTTTGAATTAAAAAAAATGTAAAATAAAATAAACAAAATATGGTCAAACTTCAAATTTAATTCAAATAAACTTCAATAAGTCCAATTAAATTCTCATAGGTCTAACATGGTCAAACAAGCTTTGACAAATTTTTTCAACAATTTTTGAAATCAGTAACTATTTAAAAACAATTAAAAACATTAAAAAAACACAATGTGAATTAAAATCTCAAATAAATCTCAAATCAATTAAGAAATTGATGAGACTATTTTCATTGACTTATCATGATCCATATGTGTTAAGAAAATATTTTTGGATTTTTTAAATATCAAAAAGTATTTTAAAATGAATTAAAACTATTAAAAACCAAATAATTCACAAAAAATATTAAATGAAGTCACAAAAATAATTAAAAATCAAAATATGAAACTAGATTTTTCAAGATTTTTTTTGGCATTGGTCTCATATTTTTGTGACTCCAAATAAAATATTTTATGAATTTTTGAAAATAAAAGGAATTAAATGGAATTAACAGAGAATAAGAAAATAGCAAAAAAACTAGTGCCCTCTGATCATCTCATTAATTGACATGGCAATGATCATGTGATTCAGAGGCGCGGTCACACGAAAGACCAAAGTCATGCGCGCTACACCTTGATTTAAAATAGGTCAACATCATGAAAGGCCAAGATTATAACGTTTCAGTGAGATCCAAGGGCCATGAAGCTCCCACGTGGGGATGGTGATGGAAACCACCATCTTCTCCGACGATCTAACCAGATCCGGCCACCACGCGCAGGGAATTAAACTTTAATGAAAATGAAAACTGAGGATATCAAAATAAAGCTGAGTTGATGTACATCACCCCTGTAACCATGGATCCTCCTCAAAGTTCCTATTTAGAGAGAAACAAGAGCTTGAAGATCATGGTACATGAATTGAAATGGCACGATTTGCAAAATTAAGACCACCACTAGCCTGCCTCATGCATGAGGACTTCAGAAAACAACACAAACCAAAGGAATTCACATCATATTGCAAGGTCTAGATCAAGAAAAATTGAGGTTCTACCTCTGAAATGCAGCTTCAATCATCACAAATTCTCCAAGCTTTTGATCCAATCTTGCTCTGGAAGTGTGATGGTGATGCAAGGTTAAGGAATTAGGCTTTGAAGATCAACTAATGATGTTGAAATTCAAGCTTGAAATTGAAAGAGAAAACTGAAAATTCCTTTAGTGAGGGTTTAATTTTCAATTCAGTAGCACTTCAGATCTCCTTGTGGTTACCATTTGAATGAGAATGAGCTTCTATTTATAGCTGGAATGGATGCAAGGCCATGCTTTCCCTCGTGTGCATGAAATTTGGATCCTCCAAGCATGGGCCTGTACAGGCGCATGGGAGGCCTAAGAATGAATACAAATCCAAGCTGAACTCATATGGAAGTGAATTGAACGTGCAAAAGGGGCTGCACAAGCTTGCACACCATGTTATAATATGAAATGCACAAATGAACATAAACATTAAGCTCTTAGAAACTCACTCATGGAAAGTCCAAAAAAATAAGGTGAGTAATGGTTGGAAAGCCCTTGAAATAAGGAACAAAAGTCATGTTATGAAAAAATTCATTTGGAGTTTAGAAATTTATGAAAACTGGCTGTGAAAGTTTGGGTACAAAACATATCTTGGTTCCCTTTGAATTTTTTTGCCAAAAGTGACCAACTTCAATCCCTTATGTTTCAATGATGCAAGCCTCATATGGAAACACCTCCAACATAAAAGTTGTAGATATTTTCAAGATGAT
This sequence comes from Lathyrus oleraceus, assembly GCF_024323335.1. Lineage (NCBI taxonomy): Eukaryota > Viridiplantae > Streptophyta > Magnoliopsida > Fabales > Fabaceae > Lathyrus > Lathyrus oleraceus. The sequence continues at coordinate 208,359,644 of NC_066582.1, forward strand.
CAATTTAGACTTAAATTTTCCATCATTTGTATTTTTAATGAGAAAGTTATGGGCACTTGAAGTTGGACATTTTTCAAATTCAATGGTTTTGGTCCAAAGTGACCTATAATGTTTTGTATTATCACATGTGTTTCTTTTAGGATTATGAAATTCTGTCCAACATAACATTTTAAGTAGAAATCTTAAGTTTTCCAATGCAATTATTTCTCACCACAAAATCATAAAAAATAAGGAAGTTAGGTCCTTGGGAAGTTGACCCAAAATTAGGGTTTCAGTCAAAATGACCTATAATGTTTTGAAATGAATAATGACCTTCCAAGTTTCAAATAGATTTTTTATGAACATTGAAGTTGTTAATATGGTTATTAAGAACATTTTTTCTCTTGGGGTCATCTTCATTTGACAAACACATCACAAGTTGTGTCTCAGTGATCCTCAGTTTAGTCAGATGACTTGACTTGTCAACTTCTCAAGGCCAAACTTCAAATCTTGATGAATGAATGATTGAGTAACCTCACATAAGCTCATATATGCATAAAATAATGAATGAAAGAACTTCCCCTGATTAAATTTGATCATAGGTTGAGGTTGCTTCATGAGCAAGGCATAGTCAAAACATAGTTGAATTAGGGTTTCCTTGGGAAACAATCCTCAAGCCTTTGGGTTATCTTGATCAAATTGGCAAATTGATATACTTGGGAGACATATATGATGATTAAGAGCTTTTTGGACCATTTTCATGCTTTTTCTCATCTTCATCTAGCCACTTCATTGAGCTTAGGAGCCTCCTAGGAGCATTGGAGCACATGATCACTTGAGCTTCAAAACAAAAAGAGTTAGTGACATATTTTTGGGCTTTTGGTTAGTAGAAAAAATAAGAAGAGAAAAAATATACAAAACAAGCATGCTTGGTGGTCTCTAACCACTCACACAAGTCCCACCCTAGGTTAAGGAGCCACACATGCTATTATCCTTGAGGCAATGCATTGAGCAAATGATATGATGCCATGAGGGATCTTAGGGTCAAAATTAGGGTCTTACAATAGGCAAATTTTAAAAGACATCATGGAGTGGCTAAGTATTGGATGGGTCTATCTTTATTTGATGCCTTGCTCTTCAAGAAAATATTGTATGCATTGTGTGTTGCTTGATTCTAATATCCAAGGGAATTTGGGATTTCTAAAAGACATTCTTGTCTATTGGATTGCTACCCATTGGTCAGATCTTTTCAACTCTTAACTTTTAATTTTTTGCATAGGGTTAGTCCATTCATCTCCTCCCCACTTCTTTAATTTAAAAACCTCTCCCTCCTTTTAAAAATTCTTCTTTGCTTGAACTAGTTTTGTTCTAAACTTTGACCACTTTGCAAACTAGAAACTTTGGCCTTATGCCATTGCATTTTCAAACTTCTTTTCTTAATCAAACTTGTAAATATACTTAATTATACTTGACCTAAACTTTCAAAAAGCCAAAAAGAACTAACTCATTCAAACCATTTATAGGCCTTTGTGCCTTTCAAACTTAATTTTTGTTAAAAGTAATGCACCCACTTTGAAATTTGTATCACGAACTACAAGGTTTTGATCCCTCATTTTTATGTTTGTACGTAGGCACAAGTCCGAAGGTTTTGTCAAACAAAAAAATATAATTAATGAATTCTTTTCTCATCCCCCCATTCTATTTGTTTGTAAACATCACTTTGTACAAAATACATATGCACACAGAAAAAGGCTCCCTAGGAGTACCTAGGACACTTTGGGTGCTAACACCTTCCCTCTGTGTAACCTACCCCCTTACATGTAATCTCTGATATTTTATTAGTTTTGATTTGAAAACTTCTTACTTTTGGGTTTTGTTCGTACTTTTTCCCTTTTCCCTTGGAAAAAAGAAAAGCGCGGTGACGACTCTTGTGGTTTGATGTCTAGCTTATCCATAGCTTGATGATCATGAATTTACCGCTACAATAATCATCCACGAGGAAACAACTCAATAGGGAATGAGAAAGGATAAGTTATTTCTGCCTAAGGGGCTGACACTCTACAATTGAAAGAGGATAGAAGCACCAAACCTGTATAGGGAAATAATATCACCAAATTAGGGAAACAAAATAATGAAATCAAATGCGATAAAAATGGGTAATGAAATGTCTGATGTTTGAGTATGTTTATATATGATTGATGATTATGCTGACAAACTATTACAAAGGATACAAATGTCACAGATTTGAATCATCTCTACAACACTCGGTTAATCTCGACAAGATGGAAACACCAACTGGAGAAACATGTTAGGGATGGATACAAATCATTTGGCTATGAATGTCTCAACCCTGGCTGGGGAAAGAGAAAACATCTACTGAGGATCCAAATTGTCAACTCTGCAGGGAATTTTAGATCAACGCCATATCAAATGGGAGATAACCTCGCAGGTGACCAAATCAAACACTACTTCGAATCAACATCATCGGGAATCAGAAATGAACTCCGCTGGGAACTATTGGAGATAAGTCTCTATACGGGGTCTGAGCTAAACCGTTGAGGATGTGAGCCTACAACTCAATTGTGGAGGTTATCCATAAACTCCACTGGGTATACCTGATTACCGTTGGGGAGGAAAAGGTTACCAAACCCACTGCTTGGGGAAAACCATCAATGTTTCTCACTTTAGGACTTACCCGTCCTTAGATTGTCGTTGATATTCCTTACTGTAATTGATTGATTTTTAAAGTAATTGCTTTCATTATTTAAGAAAAATGATTTTTATTATTCAATTTATTTCAAAATTATCATCATAAAATTCAATTCTATTTAGCTGAAAAATAAATAAGAGTAGAAACGATTGGACAAAAAGCTCAACTTTATTTAATAGAATGGTAGTCTGTAAATGACAAGACTCCATAGATCTTTACAAATAGTTGAAAATGGTAATTTACATGGAAAAGTGCTACATTGAACACAATGACCACTACTTTCCTCCTACCAACTTCAATATCCGCTGTGCTTTTGGCTTCGGTTGAGAATGACGAATCAGAACCGTCTGACTTGCTCAAAACTGCTCCTATGAGTAGGGGATCAACTGACTGCAGTTACTTGCCGTAATCCTTATTTTTTGCATAGATTTCCCCAAGGTCCGGTACTCAATCTACCGGGAGGAATTTTCTGTTTTATGTCTCTAACTTTTGCATGAATCGCCCTTTCGGGTTTTCAATCCACCGAGACGCTCATTTTTGCCTAAGCCGTCCTTTCGAGTTTTCAACTTAGCGAGTTATTCTTTTCTTTTTTAGGAAAAGTATTTCTTGACTGCATCAGCATTCACAAGACGAGTGAACTCTTCACCATCCATAGTTGTAAGAATCAAAGCACCGCCTGAAAAGGCTCTCTTAACAACATATGAGCCTTCATAATTAGGAGTCCATTTTTCCCTAGCATCTGGTTTGAAAGATAGAATTTTCTTGAGCATAAGGTCACCTTCTCTAAATACACTAGGTTTGACCTTCTTATCAAATACCTTCTTCATTCTCTGCTGGTTTAACTTCCCATGACACATGGCAGTCAACCTATTTTCTTCAATCAAATTCAGCTAGTCATATCTGGTATGACACCATTCAGCTTCTGTCAACTTGGCTTCCATCAAGACACCCAATGATGGGATCTCAACCTCTACTGAGAGCACAACTTCCATACCATAAACAAGAGAGAAAGGGGTTGCCCTGTTGAAGTGCAGACGGATGTACGGTACCCATGCAAAGCAAATGGTAGCATCTCATGCCAATCTTTATACATCACAACCATCTTCTGAATGATCTTTTTGATGTTCTTGTTTACAGCTTCAACAACCTCATTCATCTTAGGTCTGTAGGGAGAAGAATTATAATGTGCAATCTTGAAGTCTTGCAAAGAGCTTCCACCATATTATTGTTCAAGTTAGATCCATTATTAGTAATGATCTTACTTGGCACACCATAATGGCATATAATCTGGTTCTTGATAAACCTTACAACAACTTGCTTGGTCATATTTGCATACGATGTTGCTTCAACCCACTTTATGAAGTAGTCAATAGCCACTACAATGAAACAATGGTTGTTTGAAGCTCTGGTCTCAATCATACCAATCATATCAATTCCCCACACGGAGAAGGGCCATGGAGAGGAAATGACATTCAACAGTGTCAGAGGAACATGAATCTTATCTGCATAAATTTGAAACTTGTGGCATTTCTTCATAAACTTGCAACAGTTAGATTCCATTGTCAGCCAATAGTAACCTGCTCTCAAAATCTTATTACCCATAGCATGTACCTTGGAATGAGTACCAAAGGAACCTTCATGGACTTCAGTCATCAATAAGTTTGCTTCGTGTCTATCAACGCATCTGAGCAAGACCATATCGAAGTTTCTCTTGTAAAGCATATCACCATTCATGTAGAAGTTGCCAGCTAATCTTCTTAAAGTCTTCTTATCTTTCAAAGACGCCCCAGGCGGGTAAATCTGACTTTGGAGGAAACACCTGATATCAAAATACCAAGGCTTTTCATCTTTGACTCTTCAATGGAAAACACATGACCTGGTCTATCAATATGAATCATATTAACCAAGTAGTATGATTCAACATATATTGGTGCAGACGATTAGCAGCCCAGGCCAATGCGCTATAAGTCTTTTTTAGCATAGAATATCGATTCTCACAATCGGTAAAATTCTTACTAAGGCAATAAATTTCATATTCTTTCTTTCCAAATTCATCTTGTTGACCAAGAACACAACCCATACTTTTATCAAGTATAGTCAAATACATGATCAACGGTCTTCCTTCAACAATCGGAAACAGAATCAAAGGCTCAAGCAGATACTCTTTGATACTATCAAAAGCTTTCTGGCAATCCTTGGTCCAATCACATGATTGATCTTTCTGAAGAATCTTGAAAATAGGCGCACATGTGGCAGTCATATGTGATATAAATCTTGAGATATAGTTCAAGCGGCCGAGAAAACCCCTGACTTGCTTCTCAATTTTGAGCGCATGCATCTCTTTTATTGCTTTGACCTTGGCAGGATTAACTTCAATACCCTTCTCATTGACGATAAAGCCCAACAACTTACCAGAACGAACACCAAAAGTACACTTATTTGGATTCAAGCGGAGTTTGTACTTCCTCAAATGCTGGAATAACTTCAACAAATGCTCAACATGTTCTTCTTCATTACTTGATTTGGCAATCATATCATCAAAATAAATCTCAATCTCTTTATGCATCATATCATGAAAAAGAGTGGTCATAGCTCTCTGGTATGTTGCACTAACATTCTTTAAATCGAAAGGCATCACACTATAACAGAATGTTCCCTATGGCGTAATGAATATGGTCTTCTCCATATCTTCGGGTGCCATCTTTATCTGATTATAACCGGAAAATCCGTCCATAAATGAAAAGACTTTGAATTTAGATATATTGTCTACCAACATGTCAATATGTGGCAATGGTAAATCATCTTTCGGACTAGTTATGTTAAAATCTCTATAATTAACACACATGCGGACTTTTCCATCCTTCTTAGGAACAGGCACAATGTTGGCCACCATTGCGGATACTCGGAGGTAACAAGAAAACAAACATCAATATGCTTTTGCACTTCCTCTTTGATCTTAGCTGCCATATCAGGACGAGTTCTCCTCAATTTCTGCTTAACCGACGGGCATTTTAGCTTCGACGTCAAACTATGCTCCACAATCTCAGAATCCAACTCAGGCATGTCTTGATAGTGTAAGACCCCAATTTTGAGCCTAAGATCCCTCATGCAATTTCATCATAAGCATTAGCATTGGGATCATACCTTGACATCCTCCTTACCCCTCTTTCATAGGGTTTGTTTTGGGAGAGATCACCAAGCACTATGTGATTGTATCATACTTGTATATCATCATTTTACTAATCAAAATACCAAAAATATGTCTTTGCATTTGCCTAACTCTTTTGTAGGTGGGGCATGATCTCCATTGATCTATCAAGTTCATATGCGGGGTTTGAGACCCTCATGAAAAAGAGCACAACCATGAATTGATACAATAATGGTTATAAGCATCATATATGAGTTCCATTGACCTCTACATGTTATATTGGTCAAGTTTTCTTCAATAGTTTGAAGGTGATTTGCCTTGGAAACCCTAATTTGATTGGTATCTTGAGTAACTTCTCGAACAAGCTATCTCACCAATTGATCAAATTTCTCAAGGGACACTTCAAAATTCATCATCTTATGCATATATGACCTACCATGAGCCAATAAAGTCAAAATAATTAAAGGTTAGCAAGTTGGTTGATGGTGGTTGGCCAGATGAATTCATCTGATCAAAGTTGGGTCTCCCTAGATCCTATCTCCTACAATTTTCACCATATGAAAATGATTCCAAGAGAAACGTTACTATAAATGACATCCCAAACAACTTTCATGTTGATACCTACAACTAGTTTTGCTTGGAAAATCATTTTCTATGTTGAAACATTATAGGTCATTTTGTCTAAACCCTAATTTGAAAGTCAACTTCCCAAGGCCATAACTTGCTCAATTTTTATGAAATGAACGATTTCCAAGTTGTACAGTCAATTTCGAGATGTCTAATTCAACTTTGATGTTTGGAGTGAGAGCAAATCCAACTTTTATGAGCATGTGATATGAGGTTACATTATAGGTCATTTTTTACCTATACCATTGAACAAGTGATTTTTAGAAACTTCAAAAATACATAACTCTATCATTCTAAATCCAAATGACATAAAATTGGTGACCATTTTGAAAGTATTTGAAAGATCTACAACCTTGATGAATACACGTTTCTCATTTTAAGCTCACATAAAAAGTTAAGTAAGGTGGAATATTGAGGTATATGGCTTGACACTTAGAAAATTTTTCAACATGTTGAAATTTCCAAACTTCCACTTCAAAATTCTCCATGTTCCAAGCTCCAAATGAAAAATTATTAAACATCAAACTTGTTCCCCTTGATCCAAGATTTCCAAAGAACCCAAGTTCATGCATTTTGGACAAAGATTGCTAGGTTTGTGCAGGGATTTAACAGGCCCGCATCATTGGAAAGAATCAATTGCACAAACTATAGTTCACATTACCTTGCCACTCAAGCTTCATTCAGACTTCAATTGGAATCATTTTGGACCTTAATGCATCGCATCATGGGCCTGTACATGCCCATGGACTCGTGCCATCCACATTGCCAATTTTGAATAGATTTTATAGTGTGCAAATATCATTCCCTTTGGCTATAAATAGAAGGCCTCTGAGCTCATTTGAACAACACTTTGTGTGCCAGCTTTGCCCCCCATTGAAACCCTCCCATTCTAAAGGAAAACCTGAGAAATTTCAATTTGAAATTTGAGTTTAAATCTCAATTGTTGGAGATTCAAGAACTCCAGGATCAAAAGCCTTGCAACCTCTTTAATCACTTCCTGCTAGCCTCTCAAGTGTGATCAGATCGTGTTTGGAGCAAGCAACATCAAGAACTGCATAACATTGAAGGTAATTTTCAGAAAACTTCATCTCTTCGATTCTCACTCAATTATACTTAATTCTCTTGGATCTTTGGTTGTCTGAAGTCCTACCAATGTAGGCAAGAAGATTGAGTTGCTTAGAGGTTAAATCGAAGCAACTTAGTTGATGCACCTCAAAATTCAACTCCTCATATATTTCCATATATGTGGAGTTAGTTAAAATTGAGGTGATATTCGTGATCTACACCATTTTATCTTTCATATCATGTCCTCTTTTGTAATTATTGATGTGGTGATGATCGAACCAGTCCGGCCAGGGTCATCAGAGAAGATGACCGACCTTTAGACTCCGACGATGAGCTGGAAGTGTTCAGAGCCATTGTTTTATTTTAAAACGTTTTAATCTGGAGCGCTCATTGTGAATACCAGGCGTGTGGATGAGTTGACTAGCGTGTACCATGGAACGCATGTTCTCCACCACTTAATCTGCCACCTCAATTAATGAGGCAGATTAATGGTCCATATTTTTTTGTTATTTTCTGATTTTCTTTTATTCCTTTTATTTTCATTAGTTCATATTAATTTTAATATTGATCAAAAAAATATGAGAGTTTCACCAAAAATATTCAAATAATTTCCTCTTTCATATTTTGAATTAAAATTATTTTTTGGATCATTATTAATATTTTTCTTGATTTAAGTGATTTTGTGAATATTTTTAATTGTTTAAAAATACTTTTAAGTCTTTAAAGATTCTGAATTTTTTTCTCCAAGGTCCTTTGACCTTGTTTGACCTATGATAAATCTCATGGCTATTTCTTTGGTGTTTTGATGAGGTTTTAGGAATTTGACAAACCGTATTTAATTTCAATGTATTATTTTAGTCTTTTTAATTTTAATAAATGCCAATTAATTGTGTTGACCAATTGTGATGACTTGTTTGAGTTGGACTCTTGTTCTTGGTCCTTGGTCAAGGTTGATTTGACTTTGTCAAGTTAATATAATTGGATTTAGGGGATGGATGGAATGCACATTCCATCTCCCAAAATGAATGGATGATATTAATTTGGTAAAAGTCCTCCTTTGACCAATTTGAGTTTTGATCCATTCCCTTCCCTCTTCATCTCATTCCCATTCTTTATGGATTCATCTAATTTGGTATATGATATCTCAAAGTCCTAAGGCTAGTTGATTGAAAAATCAACATAAGTATGGATGAGATTAGGCCACCTCTTTTGCATATTCTTTTTGTGATGGTATGTTTCATGAGCATAGTCCATTATACTATGTCACTAACATGCATTAACCCCAAAATTCTATTGCCCGACCTCAAATAGTTGTGACTTCTACACAAGTCCAATTACGATTGCTTAACATAGCGCTAAATTTGTGACACAAAAGGCATAGCATTCTAGTAAGTGAGATTGTAAGTCTCCCATCTTTCATGGTATTATGTGGAAACTTGGCCTTTTTTCCTTCCTTTGGAAGATGTCTTGGCTTAAGGATCCATGCTTGTGATAAGTGGGTTGAGTGTTCTCCAAAGAATGACTTAAAAATGAAAAGGAAAAGCAAAACAATACTAACTTCTAACTCATTAACAACTAAGTTTTAATTCCAATCCATTTACTTTAATGTCATTTAATTTTAGTCTTTATTCATTTTCCATTATTCATACCATTCTAATTATTTATGTTAATGCAATTTTCACTTCGTCCATTTGGACCATATTGTGTGATATATCTTGTTTGTGTATACTTTGCTTGTTTGTGTGGTCTTGAAACATTAATGTACATAATAACAACAAAAACCCTAAAAAACTTTTGTGTGGACTGTTGGATTGATCTTGGACAAATGGACTTAGAATTTAGGCAACATTCCTATGCTAAAGGACTTGGCCAATGCCAATTTTTTATGAAACCAAGTGCTTGCAATTTGAAACTTCATCTGATATATCATTCAAGATCCCTTTGAGTTCATCTACAACATGATCATTGTGAAGTTGTTATTTTGAACCTTTGACTTGTGGAATTCATCTGTTACATGGGCTAATTTGAAGAAGATCATGGAGTGGCTAAGCTTGGATGTGGCTATCTTTATTTGATGCCATTGCTCTTCAAGATTGATAATTGTGCATTTGCGTGTGGTTTGATTCTAAATATCCAAGGGAATTTGGGGTTTCTATATGGCATTCTTGCCTATTGGATTGCTACCCATCAGTCAGATCTTTTCAACTCTTAACTTTTAATTTTGTGCATAAGATTAGTCTCTTCATCTTCTTCCCATTTCTTTAATTTCAAAATCTCTCCCTCCTTTGAAAATTCTCTTTCTTTGAACTTATTTTGTTCTAAACTTTGACCACTTTTCAAAAAGCTACAAACTTTGGCCTTATGCCATTGCATTTTCAAACTTCTTTTCTTAAATCAAATTTGTAAATAAACTTAACTATACTTGACCTAAACTTTCAAAAAGCCAAAAAGAACAAACTCATTCAAATCATTTTTAGGCCATTGTGCCTTTCAAACTTAATTTTTGTTAAAAGCAATGCATCCACTTTTGAAATTTGTATTACGAACTATGAGGTTTTGATCCCTCATTTCTATGTTGGTACGTAGGCACGAGTCTGAAGGTTTTGTCAAACACAAAAATATAATTAATGAAATCTCTTCTCATCCCCCCATTCTATTTGTTTGTAAACATCATTTTGTACAAAATACATATGCACACAAAAAGGGCTCCCTAGGAGTACCTAGGACACTTTGGATGCTAACACCTCCCCTCTGTGTAACCAACCCCCTTACCTGTAATCTCCGACATTTTATTAGTTTTGACTTGAAAACTTCTTACTTTTGGGTTTTGTTCGTACCTTTTCCCTTTTCCCTTGGAAACAATAAAAGCGCGGTGGCGACTCTGGTTTTATTGATCTCTAGCTTATCCATAGCTTGATGATCATGAATTTACCGCTACAGAAATTAAGTGGCGACTCTGCTGGGGAGTAGTCTCCAGTGGGTTTCGCCTACTTTTTATGTGTATATATTTGTATATATGTGATGTTTGTATATCTGTATGTGTGATATAATCTTCCTTTTGTGCTTGGTGATCTCTGAGTGGTGAGATAAGTTCTAACCTAAACCTGAGTTCTATTAAGATAGGAGGATGGTATAGTCAAGTTCGACTTGTGTGGAGTAGTCCTTAACAAGTTGCCTTGAGATCCATCTGCTCAGTGGAGACTCTTTTGGATTTGGAAATGTCACACAAGTATTTATGGTTAGGCATTACTATCTCTAATTTGGGTCCGAGAAGCTGAGGACCGTATAACATTTACCCCCTCTTGGCCTATTTAGGATGTAGTGCGGAAACTATTCAAGTGTAGACTTGATAACAGTTGTCACACGATACTACACTCAGACGAGTTTCTCTTGAGAATATTATGGGTCGATGAGTCAGTCATCTTAACCTGTAATATCCGATATATGGAATTAAGACTCTGGGTACTTTTTAGAACATGATCTATAGGTTTTTATCCTTAGTTCACTCCTTTGGGATTGTTCTTACCCGGACTCCATGCTCAACAAACCCTTGATTCTTGGTTGATCCAATCAAGTCTTGTCAATATCAATGGAACTTGGGTGTTGATAAGGTGTAAACCATGATCCACCAAAATGGATGATTGATCTTGACAATGACTTGATTCATCCTGTGACCTTTGTTTGTGTGCCTTGTGGGTGACCCCTTATTTGTGATTGTTGCATTCATGCATTCATGCGCTTCATAACATTCATCACATGAAAAATTTCAAGGAACTGAGGTATTATTGGCAAACATTTTCAGACTATCGATTGTGGACAAAGGAACACTAAGAAGTACAGTTTCAGATGTCCCAACTTGAAAGAGTTAAGGAAGCTAGCATCTTTCGTATTAGATCCCTTGGACTTCAAACAACATCATAGAAAGCTTCTATCTATCTTGTCTACTGATGTAGTTGAAGGCCTTTTGAGTGTGTTAGTGTAGTTCTATGATCCTCTCTATCGTTGTTTCACTTTCCCAGATTTTATGCTTGTGCCTATATTGGAGGAGCATTCTCATCTCTTGGGGATACCTGTTTTTAGTAGAATACCTTTTAGTGGATTGGAAGAGATTCCCCGATCTAACCTTATTGCTGAAGCTCTTCACTTGAAGAAGTCTGAGATAGAGGCTCATTGGGTGAAGAAAGGAGGGTTTTTTGGGTTGCCATCTGATTTCCTCCTCAAGGAAGCTACTGCTTTTGCTCAAGCCAGTAGTGTGGATGCTTTTAAAGCTATATTTGTGTTGCTCATTTATGGATTAGATTTGTTCCCTAAGATTGACAGTTTTGTTGATGTTAACGCCATTATGCTTATCTTGATTGGGAATCCTGTGCCTACTTTGTTGGGTGATATGCATTTCTCTTTGCATTTGAGGAATTCTAAGGGAGGTGGAACGATTGTCTATTGTATTCCTCTTCTGTACTAGTGGTTTATTTCGCACTTGCCTCAGACACCTGCTTTTATGGAGAACAAACAATGTCTAAGGTGGTCTCAGAGACTTATGTCTCTCACTAATGATGATATCGTTTGGTATGATCCTTCTTTGGGCAGTTTGGACATTATTGATAGTTGTGGTGAATTCTCTAATGTACCTCTCATTGGAACACAAGGAGTAATTAACTACAACCCTGCTTTGGCTCGTCGTCAACTTGGGTTCTCCTTGAGAGACAAACCTAATAACATGTTGTTAGAACGTATTTTCTATCAAGAGGGTAAAGATCCCCAAAATTTGAAGAAGAAGATTGTGCATGATTGGCATAATGTGCATAGGAAATTAAGATCCGAGCTTGGTCCGTGCAATTATGTAGCTTTGGAAGGTTTCACTCTTTGGGTGAAGAAGAGAGCTTTGGAGTTGAAGATGCCTTATCCTTGTGAAAGACCTATGTCTATGGTTGTGGTTGAGCCATTAACTCTCCCTAACCAAGATGTAGAAGAGTTGGAAGATGCACTCGCCAAGATGAAGCAAGAGAAGGATATGTGGGAAGAGAATTTCCATTCTTTGAGCAAGAAGCATGAAATGTTGCAGTTGGAGTCTAAGGACAAAGATGCACTTATTGAGCTACTTGAAGACCGATTGACAAAGAGATAGAAAGAGCCAGAGGTTTCATCTTCTAGCATGCCTCAGCCTTCCGTTGCTTGGAAAAATATTGTTGATCAGCTTGTCCCCGAGAAGACTCAGATGAAGGCTTCTTTTGAGACCGAGATCCGTCGCATTCGAAGGAAGTACGCGTCTTCAACTAGGTCTTTTGACGTTGTTGTTAGGGATCCTTAGGATGACTAGTCTCCTTTTCTCTTGTATTTTTCATCTGGTTTCTGAAATTGTACTCAGTGTAATCCTTCCAATTATATAAATGAAAAGAGATTTTTGGTCATATAAAAATTATTGCAATTGTTGTTAAATATATATTTGCAAATGATATAGTAAGTTCCTTGAAAACAAAAATAAAATAATCAAGCATTGCATTTCATGCATCATTTGCATAAGTAGGTTTCTCTTTCGCTAGATGTCTCATTGGTGTTTCTTCTATGCTTTAGCCAAGCTGACTCATCGGTACAACACCCGCGCCAATCATCTAAGAATTATGGAGCATCTAGAGCAAGAGAACAGAGATCTGAAGGACAAGATCGCCCGCCTGACTGCCATGATGGAGTCAGTTGTTGTTGCTCAGAGCTAAGCTTTTCCAACCCCTGCAATTCCTCCTCCTCAGAGGACATTTATTTCAGAGGTACCTCTACCATGCCTGCTGCTACCACTCATTTTGCGCTCGCTATGCCTGCCGGATTCCAGTGGGGAATGTCGTCAAACTTTATACCTGAAGGATTTGCGCCTACATTTGCTTCCATGCCGGCATCTAGCCCTGTCATGTCTGTGCCACCTTCCGTTGTGCACACCTTACCTCGTGTAGAGGACACCATTTATCACTCCGAGCCGTCTGAGGGTCCGGATTTTTACGAGAAAATGGATGAAATGAAAGATTAGTTTCTTGAGCTGCGCAAGGAATTGAAGACACTAAGGGGTAAGGACTTGTTTGGAAAGAGTCCTGCTGAATTGTGTTTAGTGCCCAACGTCAAGATCCCGGTGAAGTTCAAAGTGCAGGACTTTGAAAAGTATAAAGGGAACACTTGTCCACTCAGTCATCTAGTGATGTATGCTCGCAAGATATCTACTCAGACTGACAATGATCAACTGTTGATTCATTACTTCCAAGACAGTCTGACCGGTGCTGCGCTCAGATGGTATATGGGATTAGACAGTGCAAGCGTTCGTACTTTCAATGACTTGGGAGAGGCTTTTGTCAAGCAATATAAGTACAATATGGATATGGCGCCTGATAGAGAGCAGCGGAGGTCTATGTCTCAGAGAGATAAGGAGACGTTTAAAGAGTATGCGTAAAGATGGAGGGAATTGGCTGCCCATATCACTCCTCCCTTGGAGGAAAAAGAGATGACGAAGATCTTTCTGAAAACTCTGAGTTCATTTTATTATGAACGAATGATTGCTAGTGCCCCCAGTGACTTTATCGAAATGGTAAACATGGGGATGATGCTTGAGGAAGGAGTCCGAGAGGGACGTTTGTCGAAAGATGAAGCATCGTCGAGTAAGAGGTATGGCAGCAATTTTGGGAAGAAAAAGGACAATGAAGCGAATGCGATTTCAAGTGGGAGGCAGAGGAGGCCTCAGATCAGAAACAATCCACCATCCCGTCAACATCATCATCAAGTATCTTTAATTATCCCTGGATTTTCTAATCAACAATCAACACCAGTTCAACAACAATCATAATGTCAATAACAACAACAACCGCAACAACGAACAAACACCTACAACAACAACAATACCAACAATCATCATCAACAAAACTTTGAGAGGAAGAAGGTCTCTTTCGATCTGATTCCTATGTGTTATGCAGAATTGTATCCCTCTTTGGTTCTCAAGAACCTAATCCAACCGAGGAACCCGCCACAAATTCTGAAACCACTTTCATGGTGGTATAAGCCCGAGCTCCATTGCGCTTTTCATCAAGGAGCACCCGGACATGATATAGAGAACTGTTATCCGCTTAAGTATGAGGTTTAGAAGCTGATGAAGAGTGGAATGGTGTCCTTCGAGGACCGTGCACTGAATGTGAAAGTGAATCCATTGCCTACTCATGGGAATACTTCTGTGAATATGGTGGATGGTTGTCCTGGCGAGTTTAAGGTTTTTGATGTGCGCTTTATCCGGTGGTCCTTGGTGTAGATGCATAAGGACATTTTTTTTGGTGAGTGATTGTGAGCATAACCATGATGGTTGTTCTGTTTGCAGTATTAACCCGAGGGGTTGCGAAGTTGTGAAAAGGGACATCCAGCGATTGATAGATGAAGGCATGATTCAAATTATTCAATCTCGTCATGTAGATGACGATGTGAATGTCATAGTGCCCATTTTAAGTAGCCAGAGAGATTGGTAATTCAGTACGACAGCAACAATAGTAAAAATGTCAACAATAGATAAGTATCGTTGTTGGTTATACGGTTAGCGGGCCCAATCCCGTATTCATCTGATAAAGTTGTGCCGTATCAATATAATGCTAACATGATAGAAGGTGGTCAAGAGGTCCCATTGCCTACGACTAGCTCTGTAGTGAGCATTACTGATGTTACCAAGGTGACCCGCAGTGGTTGAGTGTTTGGGTCGGTGTTCCTAAAAGATAAGGAAGAATCAGTTGTTGGAAAGAAGGTGGAAGTGCCTGTTGTAGATCCAGTTGGTGCTTCAAAGGGTAATTCTGGTGAGTCCAACTATTTGAAGGCTAACGATGATGATAAGGTACTTCGATTGATCAAAAGGAGTGAGTTTAATATGGTGGAGAAGCTGCTCCAAACCCCCTCAAAAATCTCAGTGTTGTCTTTGCTCATGAATTCTGAAGTGCACAGAGAAGCACTACAGAGAGTTCTTGAACAAGCGTTTGTAGAACATGATGTTACAGT
Organism: Lathyrus oleraceus; assembly: GCF_024323335.1. Classification (NCBI taxonomy): domain Eukaryota; kingdom Viridiplantae; phylum Streptophyta; class Magnoliopsida; order Fabales; family Fabaceae; genus Lathyrus; species Lathyrus oleraceus. The sequence continues at coordinate 208,375,177 of NC_066582.1, forward strand.
GGATCAATTCGATCATATTATGGCTAACATCATTTCCTGCAACAATCTTAGCTTATGTGATGAAGAACTCCCTGAGGAGGGAAGAAATCATAATCTGGCTTTGCACATTTCTATGATTTACAAAGATGATGCTTTGTCAAATGTGCTTGTTGAGACCGGGTCGTCACTGAATGTGCTACCGAAGTCAACTATGTTAAAGTTATCATACCAAGGAGCGCCTATGAGGTATAGCGGTGTAATCGTCAAGGCTTTTGACGGTTCACGCAAAATAGTTATTGGTGAAGTGGACATTCATGGCAATGAACAACACTTAACTGTTGTGCTAGAGGATGACGAAGAGGAAATCTAAACCAATTTTGTGACGCATGGAAAGGCTTGCAACAATTGGATTGCTATTGATATTCTTGTTATTTTGCATCGATCTAAGTAATTGCTTTTATATGTTTTTAAAATCCTTCTCCTATGCCTAAGGGAGAAGTGAACATTGTTTGGGCATTTCCAAATTGATCATTAATAAAATTAATTCTATTCATCCACATCTATGATGTTTGTTTTTACTTTTTGCCCTATTATGAAAATGGTAATCACAAAAAACATAAATAAACAATATAATTGTCCATCTGCATATATTTGGTCACAAATTCACTTCTCTAAAATCAAAATATCAAATTATTATGCAGGTTGATTTCTAATCCCATTGAATACAATGATCCTTCTCCTTCTCCAAATTTTGAATTCCCTGTGTTCGAGGCCGAGGATGAAAGTGATGCAAAAGTGAGTGATGAATTATCTCATCTTCTTAAGCAAGATGAAAAGACCATTCAGTCGTTTGAAGAGAAGATTGAGCTAGTCAACTTGGGTTGCGAGGATGATGTGAAGGAAGTCAAGATTAGGTCTCGCCTGTGTCCAGATGTCAAGAAGGGGTTGATTGATATTCTTCGAGAGTATTCAGATGTGTTTGCTTGGTCCTATCAAGACATGCCTGGTTTGGATTTTGAGATTGTGGAGCATAGATTTTCGTTGAATCCAGAATGCCCGCCAGTCAAGCAGAAGTTGAGAAGAACGCATCCTGATATGGCTGTGAAGATCAAAGAGGAAGCGCATAAGCAGATTGATGTCGGTTTCCTTGTGACCGCTAAGTATGGCTGTGAAGATCAAAGTTCGCATGTTCGTTGATTAGAGAAATTTGAATAAAGCCAGTCCGAAAGATGATTCCCCCTGCCACACATTAATATGTTGGTAGACAATACTGCTAAATTCAAAATCTTTTCCCTTATGGATGGATTTTCCGGATATAATCAGATCAAGATGGCACCCGAAGATATGGAGAAGACCACATTCATTACACCTTGGGGAATATTCTGTTATAGAGTAACGCCTTTCAATCTAAAGAATGCTGGTGCAACTTACCAAAGAGCAATGACTACTCTTTTTCATGGTATGATGCATAAAGAGATTGAAGTTTGTGTCGATGACATGATTGCTAAATAGATCGATGAAGAGGAACATGTTGAGCATTTATTAAAGCTTTTACAGCGTTTGAGGAAGTATAAACTCCGCTTGAATCCCAATAAGTGTACTTTTGGTGTTCGTTTTGGTATGTTGTTGGGCTGTATTGTTAGTGAGAAGGGTATTGAAGTTGATCCTGTCAAGGTCAAAGCAATACAAGAGATGCCTGCGCCCAAAATTGAGAAGCAAGTTAGAGGTTTTCTCGGCCGCTTAAATTATATTTCCAGATTCATTTCCCACATGACTGCCACATGTGCGCCTATATTCAAGCTTCTTCGGAAAGATCAGTCTTGTGATTGGACGGAAGACTGCCAGAAAGCTTTTGCCAGTATTAAGGAATATCTGCTTGAACATCCGATTTTGTTTCCACCTATTGAAGGAAGACTGTTGATCATGTATTTGTCTGTGCTTGAAGATAGTATGGGTTGTGTTCTTGGTCAGTAAGATGAGACTGGAAAGAAAGAATTTGCAATTTACTACCTCAAGAAGAAGTTTACCGACTGTGAGACTCCATATTCTATGCTTGAGAAGGATTATTGTCCATTGGCTTGGGCTGCTAAGCGTTTGAGTCAGTATATGTTAGAAACATGTTATCTCCGGTCCCTCTTTCATATTTCTCATGCTGCCCCTCTTTTCAGCCGTCTATGCATTATTTGATTACATGCTATGAAGAATAAGTATGGGTATGGTACTGCCAGCGGTACTGGTACCACCGGTACAAGATACAACCTTTTTATTATATGAGATACGGTCTTTTAAAAAAAATTAATTAAAAAATAATATTAACATACGATAAAAAAAATTAAAGTACATAAATATTCTATATTGATATTTGATAGAGATACAAATCTCATATACTTCATTATTTTAAAAGTACCGTGCTTCACAACTTTCAGTTATAACTCAAAGCACTCATGCTTCATTATAAGTGGCAGTAGGCTATCTCTTGTAACTAACTTTTGGTTCAATCAATTCAAAATAACAACATTTCTGTTCTCTTTCTCATTTAAATTCAAGTATGAATTCTTTCAATTTTTAATGCCTGATCAAGATTTTGAGATCTATCTTAGTTATGGATTTTGCTGAAATAAATTAGTTGCCACATTCATAGAATGTAATTTCTTTGAAGAACAATGATGGATCTTTGTTGAAAAACGCATTCAAAACTTTTGCGCAACAAATTACCATAAAATTGGATAATTCAAACTTCCTTTCATGGAAGCAACAAATTGAGGTGATTATACGCTTCCATAAACTTCCTTTTATGGAAGCAACAAATTACCATAAAGTGCGTTTGAGAAGAATTATTGTCCATTGGCTTCATTTTGGTACCATTGTTTTTCATTTTCATTAAGGTTGAAAACCCTGAGCGTGTGTTATGTTGACCTGTTATGCTGACCTGTTTTAAATACATGTGTGGCGTGCTTGACCAAGGCCTATGGTATGACTGCGCTTCTGGACCATGTGATGGTGCCACGTCAACTAATGAGATAGATCCAATGGGCGCTGATTTTTGCTATGAAGTCTATGAAAAATAGTCTCATCAATTTCTTAATGCACTTGGATCATGATAAGTCTATGAAAAATAGTCTCATCAATTTTCTTAACACATATGGATCATGATAAGTCTATGAAAAATAGTCTCATCAATTTCTTAATTGATTTGAGATTTATTTGAGATTTTAATTCATTTGTGTTATTTTTCATTGTTTTTAATTGGTTTTAAATAGTTTCTGATTTCAAAAATTGTTGAAAAATTTTGTGTTAATTCAATTGGACTTATTGAAGTTGATTTAAATTGAATTTGAGGTTTGACCATATTTTGTCCATTTTTATGTTGCATTTATTTTAATTCCAAAAATACCAAAAAATAATGTTTGATTTGTTGACTTCTAATCTTCATTTCTCTTCTGTTTAACATTGGTGGATGATGATTTTATTCACTTTTGAAAATTGTATTTGACATTTGAATTCTCCTTTTATTCATTTCATCTTCATCTTATTTCTTTTCATTTTGGCCAATGAGTTAATGTCTCATGGTTGGTCTTGATATATGAGGGGCTTAACCTTCTTTGATCCAAATCAAACTCAACTTGATCCATGATCAAGTTAGTTGCTTTGTGTCCAAGATAGGTTGCTTCTTGGTCAAGCAAAAAACCTAAAGACCATACAAGGCCTTTCTTATTTTCTTTTGGCATGGCAAGTTGTAGGAGCATGACCTACTAGTCATGATCTCTAACTTGTGTTTATTTGCCTATAGTATTATTGACCGGCCTCAGATAGGTGTGACTACTACATTAGTCCACTTACGATTGCTTAAGATACCGCTAAATTGTCTTATGACACACTAACATAACCACTAATTACTAACTTTAATTTGAGCATTTAATTTCTTGCAATTTACTTTAATGCACTTTACTTATTGCTCATTTATTCATATTACTTTTTACTTTGCTCACTTGAGCACATATTTTATGTTTATGCCATTTTCCTTTTGCTTTGTTGAGCTCATTATTGTATATAAATATATTGTTTCTTTGTGTTTTTTTTGTCTTTGTTTGTGTGAACCCAATGCAAAGAGGAGTAAGGACTTAGAATTAGGACCTTACATATGGTTAAAGGAGTTCAAGAGCAACTAGGCCTCATGCTTTTAGAATGCTAAACTTGTTGAAGAGCAACTAGGCCTCATGCCTTTAGAATGCTAAATCTTAAAGTTGACTTCAAAGGACCCCTAATTTAAACTCATTCTTTGTCCATTCCTCTTATTGCATTGTGAACTTTTTAATGTTTGTTCTTGTGTGATAGGGATTCCATATTGAGATAGTAAGAAGGATCATTGTCATGAGTAGCCCAGTTATGAGAGACAAGCCAAATGGAGATCCTAGGAGCTTGAATGTATATTTGTTTTGATTGCTTGTTGCTTGCTAAGTCCAAAGGGAAGGAGCATCTTGAATCATCTTTATGATCTCAAGAAAAGGAATTCCAAGGGTTTTATCTATTTCTCTTGTCCTTGCATGCTTTAGGACTAGCCTTCTCTTCTCCTCCTCACTCTAACCCAAGCCAAACTCATTTTGTGCAAACTTTGATGTTGTTTTTTTTCCAAACTAGAAATCTAGGCCTTATGCCTTTGATTTTTCAAACTCTTTTCATTAATACTCATTGTGAATGAACCTTCAATCAACTTTGACCTCATTTTGTAAATATCCTTAACTCGTAAATACAACTCACTTCAAGTTATTTTGGTGGTTCCAATGGCCACCTTTGTTAAAACTTTTCATAAGCATTAGCCATAGGTTTGAGTTATCATAGTGGTTGATGTAAACCTGACCTTATTCTTAGTGATTGGACTATAAGTCTTCCATACTTATTATAGGGTTAACCCCTCACTAGTATGTTGAAGCTCTCCTCACATGGTTGATTGTTGGTTTAAGTTGAGTTTTCTCCCTTTGATAACAAAAGACCTTAAGGCTTTTGATCAAATCAATTCACCAATCTTTGAGATTTTTACCCCGAACTACGAGATTCTGATCCTACCTTTGTGATGGTACATAGGCAATGGGTTCATCCATTCAAACAACAAAATTGTAAATATAATGTATATTCTCTTCTCATCTCCCCAATCTTGTTTGCACAATTTTTTTCACAAATACCAACCTACAACACACATTTGCAAAAAGGGCTCCCTTAGAGTACTAAGGATGTTTTTGGTGCTTAAAACCTTACATTTCATAACCAACCCCCTTACCTAGATCTCTGACATTTTTATTAGTTTTTGATTTGATAAAACTTCTTACTTGGCTTTTGTTCGCTTTTTAGCCTTTCCTTTGGACAAATAAAAGTGCGGTGGCGACTCAAATTGTATGTTTACTTTTGATTTAGTCAATAAATCTAAAGGTAACGAATACCCCACTACAGAAAAGTGGCGACTCTGCTGGGGATGACTCTCCTAGTGGGTTTAGCCTACTTTTTGCTTGTATGTATTGTATGTTTATATTTATTTGTGACATATTTTTGTGCAAATTTGGGATGACTGTCTTGTTTGTAATGTATGAATTGCTTGGTATATCAATTGCTTGTGTGCTTGGTGGTCTCTTGTGAGATGAGTTCTATACCCGAACTCGAGTGCACTTATGATAGGAGAATGACATAGTCTTGTAAACTTATATGGATTTATTCCTTAGCAAGTTGACTTGCAAGCCCATTCATTTGGTGGAGGTCATATTGGGATCAATAATGTCACACGAGTAGTCGTGGTTAGGCATTACTCTTTCCAATATAAACCTTAGAAGCCAAGGACCTTAGATTACCTAGCCCATCTTGGCCTATTTTAGGACGTAGTGCGAAGATCGTTCAAGTGTAAGATTTGATACGATTTTACGCGATACTACACTCATAAGAGTCTCTCTTGAGAATATTTTTGGTATACGAGTAGTCGTTTTATCCGATAATATCCGAAAGATAAGATGATGACTATGGTGACCTTTTTAGAACATGATTGTCAGGTTTAACCATAGTACACTCCCATTGGGTGGTTCTTAATCGAAACTCCATGCTCGTGACTTACAACAAACCTGTGATTCGCGGTTGATCCGTTCTCGTATATCTTCAATATCAATGGAACTTGGGTGTTGATAAGGTATAAACCATAATCCACCAAAATGGATGATTGATATTGAGGATGACTGGAGCCATCCCGTGACCTTTGTGTGGCGTAACTTGCTTGATCCTTTAGTGTGATTGTTGCATATGTGCATTTATGCATTCATTCGCATCCATATCATCAACAATGAAAATTTTCAAGGAAACTTAAGAGGTCTATTTGCAAATTTTCAGACATGGATAAGCAAAGAAGGAATACGAAGAAGTACAGTTTCGGACAACCCGACTTGAAAGAGTTAAGGAGTTTGACATCCTATGTATTAGAGCCTTTGGAGTTCAAAGTACGCCATGGGATGCTTCTGTCTATTCTTTCTACTCAGGTGGATGAACGTCTGATGACTGTGTTATTGTAGTTCTACGATCCTCTGTACCGTTGCTTCACTTTCTCGGATTTCCAGCTTTTGCCTACACTTGAGGTGTATGCCTATCTTGTGGGTATACCTGTTCTGGATCAGTTGCCGTTCAGTGGTTTAGAGAAGGTTCCGTCTTCTCAAGAGATTGCTGACATGCTTCACGTAGATGTATCTGAGATTGTTGCTCATATGACTACCAAAGATGGAATTCAAGGTCTCCCATCTGATTTTCTCATTGCCCAAGCTACTCTGTTTGGGAAGGCCATGATTGAGGATGCCTTTGAAGCCGTATTTGTACTTCTCATCTATGGGCTAGTGTTATTCCCCAACATCGACAATTTCGTGGATGTGAACGCTATTAGGATTTACTCTACTCTTAATCCCGTTCCGACTCTATTGGGTGACACTTATTTCTCTTTGCATATGAGAAATGCAAAGAGTGGTGGATCCATTGTGTGATGTCTGCCTCTATTGTCCAAGTGGTTTATTTTGCACTTGCCTCAGACTCTCGCCTTCAAGGAGAACAAAGCATATCTACGGTGGTCTACGAGACTTATGTCTCTCACTAATGATGATATCTTTTGGTATAATCGTGTGTATGATGGCGTTCAGATTATTGACTCTTGTGGTGAATTCTCCAATGTGCCTCTTCTTGGTACATGCGGTGGAATTAACTACAACCCTGTTTTAGCTCGCCGTCAGCTTGGGTTCCCCTTAAAGGATAAACCTAATAACGTTCTGTTGGAAGGTGTGTTCTTTCAAGAGGGTAAAGATCCCCAGAACTTGAAGGGCATAATGGTCCGCGCCTGGCGCAAAGTTCATAGGAAAGGAAGGAAGGAGCTTGGTCCGAAGAATTATATCGCTTTGGAACCCTACATCGCTTTGGTGAGAAAGAGAGCTCTTGAGTACCGCATGCCATATGACTATCCATGACCTACCCCTATAGTTATGGTTGGGCCTTCAACCCTCCCTAACCAAGGAGTAGAAGAGTTAAGAGATGAAGGCCGTTCGCGTGCTTGGGTTCGTGAGCGAGAGGAACTACTTCAGCATTTCAGAGATAAGGATGCAATGATAGAATTTCTGGAGCATCAGGTGATTGATGAGCCTGATGATGTGGTTACTTCTCTTCTTCCTCAGTCATCCAGGTTTTGGAAGAGGAAGTATGATCGACTCGCCAAGGAGAAGGCATATATGGAAGCAACTTATGAGAGAGAGGTGAAGAGGCTTCGTGCAGCTTATCTTCCGGTCTCGAGAGCTTTAGACGATTGTTTCTAGGGCTCCATAGGATGTTTACTCTCCTTTTCTCTTGTATTGTATTTGGTTACCAAGACTGTACTTCTTCATTGGTGTAAATTTTTTCCAAATATTCTTGCTATGAGTGTTCCATGTATGTCTAAAAAAGATTAATACTTCCAAATATTTACAAATAGATCTCTATAAAGTTCCTTTGATTAAAAATAAATCATATGCACAAACATTGCATGCATCATATGCATAAGCAGGTTTTGTTCAGTTCAGTGGTCTAACTCTTTGCTCTTCATTTATTTTGAAGACAAGCTGACGCACCAGTATAACACTAGAGCTAATCTTCCAAGACTAATGGAGCATTTAGAACAAGAGAACCGGGAACTGAAAGAAGAGGTTGCTAGGCTGACTGCCATGATGGAGTTAGTACTGGCTGCCCAAAGCCAATCGTCGCCAACTCCTGCAACTCCTCCCGCGAGGACTGTTTTATCTGAGGCCGCTTCTTCAACCATGCCTACTATTCCAGCCGGGTTCCCCTGGGGAATGCCCGCCAACTTTGTGCCCAAGGGTTTTGCTCCAAGTCTCGCTTCTCTGCCGACATCTAGCCTGGTCCTTTCTGTGCCACCTCCCGTTGTGCACACTTTACCAAGAGTTGAAGACACCACCTATCATTCTGAGCCATCTGAGGGCCCAGATGTTTATGAAAAGATGGATGAGATAAAAGACCAAGTCTTTGAGCTGCGCAAGGAACTGAAGACTCTGAGGGGTAAGGACCTCTTCGGTAAGAGTGCTGATGAGTTGTGCCTTGTGCCCAACGTGAGGATCCCTATAAAATTCAAAGTACCTGACTTTGAGAAATACAAGGGAAACACTTGCCCTCTCAGCCATCTTGTGATGTATGCTCGCAAGATGTCAACACAAACAGACAATGACCAACTGTTAATCCACTACTTCCAAGATAGTTTATCTGGTGCTGCGCTCCGGTGGTTCACGGGGCTTGATACTGTGAACATCCTCTCTTTCAACGATCTTGGCGAGGCCTTCGTCAAGAAATATAAATACAATGTGGATATGGCTCCTGATAGGGACCAGTTGAGGGCGATGTTCCAGAAAGAGAAGGAAACTTTCAAGGAGTACACCCAGAGATGGCGTGAGTTGGAAACTCAGATTGTGCCACCCCTAGAAGAGAAAGAAATGACAAAGATCTTCTTGAAGACTTTGAGCTCTTTCTACTATGAGAGGATGATAGCCAGTGCTCCCTCAGACTTCACCGAGATGGTGAATATGGGAATGAGACTGGAAGAAGGGGTCCGTGAAGGACGTTTGTCTAGGGATGATAGCTCTTCAGCAAAGAGGTATGGGAGCTTTGCAAAGAAGAAAGAGGGAGAGACACATGTTGTGTCCTCTCACATCAAAAGAAGACCCTCTGTACAGAGGAAGAACGTGTGCCCTGCCGTTAGCCAACACCAGGTGGCTCATGTAGCACCTGCCTTTAGAGAAGTTCATTATCAACAACAACAACATCAACAATATTAACAACATCATCAGCAACAGCAGGCCTACCAGCCTCGAAACAACAATAACACCAACACCAGCAACTACGAAAGGAAGAGGGTCACTTTTGATCCAATTCCAATGTCATATGTTGAGCTCTATCCTTCTCTAATTGATAGAAAATTAATTACTCCACGAGACCCTCCAGCTGTACCAACCCTCAGTGGTGGTACAAGCCTGAACTGCATTGTGTATATCATTCCAGTGCCCCCGGGCATGATGTGGAGAATTGCTATCCGTTGAAGACCAAGATGCAAGACCTTGTGAGAAGCGGTATTTTGTTTTTCGAGGACGTAGGTCCTAATGTGAAGAAGAACCCATTGCCCGAGCATGGGAAAGCTGCTGTGAATATGGTCCAGGGATGCCCTGGCAAATACAATGTCCTGTATAGACTGTTGTGCGGATACAGTCACTATGAGCATGACCATGATAGGTGCAGGTGTGCACTATCAACGAAAGAGGATGCCGATTAGTAAGGAAGGACATCCAAGAGATGTTGGACCAGGGAATGATCGAAATACTTCAGAATCGTAATGAGGACGAAGTTGATGTTATAACCCCTGTGTTTAATATTCCTGAACCTGTTTTCATCAGATATGATGGCAGCAAGAAGAAGGTATCTCCGGCTCTTGTGATAAAGCCAGCGGGCCCTGTCCCGTATGTATCTGATAAGGCTGTTCACTACAGATACAATGCAGTTATGCTAGAAGATGGAAAGGAGGTGTCGTTGCCCTCAACTTCCGTAGTGAGCATTCTGACGTCAATGGTGTGACCCGTAGTGGTCGTGTTTTCTCGGCGCAGCCGAAACCCCATGAAGACGTTTTGAAGAAGACTGTTGTTGGTCCCGTGGGGACTTCTTCTGCAAATCTTGTTGTGAAGGGTGTTGACCCTATTGTTGTTCAAAATAAAGACACTCCTATCTTGGTTGGCCAGCATGGCATTCTGAAAGAGGATGGTGATGAGATGCTGAGGCTTATCAAAAGGAGTGAATATAATGTTGTTGATCAGCTGCTACAAACTCCATCAAAGATATCTGTATTATCTTTGTTGATGAATTCTGAGCCGCACCGCGAAGCTTTGCAGAGGGTGTTGGACGTGGCATACGTGGATCACGATGTCACAATAGAACAGTTTGATAACATAGTTGCAAATATAACAGCTTGCAACAATTTGAGCTTTTGTGATGTTGATCTTCCCGAGGAGCGAAAAAACTACAATTTGGCCTTACACATTTCTATGAATTGCAAAGATGATGCCTTGTCCAATGTGTTTGTGGACACAGGATCATCGCTTAATGTGTTGCCAAAACCCACTCTGGTCAAACTTTCTTATCAGGGGCCTCCCATGAGACAGAGCGGAGTGGTTGTTAAAGCTTTTGATGGATCTCGGAAAACTGTGATCGGTGAAGTAGAACTTCTGATCAAGATTGGACCTAGTGATTTCCAAATCACTTTCCAGGTCATGGATATCCATCCATCATACAACTATTTGCTTGGCAGACCTTAGATTCACGAGGCAGGCGCCGTGACATCCACCCTACACCAGAAGTTAAAGTTTGTGAAAAACAAAAAGTTGGTGGTGATAGGGGGAGAGAAGGCTCTCTTGGTTAGCCATTTATCTTCCTTTTCCTATATTGACGTTGTGGATGAGGTTAGGACTCCGTTCTAAGCCTTGTCTATTGCTGAGCCTTCAAGGAAAGGACCTTCTTCATTTGCTTCCTACAAAGATGCTAAGTTGGCCATTGAGCATGGTGCAACTACTGGTTTAGGACAAATGATCAAGCTGGGAGATAATAAATCCCGGGCTGGCATATGGTACTCTTTCGGTGTTTCCAATGAGAGTGGGTTGTTCCAGAGTGGAGGTTTTATCCACACTATCGAAGATCAAGAGGCTGCAGCCATTGTGGAAGATAATGAATAGGAAAATCTTGGCAACTTTGTCATCCCTGGAGGAATCTACCATAATTGGGTCGCTGTTGATGTTCCAACAGTTATCCATAAGTCCACGTAATGTGTTCATTTTGTTTGAAACCCTTCTCCCATGCCAAAAGGAGAAGTGATGACATTGTTGGCACATATTTGATTAATACAATGATATTCATTCAATAATCACATGTTAAATGTTTGTTATTCCAATTTATTTTTCCTTTTTTCTTTTTCCATGAAATTGGTGATCACCATAAAACCCTAAAAAGAGAATAAAATCAATCTTTTCATCTGCATAATGATTTGCCTTGCTTGAATTTTGAAATCTCTTTTATACTCAAAATCATTATGCAGGTTGATCAAACCCATTAAACATAATGATCCAACACCATCTCCCAACTTTGAGTTCCCTGTATTTGAGGCTGAAAAAGATGATGTTGAAGAGATTCTTGATAAGATTACCCGACTGCTTGAGCACGAGGAGAAGATTATTCAGCCGCATCTTGAGAATCTGGAAACAGTCAACTTAGGGTTTGAAGACTGCATTCGTGAAGTGAAGATTGGGGCACTCCTTGAAGAGTCTGTGAAGAAGGGTTTGATTGAGTTTCTACGAGAATATGTCGATGTCTTTTCCTGGTCGTATGAAGACATGCATGGTCTGGATACTGATATCGTACAACATTTCTTGTCGTTGAAGCCTGAGTGTGTGCCTGTGAAGCAGAAGGTCAGAAGAACTCATCCTGATATGGCAGTGAAGATTAAAGAAGAAGTTCAGAAGCAAATTGATGTGGGGTTTCTGTGACTTCTACATATCCTCAATGGGTGGCCAATATTGTGCCTGTGCCTAAGAAAAATGGAAAAGTCTGAATGTGTGTGGACTACCGTGACTTGAATAAAGCTAGTCCGAAAGATGATTTTCCCCTACCACACATTGATATGTTGGTAGATAATACAGCTAAATTCAATGTCTTCTCATTTATGGACGGATTTTCCGGTTATAATCAGATTAAAATGGCACCCGAGCATATGGGGAAGATAACATTCATCACACCTTGGGGAACATTCTGTTATCGTGTGATGCCCTTCGGTTTGAAGAACGCCGGAGCCACGTATCAACGTGCTATGACTACCTTGTTTCATGATATGATGCACAAGGATATCGATGTATATGTTGATGATATGATTGCAAAGTTAAAAACGGAAGTTGAACATGTAGAGCACTTGTTGAAGCTTTTTCAGCATTTGAGGAAGTACGAATTCCGTCTGAATCCGAACAAGTGTACATTTGGAGTCCGTTCCGGCAAGTTATTGGGCTTTATTGTCAGTGAAAGAGGTATTGAAGTTGATCCTGTCAAGGTCAAAGCAATACAAGAGATGCCTGCGTTCAAAACTGAGAAGCAAGTCCGAGGTTTTCTTGGCCGCTTGAATTACATTTCTAGATTTATATCCCACATGACTGCCACATGTGCGCCTATATTCAAGCTCCCCTGGAAAGATCAGCATCATGATTGGACCGAGGATTGCCAAAAGGCCTTTGATAGTATCAAAGAGTATCTGTCCGAGCCTCCGATTCTGTCTCTGCCTGTTGAAGGGAGACCATTGATTATGTACTTGATTGTGCTTGATGACTCCATGGGTTGTGTGCTGGGTCAGCAAGATGAATCAGGGAAGAAAGAATATGCCATATACTACTTGAGTAAGAAGTTCACTGATTGTGAGTCTCGGTACTCAACACTTGAGAAGACATGATGTGCTCTGGCTTGGGCCGCTAAGCGTTTACGCCAGTATATGTTGAATCATACGACTTGGTTGATATCCAAAATGGATCCAATCAAGTATATCTTTGAGAAGCCTTCTTTAACTGGGAGGATTTCCCGTTGGCGGATGTTGTTATCTGAGTATGATATTGAGTATCGAGTTCAAAAAGCTATTAAAGGTAGTATCTTGGCTGACCACTTGGCACATCAACCAATTGAGGATTATCAGTCTATTCAGTACGACTTCCCTAATGAGGAGATTATGTATTTTAAAATAAAAGATTGCGATGAGCCTACGCTCGATGAAGGGCCAGAGCCTAGTTCCCGATGGGGCATGGTGTTCGATGGTACTGTTAATCAATATGGAAATGGTATTGGGGCAGTGATTATTACTCCTCAAGGCACACATTTTCCTTTTATAAAAAGGCTAACTTTCAAATGCACAAATAATATGGCGGAGTATGAGGCCTGTATTATGGGTTTGGAAGAGTGTATTGATCTTAGGATCAAACATCTTGATGTTTATGGTGATTCGGCCCTTGTTGTTAATCAGATTAAGGGTGAATAGGAGACGAATCAGCCTGGCCTCATCCCATATAGAGATTACGCGAGGAGGATTTCAACTTTCTTTACTGAGGTTGACTTCCATCATATTCCTCGAGATGAGAATCGGATGGAAGATGCTCTTGCTACGCTTGCTTCAATGATTATGGTGAAATATTGGAATGAAGTCCCCAATATCATTGTGATGCGCTTGGATAGGAAGGCTCACGTGTTTGCAGTTAAAGAGGTGAAAGATGATAAGCCAGGGTATTATGATATCAAGTGCTTTCTGCAAAGTCAGACTTACCCGCCTGGGGCATCTATTAAAGATAAAAAGACTTTGAGAAGATTATCTGGCAGTTTCTACCTTAATGGTGATGTGCTTTATAAGAGGAATTTTGACATGATTCTGCTCAGATGCGTGGATAGACACGAAGCAGACCTATTGATGACTGAAGTCCATGAGGGTTCATTTGGTACTCATTCCAATGGACATGCTATGGCCAAGAAGATGTTGAGAGCAGGCTACTATTGGCTGACAATGGAGTCTGATTGCTGCAAATATGTGAAGAACTGCCACAAGTGTCAGATTTATGCGGATAAGATTCATATTCCCCCGACACTTATGAATGTTATTTCCTCACCATGGACTTTCTCCATGTGGGGAATTGACATGATTGGCATGATAGAGCCAAAGGCGTCAAACGGTCACCGTTTTATTCTCGTAGCTATTGATTACTTCACCAAGTGGGTTGAAGCGGCATCTATGCAAATGTGACCAGGCAGGTGGTTGTGAAGTTTATCAAGAATCAACTCATATGCCGATATGGTGTGCCAGATAAGATCATTACTGATAATGGATCTAACTTGAACAACAAGATGATGAAAGAGTTGTGTAGCGAGTTCAAGATTGCACATGATAATTCTTCTCCCTACAGACCCAAGATGAATGAGGTTGTTAAATCTGCTAACAAGAACATCAAGAAGATATCCAGAAGATGGTTGTTACGTACAAAGATTGGCATGAGATGTTTCCATTTGCCTTGCATGGCTATCGTACATCTGTCTGCACTTCAACAAGGGCAACCCCTTTCTCTCTTGTATATGGCATGGAGGCTATGCTCCCCATGGAGGTTGAGATCCCATCAATGAGAGTCTTGATGGAAGCCAAGTTAATTGAGGCTGAATGGGTTCAAAGTCGTTATGACCAGTTGAACTTAATTGAAGAGAAGAGATTAACTGCCATGTGCCATGGTCCGTTATATTAGCAAAGGATGAAGAAAGCCTTTGATAAGAAGGTCAAGCCTCGTGTGTTCCGAGAAGGTGACCTTGTGCTCAAGAAAGTTTTGTCTTTCGCGCCTGATTCCAGGGGCAAGTGGACTCTAAACTATGAAGGTCCATATGTTGTTAAGAGAGCCTTTTCAGGCGGTGCTTTGAAACTTACAACTATGGATGGGGAGGATTTAACTCGTCCTGTGAATTCAGATGCAGTCAAGAAATACTTCACCTAAAAATAAAAACAGAATAGCTCGCTAAGTTGAAAACACGAAAGGGCGACTTAGGCAAAAATGAGGGTCTCGGTGGATTGAAAACCCGAAAGGGCGGTCCAGGAAAAAGTTAGAGACATAAAAAAGGAGAATAAATATATATCCCGCTAGATTGAGTACCTCACCTTGGGGAAATCTCGGCAAAAATTAGGGATTGGGCAAGTAACTGCGTCCTTACAAGACTTTGTTTTACAAATGTCTTCTGTCAAAGATTCTCGCTCAGTCATCGTCAACTGAGGCTTCAAATACATTGGATTCAAAGTTGGTGGAGAAATGGTCATTATGTTCAATGTAGCCCTTTTTCCAATATATATCACCAATTTCAAATTTGTAAAGATCCATGGAGTCTCGCCATTTGCGGACTACCATTCTATCATATAAATTTGAGCCTTTATCCAATTCTTTGCACTCTTATTTGTTTCTGCTTAACAAATGTTTGCATGTTTTAATTGATAAAATATCATTGTTTTAAACAAATAAAGTTTTTATGAACTGTTTTTAAACAAAGTGAACATTCACAATGACTGAAAGGATAAATGGAATGTCTTCAGTGCTCTCCCAAGGATAGTATGATCTCCCAAATGGTAAGACATTTGTTCATATTCTGGCATGTTTGTATCCTCTTCATCATCTTTCAGGTTGTCTCCCCAACGAGCGCAGAAAGAATTAAACATTATCAAATCCCCAGAGAGTCTGGAGTTTTGGCCTCGATCTTTTAAAGATGTGTATACCTCTATATCAGGCACTAGCATTTGTGTTTTATCAATTATATGGTTGTCATCCCTTGTGTCGACTGACCTAAAATCCCTTATAGATTGATAAAAGTTGATATGCTACCTATTCATGAGGAAGTTTGTCTTTCCCCAGTGAGCAGAAATTCCCAGCATAAGTAGAAGTCCTCAGCAGAAGTAAGCATGTGTTCCCTGCAAAGCTATCTTTCAGATATCTCCTCAGCAGTAGTTGCTTATAGCAGTTGGTGAAGGGTTTGTTCCCCTTTTCATCCCTAGCATATCACGTGTTGACGTAGGATTCGTTTCCGATACCCTTAGCCAGGACAGTTCCTCCGGAGGTACTTATAGTTATCCCCAGCAGGTTGGCTTACAACTCATCCCTAGTAGGGTTGCTCACAACAGAATATCCCCAGTATGGTCACCTACAGTCTATCCCCTAGTGGAGTTTCCTGATCAGAGCCTGGTAATTTGTTTTCCCCTCCGTATTGGAAAGTTTCCTCTAAGTTGAGTTGGTGGTGAAGATGTTGTGTCCTTCCCCAGCGGAGCAATTGGTTCTCTCCCACCTTAGCAGAGATGTCTCTCCAGCAGATGAGAAAGAGTGTTTTGATTGTTGGAACTTCTGTTTGGCGGTTGTTCCCCACAGAGTTTCATATCATTCCTTGATAAGTTCCCCAGTAGAGTTTCTTCTACGACGGATCTTATCCGTGTTGAGGTCCCCAGTAGAGTTTCCTCTACCATGGATCTTATGTATGTTCAACAGCAAATCCCTGGCGGTGACTCTGCATGTTCCCCAGCTACAACTTTGCCTATCCCCAGCGGTGGTCTGTGGCTCCTGGTATTTGATGTTCCCCACCAGATTTGATTTCTCCTGTGGGCCTGGCCTTTCTCTTTTGAGATGTTATACCGGATGTCTGTCCATTGATTCTCGGCCCTGTTTGTGTTAGATGTGTCTGTCTGTCAGCATTAATCATACATAAACCATGTATGTACATGCATAATCATAGCATTCAGATATTCGTGTTGCATTCTTTGCCATATATCTTTGCTTGTTATCTCCTGCTATTGGTCAAATATTCTTCCCTAAGTAGATGTTTGAGTCTGATCTCTCCATATAGAGTCAGCCCCATAGGCAGAAAGTGTCTATCTTTCCTTCTTTATTCCCCACTGAGTTATGTCCTCGTGGATGATTATTGTTTCAGTTTTCTCCCTAATTATGTATTGGGATGGAATTACTCCCCTGAGTTATATCCTTATTGGGTTGAGTCTTCTTTCATTGTGTCTCTCTAGTTTGTTCCTAGATTGACTCCTTTCTTGTTTTTCCCCTGCAGTTTCCTGTGGTTTAATTGTTCAATTGCTCAGTAACAAGTAATTGTTCATTCTTTTCCCCAGTGAAACTCTGTGGCCTTCTACCCAGTAACCGGTAGTTGTAAGTCCTATTTATGTGGTTTTCTACCCAGTAACTGGTAGATGTAATCCCCTCTTTGTCGGTTGTCAATATCAATTATTCGGTATTGATATTCCTTCATTTTTTAGTATACCACCAAGTATCCGGTGATATATCTCATGGATATTTGCTCTTGTCAAGCAATTTATCCCCCATGGGTCATCTGTCATTTACCCTTGTTTGGTAATGATTGTTTCTCGTTTGGATTGGTCATCATTTTATACCCAGTAGCCGGTATCCCCATGTCCTTTCTTTTCGGTCGATTTAACCTTTATTAACCCAGTAACCGGTTGTGGATAATCTTCCATGCGATTATGTTATCTATGTTATGACGGTAATAGATAATATATCTCATGCGCTCTTCAGTCGAAGTATTTCTTCCCCAGTTGAGTAAGATTCGTTTTTCCTTGTGGAATGGAATACCCATCCTGTAGATTGAGTTTTCTTTTTCAGCCCTCATTTTCGGATGATGAGTGTCTTGGATATGTTCCCAATTCACGCCTTGTTGGTCACCTATTATATGCCCAGTAACCGGTATCCCTGGTGTTCCTTCCTTCTGCTCCCTATTATGACTTTTTGTCCCCTGTGGAGTCAGATTTTCTTGAGATGAGATGTGCCTTTTAGATCCTCCTCAGATGTTTCGGATGATTGATATCTCTCACATTGATATCGGTCTTAGATATTCTTTCTCCCTGAGCGTGTTGTTCTCTCACCCAGTAATCGGTGTTTTGATAACATGTTTCTCTTTGAGTTTATTACCCAGTAATCGGTAATATCTCATTGTTTCTTCCTCAACTGATTATCCTTTATGGATTTCCTATTCTGAGTCAGGATTTTTTTTATCCGAAGTATCCTTCGCGGATAGTTTCCCTGTATTGGCATATTCCCCAATACATGCATCTTTGTGTCAGCACGAGTCTCTCCATCGATTTATTTTTGTGGAATCCCTTCGTGTCTCCCAGTACGTTTTCAAGTCGTGACCTGCTCATGCATTTTTACCCTATTTTTCCCCGGAGTCTCCGTCTCCTTAGTGAGTGTGCTACTCCAATGGACTTTCGGTCCCTCTCTGATTTATTTTTCCTTTGTGGCCATATTTCCCCACAGAGTATTAACTTTTATATGCATACATTTGCATCATGAGGTCTCTTAGGGACCAAAATTCGTCTTTGTTATTATTTAAGCCCATTCTACCTCGTCGAGACGAAGATTTTAACCTTCATATCTCCGGCTAGAATGACCTTAAATAGGGGCATCTGTAAGACCCTAATTTTGACCCTAAGATCCCTCATGGCATCATATCATTGCTCATTGCATTGCCTCAAGGATCATAGCATGTGTGGCTCCTTACCCTAGGGTTGGGACTTGTGTGAGTGGTTTGAGACCACCAAGCATGCTTATTTTGTATATTGTTGTTTTTATTATTTTGTTTACTAACCAAAAGCACAAAAATATGTCACTAACTCTTTTGTTTTGAAGCTCAAGTGATCATGTGATCCCAATGCTCCTAGGAGGCTCCTAAGCTCAATGAAATGGCTAGATGAAGGTGAAAACAAGCATGACAATGGTCCACAAATTTCCTAATCATCATATATGTCTCCCAAGCATCTCAATTTGCCAATTTGATCAAGATAACCCAAAGGGCTTGAGGATTGTTTCCCAAGGAAACCATAATTCAACTGTGCACTGACTGTGCCTTGCTCATGCAATAACCTCAACCTTTGATCAAAGTTAATCAAGGGAAGTTCTTACGTTCATTATTTTATGCATATATGATCCTATGTGAGTATCCTCAATCATCCATTCATCAAGATTTAAAGTTTGGCCTTGAGAAGTTGACCAGTCAAGTCATCTGACTAAACTGAGGATCCCTGAGACCTAACTTTTGATGTTTTTGTCAAATGAAGATGAACCCAAGATAAACAATGTTCTTAAGAACCATGTGAACAACTTTCATGTTCATCAAAAATCCATTTGAAACATGGAAGGTCGTCATTCATTTCAAAACATTATAGGTCATTTTGACTGAAACCCTAATTTTGGGTCAACTTCCCAAGGACCTAACTTCCTTATTTTTTATGATTTTGAGGTGAGAAAAATTGAATTATAAAGATTAAGATTTCTACTTCAAATGTTATGTTGGACAAAATTTCGTAATCCTAAAAGAAACACATGTGATAATACAAAACATTATAGGTCACTTTGGACCAAAACCATTGAATTTGAAATGTCCAACTTCAAGTGCCCATAACTTTCTCATTAAAAATCCAAATTATGCAAAATTTAAGTCTAATTTAATCATCTTGAAAAGATATAAAATGTTTATGTTGGAGGTGTTTCCATTTGAGGCTTGCATCATTCAAACAGAAGGGATTGAAGTTGGTCACCTTTGGCAAAAAATTTCAAAGGAAACGTAGACATGTTTTGTACCTCAAATTTCAAAACCAGTTTTAATAAATTTCCAAACTCCAAATGGATTTTTTCCCAACATAGATTTTTTTCCTTATGTTAAGAGCTTTCCAACCATTACTCACATGACCATGTTTGGATTTTCCATGTCTGATTTTCGAAGGGCTTAATGTTTATGATCAATTATGCAATTCACATTGAAACTTCATGCACAAGCCAATGCAGTTCCAATTGCACGTCCAATTCATTTGCACATGATCTCAGCTTGCAATTCCATTCACTTTTGGGTTTCACATGCGCCTGTACAGACCCATGCATGGAGGACCCAAAGTTCATGCACACGAGCAAATGACCTCATGGCATCAGGTTCAGCTATAAATAGAGGGCCTTGCTTACTCAAATTAAAACCTCAAGGTGATCTGAAACTCTGCTGGATTCAAAATCCAACCTCACGCAAAGGAATTTCAGTTTTCATTTCTCAATTTCAAGCTTGAATTTCAACATCCTTAGTTGATCTTCAAGTCTTAATTCCTTAGCCTTGCATCATCATCACGTCTCCAGATCAAATTGGCATCAAAAGCTTGAAGAGATCGTGTTGTTCAAAGCTGCACTTCAAAGGTATATCACTCAAATGTTTTGATATGAATCTTGCTATACAATGTGAATTGCTTGAGTTTGAACTGTTTTCTGAAATCCTCGAGCAAGAGGCAGGCCAGTGGTGGTCTTAATTTCATGAATTGAGCCATTTCAATTTGTGTACCTTGATTTTCAAGCTCAGATTTCTCATTAAATAGAAACATTGAGGAAGATCCAAGGTTACAGGGGTGATGTACATCACCCTAGCTTCATTTTGGTACCATTGTTTTTAATTTTCATTAAGGTTGAAAACCCTGCGCGTGGTGGCCGGAGTTTATTCTCTGGCCGGAGAAGATGGTGGTTTCCACCACCATCCCCACGTGGATGCTTCCAGGCCGTCAGATCTCTCTCAAACGTTTTAATCATGGCCGTGTGTTATGTTAACCTGTTTTAAATACATGTGTGGCGCGCTTGACCAAGGCCTATGGTATGACAGCGCTTCTGGACCGTGTGATGGTGCCACGTCAATTAATGAGACAAATCCAATGGGCGCTGATTTTTGCTATTTTCTATTTTTCTGTTTTAATTTCATTAATTCCTTTTATTTTCAAAAATTCATAACTATTTTATTTGAAGTCATAAAAATATGAGACCAGTGGCAAAAAAATTTCTTGAAAAATATAGTTTTATAATCTGATTTTTAATATTTTTGTGAATTATTTTGTTTTTTATAGTTTTTAATTCATTTTAAATACTTTTTGATATCTGAAAATTCCAAAAAAAATATTTTCTTAACACATATGAATCATGATAAGTCTATGAAAAATAGTCTCATCAATTTCTTAATTGATTTCATATTTATTTGAGATTTTAATTCGTTTGTGTTATTTTTCATTGTTTTTAATTGATTTTAAATAGTTTCTGATTTCAAAAATTGTTGAAATTTTTTGTTAAAACCTTGTTTGACCATGTTAGACCTATGAGAATTCAATTGGACTTGTTGAAGTTGATTTGAATTGAATTTGAGGTTTGACCATATTTTGTCCATTTTTATTTAGCATTTATTTTAATTCCAAAAATACTCAAAAAATATGTTTCATTTGTTGACTTCTAATCATCATTTCTCTTCTGTTTAACATTTGTTGATGATGATTTGATTCACTTTTGACCAATTGTATTTGACATTTGAATTCTCCTTTTATTTATTTCATCTTCATCTTATTTCTTTTCATTTTGGCCAATGAGTTAATGTCTCATGGTTGGGCTTGACATATGAATGGCTTAACCTTCTTTGATCCAAATCAAACTCAACTTGATCCATGATCAAGTGAGTTGCTTTGTGTCCAAGATAGGTTGCTTCTTGGTCAAGCAAAAAACCTAAAGACCATACAAGGTCTTTCTTATTTTCTTTTGGCATGGCAAGTTGTAGGAGCTTGAGTTAATAGTCATGATCTCTAACTTGTGTTTATTTTCCTATAGTTTTATTGACCGGCCTCAAATAGGTGTGACTACTACATTAGTCCACTTACGATTGCTTAACATAGTGCTAAATTGTCTTATGACACACTAACACAACCACTAATTACTAACTTTAATTTGAGCATTTAATTTCTTGCAATTTACTTTAATGCACTTTACTTCTTGCTCATTTATTCATATTGCTTTTTACTTTGCTCACTTGAGCACATATTTTATGTTTATGCCATTTTCCTTTTGCTCATTTGAGCTCATTATTGTATATACATATATTGTTGCTTTGTGTTTGTTTTGTCTTTGTTTGTGTGAACCCAATGCAAAGAGGAGAAATGAATTAGAATTAGGACCTTACCTATGCTTAAAGGAGTTCAAGAGCAACTAGGTCTCATGCCTTTAGAATGCTAAACTTGTTGAAGAGCAACTAGGCCTCATGCCTTTAGAATGCTAAATCTAAAAGTTGACTTCAAAGGACCCCTAATCTAAACTCATTCTTTGTCCATTCCTCTTATTGCATTGTGAACTTTTTACTGTTTGTTCTTATGTGATAGGGATTCCATCTTGAGATAGTAAGAAAGATCATTGTCATGAGTAGCCCAGTTATGAGAGACAAGCCAAATGGAGATCCTAGGAGCTTGAATGTATATTTGTTTTGATTGCTTGTTGCTTGCTAAGTCCAAAGGAAAGGAGCATCTTGAATCATCTTTATGATCTCAAGAAAAGGAACTCCAAGGGTTTTATCTCTTTCTCTTATCCTTGCATGCTTTAGGACTAGCCCTTCTCTTCTTCTCCTCACTCTAACCCAAGCCAAACTCATTTTGTGCAAACTTTGATATTGTTTTTTTTCAAACTAGAAACCTAGGCCTTATGCCTTTGATTTTCCAAACTCTTTTGATTAATACTCATTGTGAATGAACCTTAAATCAACTTTGACCTCATTTTGTAAATATCCTTAACTTGTAAATACAACTCACTTGAAGTTGTTTTTGTGGTTCCAATGGCCACCTTTGTTAAAACTTTTCATAAGCATTAGCCATACGTTTGAGTTATCAAAATGGGTGATGTAAACCTCACCTTATTCTTAGTGATCGGACTATAAGTCTTCCATACTTATTATAAGGTTAACCCCTCACTAGTATGTTGAAGCTCTCCTCACATGGTGGATTGTTGGTTTAGGTTGAGTTTTCTCCCTTTGATAACAAAAGACCTTAAGGCTTTTGATCAAATCAATTCACCAATCTTTGAGATTTTTACCCCGAACTACGATGTTTTGATCCTACCTTTGTGATGGTACGTAGGAAATGGGTTCATCCATTCAAACAACAAAATTGTAAATATAATGTATATTGTCTTCTCATCTCCACAATCTTATTTGCATAATTTTTTTCACAAATACCAACCTACAACACACATTTGCAAAAAGGGCTCCCTTAGAGTACTAAGGATGTTTTGGGTGCTTAAAACCTTACATTTCATAACCAACCCCCTTACCTAGATCTCTGACATTTTTATTAGTTTTTGATTTGATAAAACTTCTTACTTGACTTTTGTTCGCTTTTTAGCCTTTCCTTTGGACAAATAAAAGTGTGGTGGCGACTCGAATTGTATGTTTACTTTTGATTTAGTCAATAAATCTAAAGGTAACGAATACCCCGCTACACCATGTGTCACGGTCAGTTGTATCAGCAAAGGATGAAGAAAGCCTTTGATAAGAAGGTCAAGCCTCGTGTGTTCCTAGAAGGTGACCTCAAGCTCAAGAAAGTCTTGTCTTTCGCGCCCGATTCCAGGGGCAAGTGGGCTCCAAA
The DNA here is from genome assembly GCF_024323335.1 of Lathyrus oleraceus. Classification (NCBI taxonomy): domain Eukaryota; kingdom Viridiplantae; phylum Streptophyta; class Magnoliopsida; order Fabales; family Fabaceae; genus Lathyrus; species Lathyrus oleraceus. The sequence continues at coordinate 208,398,704 of NC_066582.1, forward strand.
CTATGAAGGTCCATATGTTGTTAAGTGAGCCTTTTTAGGCGGTGCTTTGTTGCTTACAACTATGGATGGGGAGGATTTCACTCGTCCTATGAATTCAGATGCAGTCAAGAAATACTTCGCCTAAAAATAAAAACATAATAACTCGCTAAGTTGAAAACCCGAAAGGGCGGCTTAGGCAAAAATGAGCATCTCGGTGGATTGAAAACCCAAAAGGGCGGTCTGGGCAAAAGTTAGAGACATGAAAAAACGGAATATATATATATATATATATATATATATATATATATATATATATATATATATATATATATATATATATATATATATATATATATATATATATATATATATATATATATATATATTTCGCTAGATTGAGTACCTCACACTGGGGCAATCTAAGCAAAAATTATGGATCTGGCAATTACTGCATCCTGACAAGACTTTGTTCTATAGTTGTCTTCTGTCAAGGATTCTCACTCAGTCATCATCAACTGAAGCCTCAAATACATTGGATTCGGAGTTGGTGGAGAAACGGTCATTATGTTCAATGTAGCCTTTTTTCCAATATATATCACCAATTTCAAATTTGTAAAGATCCGTGGAATCTCGCCATTTACGGATTACCATTCTATTAAATAAATTTGAGCCTTTATCCAATTCTTGGCACTCTTTCTTATTTCTGTTTAACAAATGTTTGAATGTTTTAATTGATAAATATCTTTGTTTTAAACAAATAAAATTTTATAAACTGTTTTAAACAAAATAAATATTCACAATGACTGAAAGGATAATCGAAGGGTAAGACATTTGTTCATATTCTAGCATGTTGATGTCCTCTTCATCAAATTTCAGTTATTTCCTCAGCGAGAAGTTGTATAGAGCAATGGGTGAAGGGCTTGTTTCCCTTTTCATCCCCAGCATGGCACGTGTTGACGAAGGATTCGGATCCGATCCCCTCAGCCTAGGCAGTTTCCTTTGAGGTTGTCTACACCTCATCCCTAGTAGGGTTGCATGATCCGAGCTTGATAATTTGATCCCCTTCGAGACTGAAGATCTCTTCCAGTATTGGATAGTGTTTAGGAAGATGTGTTGTTTTCTTCCCCCAGCGGACAAATTGGTCATTCTCCCCTTAGCAGAGATGTCTCTCCAGCGGTTAGAAAGGATTGTTTAGATTGATGAGTATCTGCTTGGCGGTTGTTCCCCACGGAGTTTCACATTATTCCTTGATAAGTTCCCCAGTAGAGTTTCTGCTATGACAGATCTTATTGATTTTCAGCCACCTGTTCCAGAGAAGTTGGAAAATCCCCGACAGTTGGAAGTTGTGACCTTTACCTATCCCCAACGGTGGATGTCTCCTGGTATTAGATCACCCCCACCAGTTTGTGTTAGATATGTCTGTCTATCAGCATTAATCATACATAAATCACGCATATACATGCATAATCATAGCATTCAGATATTCATGATGCATTCTTTGCCATATATATTTGCTTGTTATCTCCTGCTATTGGTCAAATATTCTTCCCTAAGTAGATGTTTGAGTCTGATCTCTCCATATAGAGTCAGCCCCATAGGCAGAAAGTGTCTATCTTTCCTTCTTTATTCCCCACTGAGTTATGTCCTCGTGGATGATTATTGTTTCAGTTTCCTCCCCAAGTGTGTATTGGGATCGAATTACTCCCCTGAGTTATATCCTCATTGGGTTGAGTCTGGTTTGATTGTGTCTTTCTAGTTTGTTCCTGGATTGACTTTCCTTTCTTGTTATCCCCTGCATTTCCCTGTGGTTCGGTTGTCCAATCGCTCAGTAACCAGTAATTGTCCATCTTTTCCCCAGCGGAATCTCGTGGCCTTCTACCCAGTAACCGGTGGTTGTAAGTCCTATTTCTGTGGTTTTCTACCCTGTAACCGGTAGATGTAATCCCCTCTTTGTTGGTTGTCTTTACCCAGTACCCGGTATTGATACTCCTTCGTTTTTTATTATACCACCCAGTAACCGGTGATATATCTCTTGGATATTTGCTGTTGTCAGAAAATTTATCCCTTGCGAGTCATCTTTCATTTACCCTTGTTTGGTAATGATTGTTTCTCCTTCTGATTGGTCATCACTTTACCCAGTAATCGGTATCCCGATGTCCTTTCTTCTCGGTTGATTTATCCTTTATTAACCCAGTAACCGGTTATGGATAATCTTCCATGCGAGTATGTTATCTACGCTATGACGATAATAGATAATATATCTCATGCGCTCTTTAGTCGAAGTCTTTTTCTTCCCCAGTTGAGTAAGATTCGCATTTCCTCGTAGAATCGAATGCCTATCTTGTAAGTCGAGTTTTCTTTTTCAGCCCTCCTTTCGGATGATGTGTGTCTTGGACTTGTTCCCAATTCACGTCTGGTTTGTCACCTATTATATGCCAAGTAACCGGTATCCCTGGTGTTCCTTCCTTCTGCTCCCTATTATGACTTTTTGTCCCTTGTGGAGTCAGATTTTCCTGAGTTGAGATGTGCCTTTTGGGTCCTCCTCAGATGTTTCGGATGATTGATATCTTTCACCCTTATATCGGTCTTAAATATTCTTTCTCCCTGAGCGTGTTGTTCTCTCACCCAGTAACCGGTGTTTTGAAAACATGTCTCTCTTTGAGTTTATTACCTAGTAACCGGTAATATCCCGTTATTTCTTCCTCAGCTGAGTCCTTTATGGACATCCCCATATGAGTCTGGATTTTTATCCGAAGTATCCTTTATGGATAGTTTTTTTGTATTGGCATATTCCCCAATACACGCATCTTTGCATCAGCTTGAGTCTTTCCATCGATTTATTTTCGTGGATCGTGTCTCCCAGCAAGTTTTCCAGTCGTGACCCCCCAGAGTCTCTGTCTCCCTAGTGAGTGTGTTACTCTTATGGATTTTTCAGTTTCCCCTGATTTCTTTTCCTTCGTGGAAATTATTCACCATGAAGATTTTATTTTGCATGCATACATTTGCATCATGAGGTCTCTTAGGGACCAAAATTCATCGCTTTGTTATTATTTAAGCCCATTCTACCACGTCGTGACGAAGATTTTAACCTTCATATCTCCGGCTAGAATGACCTTAAATAGGGGCATCTGTAAGACCCTAATTTTGACCCTAAGATCCCTCATGGCATCATATCATTCGCTTAATGCATTGCCTCAAGGATCATAGCATGTGTGGCTCCTTAACCCTAGGGTTGGGACTTGTGTGAGTGGTTTGAGACCACCAAGTATGCTTGTATTGTATATTATTTCTTTTCTTATTTGTTTACTAACCAAAAGCACAAAAATATGTCACTAACTCTTTTGTTTTGAAGCTCAAGTGATCATGTGCTCACAATGCTCCTAGGAGGCTCCTAAGCTCAATAAAATGGCTAGATGAAGATGAGAAAAGGCATGATAATGGTCCATAAATCTCCTTATTATCATATATGTCTCCCAAGTATCACAATTTGCCAATTTGATCAAGATAACCCAAAGGACTTGAAGATTGTTTCCCAAGGAAACCCTAATTCAACTATGCATTGATTGTGCCTTGCTTATGAAGCAACCTTAACCTATGATCAAATTTAATCAAGGGAAGTTCTTTCATTCATATTTTTATGCATATATGAGCTTATTTGAGGATCCTCAATCATTAATTCATCAAGATTTGAAGTTTGGCCTTGAGAAGTTGACCAGTCAAGTCATCTGACTAAATTGAGGATCACTGAGACACAACTTTTGATGTGTTTGTCAAATGAAGATAACCCAAAGATAAACAAATTTCTTAAGAAACATATGAACAAATTTCATGTTCATCAAAAATACATTTGAAACATGGAAGGTCATCATTCATTTCAAAACATTATAGGTCATTTTGACTGAAACCCTAATTTTGGGTCAACTTCCCAAGGACCTAACTTCCTTAATTTTTATGATTTTGAGGTGAGACAAAATTAATTGGAAAGCTTAAGATTTCTAATTCAAATTTTATGTTGGACAAAATTTCATAATCTTAAAAGAAACACAAGTGATAATACAAAACATTACAGGTCACTTTGGACCTAAGTCATTGAATTTGAAAAATGTCCAACTTCAAGTGCCCATAACTTTCTCATGAAAAATCCAAATGATGCAAAATTTGAGTCTAAATTGATCATCTTGAAAATATTTACAACTTTTATGTTGGAGGAAGTTTCATTTGAAGCTTGAATTATTGAAATATAAGGGCTTGAAAATGCTTGCTTTTGGTAAAAAATTTCCAAGGTGACTTAAACATGTTTTGTACCCAAACTTTCACATCCAGTTTTCATTAAGTTCCAAACTCCAAATGAATTTTTGCCCAATATGACTTTTGTTTCTTATTTCAAGGGATTTTCAACCATTACTCACATTAATTTTTTGGACTTTCCATGTGGGAGTTTCGAAGAGCTTTATGTTTATGTTCATTTTTGCATTTCACATTAAAACTTGATGTGCAAGCTTATGCAGCCCCTTGTGCACGTCTATTTCACTTCCATTTGATCTCAGCATGGATTTGCATTCATTCTTGGGCCTCACATGCGCCCGTACAAGCCCATGCAAGAAGGATTCAAACTTCATGCACATGAGGGAACCATTGCCTTGCATCACATTCAACTATAAATTGAGGTGCCTTAAGCTTCAATTAGCAACCAAGTGGAGATCTGAATTGCTGCTGAATTGAAATCCAAACCCTCACTAAAGAAATTTTCAGTTTTCTATTTCTCTTTCAAGCTTGAATTTCAACATCATTAGTTGATCTTCAAAGCTCAATTCCTTAACCTAGCATCACCATCACACTTCCAGAGCAAAAGTAGATCAATAGCTTGGAGAATTCGTGTTGTTTGAAGCTTCATTTCAGAGGTAGAACATCAAACTTTCTTGATCTGGATCTTGCAATATAATGTGAATCTCTTTGGTTTGTGTTGTTTTCTGAAGTCCTCATGCTTGAGGCAGGCCAGTGGTGGTCTTAATTTTGCAAATCGTGCCATTTCAGTTCATGTACCATGATCTTCAAGCTCATGTTTCTCTCTAAATAGGAAATGTGAGGATGATCCATGGTTATAGGGGTGATGTACATCACCTCAGCTTCATTTTGATATCCTCAGTTTTCATTTTCATTAAACTTTAATTTCCTGCACGTGGTGGCCAGATCTGGTTAGATCGCCGGAGAAGATGGTGGTTTCCACCACCATCCCCACGTGGTAGCTTCAGGACCATTGGATCTTGCTTCAATGTTCTAATCTTGGTCATTCCATATGTTGACTTCTTTTAAATCAATGTGTTGCACGCCTGACTCAAGTGTTTTGTGTGACCGCGCCTCTGAGCCCTTGATGCCTTGCCACGTCAATTAATGAAGTGATCCAGTGGTTGTGCATTTTTGCTATTTTTCTTATTTTCTGTTAATTTCATTTAATTCCTTTTATTTTCAAAAATTCATAAATATTTTATTTGAATTCACAAAAATATGAGACCAATGCCAAAAAATTTCTTGAAAAATCTAGTTTCATATTTTGATTTTTAATTATTTTTGTGACTTCATTTAATATTTTTTGTGAATTATTTGGTTTTTAATAGTTTTAATTCATTTTAAAATACATTTTGATATTTGAGAAATCCAAAAATATTTTCTTAACACATATGGATCATGATAAGTCAATGAAAAATAGTCTCATCAATTTCTTAATTGATATGAGATTTATTTGAGATTTTAATTCATATTGTATTATTTTTCATTGTTTTTAATTGTTTTAAATAGTTCCTGATTTCAAAAATTGTTGGAAAAATTTGTCAAAGCTTGTTTGACCATGTTAGACCTATGAGAATTTAATTGGACTTGTTGACGTTGATTTGAATTAAATTTGAGGTTTGACCATATTTTGTCCATTTTATTTTGCATTTATTTTTAATTCAAAAATTACAAAAAAAAATATGTTTAACTTGTTGACTTGTAACTTTCATTTCTCTTCTGTCTAACATTGGTTGATGATGATTTAATTCACTTTGGACCAGTTGTGTTTGACACTTGATTTCTCTTTCGATTCATTTCATCTTCATCCCTTTCTTTTTATTTTGGCCAATGAGTTAATGTCTTATGGTTGGTCTTGACAAATGATAGGTTTAACCTTCTTTGATCCAAATCAAACTCAACTTGATCCAAGATCAAGTGTGTTGCTTTGTGTCTAAGATAGGTTGCTTCTTGGTCAAGCAAAAAACCTAAAGTCCATACAAGGCCGTTCTCTTTTCTTTTGGCATGACAAGTTTGTGGAGATTGGCTTACTAGTCATGATCTCTAACTTGTGTTTATTTGCCTATAGTTTTATTGACCGACCTCAGATAGGTGTGACTACTACATTAGTCCACTTACGATTGCTTAACATAGCGCTAAATTGTCTTATGACAAACTAACATAACCATACTAATTACTAACTTTAATTTGAGCATTTAATTTCTTGCCCTTTACTTTAATGAAATTTACTTCTTGCTCATTTATTCATATTGGTTTTCACTTTGCTCACTTGAGCACATATTTTATGTTTATGTCATTTTTCTTTTGTTCATTTGAGCTCATTATTGTATATAAATATATTGTTGTCTTGTGTTGGTTTTGCTTTTGTCTTGTGTGAACATAATGCAAAAAGGAGAAAGGACTTAGAACTAGGACTTACCCATGCTTAAAGGAGTTCAAGAGCAACTAGGCCTCATGCATTTAGAATGCTAAATTTGTTCAAGAGCAACTAGGCCTCATGCATTTAGAATGCTAAATTTCAAAGTTGACTTCAAAGGACTCCTAATCTAAACTTATTCTTTGTCCATTCCCCTTATTGTGTTGTGAACTTTTTGATGTTTGCTCTTGTGTGATAGGGATTCCATCTGGAGATAGTAAAGAGGACCATTGTCATGAGTAACCAAGTTAAGAGAGAGAAGCCAAATGGAGATCCTAGGAGCTTGAATCTAAATTGTTTGATTGCTTGATTGTGTGCTAAGTCCAAAGGAAAGGAGCATCTTGAATCATCTCTATGATTTCAAGAAAAGGAACTCCAAGGGTTTTATCTTATCTCTTATCTTTGATTGCTTTAGGACTAGCCCTTCTCTTCTTCTCTCCACTCTAACCCAAGCCAAATCTTTTCTTGTAAACTTTTACTTTGTTTCAAATTAGAAACCTAGGCCTTATGCCTTTGACTTTTTTTCAAAATCTTTTCATTAATACTCATTGTGAATAAATCTTAATCCAACTTTGACTTCATTTTGTAAATAAGCATAACTTGTAAATACAACTCACTTTAAGTTGTTTTGTAGTTCCAATGGCCATCTTTGTTAACTTTTTCATAAACATTAGCCATAGGTTTGAGTTATCATAGTGGTTGATGTAAATCTCACCTCATCCTTAGTGATTGGATTGTAAGTCTTCCATGCTTATTATAGGGTTAACCCCTCATTAGTATGTTGAAGCCTTCCTCACATGGTGGATTGTTGGTTTAGGTTGAGTTTTCTCCCTTTGATAACAAAAGACCTTAAGGCTTTTGATCAAATCAATTCACCAATCTTTAAGATTTTTACCCCGAACTACGAGGTTTTGATCCTACCTTTGTGATGGTACGTAGGCAATGGGTTCATCCATTCAAACAACAAACTTGAAAATATAATCTATTCTCTTCTCATCCCTCCAACTTTTGCACATATTTTCACAAATACCAACCTACAACACATATTTTGCAAAAAGAGGTTCCCTTAGAGTACTAAGGATGTTTTGGGTGCGTAAAACCTTCCCATTTCATAACCAACCCCCTTACCTAGATCTCTGACATTTTTATTAGTTTTTGATTTGATAAAACTTCTTACTTGGCTTTTGTTCGCTTTTTAGCCTTTCCTTTGGACAAATAAAAGTGCGGTGGAGACTCGAATTGTATGTTTACTTTTGGTTTAGTCAATAAACCTAAAGGTAACGAAAACCCCGCTACAAATGGGAGACAAATCAACCTGGTCTAATACCATATAGAGAGTATGCGAGGAGGATTTCAACTTTCTTTACAAAGGTTGAATTTCATCATATCCCTCGAGATGAGAACCGGATGGCAGATGCTCTTGCAACATTGGCGTCAATGATTGTAGCGAAGTAATGGAATGAGGTTCCCAATTTGTCTGTGATGTGTCTTGATAGGCCAACTCATGTGTTTACTGTTGAAGAGGTCAAAGACAAAAAGTCGTGGTATTATGACATCAAATGTTTCCTCCAAAGTCAAATTTACCCACTTGGGGAATCTTTGAAAGATAAGAAGATTTTGGGAAGATTAGCCGGTAATTTCTACTTGAATGGTGATATATTGTACAAGAAATACTTCGACATGGTTTTGCTCAGATGCGTGGATAGACATGAAGCAGACTTGTTGATGACTAAAGTGCATGAAGGTTCCTTTGGTACTCATTCCAATGGACATCCAATGGAAAAGAAGATGTTGCGAGCAAGGTACTATTGGATGACAATGGAATCTAATTGTTGCAAATTTGTGAAGAAGTGCCACAAGTGTCAAATTTATGCTGATAACATTCATGTTCCTCCGACACTATTGAATGTTATATCTTCCCCATTGCCTTTCTCCATATGGGGAATTGATATGATTGGGATGATTGAGCCCAAAGCTTCGAATGGACATCGTTTCATTTTGGTGGCAATTGACTACTTCACAAAATGGGTTGAAGCGGCATCATATGCAAATGTAACCAAGCAAGTTGTTGTAAGGTTTATCAAGAATCAGATCATATGCCGTTATGGTGTGCCAAGCAAGACCATTACTGATAATGGATCGAACTTGAATAACAATATGGTGGAAGCTCTTTGCATAGACTTTAAGATTGCACATCATAATTCTTCTCCCTACAGACCCAAGATGAATGTGGCCGTTGAAGCTGCGAACAAGAAAATTATTCAAAAGATGGTTGTCACGTATAAGGATTGGCATGAGATGCTCCCGTTTGCTTTGCATGGGTATCGTACATCCGTCCGCACTTCAACAGGGGCAACCCCTTTTTCTCTTGTATATGGTATGGAAGCAGTGCTCCCCGTAGAGGTTGAGATTCCTTCAATGCGTGTGCTCATGGAAGACAAGTTGACTGAGGCTGAATAGTGTCAGACTTGGCTTGACCAATTGAATTTAATTGAGGAGAAGAGATTGACTATCATGTGTCATTGTCAGTTATATCAGCATAGAATGAAGAAAGCTTTTGATAAAAAGGTCAGACCTCGTGTGTTTAGAGAAGGTGACCTTGTGCTAAAGAAGATCCTGTCATTGAAACCAGATTCTAGGGGGTAAATGCACTCCTAATTATGAAGGCCCATATGATGTTAAGAGAGCCTTTTTAGGCGGCGCCTTGATTCTAATAACTATGGATGGTGAAGAGTTCACTCGTCCTGTGAATGCAAATGCAGTCAAGAAATACTTCGCCTAAAAAAAGAAAAGAACAACTCGCTAAGTTGAAAACTCGAAAGGGCGGCTTAGGCAAAAATGAGCATCTCGATGGATTGAAAACCCGAAAGGGCGATCCAAGAAAAAATTAGAGACATAAAAATAGAAAAAAATCCCGATAAATTGAGTACCCCACCTTGAGGCAACTTATGCAAAAGAGGGATTATGGCAAGTAACTACATTCTGCCAATCTTCAAATTTTGGAGAAACTTTGAGCACAAGGGTTAACATCGATTCATAATCCCAATAGCGGTCAAGAGCGCAGTGGATATCAAGGGTTGGTAGAAGGGTTAAGGATCATTTGTATTGAATGTAACCCTTTTCCATGTAAATTACCATTTTCAACTTTGTAAAAATCTATGGAGTCTTGTCATTTACAAACTACCATCCCATTAAATAAAGTTAAGCTTTTGTCCAATTTTTTCTTCTCTTATTTACTCCAGCCAATAGTTTAAATTTTATTATGATCATTTTGGAAATTTAATTTTTTTTAATCAAAATCATATTTTCTTAAAACATATAAAAACAAGAATTTTTCAAAGCAATTAAAAGGAAGTATCTACAGCACTTCAAAGAGCAGCAAGTCCTTAAGTGCGAAACATCAGAGGTTCCCCAAGCAGTTAACCCTTCGGGTATCCCTAGTTGTTTGTGTTGATCCGGTTCCCCTGCGGAGTGTTTTCTCCCTAGCAGAGTTTCGATTCTTTTCCCCAGCTGAGTTGGTTGTTTCAGTACCTTGCAGCGTGTTATTTCCCCGGTAGTGTTTCTGTGTTCCCCGATAGAGTTGGCGTTTCTTCGGCAGGGTTGATCTTCAACAGAGTAAGATGTTTTCCCCAGTAAATCGCGTTGGTTTCCCCATCAGTCACCACCCGACTCGCTCCCAGTCAGAGTTTCCTCTTGGTTTCTGAATAGTTGTTTCGTGTTTATCTTCTGTATGGTTGTCTCCCATTTAATATGGTGTTGACCTAAAATTGCCTGCAGACTCGATAACTTCTCCTCTCCTCAATAGATCTCCTCCCTCTGATAGATTTAAGCCTTTGGTTTGTTGATTTCTCTATTCTCCAGCAGTTATCTCCCTCTTTTTGTGGATTGACCAAGGATTGCATCGATGATTCAAATTCATTGTGACACCTTTGTATCCTTCGTGATCGTTTTGTTTTCATAATAATCATATACATATACATTCATAATTGCATATTGGCACCATCATATTTGATTTATTTGTCGATTTGAGATTCTCATTCTCTATATGGATGTTCTTCATCCCCATACGAGTTTAGTGTATGTCCTCCCTCAATTGTAGAGTGTCAGTCCCTTAGGAAGAAAGACTTTAACCTTTCACCTCTTCCCCACTTAGTTGTTTCCTCGTGGATGATTATTACTTTAGTATTTCTTCCCAATTGATTATCTTGATGGAATCACTCCCCTTGAGTTAGGTCCTCATTGGGTTGAGTCTTGTTTGACTTTTCTTTCTAGCTCTTACCTATATATATGCTTTGAGTCTCCTAAGAGCTTATTACCCAGTAACTGGTAATATTCGTGTTAGTTTGCAGTTGGTTACTTCTTGCCCAATACCCGAGAAAAGTACCCCTATTTTCCCAGCAGTGGAGTTCCTAGTAGATTCATTTGTTTCTGATTCCCCAGGAAGTATATCCTTGATATGTTCACCCTAACCGATGACGAATATCTTTCTCTCCCCTGCCTAAGTCTATCCTTGATATGTTCATATTAACCGATGACGGATATTCTCATTTGTGGTGTTCTACCTAGTAAAAAGGTAGTTGTAATCCTTATTGTGTTCCCTAGAGAGTTAATCCTTGATATGTTCATCCTAACCGATGACAGGTTTCCTTCTCTTTGTGGTATTCTACCTAGTAACCGGTAGTTGTAAACCCTACTTTTTCCCGCAGAGTCTATCCTTGATATGTTCATCCTAACCGGTGATGGATTTTCTCTTTGATGGTATTCTATCCAGTAACTGATAGATGTAATTCCTATTTTCTCCCCTCACAGAGTCTACCCTTGATATGTTCATCTTAACCAATGACGGATTTTCTCTTTGATGGTCTTGTATCCAGCATTTGATAGATGTAATTCCTACTTTTCGTTCAGTTGGTTTATCCTTGATATGTTCATCTTAACCGATGACGAGTATCCTCCTTGACAGTCCCTGGAAAGTCTATCCTTGATATGTTCATCTTAACCGATGACGGTTTCTCTTCCCTGTTGAGTTTATCCTTGATATGTTCATTGTAACACCCCGATAAAATATGATAATTATTTAAATTAAGTTAATAGTATATTTATTAATTTAATTAAATAATTGGATTATTATTGGAATAATATAAATTGGAATAATAAAGTTGGAATATATATATAAAGAGTTCCATTTGGTAAAAAGGGTTTTTTCACGTGAAAACCAGAGAAGCGACAGAAAGTGAAAAAAGGGCAAAGAGGAAGAGCAGGAGAAGAAGGTTGAAGAAGGAAGAGCTTGAAGCTAAAGGGTTTGCCGGATTAACTCAGGTAAGGGGGGTTTATCGTCGTTTAATGGGTATTATGGGTTAACATGTAATGGGTAGTAATAAGCCATTGATTTGACCCTAATTTGGATGATGAATGCTGAAAAATTGAGATGAATAAGTTATGTTAAACCTGTAATTGAATCTGTAATTGGGTGAGTCGTGATTTTCCAAACGTGTAGCTTTTTACGGAATCGGAATCGGAGGTCCAGAAGTCCTCCAACGGCGAGAAATGCGGAGAATTCTGCATTCTGCTTCGTGTTAGCGCAGGAACAACTTTCTGTCTTGCGTTAACCGGTTAACCCAGGGTGTTAACCGGTTAACACTGTTATGAATTGTGAAAATATTGCTGTCTGTCTTGCGTTAACCGGTTAACCCAGGGTGTTAACCGGTTAACACTGTTGTGATTTATGAAAATTTGTTGTTCTGTTTGCGTTAACCGGTTAACCCAGGGTGTTAACCGGTTAACAGTGTTAAAAATTGCCAGAAAGCGTGTTCTGTGTTGCGTTAACCGGTTAACCCAGGGCGTTAACCGGTTAACACTGTTGGAAAAGTGAAAAATTGATATTGGAATATTGTGGACATATTTGATGATTGGCCTATATTGGTGTATGATATAGTAGGGATCAATTCCCGTTGTTTTGAGCAGTATAGGTATTAGTAGAGTGTGCTAATACTGTGATTTATTATTTGGCATGATATGAATATGACTCTGTGATGGATATGCTGATAATGTATGATGGTATGCATAATGCTTGAATATATCTATTATGTATGCTATTGTGAATGGACTGTTTATGGCTTAGAGTGTGAGCATATGTCCATTGTGGATTGTTGATGGTTGCATGCTAGGTGATTTAGTGTGCATAATATGGCCTTTATGGTGGTAGCTAATTCCCATGGTGAGGAATTAGTGAGTGAATTATTGTGGATTGTTGTTGATGTTTGCATGCTAGGTGATTTAGGGTGCATAGCATAGCCCTTAGGGTGGTAGCTAATTCCCATGGTGAGGAATTAGTGATGTGAGTCACTAGGTCTCAAATGAGTGGGACTAGTGAGCTTGGTAGCCGTATCTGGATTTGATCGGTGAGGTTGAACTATATGTTCACGAATAGTCGGTACCGCATGCATGGAGTCTCATTGCATAATATATGTATGGCGTATAATATGAATGGATGTATTCCAATATTATACGTGTGTTTTGTGTTGGGTTGAGTATGATTATGATTTTGAGTTGATGTTGCCGTTGTTGAATATGTGATATGGTTAGGGTGATGAAATGTGTTAATTTACTTAGCATTACATGATATTTTATAATGCTTATTATATCGATTGAGGAACTCACCCTTACAACTATGTTTCAGGTAACGAGCAGTGATTGAGTAGAAGCTAGTGCTTGGAGTCTAGTGTAGTTCCTTAGTGGGTCATGCTCTGGTAGATGTAACATCGGGACGGGATGTTTTACTTTGTTTCATTTTGGTTGTTGAACAACTTTACATGTAATGTGTTACATGGGTTGCATGACTGATTAGATCTCTATCCGCTGCGAATTATGCAATGTTTTATTTTGATTAATAATTGAGCATGACAAGTTATTATGGTGAATGGTGTGAAGTGTCAAGTGTGACACCCTTAAATTGCATATCTACTCTGATTTATATTTTGTTGAATTAATTAATGTTTGGGGTATTTTAGAAGGGTGTTACATTAGTGGTATCAGAGCATAGTCGGTCGAGTCGAGTCGTAATTATTCTGTTTCCTTGTATGTGATAGGTGTTGTGTAACCCTATCAATACTTATTGTTTTAGCTTGTTGGGTTCTCAGAATAGAGATGGCTGGAAGAGGTAGAGACGATGCTGCGATTGCTGAGGCTCTGGGTATGCTAGCTGGAGTACTTGGAGGGAATCCGAATGTTGTGGGATTGGGAGCTGCTCGTCAACTGAGTGAGTTCCAGAAGAACAATCCTCCAATGTTCAAGGGAGCATACGATCCAGATGGTGCTCAGAAGTGGTTGAAGGAGATCGAGAGGATCTTCCGAGTGACTGAGTGTGCCGATAACCAGAAGGTCAGGTTCGGTACGCATATGCTGTCAGAGGAAGCGGATGATTGGTGGGTTGCTGCCCGCACTGAGTTGGAAGCTGCTGGGAATGCTGAGATCACTTGGGCGGTGTTCAGAGAGAGATTCCTGAGGAAGTACTTTCCCGAGGATGTCAGAGGAAAGAAAGAGATAGAGTTCTTAGAATTGAAGCAGGGCAATCGGTCTGTTACTGAGTATGCTGCTAAGTTCACAGAGCTGTCGAAGTATTACACTCCCTATGATGAGGCTACTGGGGAATTTTCAAAATGTGTGAAGTTTGAGAACGGGTTACGTCCCGAGATCAAGCAGGCTATTGGGTATCAGCGGATTAGAGTGTTTTCTGATTTGGTTGACTGTTGCAGGATTTTTGAACAGGATACCAAGGCTAGAGCAGAGAGCTATCAGCAAAGGGTTGATAGGAAAGGCAAGAATCAGAATGATCGTGGGAAACCGTATGCAGCTGGCAAAGGTTTCCAGAGACAGAGTGGGATGAGGAGACCTAGTGGGGGAGACTCCAGTGCCCCTGCTAAGTGTTACAGATGTGGTCAGGCTGGACATCGTTTCCATGAGTGTACCAGTACTGAGAAGAAGTGTTTCAAGTGTGGTAAAGGTGGCCACTTGGCTGCAGAGTGCCGGTTGAAGACTATGACTTGTTTCAACTGTGGAGAGGTGGGTCATATCAGTCTACAGTGTCCTAAGCCGAAGAAAGAGAACCAGTCGGGAGGCAAGGTCTTTGCTTTATCGGGTTCTGAGACTTCTGCAGATGATCGTTTGATCCGAGGTACGTGTTATATTAATGGCTTTCCTCTTGTAGCTATTATTGACACAGGTGCGACTCATTCCTTTATATCTTTGGATTGTGCTGTGAAACTTAAATTAGAGATATCTGAGATGCATGGAAGTATGGTGATTGATACTCCTGCGAAGGGTTCAGTGACTACTACTTCAGTTTGTTTAAATTGCCCTTTGAGTATTTTTGGTAGAGACTTTGGGATGGACCTCGTGTGTCTTCCACTAGTGCAGATTGATGTTATCCTGGGTATGAACTGGTTGGTGTTTAACCGAGTTTATATCAACTGTTTTGATAAGACTGTGACCTTTCCTGAGATTAAGGAAGGAAAGAGTTTGTTTCTATCAGCAAGGCAGGTGAATGAGGCAGTAGCAGATGGGGCAAAGTTGTTTATGCTGTTAGCGACTTTGGAGGCTAAAGATAAACTGGTGATTTGCGATCTAGCCGTGGTGTGTGATTTTCCTGATGTGTTTCCTGAAGAAGTGAATGAATTACCGCCAGAGCGTGAAGTTGAGTTCTCGATTGATTTGGTACCTGGTACTAGGCCGATATCGATGGCTCCGTACCGTATGTCTGCTGTTGAGTAAACTGAATTGAAGAGTCAGTTGGAAGATCTGTTGGATAAGAAATTTATTCGTCCGAGTGTGTCACCGTGGGGCGCACCAGTGTTATTGGTTAAGAAGAAAGAAGGTACTATGAGGTTGTGTGTGGACTACAGGCAACTGAATAAAGTGACGATCAAGAATCGGTATCCTTTGCCGAGGATTGATGATTTGATGGATCAGTTGGTTGGTGCGAGCATGTTCAGCAAAATAGATTTGAGATCGGGGTATCATCAGATACGTGTGAAAACTGAGGATATTCAAAAGACTGCTTTCAGAACAAGGTATGGACATTATGAGTATTCCGTAATGCCTTTTGGTGTGACTAATGCGCCTGGGGTATTTATGGAGTATATGAATAGGATTTTTCATCCGTACCTAGACAAGTTTGTTGTGGTGTTTATTGACGATATTTTGGTGTATTCGAAATCTGAAGAAGAGCATGCTGAACATTTGAGAGTGGTTTTAGGAGTTCTACGAGAAAAGAATTTATTTGCTAAACTGTCCAAGTGTGAATTTTGGTTAGAAGAGGTTAGTTTTCTTGGTCATGTGGTTTCAAGAGGTGGTGTTGCTGTTGATCCTTCTAAGATAGAAGCGGTATCTAAGTGGGAAGCTCCGAAGTCAGTTTTTGAGATAAGGAGTTTTCTTGGACTTGCAGGTTATTATAGGAAATTCATTGAGGGATTTTCTAAGTTGGCGTTACCGTTGACGATGTTGACTAGAAAGGGGAAAGCGTTTGTTTGGGACTCAAAATGTGAAGAAGGTTTCCAAGAGTTAAAGAGAAGGTTAACTACTGCTCCTATTCTGATATTACCAAGTCCATCGGAACCATTTGAGGTTTACTGTGATGCTTCATTGTTGGGTTTGGGTGGTGTTTTGATGCAGAATAAGCAGGTTGTAGCTTATGCTTCGAGACAACTGAAGGTTCATGAGAGGAACTATCCGACACACGATTTAGAGTTGGCAGCTGTGGTATTTGTTCTGAAGTTATGGAGGCATTACTTGTACGGGTCAAGATTTGAGGTTTTCAGTGACCATAAAAGTTTAAAGTATTTGTTTGATCAGAAAGAGCTGAATATGAGACAGAGGAGATGGTTAGAATTTCTGAAGGATTATGACTTTGGTTTGAATTACCATCCGGGTAAAGCAAACGTAGTGGCTGATGCATTGAGTCGGAAATCATTGCATATGTCTATGTTAATGGTTAAGGAATTGGATTTAATTGAGCAGTTTAGAGACTTGAGTTTGGTGTGTGAGAGTACTCACAATAGTGTTAAATTGGGAATGTTGAAGTTAACGAGTGGTATTCTGGATGAGATTAGAGAGGGTCAGAAATCCGATATGCTTTTGGTTGATAAGTTGACTCTAGTGAATCAAGGTCAAGGTGGTGAATTCAGAGTTGATGAGAATGGTGTTTTGAAATTTGGTAATCGGGTGTGTATTCCGGATGTTACCGAACTTAAGAAGAGTATTCTTGAGGAATGACATCGTAGTGGCCTGAGTATTCATCCTGGGGCTACGAAAATGTATCATGATTTGAAAAAGTTATTTTGGTGGCCGGGAATGAAAAGAGAAATTGCGAGTTTTGTTTATTCTTGTTTGACTTGTCAGAAGTCAAAGATTGAGCATCAGAAGCCGTCTGGGCTAATGCAACCGTTGACTATTCCAGAGTGGAAGTGGGATAATGTCAGTATGGATTTTGTTTCTGGTTTACCGAGGACAATTAAGAATTTTGAAGCTATTTGGGTGATTGTTGACAGATTGACAAAATTGGCTCATTTCATTCCGATCAGAATGGATTATCCGTTAGAGAGATTAGCTGAGTTGTATATTGAGAAAATTGTAAGTTTGCATGGTATTCCGTCGAGTATTGTTTCGGACAGAGATCCTAGATTTACATCGAAGTTCTGGGAAGGTTTGCAGAGGGCTTTGGGAACTAAGCTGAGATTGAGTTCTGCATATCATCCGCAGACTGATGGTCAGACTGAGAGGACGATTCAGTCACTGGAGGATCTTTTGAGGGCTTGTGTTTTGGAAAAGGGAGGTGCTTGGGATTGTTATTTACCTTTGATTGAGTTTACCTACAACAATAGTTTTCATTCGAGCATTGGTATGGCACCGTTTGAAGCTTTGTATGGTAGGAGATGTCGGACACCTTTATGTTGGTATGAGTCCGGTGAGAGTGCTGTGGTTGGACCGGAGATTGTTCAACAAACTACGGAAAAGATTAAGATGATTCAGGAGAAGATGAGGATTGCTCAGAGTCGTCAGAAGAGTTATCACGACAAGAGGAGGAAGTCACTTGAGTTTCAAGAGGGAGATCATGTGTTTCTTCGTGTTACTCCGATAACTGGGGTTGGTCGAGCTTTGAAGTCGAAGAAGTTAACACCTCGATTTATTGGTCCTTATCAGATTTTGGAGAGGATAGGGGAGGTAGCCTATCATATCGCTTTACCGCCGTCACTTGCGAATTTGCATGAGGTTTTTCATGTGTCTCAGTTGAGGAGGTACATTCCTGATCCGTCGCATGTAGTCCAAGTAGATGATGTACAGGTGAGAGATAACCTGACTGTTGAAAAATCACCTATGAGGATCGAGGATCGAGAGTTGAAGCAGTTGCGGGGTAAAGAGATTGCTTTGGTAAAGGTAGCTTGGGGAGGACCAGCAGGTGGCAATGTGACTTGGGAACTTGAGAGTCAGATGAAGGAGTCTTATCCGGAGTTATTCGCTTGAGGTATGTTTTCGAGGACGAAAACTCTTTTAGTAGGGGAGAGTTGTAACACCCCGATAAAATATGATAATTATTTAAATTAAGTTAATAGTATATTTATTAATTTAATTAAATAATTGGATTATTATTGGAATAATATAAATTGGAATAATAAAGTTGGAATATATATATAAAGAGTTCCATTTGGTAAAAAGGGTTTTTTCACGTGAAAACCAGAGAAGCGACAGAAAGTGAAAAAAGGGCAAAGAGGAAGAGCAGGAGAAGAAGGTTGAATAAGGAAGAGCTTGAAGCTAAAGGATTTGCCGGATTAACTCAGGTAAGGGGGGGTTTATCGTCGTTTAATGGGTATTATGGGTTAACATGTAATGGGTAGTAATAAGCCATTGATTTGACCCTAATTTGGATGATGAATGCTGAAAAATTGAGACGAATAAGTTATGTTAAACCTGTAATTGAATCTGTAATTGGGTGAGTCGTGATTTTCCAAACGTGTAGCTTTTTACGGAATCGGAATCGGAGGTCCGGAAGTCCTCCAACGGCGAGAAATGCGGAGAATTCTGCATTCTGCTTCGTGTTAGCGCAGGAACAGCTTTCTGTCTTGCGTTAACCGGTTAACCCAGGGTGTTAACCGGTTAACACTGTTATGAATTGTGAAAATATTATTGTCTGTCTTGCGTTAACCGGTTAACCCAGGGTGTTAACCGGTTAACACTGTTGTGATTTATGAAAATTTGTTGTTCTGTTTGCGTTAACCGGTTAACCCAGGGTGTTAACCGGTTAACACTGTTAAAAATTGCCAGAAAGCGTGTTCTGTGTTGCGTTAACCGGTTAACCCAGGGCGTTAACCGGTTAACACTGTTGGAAAAGTGAAAAATTGATATTGGAATATTGTGGACATATTTGATGATTGGCCTATATTGGTGTATGATATAGTAGGGATCAATTCCCGTTGTTTTGAGCAGTATAGGTATTAGTAGAGTGTGCTAATACTGTGATTTATTATTTGGCATGATATGAATATGACTCTGTGATGGATATGCTGATAATGTATGATGGTATGCATAATGCTTGAATATATCTATTATGTATGCAATTGTGAATGGACTGTTTATGGCTTAGAGTGTGAGCATATGTCCATTGTGGATTGTTGATGGTTGCATGCTAGGTGATTTAGTGTGCATAATATGGCCTTTATGGTGGTAGCTAATTCCCATGGTGAGGAATTAGTGAGTGAATTATTGTGGATTGTTGTTGATGTTTGCATGCTAGGTGATTTAGCGTGCATAGCATAGCCCTTAGGGTGGTAGCTAATTCCCATGGTGAGGAATTAGTGATGTGAGTCACTAGGTCTCAAATGAGTGGGACTAGTGAGCTTGGTAGCCGTATCTGGATTTGATCGGTGAGGTTGAACTATATGTTCACGAATAGTCGGTACCGCATGCATGGAGTCTCATTGCATAATATATGTATGGCATATAATATGAATGGATGTATTCCAATATTATACGTGTGTTTTGTGTTGGGTTGAGTATGATTATGATTTTGAGTTGATGTTGCCGTTGCTGAATATGTGATATGGTTAGGGTGATGAAATGTGTTAATTTACTTAGCATTACATGATATTTTATAATGCTTATTATATCAATTGAGGAACTCACCCTTACAACTATGTTTCAGGTAACGAGCAGTGATTGAGTAGAAGCTAGTGCTTGGAGTCTAGTGTAGTTCCTTAGTGGGTCATGCTCTGGTAGATGTAACATCGGGACAGGATGTTTTACTTTGTTTCATTTTGGTTGTTGAACAACTTTACATGTAATGTGTTACATGGGTTGCATGATTGATTAGATCTCTATCCGCTGCGAATTATGCAATGTTTTATTTTGATTAATAATTGAGCATGACAAGTTATTATGGTGAATGGTGTGAAGTGTCAAGTGTGAAACCCTTAAATTGCATATCTACTCTGATTTATATTTTGTTGAATTAATTAATGTTTGGGGTATTTTAGAAGGGTGTTACATTCATCCTAACCGATGATGGATATTCTCATCTTTGGTCTTCTACCTATTAACTGGTAGTCGTAAATCCTATTTTTCTGCGGTTTTCCCCAACAAGGTTATTCTTACTCAGTAACCGGTAATGAATACTCCCTCCTGGCATTTCCCAGCGAGTCATCCTTGATATGTTCATCCGAATCGATGACGGATGTTCTCTCTGTCAGATCTTTATTATCTCCTTACCCAGTAATAGGTAGTAGATAATAGATTTCTGATCCTCCTGTATTGAAGTTTATTTCTTCCCTAGTTGAGTTAAGTGCGTGTTTCCTTAGTGAAATCACTTTCCCTGCATGATTCAAGTACTTCTGTTTTATCCTGACTTACTCGTATCCCCTGCAGATGTTGTTGTTCTCCGGCCGAGTCTTTTCCATTTTTGTATAGAATTCCTTGAGTCCCCCATCAGTTTTAAGTCGTAGCCTAGCCTACGCATAACTCCTTTATCCCCCAAAGTCTCTCTCTCCCAATGAGTTTTCCTTATGGAATGCATTATACTCCTGCAGACATTCGGTCTATCTGATTTCTTTTCCTTCATGGCAATATTTCTTTTCTTTCATTGGGTTTGCTTTGGGAGAGATCACCAAGCGCTATGTGATTGCATCATACTTGTATATCATCATTTTACTAACCAAAATACAAAAATATGTCTTTGCATTTGCCTAACTCTTTTGTAGGTGGGGCATGATCTCCATTGATCTATCAAGTTCATATCTAGGGTTTGAGACCCTCATGACAAAGAGCACAACCATGAATTGATACAAGCATGGTTATAAGCATCATATATTACTTCCATTGACCTCTACATGTTATATTGATCAAGTTTTCTTCAAAAGTTTGAAGGTGATTTGCCTTGGAAACCCTAATTTGAATGGGTATCTTAAGTAACTTCTCCAACAAGCTATCTCACCAATTGATCAAATTTCTCAAGGGACACTTCAAAATTTATCATCTTATGCATATATGATCTGCCATGAGCCAAGAAAGTCAAAATAATTAAAGGTTAGCAAGTTGGTTGATGGTGGTTGGCCAAATGAATTCATCTGATCAAAACTGGGTCTCCCTAGACCCTATCTCCTACAATTTTCACCATATGAAAATTGTTTCAAGTGCAAAGTTACTCTAAATGACATCCCAAAAAACTTTCATGTTGAGACCTAGAGCTAGTTTTTCTTGGAAAATCATTTTCTATGTTGAAACATTATAGGTCATTTTGCCATAACTTGCTCAATTTTTATGAGATGAAATATTTCCAAGTTTCATAATAAAATTTAAGATGACTACTACAACTTTGATATTTGGAGTGACAGAAAATTCAACTTTTATGAGCATGTGATATGAGGTTACATTATAGGTCATTTTTTACCTATACCATTGAACAAGTGATTTTTCCAAACTTCAAAAATGCATAACTCTATCATTCTAAATCCAAATGGCATGAAATTGGTGACCATTTTTAAGGTCTTTGAAAGAGATACAACTTTGATGAATACATTTTTCTCATTTGAAGCTCACATAAAAAGTTAAGTATGGTGGAATATTGAGGTACATGGCTTGACACATAGAAAAATTTTCAACATGTTGAAATTTCCAAACCTCCACTTAAAAATTCACCATGTTCCAAGCTCCAAATGAAAAAGTGTTGAACATCAAACTTGTTCCCTTTGATCCAATCTTTCCAAAGAACCCAAGTTCATGCGTCTTGGAGAAATATTGCTAGGTCTGTGCATGGCTTTAACAAGGCTCCACCATTGGAAAGAATCAATTGCATAAACTTTAATACACATTACCTTGCCTTTCAAGCTTCATTCAGACTTCAATTGGAATCATTTTGGACCTTAATGCATTGCATCATGGGCCTGTACATGCCCATGCACTCGTGCCATCCACATTGCGAATTTTGGACATATTTTGAAGTGTGCAAATATCATTCCCTTTAGCCATAAATAGAAGGCCTCTGAGCTCATTTGAACAACACTTTGTGCGCCAGCTTTGCCCCCCATTTAAACCCTCCCATTCTAAAGGAAAACTTGAGAAATTTCAATTTGAAATTTGAGTTTGAATCTCAACTGTTAGAGATTCAAGAACTCCAGGATCCAAAGCCTTGCAATCTCTTTAATCACTTCCTGCTAGCTTCTCAAGTGTGATCAGATCGTGTTTGGAGCAGGCAATATCAAGAACGGCATAACATTGAAGGTAATTTTGATAAAACTTCATCTCCAAGGTCCTTTGACCTTGTTTGACCTATGATAAATCTCATGGCCATTTCTTTGGTGTTTTGATGAGGTTTTAGGAATTTGACAAACCGTATTTAATTTCAATATATTATTTTAGTCTTTTTAATTTTAATAAATGCCAATTAATTGTGTTGACCAATTGTGATGACTTGTTTGAGTTTGACTCTTGTTGTTAGGCCTTGGTCAAGGTTGATTTGACTTTGTCAAGTTAATATCATTAGATTTAGGGGATTGATGGAATGTACATTCCATCTCCCAAAATGAATGGATGATATTAATTTGGTAAAAGTCCTCCTTTGACCAATTTGAGTTTAGATCCATTCCCCTCCCTTTTCATCTCATTCCCATTCTTTATGCATTCATCTCAGTTGGTCTATGATATCTCAAAATCCTAAGGCTAGTCGATTGAAAAATCAACATATGTATGGATGAGATTAGGCCACCTCTTTTACATATTCTTTTTGTGTGTGGTATGTTTCATGAGCATAGTCCATTATACTATGTCTCTAACATGCATTAATACCAAAATTCTATTTCCCGACCTCAAATACTTATGCCTTCTACATAAGTCAAATTATGATTGCTTAACGTAGCGCTAAATTTGTGACACAAAAGGCATAACATTCTAGTTAGTGAGATTGTAAGTCCCCCCTCTTTCATGGTATTGTGTGGCAAGTTGGCCTTTTTTCCTTCCTTTGCAAGATGTCTTGGCTCAAGGATCCATGCTTGTGATAAGTGGCTTGAGTGTTCTCTAAAGAATGACTTAAAAATGAAAAGCAAAAGCAAAATAATACTAACTTCTAACTCATTAACAACTAACTTTTAATTCCAAGCCATTTAGTTTAATGTCATTTAATTTTAATCTTTATTCATTTGCCATTATTCATACCATTATGATTGTTTATGTTAATGCAATTTTCACTTTGCTTGATATATCTTGTTTGTGTATCTTTGCTTGTTTGTGTGGTTTTTGACCATTAATGTACATAATAACAACAAAAACCCTAAAAAACGTTTGTGTGGACTGTTGGCTTGATCTTGGACAAATGGACTTAGAATTTAGGCCACATTCCTATGCTAAAGGACTTGGCCAATGCCAATTTTTTGTGAAACCAAGTGCTTGCAATTTGAAACTTCATTTGATATATCATTCAAGATCCCTTTGAGTTCATCTGCAACATGATCATTGTGAATCTGTAATTTTGAACCTGTGACTTGTGAAATTCATCTGTTACATGGGATAATTTGAAGAAGATCATGGAGTGGCTAAGCTTGGATGTTGCTATCTTTTTTTGATGCCTTTTCTCTTCAAGGTTGATAATTGTGCATTTGTGTGTTGTTTGATTCTAAATATCCAAGGGAATTTGGGGTTTCTATATGGCATTCTTGCCTATTGGATTGCTACCCATCAGTCAGATCTTTTCAACTCTTAACTTTTAATTTTGTGCATAGGATTAGTCTCTTCATCTTCTCCCCATTTCTTTAATTTCAAAATCTCTCCCACCTTTTAAAATTCTCTTTGTTTGAACTTATTTTGTTCTAAACTTTGACCACTTTGCCAAAAGATAGAAACTTTGGCCTTATGCCATTGCATTTTCAAACTTTTTTCTTAAATCAAATTTGTAAATAAACTTAACTATACTTGACCTAAACTTTCAAAAAGCCAAAAAGAACAAACTTATTCAAATCATTTTTAGGCCTTTGTGCCTTTCAAACTTAATTTTTGTTAAAAGCAATGCATCCGCTTTTGAAATTTATATCACAAACTACGAGGTTTTGATCCCTCATTTCTATGTTGGTACGTAGGCATAAGTCCGAAGGTCTTATTAAATATAAAAATATAATTAATGAATTCTCTTCTCATCCCCTCCCATTCTATTTTTTTGAAAACATCATTTTATACAAAATAAATATGCACACAAAAAGGGCTCCCTAGGAGTACCTAGGACACTTTGGGTGCTGACACCTTCCCTCTATGTAACCAACCCCCTTACTTGTAATCTCTGGCATTTTATTAGTTTTGACTTGAAAACTTCTTACTTTTGGGTTTTGTTCGTGCTTTTTCCCTTTTCCCTTGGAAACAATAAAAGCGCGGTGGTGACTCTGGTTTTATTGATCTCTAGCTTATCCATAGCTTGATGATCATGAATTTACCGCTACAGATAGGACCAAGAAAACACATCAGAATACTCTCGAAGAAGATTAATCAACCCCTTCTTAGCCTCTAAACACAGTTGAGACCCAATCTTGACTTCCTTCAGATCATCTTCGGAACTCAAGTTTACTAGCTCAATCTGCTATTTGAATGGTTGAATGGCTTTTTCCTAATGCTTAAGTAAACGAGATAATTCATCAGATACTTCTTCATCATCATTCTCTTCCTCAGCTTCAAACACAAGGAAATCCCATTTTGGAGGGGTAGTAGGATCATTTTATTCAATGGGTTTGAGAACCAACCTGCATAATGATTTGATATTTTAATTTTAGAGAAGTGAATTATGACCAAATATTATGTAGATGGAGTATTATTATTAATTTATGTTTTTTGTGATTACCATTTTAAAAAAAAGAAGCAAAAAGTAAAAAATAAAACATCATAGATGTGGATGAATAAAATTGCATTTTATTGATGATAATTGAAATGTCCAACAATGTTCACTTCTCCCTTAGGAATAGGAGAAGGATTTTTCTTAAAATGAAAAAAAATTACTTAGAGCGATGAATAACAGTAGGAATATCAACAACAACCTAATTGTTACAAATCTGGCCATGCGTCACAAAGTTGACGCAAGCTTCGCCTTCATCATCACTGTCTTCGATCACAACAGCTGAGTGTTGATCATTCCCTTGAATGAACCCTCCACTACGGAAACCCAGTTGCACATCTTCAGCTTTGACGTTGGACGACCCTGATTGAACTCCCAATCCGACCCTATTCTTGTTCTCAGCAATCTCTATCATTCGACCCCACTGATCAATGCTGTCAGCCTCAATATCATTCTGAGCATCCTTGAGAGAGGACATAGGTGCCCCAGTTTTCTTCACTTCATCAATAGACAAGGATTGGAACGATATTCCAACCTCCTCCTCAGCTTCAACATAAGAAAATGATGACAAATGGCTCACTAGTAATTCCTTCTCTCCACCAACAACGACAAGCTTGTCGTTCTTCACAAATTTCAATTTCTGGTGCAAAGTAGACGTCACAACTCCAGCTTCATGAATCCATGGCCTTCCCAACAAGTAGCTATAGGTCGGGTGGATATCCATCACTTGAAAAGTAATCTGGAAATCACTCAGACCTATCTTAACTGGAAGGTCCACTTCACCAATGTCAGTTTTACGAGAACCATCAAACACTTTGACAATCACACCATTGTATCTCATCGGGCGCCTTGATAAAAAAGTCTGGACAAAGTTGACTTTGAAAGCATATTCAGAGACGAACCAGTATCGACCAACACATTGGATAACGCGTCCTCCTTGTAGTTCACAGAAATATGGAGCGCTAGATTGTGATTTATTCCTTCCTCGGGAAGCTCTTCATCATAAAAACTCAAATTACTACAAGAAGTGATGTTAGCAACAATGTGGTCAAACTGATCCACAGTAACATCATGCTCAACATAGGCTTGTTCAAGCACTTTCTGCAACGCCTCCCTATGCGCTTCAAAATTTATCAATATGGACAACACGGAGATCTTCGACGGGGTTTTGGAGCAGTTGCTCCACCATATTAAACTCATTTCTCTTTATCAAACACAATACCTCATCACCATCATTAGCCTTCAGTTTGTTGGATTCACCATACTGACATACTAGAGAGCTAACTAGATTTATCATTGGCATCTCCAGCCTCTTACTGGCTGCAGCATCCTCTATCTCTTTCGGTAATACCAGACCAAAAACACGACCACTATGGGTCACCTTTGCGATATCAGTTATATTTATCACATAATCTGCTACTGGTAAGGGAACCTCTTAACCATTCTTCACCATTGTGGCGTTATACTGATAAGGCACAACTTTATCGGATGCATACGGAACAGGGCCCGCTAACCGTATTACTAACGACGATATCAATTTATTAACACTATTGTTGTTGCTGAAATCAAAATGTGTAACTACCCGCTCAGGGGTCTGAAACACCGACACAATTACATTCACATCATTTACCTCTCTTGATTGACAAATTTGGATAAAACCTTTGATCGGAAAAATAGCAAGTGTACTATTTTTACCGATGTAGTAATAAGGAGTTTTATTTCCAAGTATCGATCTCAGGGATTGCGTAGGAACCACTTATTTTACTTTGATTCTATCAGAACAAAAAGATAATGGTTTGGTTGTTTTTGGAATTTCAGCAATAAACACAAAAGACAGTAAAATATAATTGATTAATATAAAATATGCTAGGGGGAGTGGTTGATTTAACTAGTTAAGAATTCAGTCAATATTTCCTTTGTACGCATGAAACATTCAATTACCTAACCTCAGAATGTTCTTCCGTAAGTCCTCAAGAAAGAAACTATTAAACTACCAATTCTTATAAAATGTCCATTCAATAAATCCTTGGTTTTAATCATAAATAAAATCGAGGTTTTCGGTGGTTTACAAAAGTTACTAGTCCTAGATGATGCATTCATAAACCCAATTGTGTGAAAACCCTAACAATCACAATCCTGTTATTGAAAGTCATAGATCAATTTGTATTTGTCCGATACAAAAGCATAACAACATCACACAATTGAATTGAAATAAGTAACATGGTAATAAGGAAATCATTTGTTCAAATTCATAACATACGATCAAATCCGGACCACCCCCTAACATAGGGGGTTTAGCCTCTCATAGTATTAAACGAAATCATAGTATGAAAATTAAACATTACAAAGAACTAGGAGATTTTGATCTTCAATGGTCGGAACCCTTGAATCTCGCCGTCTTCGAATTCTCCGTAGTAGCTATCCTCTCAATGCAGTGTTTTCTTTCATACGTCAAAAAGTGTCCTCCCCTTTCTTTCCCCAGCCTTCTAATAGTTTCAGATGGATTTTCTTCAAGCAAAAAGTCAAAACTACCCTTAATGAGTAGAATAGGTTCACATGGCAAAAAATGAAGTTTCTAAGTCGCGCCCAACAACATGGGCCGTGTGTGTACATACGGGTTCCCGTGTGTGCTCTCCAACATAAGCATTTTCAAATCAAGCTACAGAGGTAACAACACTGGCCGTGTTCCTCCACACGGGTGCCCGTGTTAATGCACTGTTTTAAACAACACGGCCGTGTGTCACCACACGGGTGCCCGTGTTGCTCTCTGTTTTTCCTCTCCAATTTTGCTTTGCCTGACCAACAACACGGGCAATGTTGTAGCACACGGGGGCCCGTGTTAACCTGCTGTCTCTTCATATTTTCGCCTTTCTGAGTATCCACCACTCCTTTATTAGTGCTTTTAAACCTGTGCAATGACCTGTAACAATAACACTACCAAACAAAGTGTAAAAGAGACCTTTTTGACATAAACTTGTAATAAAATGCAATGCGATACCAAATCAACAAAACATGATAAATGACTCTGAAACAACTATAAATAAACATAAATCTTACCAAAGTGATGAAAATATGTCGGATCAACGGTGGGAATTCAATGGAAATGGTGACCGATCACAACCCCAAACTTGTCTCATTACTTGTCCTCAAGTGATGTATTGAGTTCAAACAAAGGTCACCCACGAATTCATTTTCCACAATGCAACCTAGTCCTTCACAATTTGTGTTATTCCTTTCCAATCGAGTTTCAGGTATCTCCGACTCAGGGAGTTTTCCACATTTCCACATCAGAAGCCTCGTCACCTGCAAGCTTTTCACACCTCACAACATCTCTCATGGTTAGGGTGTGTACACTCACAGCACAGTATGCAATACCAAACTCTTAAATTTGAATACATTCTAATTTCACGACAACAGCAGATTCTACACACTTTACGAGGTCTTTTAGGTTGTAACGGGGCTTGGGTAGGGTGGGATAAACAAAAAAATGGATAACAAAGGGTTTTGAACTCGGCCGTCATGTTGTGTGATTTTTCTTTCTCTTTTTCTCGTGCATCACGTATACTCTGGGGGTTAATTTCACTCTTTTGACTCTTTTTCTACTCAAAAGTTTTTTCTGCGAGCATTTTATAGGTGTTAGAGTCTTAAGTTTCGGCAAGTGCATCTTTTCTCTTTTGTTTCTCTTTTTTTTCTTGTTGGACATACACAATTCTTTTCTTTTTGTATGATCTCTTATTATGCACTTGCCTTATCTTTCAAGATTACCACCCCAAACTTAGCTTTATGCACATCTTGCAACTCACAACAATCGTACCGAGTGATGGAAGAAATGAATGATGAGTGGTTAACATGGGGTTTATGATGAATAAAATGGCTAAGGCTCAACGGGGCTTACGAAGGGAAACATACAGAAAGGGGAAGCAGGAGAGGCCCTGGCTAACAAACAACTTGCCTCAGTGTGTGTTGTCATGCTGTGAAGTGTCAAAAGGACATACGCAAAATCAGAGTGGTAAAGTCATACCTGGCTGAACTCTCATGTTGATGTTTAGTGTATGGCTTTTTGTAATCTCACCATGTTGGTTGGTTAGCTTTACAAGCTCTGAAGCCTCCTCGTGTTATGTGGTTTCTTTTCTGACTCGGTTCTTCCATACCGCTCTCTTGGTCCGGTGTCACCAAATTGTGTCCGACTTTATTTTCTCATGGTTGCATCAACTTCCGGGGTGCCTTTCAGCATAAGTTCGAGGGGTGTCTTTCATCCACTACCACTTATCCCGGGATCGTCCAACCATTTCTCATCACTCTGTACACACAAGTAAACCACAAAAAAAACACAATAATATGACGATAACAAAAACGAAAGCTCAAGAACAAAAACAAATTGAAAGTGAATTAAAACAATTTAAAACATGAAAGGAGAAACCCCCCCCCCCACACTTGAACTACACATTAACCTCAATGTTTAAATTCAAACACGAAGGGGACTTACAGTGATTACTGTTGTGGAGGAGGCGGAGGATCGTGCGGGATATGCAACATCAGACGTTGCATCATGGCTTGCATGTAATCCATGATTGTCCCTTGTCGGAACAATTCCACACCCTGTCTGGCTAATTCCGCACCTTGTCTGGTTTGCTCGGTGCGGAGAGTTCCCATCTCAGTTTGGATCCAACCCCACTGGTCCTGCGACATAAAAGAGGATCCTTCACCATGTAGGTTGGAATCCTGTGGGGGTGGCATACCTTGGGTAGCTGGCCTCTCATCTTCTTCCATTTCCTCACCTGAAAAATCTTGGTCAAATTGAGCATCGTCCCCTACAGATGGGGCTGAACCTGTATACAACCAGTTAGCAACATTTGCAATGCTAATGGAACCAGGTGCTGGTAGTGCAAGCACTTCCACATTATGAATCACAAGAGAGTAATGAGTCGGCATGATGGCAATCATTTGCTGATTGACGAGAGTGTTCATGTCGATTTTAGTCTTACCCATCACTGCAGCTTCTTCCAACAAAAGTTGACCATACCCAAAGTGGTATGCAATTTGCGTGATCAAACCACCCACAGAAATATCACCGGTAGTTACGTGGCCAACTTGCTTCTAATGATTGGCGGCAAAAGCAGCTGCATTGACTCGTTCATTATTGGCTATGCAGTGAAGGAAATATAACTCTCTCTTTGCAGCTACCCCGATACTATCACCCCGTCCGAACAAGGTGTAGGCTAACCCCTTTTGTGCATATCTGAAGCAAGGGTTATGAATCTCCGACGCTTTTCCCGAACTTGAGTTATAGCCACTTTTACCTGTAATAGCCCTCCAAAAATCAATTGCTGAAAAAGTGTCTGGAGGGGTTCCAGTTCCAGATACCGGGAGTCTCAGAATACTCCCAAGTTCCTCAACAGATAACTCGTGATCCTCATCGAACAATCGGAAAGTAATTTGACCATAAAATTCCATCTCTGAACCTGTCCACCTTCTTCTCATCTTAAACTCAACCGTACTTAAGAATTCAAGTGTGATACGTGTGAAGGTCGGTGCTTCGAATTGCATGAATTCTAACATACCGATGTTGTGAAACATGCGGTGCACCTCTTCCTTTAAGCCCAACTCATCAAGTGTAGCATCACACATATAACGTGTCGGAATGAGCTTACGTTTAGCAAGAATCACATACCTCTCTTGATGCTCCGGTTGTTCAAACAAAATGCCATGAGGATTCGGAGAGCGTCTAGCCCGTTGCTTCGGCGGGGAGGATGTGGCCACATCCTTTCCTTTGCTTATACGCTTTAGGGGCATAATGGTACCTACAAAAATTCTTCAAAATACAAATAATAGATTAGTGAAAACGGCCACCGTCACTGTGTAGAGGACGGCGAGAGGAACGATTTTTGTAAAGGTGAGATGACGTTTGAATGAGTGAAGCTTTGAGAAAAGTGGAGCTTAAAATGATGGAGGCTAGGTTAAAAATGGAGGAAGAGGGAGAGAGAAGCTTGCAAAAATCAGAATGAGTGAGAATAAGTGGTGGGGAAGAGATGTAATGTCAAGTGGGTCCCATCATTAAAAGCACCCAAATTCAAAAAAATTCAAAATTCAACCCGTTGAGAACAACACGGCCGTGTTCCTGCACACAGGAGCCCGTGGTAATTCACTGCTTTAATTAACACGGCCGTGTGTCACAACACGGGTGGCCGTGTGGATGCCCAGTATTCCCTCTTGCAAGATCAACACGGGCCGTGTGTCACCACACGGGTGGCCGTGTGGATAACCTGTTTTCCTCAATTTTTGAAATTTTCTATGCTTCATAGGTATGGTCTCCTTCCGCTCAGAGGTGATTATGACTATACGCTCCAAGTTCTTCTCCTTACCTGCAACAACGTTTCACACACACACACAGAAAAACACACAAAATAAGTTAATAATGGAACGCGTGGGTTACCTCCCACGAAGCGCTTCGTTTAACGTCGCATGGCTCGACGGTTGTCCACCTCATTAGGCGAGGCGCACATGGTCAATCATTCCAGACTCTTGGCCTATGTAATAGGGCTTCAGCCTCTGGCCATTCACCTTGAATATATCCCCATTGTTTTGGTTCTTGATCTCTATTGCTCCGTGGGGAGAGACCTTGTGCACGACAAATGGCCCGGACCATCTTGATTTCAATTTCCCAGGAAACAACTTGAGCCTCGAATTGAACAACAATACCAGTTGTCCTTCCCAGAAATCTTTCTTGATGATTCTCTGATCATGCCACTTCCGTGTTTGCTCCTTGTACATCTTTGCATTCTCATATGCCTGATTACGAAATTCTTCTAACTCGTGAAGTTGAAGAATTCGGGATTCACCGGCTTTTGCAAGATCACAATTTAAGAACTTGGATGCCCAAAAGGCTTTGTGCTCTAATTCCAGAGGAAGATGACATGCCTTACCATAAATCAGTTGATACGGGGACATGTCGATTGGGGTTTTGAAGGCGGTTCGGTACTCCCATAGTGCGTCATCTAATTTGATCGCCCAATATTTTCTTGAAGCACTCACTGTCTTTTCCAAAATCTGTTTAATTTTCCGATTAGACACTTCAACTTGCCCACTAGTTTAAGGATGATATGGAGTGGCAATCTTGTGCTTCACATTATATTTCTTCAATAGGTTCTCCATGAGCTTATTCAGGAAAGGTGTCCCTTCATCACTGATAAGTTCCCTTCGCACACCGAACCTTGAGAAGATGTTTTGTTTGAGAAAGTTTACCACTACCCTCGCACCATTAGAAGGGAGGGCAATGGCTTCCACCCATTTGGAGACATAGTCTACAGCCACCAGAATATAATTCTTTCCAAATGAGGGTGGAAATGGCCCCATAAAGTCTATTCCCCAAACATCAAATAATTCCACTTCAAGCATGCCCTTTTGGGGCATCTGATTCCTCCTGGAAATATTCCCTGTCCGTTGGCATCTGTCACATTCCTTCACAATGACTTGGGCATCCTTAAACAACGTAGGCCAGTACAACCCTGATTGGAGGACTTTTGCGGCTGTCCTATCTCCATTAAAGTGTCCCCCATAATCTGAGTCATGACATGCCTTTAAGACTTCATTTTGTTCTTCCTCAGGGACACATCGACGAATCAGTCCGTCTACCCCTTTCTTATACAAGAATGGTTCGTCCCACAAATAGAATCTGCAATCATGAAGAAACTTTTTATTTTTGTTATAATCAAAGTCGTCAGGAATTATACCACCCACCAGGTAGTTTGCGTAGTCAGCAAACCAAGGAACACCCACCACCGCGACGATTCGTTCATCTATAAACTCGTCCTTTATGGGAAGTTCTTCTTCCGTCTCTTCAATCGGGGACATTCGAGATAGGTGGTCAGCAACGGTGTTTTCACACCCCTTTTTGTCTCGAATTTCAAGGTCGAATTCTTGCAACAGCAAAATCCATCTGAGCAGCCTTGGCTTCGAGTCCTGTTTAGAAAAAAGATATTTCAAAGCAGCATGGTCAGTATAAACAATTACCTTTGTTCCCAACAAGTATTGCCGAAATTTGTCAAAGGCATAAACCTCAGCCAGTAGCTCCTTCTATGTGGTTGCATAATTCATGTGAGCTGGATTCAACACATGGCTAGCAAAGTAGATGACGTGGATGAGTTTGTCTCTTCGTTGCCCCAAGACTGCCCCTACTGCTATGTCGCTCGCATCACACATTATCTCAAAGGGTAGAGACCAGTCAGGCGAGATCACTATAGGAGCAGACACCAATTTATTTTTCAAAGTATCGAAGGCTTTGTTGCACTTTTTGTCAAACAGAAACGGAGTATCCTTCACAAGCAGGCTAGTCAATGGTTTTGCGATCTTGGAGAAATCTTTGATGAACCTACGGTAGAATCCTGCATGTCCCAAGAAACTCCGTATACCTTTCTCATTCACAGGATGAGGGAGATTAGCGATCACTTCCACTTTTGCCTTGTCAACTTCTATTCCTTTATGGGAAATTTTATGGCCTAGTACTATCCCTTCTCTCACCATGAAGTGACACTTTTCCCAATTCATGATTAGATTGGTTTGTTGACATCTTTCCAGCACAAGTGACAGATTATACAAACAATTTTCGAAAGAAGATCCAAAACTCGAAAAATCATCCATAAACACCTCCATATGCTTCTCAAGCATATTGGAAAATATGGATGTCATGCACCTCTGAAATGTTGCTGGTGCGTTGCATAAACCAAATGGCATTCTTCTATAAGCAAAGATTCCATACGGGCATGTGAACGCTGTTTTTTCTTGATCCTCAGGTGCCACAGCAATTTGGTTGTACCCTGAGTACCCATCCAGAAAACAATAGAAATCATGACCTACCAATCTTTCCAACATCTGATCAATAAAAGGTAAGGGAAAATGGTCCTTCCTGGTTGCAGTGTTCAGTCTTCTATAGTCTATGCAAACTCTCCAACCTGTTACAGTACGGGTGGGGATCAACTCATTTTTCTCATTTTTTATCACAATTGTCCCTCCCTTCTTCGGTACCACATGAATTGGGCTCACCCACGAACTGTCAGATATTGGGTAAATCAACCCCGCATCTAAAAATTTAACAACCTCCTTGCGAACGACTTCTTTCATAGTTGGGTTCAGTCTTCTTTGAGATTGGACGACCGGTTTCTGATCATCCTCCATCAAAATCTTGTGCATACACAGTGTCGGGCTGATTCCTTTCAAATCGTCCATCGCCCACCCAATAGCACTCTTGTATTTCTTGAGTACTTTGATCAGCTCTTCTTCTTGGATCTCTCTCAAACCTGAATTGATGATTGCTGGATATTTTTCTTCATTGTCAAGAAAGACATATTTGAGATGTTCTGGTAATTGTTCCAACTCCATCCCCTTTTTTATATCCTGCTTTGATTCTGGAGATGTTTTAGGTCGAAGCTCTTCCCACCGTTGCGGTCGGGAATGAACCCAAGGAGGTTGTTCCTTTAACATCGCCACCACTTCAGATTCTTTCTCATCAATTCCTTCAGTATCCTCAACGATAGATAAACTCAAAACTCTCTCTAAAGGAAGCTTGGGTGTTGTAATCTGCATAGATTGAGCAAACACTGTATCTAACACTTCAATACTTTTACTCGCACCTTCGTCATCCTTGAATTTCATAGTATCCCTCACATCAATTTTGAGCTTTTCATCATAAACTTTGAGGGTCATGGTTCCTTCCTCAATATCTATCATGCATCTTCCAATTTCAAGAAAAGGTCTTCCCAATATGAGAGGGATTTCCTCATCTTCTGGCATCTCGAGTATCACAAAATCCACCGGGAATACAAATTTATCAATCTTCACCAGAACATTTGTTGTTATTGTAAGACCCCAATTTTGTCCCTAAGATCCCTCATGGCATCATATCATATCATTGCATAGCCTCAAGGATCTTTAAGCACCTTGCTTCCTTCCTTGTGGGTGGGATCTTTCATGTGAGTGGTTCTTAATCACCAAGCATTTCTTGCATTTGTATATCATTTCTTTTCTTTTAATTACTAACCAAAAAGTACAAGAATATGTCATCTAACATTGATTTTGCAGTCTAAGCAGTCATCAAGTCAGGCAATTCAAGGTTTTCCTATGAGCAAGAGCAGAGGGTATTTTCTTGGTATGAGGACCACATGTCATTATCTTGAGCCTATATGAGCTAGAGGTTCATTTTGGAGCAAATTCCCCAAGTGGTTGAAGCTCAAGTTCATCAGGCAATTTCAGGTCATCTAAGGACCAATGCAAGTCAACTGAAAGTCAACTGAAGGCTTTGAGTGTGGGAATTGAGTTTCTTCATCCCATTCATGTTCAAACAAGGCCTATTCATCATGTCAAACATCTACATTGAATATTTTGAGGTCAAGTCAAAAGTTTCCCAAAATGGAAAGTGACCTATAATTTCAAGTTTCTAAAAATAGCTAGTTTTTAGACCAAATCCAACTTAACTTTCCAACATCAAAGAAGCTTCAAATGAATTTTTATCCAACATGAAAGTTGAAGATCTCTCTCTCCCATTTCCAAAATGTCCAAGATTATGAGCATCTGATGAATGGTTGAGGAGTTATATTAAATGATTGCCAAGTGTGCATGGAACTTCAACAAGCCATAACTTTTGATCTAAAGCTCCAATTTGAGTGCCTCTTTTTGCATATTGCTTATCATGACCTCTAATTTCCAAATCCATCATTACATTGCATGAAATTTTATCATATGATCATTTGGCCATGCATAAGTATTTTGGAGGGAAATTTGCAAATTCAAAATTTATGCATCATATGAACAAAATACCATTGCCATTGTGTTCATAAGAGGATTTTAAGTGAAAATACTCATGCACATGTTACTGTTCACATTCAATTTACCATGCACCTCCACATTTTCCATTTTTGGTCATACACCCCATTTTCACTTAATCCCAATTAACACAAGCCTAATCAAAATTTGAGAGTGATTAGGAGATGGTATATAAGCTTAAGCATAACAGAATTCTGGAGTTTTTGAAGATTCTAGATCCAAAATTTTCTTTCCCTCCATTTTTGCTCTCCATTGAAACTTCAACTTATTCCACATAACACTTTGATTTTATTGCATATTCTTGTTCTCTGATAATCATTGAGTGCAGATCAAGCTCTTGATTGAAGAATTCGAGCCAGAATCAAGTTGTGCAAGCTCAAGAACATGAAGAGGGAAGTTGAAATCTGAGCTAGATCCAAGCCATCTTGAGCTTCAATTCACGCACAAAGCTTCAATATACGAGTGATAGAAGAGGTCTGGACGCTTTTGGCACTTGAATCGCTTGTTTCCATTGACTGCTCTTCAAGAGGTGTGAAATTCGAACCTCTTAATTCTCCTTTTTATGTGCATAAACTTGTAGAGCTTTGGTTGAGTTATGGCTAATTAATGTTTGTATGATCATAATGTTTTTGCTCGATTCTCTTGATTCATGAAGAATTAGACTTAGTTGATGCTCGATCTGTGTTCCTCATGAGATAACCTTTCCAATGATGTATGATTTGCTGGATTCTGGGAAATTTTTGATGCACGTACACTGTAGCTCCGCCGTCTTCACGAAGAAGACGGTGGAAACCACCGCTGCCACCACCGTCTGCAACTGGTGTGAGGCGCTAGGGTTTGTGTCCGCGTGTGCATGCCACGCCTATGCTTGTTGGCCAAATGATTGGCTGTTGCTTGCTTGACCAAATCCATATGTACTTTGACCGCTGATGTGGACGCCACTTCAATTAATGAAGTTATGCGTTTTGATGCATACTCCCTTCGATTCCCAGCTTTGGACATTTGTGGATTTATTTTGTTTTCCAGCGCATTTTCCTGTGCACCTAGTTCGATCCTCCGCTCCAGCTTTTATTTCAAATTTGTTTCAATCATTTTATTTCCCTCCATTTGACATGTGCTTTCCTCATTTTCATTTCAAATATTTTCATCACATTCAAAAAATCATATCAAATTGAAAATGCATCCAATTAATTCCAAATTTTTTGCTACATGATCATGTGAATGTCTACTATTTTCTGGCTGTGATTTCATGATTTTATTATTTTTGGAATTTTAAATGTGATTGATTCTTTGGACATGTATGCAAATGTGACATGCTTCATTCATTCTATTGTGAAATGCTCATACATTGGCCAATTGACATGAAATTTGGTATGCTCATTCCCAACATGTTGCATGATTTTTGAGGCTTGGTTGTGTATTTTTCTCATTTTTCATCTCTGTGTTAGACACATGAACTTTTGGTGTGACAATGTGTGTCACACAATTTGATGTCATACTTGTGCATTTTCATTTCTAGGTCAATTGAGTTATGTTGATTCTAATTTTTGGCATGATGATTGTGTTTGACATGTTGTGTGCATATAAAAATTTTCATGATTGTTTGATATATTTCTGTTTTAATATGGAATTTTCATTCTTGATGACCAATTGTGTGCTTTGTAATTGCCTATGCCATATCTTGCTCATTAGATGCCTTTGCTTGATGCTTTAGACTTGGTCCTTTTTAGGACATGTTCTTACTTGGTTAAATATGCTTTATGTTGAATATTGGTTGCTGTTTTGACTTTTTGCTTTGCGTTTGACCCTAGGCTTTGCCCTAGGGGTTTGTACTCATAATTTGAGCTTTGCCTTTCAGGTTCAAGCAATTAGTCCTAATGGATGATGTGATCTCCTTGCTTGAGATACAATTTTCTTTGTTTAACTAATGTTGATTGTGTTGTAGGTCCTTTGGTGGCTAACTCACTTGAGTTGTTGACTTGCATTGTGTATATTGGTTGTCTCACTGTTGACTATCTGTTTGGTTTGTCTGAATGTGAATATTGACTTGTTTGATTTTCTTACAGGTACTTTAGTAGCTTTAACTCATTATTTGAGCTTTGCTTTGCTTTTGGTTGGCATACCACTTAGGTAATTTCTTTAACTCCATGTAGTCTGGAAGCCCTGTCGTTTCTGTTTGGCAGGCAGTTGGCTGAAGTCTTCCTTAAGAGGCAATGTCTGTGATTGTTTATATTTGTGCCATGTACTTCAAGTCCTCCTAAGTGAAGAGGCAATTGGCAGATAGAAGGGATGTGCAATCCATCCCCTGCTATTCAGTTGAGTCTTTCATGTTGCTCGCACTACGTGCTGATGCATTTGAATAAACACCCAAAATCTTGTATATAGAGTCAGTCATTGTGGAATAGAGTCCCTCATTCTGGACTCCCACACCTTCTTTGATTCAAGCTCACCCAGGCCAGGGTTAAAAGCTATGAGGTCTAACCCTCATCTCCTATTTCATCTGCTCACCCTGACGGTCAATGTCAGTGGTTAAGAGCCTCAGACACCCCTTCCAGTATTTGGCTTGTTTGTCGAGGTTGATATGACCCCTTGACTAAAGCCCAGCCTTGTATGAGCCTCTTGGTTGTGTATAGCGTGTGATAATTGATTGATGTGTTTGCTTGTTTGCTTACTTGTGCATCCTTCATGTTGCTTTTGCATATTGTTTGCATTTTGCTTTTGCATTTGTTATTTGTTTTGTTTGAGGAGTCAGATGTAAGACCATTGATTGGCTATCTGTTTCCTGTTCCTTTTGGGGAGCTGGATATAAGACCATTGATTGGCACTCCATTTCCTATATTGTTTTGTTTTGAGGAGTCAGGTGTAAGACCATTGATTGGCTATCTGTTTCATATGTTTGTTTCTTTGAGGATTCAGATGTAAGACCATTGATTGGCTATCTGTTTCCTATCTGTTTTCTTCTGTGGAGTTAGATGTAAGACCATTGATTCACTATCTGTTTCCCATGTTTCTTTGTGGAGTTGGACGTAAGACCATTTATTGGCACTCCGTTTCCGATTTGTTTTCGGAGTTGGATGTAAGACCATTTATTGGCAATCCATTTCCAATTTTGTTGTTCTCTTATGAGACTCTTGCTTATTTGCTTATTGCTTTTTGTTACCTATTCCAAAGGATGGTACTTACTTGGATCATCTACATATGATCTCAAGAGAGGAACTCCTAATGAAGTTTTGCTCCTCATCCCCACCTTTTGTTTCCTTACAACCTCCACTTGCATTTTAATCCAAAACCAGAAAACTTTTGTGCAAACATTTTCACCTGTTTTCAAAACTAGAAACCTAGGCCTTAAGCCTCTGATTTTCAAACTTCATTTTCACTAATACTCATTGTAATTGAATTCTAATGTCAACTTTGACTATCTTTGTCAATACTTCTAATTGGTTAATTCCACTCACTCAATTGCTTTTGTGGCCCTTGTCCACTTCTTAATCAAGTTTTCATGCATTAGCCATAGATCTGAATTATCATAGTGGTTGATGTAAATCTCACCACATCCTTAGTGATTGAATTGTAAGACTTCCATGCTTATTATAGGGTTAACCCCTCACTAGCGTGTTGAAGCTGTTCTCACATGGTGGATTGTTGGTTCAGGTTGAGTTTTC
This sequence comes from Lathyrus oleraceus, assembly GCF_024323335.1. Lineage (NCBI taxonomy): Eukaryota > Viridiplantae > Streptophyta > Magnoliopsida > Fabales > Fabaceae > Lathyrus > Lathyrus oleraceus. The sequence goes on from NC_066582.1 coordinate 208,438,212, forward strand.
TCCCGTTGATAATGAAAGACCTTAAGGCTTTTGTTTAAAATCAATCCATTCACTTTTTGGAAATCTTTTAGCCGAACTACAGCGTTTTGATCCTTATCTTTCATGAAAGGTACGTAGGCAATGGGTTCATCCATCCAAACACAAAAATAATAAAAATTGTATATTCTTCTCTCATCCCTTCAATCGTGTTTGCACAAAAAATACTTTCATAAACAAATAATTTTACAACAAGTTGTGAAAAGGGTTCCCTAGGAGTACCTAGGATGTTGTGGGTGCCTAACACCTTCCCACAACATAATTACCCCCTTACCCAGATCTCTGTACCCCTTTTATTAGTTTTCTTTGCAAAACTTCTTAGGATTTTGTTCGCTTTCTAGCCATTCCTTTGGATAAATAGAAGTGCGGTGGCGACTCTATCTTTGTATGCTTTGCTTTTGATTTAGTCAATAAATCTAAAAGTGACGAATACACCGCTACAGTTATACCATAGGGTCTCTTCATAGAATGATCCGCAAACTGCAGTGTCATGCGAGTGTCCTGCACTTCCCCTAACTCAAGTTTTTTGTAAATCGAGAGGGGCATTAGACTAACACTTGCTCCCAAATCGATCAGTGCTTTTTTGAATGATCTATCTCTAATGGTACAAGGAATAGTGACTGCACCTCTATCTTTTTTCTTCACCAGAATTTTTAGGCCCTGCAAAATAGCACTACAAGTTTCAGTTAGCATGACTAGCTCGCCGTCGATCGACCTTTTCTTCGATATGATGTCTTTCATGAATTTGGCATAGATCGGCATCTGTTCTAGAGCTTTAGCAAAAGGTATGTTGATCTCGAGCTTCTTGAATAATTCTAAGAACTTCTCAAAAAAAATTCATGGGGATCTTTCTTATTTGTTCTTGTCGGAAAAGGAAGAATGATCTTTGGTTTTTGTTTCTCTTTCTGGCTTGCCGGCTTCACCACCACTTCTTCAGTTTGTTTTGGCTCTCCTCTAATCTCCAAGTCAACTTCCAACAACCCATCTTCTTCGACCTGTTCGTCAACTTGTTGTTCTTTAGCTCTTCCTTTTCTGGTGACCACAACTTTAATGTGACTTTGATCACGGGGATTAATAACTATCCCACTGGGAAGCGTGCCAGGTGCCTGGGAATTGGAGGCTAACTGTTGAGCAATTTGACCCATCTGAATTTCAAGATTTTTTATGGATGCTGTAGTGTTCTTTTGATTATTTCGAGTCTCCTCTTGGAATTGGATGTTGTGAGCTGCCATCTTTTCAATTGCGATCTCCCAATTTGCCTTCTTAGGTACCTGTTATTGCTGTTGCTGATATTGATTTTGATATTGACCCTGTGCCTGCTGTTGCACATTCCCTTTCTGATCTTTCCATGCAAAGTTGGGATGATTCTTCCACCCTGGATTGTATGTGTTGGAGTAGGGATTGTTTTGCTTTAAAAACTTTATATCTTCTATCTGCTGCGGTGTTGTAAAGCAATTAACAGTATTGTGTGGTCCATTACAAATGCCACACACATCATTCGGTGCCTATTGCACTTGAGCCACTTTCTAAGCACCTATGTTTAGTGCTTTCAACCTTTTCTCTACCTCCGCAGCAACAACTTCTTCAATTTTCACCTGTTTGTTTGTTTCAAGCTTCAAGTCAATAACTACAGATTTGCTTGACACCCTATCATATAACTCCAAATGCTCGTTCGAGGCAATAACTTCAATTATCTTATTCATACCGGTGGCTGTTATAAAGTTAGCCGAGCCACCAGCTGCTGAATCAAGGATTTGTCTCGTTTGAATTCGAAGACCATTGACAAACATTTGCATTTGCTCAGTTTCATCCATGTTGTGAGTAGGACAAGCCACTAGGATTCTCTTGAATCGTTTATAGGCATCTCCTAGTGACTCACCCTCCTTCTGCTTGAAGTTTAGGATCTCATATCTTTTTCGCAATGACACAGATGCGGGAAAATACTCCTGCAAGAATGTTGTTTCCATTTGCTCCCATGTAGTGATACTACCAGCAGGTAAGGAATAGAACCACTCTTCGGCTTCATCTGCTAAAGTGAATGGGAACATACGAAGTCTGATTGCTTCTTCGTTATGTCCAGGCATTTTCAGTGTTGTGCTCATAGTTAAAAACCTTTGCAAATGCTTGTTGGCATATTCATTCACTCTTCCAAAAAAGGACCGTCTTTCGAGTTGATTAATGGTGTTGGGATGCAGCTGAAATTGTTCCACATTAACCGGTTGGTTGACAATTGTCATACGACCACCCGGAGTGTTGGTTCCACCATAGTCACCGAGAAGTCTCTCTGGTGGTGGTGGTGGTGGGTTAGCAGCCATGATTTCAGGAACTGTTTATGCGTCTGAATCTGAATTCTCTGAGTGCACTGAAACAACTTCCTCCTCTACTTTCTCTGCTAATTCCAATTTTTCTCTCTTAGCTTGTCTTAGCCTAGCGCGAAGAGTTATTTCTGGATCTGCGTAAAAATAAAAATCCGCTGAGGCCTTACCTCGGATAAACAAGTTAGACAAAGATTAGAATTGAATAACAAAATTGTCACAGACAAAATTTCGATAGAATAAAAATTAAAATAGGTATTTTGGCAATCCCCCGCAACGGTGCCAAAAACTTGATCGGAAAAATAGCAAGTGTACTATTTTTACTGATGTAGTAATAAGGAGTTTTATTTCCAAGTATCGATCTCAGGGATTGCGTAGGAAACACTTATTTTACTTTGATTCTATCAGAACAAAAAGATAATGGTTTGGTTGTTTTTGGAATTTCAGCAATAAACACAAAAGACAGTAAAATATAATTGATTAATATAAAATATGCTAGGGGGAGTGGTTGATTTAACCAGTTAAGAATTCAGTCAATATTTCCTTAGTACGCATGAAACATTCAATTACCTAACCTCAAAATGTTCTTCCTTAAGTCCTCAAGAAAGAAACTATTAAACTACCAATTCTTATCAAATGTCCATTCAATAAATCCTTGGTTTTAATCATAAATAAAATCGAGGTTTTCGGTGGTTTACAAAAGTTACTAGTCCTAGATGATGCATTCATAAACCCAATTGTGTGAAAACCCTAACAATCACAATCCTGTTATTGAAAGTCATAGATCAATTTGTATTTCTCTGATACAAAAGCATAACAACATCAAACAATTGAATTGAAATAAGTAACATGGTAATAAGGAAATCATTTGTTCAAATTCATAACATACGATCAAATCCGGACCATCCCCCTAACATAGGGGGTTTAGCCTCTCATAGTATTAAACGAAATCATAGTATGAAAATTAGACATTACAAAGACCTAGGAGATTTTGATCTTCAATGGTCGGAACCCTTGAATCTCGCCGTCTTCGAATTCTCCGTAGTAGTTATCCTCTCAATGCAGTGTTTTCTTTCGTACGTCAAAAAGTGTCCTCACCTTTCTTTCCCCAGCCTTCTAATAGTTTCAGATGGATTTTATTCAAGCAAAAAGTCAAAACTACCCTTAATGAGAAGAATAGGTTCACATGGCAAAAAATGAAGTTTCTAAGCCGCGCGCAACAACACGGGCCGTGTGTGTACACACGGGTGCCCGTGTGTGCTCTCCAACATGAGCATTTTCAAATCAAGCTACAGAGGTAACAACACGGGCCGTGTTCCTCCACACGGGTGCCCGTGTTAATGCACTGTTTTAAACAACACGGTCGTGTGTCACCATACGGGTTCCCGTGTTGCTCTCTGTTTTTCCTCTCCAATTTTGCTTTGCCTGACCAATAACACGGGCAGTGTTGTAGCACACGGGGGCCCGTGTTGACCTGCTGTCTCTTCATATTTTTGCCTTTCTGAGTATCCACCACTCCTCTATTAGTGCTTTTAAACCTGTGCAATGGCCTGTAACAATAACACTACCAAACGAAGCGTAAAAGAGCCCTTTTTGACACAAACTTATAATAAAATGAAATGCGATACCAAACAAACAAAACATGATAAATGACTCTGAAACAACTATAAATAAACATAAATCTTACCAAAGTGATGAAAAATATGTCATATCAATGGTGGGAATTCAATGGAAATGGTGACCGATCAACCTTCATCCATCAACCTCTGAATATCCCTCTTGACAATAACACATCCTTGAGGGTTCACGCTGCATATCATACAACCATCATGGTCATGCTCACAGTCACTGATCAAACAAATATCTTTATGGATTGCCACCAAAGATTGTCTGACATGGCGAACATCATATACTTTATACTCCCCAAGACAACCATCTACCATATTGACTGAAGCATTACCATGACCAGGAAACGAATTAGCTTTCACATTAGGTGCTCGATCGTTAAAGGACACCATCCCACTCTTCACATGATTTTGTACTTCATACTTCAACGGGTAGCACTTTTCTATATCATGTCTAGGGGCTCCCTAGTGAAAGTTACAACGAAGTTCAGGTTTGAACCACCACGGAAGTGGCTCGGGAATTTGCGAAGGATTTCTTGGTTGGATGAGGTTCTTGAGAACCAAAGATGGGTACAATTCTGCATAGGACATAGGAATATGGTCAAAGGAGACCTTCTTCCTCTCAAAATTTTGTTGGTTATTATGGTTATTATTGTTGAAGTTGATCCTTTATTGCGGTTGTTGTTGACGTTGTTGTTGTTGTTGAATCAGAACAAATTGATTGATGTAATTGTTGGAAAAAATTGGAATTACTGAAGAAACTTGATGTTGATGTTGATGTTGATGAGGTTGAGAACTTTTTCTGACATGAGGCATCCTCTGCTTCCCTACAGATACTGAATTATTCTCCCCCTCCTTCCTCTTGGAGAAAGTACTCCCATACTTATTACTGGGTGATGCTTCTTCCTTGGACAGACGTCTTTCACGGACTCCTTCTTCTAACCTCATCCCCATATTTACCATTTCGGTAAAGTCATTAGGGGCACTGGAAATCATACGTTTGTAATAAAACGAACTTAGGGTCTTCAAGAAAATCTTTGTCATCTCTTTCTCTTCTAATGTTGGACTAATCTAGGAAGCAAGCTCCCTCCACCTCTGAGTATACTCCTTGAATGTCTCCTTATCCTTCTGAGACATAGACCTCAGATGGTCTCTATCAGGCACCATATCCACATTATACTTGTACTTCTTGACAAAGGCTTCACCTAAATCATTGAAAGTAAGGACACTTGCACTGTCCAACCACATATACCATCTAAAAGCAGCACCAGTCAGGCTGTCTTGGAAGTAGTGAAATAGTAGCTGATCATTATCAGTTTGAGTTGACATCTTTCTGGCGTACATCACAAAGTGGAATAGTGGATAAGTGTTTCCCTTATACTTTTCAAAGTAAGGGACTTTGAACTTCATCGAGATTTTCACTCTAGGCACTAGGCAGAGCTCAACCATGTTCTTCCCAAACAAATCATTTCCTCTCAGAGTCTTCAACTCTTTTCGCAACTCGAGGGTATGATCCTTCATTTCGTCCATTTTCTCATATACATCGCGGCCCTCAGATGGCTCAGAATGGTAGATGGTGTCCTCAACACGAGGCAGAGTATGAAGAACTGGAGGTGGCACTGTCATGACCGGGCTAGATGCCGGCAGAGAAACAAAAGTGGGTGCATACCCTACAATCATAAAGTTGGACGAAATTCCCCAAGGGAATCCAGCAGAAATGGAAGGACCGGATTGGCTGGCAGTAACAGGAACATTCGAGGTAGCAACCTGAGAAATAACAGTCCTCTAGGGAGAAATTGCAGGAGTCGGGGAAGACTGATTCTGCGCAGCAAGAAAAGACTCCATCATAGCAGTTAATCATGCAATTTCATCCTTCAACTCTCTACTCTCTTGCTTTAAGTGCTCCTTGATCTTCGGTTGATTAGCGCGAGTATTGTATCGGTGAGTCAGCTTCGCTGAAGCACAGGAGAATAACCGATAAGACATCTGGCAGAAGCAAACCTGCCATGCAAATGATTCATGAAATGCAATGTTATTTTATTTAATTTCAAGGAACATAGGAAGTTTTATTTGCAAATATTAAATAATACGAATAATATCAATTTGATTGACCATAAAATCTCTCTTTATTCATAAAATTTGGAAGGATTACACTGAGTATAATTTCAGAAACCAAAATATAAATACAAGAGAAAAGGAAACTAATCATCCTAAGAACCCTTTAGAAACGGTATCAGATAATCTAGTTGTGCGTGCGTACTTCCTTCGGATGCGTCGGATCTCGGACTCAAAAGATGTCTTCATTTGAGCTTTCTCAAAGACAAGTTGATCAACAATCTTCTTCCAATAACCGGAAGGCTCAGGCATACTAGAGGAAGGTAGGTCCTCTGGCTCTCTCTCTCTCTTCACTGCTCGGTCTTCAACAAGTTCAATAAGCGAATCCTAGTCCTTTTACTCAAGTTGCAACTCCTCATGCTTTCGACTTAAAGCATGAAACCGTTCTTCCCACATATATCTTTCTTGTTTCATCTTAGTGAGTGCGTCTTCCAACTCCTCTATATCTTGGTTAGGGAGAGTTGATGGCTCAGCCATAACCAAAGACATAGGTCTTTCACAAGCATACGGCATCTTCAACTCCAAAGCTCTCTTCTTCACCCAAATAGTGTAAGCTACCAAAGTTACACAGTTGCACGGTCCAAGCTCAGATTTTCCCTTCCTCTACATATTATGCCAATCATGTATCATCCTCTGCTTCAAATGTTGGGGATCTTTACCCTCTTGATAGAAAAGACCTTCTAGCTGAGTGTTATTAGGTCTATCTCTCAAGGGGAACCCAAGTTGACGACGAGCCAAAGCGGGGTTGTAGTTGATTCCTCCTTGTGTACCAATGAGGGGCACATTAGAGAATTCACCATAACTGTCGATAATATCTGTAGCGGGGTATTCGTTACCGTTAGAGATATTGACTAAATCTAAGGTAAACCATACAAGTCGAGTCGCCACCGCACTTATATTTATCTAAAGGAATGGTTAGAAAGCGAACAAAAACCTAAAAGTTTTATCGAATCAAAAACTAGTAAAATGTCAGAGATCGGGGTAACGGGGTTAGTTATGCAATGGGAAGGTTTTAAGCACCCAAAACATCCTAGGTACTCCTAGGGAGCCCTTTTCACATTTGTTGTAAGGTTGGTATTTTGTGAAAATTTATTTGTGCAAACATGATTGAAGAGATAAGAAGAGAATATACAATTTATTTACATTTTGTGTTTGGATGGATAAACCCATTGCCTACGTACCATGTTAAAAAAGATTAGGATCAAAACCTCGTAGTTCGGGGTAAAAATCTCAAAATGAGTTGGCGAGTTGATTGGTCCAAAAGCCTTAAGGTCTTTTGTTATCCAAGGGAGAAAACTCAACCTCAAACCACAAATCCACCATGTGAGGATAGCTTCAACATGCTAGTGAGGGGTTAACCCTATAATAAGCATGGAAGACTCATTGTCCATCACTAAGGATATAGGTGAGTATTACATCTACCTCAAGGATAACTCAAACCTAATAGCTAAAGGTTATGAAAAGTTTTTTGATTAAGAGACTGGCCGTTGAAACCACAAAAAAGGTATTTGAATGAGTTGTATTTACTAATGAAAAGTAGGTACAAAATATGGTCAAAGTTGATTTAGAAGTTTAATTCAAAATAAGTGTTATGAAAAGAAAGTTTGAAAATCAAAAGCATAAGGCTTAGGTTTCTAATGTTTGAAAAGAAGTGTTAAATGTTTGCACAAAAGTTTTGGCTTGGGTTAGAGTGGACGGAAGAAGAAGAAGAAGGGCTAAATCCTAATCATACAAGAGATAAGGGATAAGAAACAAGACCACAAATGGAGTTCCTCTCTTGAGATCACATTGATGATCCAAGTAGCTCCCATCCTTTGGAATATGTAAGCAAAATAAGTAAGCTCAAGCAATCAACATGATTAAACAAGCTTCTTAGAAGATCCCCAATGTATCTTGTATCTTTCATTTTTGGATGGACATGGCAATGATTCTTAAATTTGAGCTCTCATACGATTCCCTAGCACAAAGCACACACATCAAAAAGTTTTATGAAGCAAATCAAGAATGGACAAGAGTGAGTTTAGAGGTTTGGTCCTTCTAATCCATCTTCAACATTAAGGTCCTTTTTACTCCATTTTGCATAGGGAATATCCTAGAAACTAAGTCCATTTGTCCATTTCTTTACATTTGGTCCACAACAATCAAAACAACACATAAGCACAATGATATATACACAATTATGTGCTCAAGTGAGCAAAAGGCAAATTGCATTAACATAAACATGTGCTCAAGTGAGCAAAGGGGAAAAGCAAATGAATCATATGTACAAGAATAGTAAATTGCATAAATGTAAAGTGCAGGAATTAAATGTTAATGGTTAATGGTTAGTGTTAGTAGTTAGTGTGCCCTAAGGCAAATTTAGCGCTATGTTAAGCAATCGTAATTGGACTTATCTAGAAGTCACAACTATCTGAGGCCGGTCAATAATAATGTAGGCAACAACACAAGTTAGAGGTCTTGATTAGTGAATCAAACTCCAACAACTTGCCATGCCAAAAAGAAGAAGAGAAATGATCTTGTATTGATTTAGGTCCTTTGCATGATTTAGAAAGCAATTTATCCTTAATGCAAAGTCATTCCCTTGATCCATGATCAAAATGAATTAGATTTAAATCAAGGAAGATTAAACTTCCCTAATCAATGCTAACCATCAATCTTTATCTCATTGATCAAAAAAGAAAAAGAAGAAGATGAAGAAATAAAGTGCATTAAATGAAATGGAATGAGGTAATCAACAAGCTATGACCAAAGATAGAGAAGATCAAGGTCAAGCAATAGAAAACAGAAGCAAAATGAGAATTAGAAATCAAGAAACAAATAAAATATTTTTGACATTTTTAATATTTAAAATAAAACTTGAATTAAAATAATAAAAGAAAGGTCAAACTTCAAATTCACTTTAAATCAACTTTAAAAAGTCCAAGTGAATTATCCCAAGTTCAACGAGGTCAAACAAAGTTTTGACAAAAAATTTCAGCATTTTTTTAAAAATCAGAAACTATTTTAAATCAATTAAAAGTGCATGAAAATAACCTAATTGAACTAAAATCTCAAATAAATCTCAAATCAATTAATAAATTAATGAGAATATTTTTCATAGATCTATCATCATTCAAAGAGGTTGGAGAAATATTTTTTGTATTTTTTGGATATCAAAAACTAATTAAAATGAATTAAAAATAACCAGAAAAGAGAAAATTATTAAAAAATAGCAAATTATAAAATAAAAAATATTAAAAATCATTTTTAAAAACTAGAAATTAAAAGAGAAACAATGCCATTGGTCCCATAATTTTTGGACCAATAATGAGAGAGATATGAATTTTTGAAATGAAATAGAATAAAAGAAATAAAATGGAAATTAAAAATAAGAAAAATTGTGAGGTGTTGGATCAAGAGCTCATTAAATGAGCTGGCGCATCAAACGGATCATGTGCGCGTGACCACCAAACACTTGAGTCAATGCAAAACATCTGACATTAAAAAAGGTGATAAAAAAGAGTGGTCCAGATTAGATCTGGAAACAAGATCCAACAGTCACGACTTAATCTGGCAAACGGACGGTGGCCAGTGCCACCGTCTTCTCCGGCTAGCTCCGGCGAAGGTTCAAATTTGCAGAGGATAAAAAGTTAACCAAAATGCACGATCCGGGTACCAAACGAAAGGTGGAGTGATGTACATCACTCCTATTGAGAGAGAAATCAGAGGTGGAAGTTTTGTGGTGTTCAAGTGAACTCAATGATTTTCAAAATATGAAAGCACAATAATGTTGCCTCTATGCAGAGGACTTCAGATCACACAAAAACAAGGCAAATGGAACCATATACAAGCTGTTTTGAAGCAAAATGCAATTGAGGAAAACCTTTGAATTGTGAGGAATTGAGTCAAGATCCTTGGGTTCTTTTGCAAACAGAAAGTTCTATGGATCAAGGTGAAGAGGTCTAGGAACTTTTAGATCTAAGAAAACAGTTGAGGAAACTGAATTCTAGATCTGAAAATTTGAGAGAAAAGAGTGAGTTCCTTTGGTGTGAGGGTGGGATTTCAGTTGCACAGCATGTAGGGCGCCTTCAGGTTGAAGAAATGAGAGGGCAAGGCATTGTATTTATAGATGAAAGGAGCTGCAAGCATGATCAAAATCGTGTGCATGGGAGAAAAGGGCCTACATGCATGGGCCTGTACAGGCGAATGGAGGGCCCAATTCTGATTGGAATGGCAAGCTAAACATCACCAAATATGTTTTGGACGTGCAGATGAGATGTATTTGGATCATGCATTGCAATTGAATCAAGTTTCCAAAAATGCACTAAAAAGTTCCCCTCTTCGAAAATGGTACTTCCACAATTGAAACATAGCCTTATGGGTAATGGTTGGAAAACTTGTTGCATAAGGAACAAATGTCATGCTGATTAAAACTCCATTTTTGGCCTTGGAAGTTAATAAAAATTGAGCTTGAAGTGTAGGGTGAAAAACATGCATATGTGAAATTTCCAAAATTGGCCAATGTTCAAGCCCTTCTGTCTCAATGATTCAAGCTCCAAATGACAAAATCTTCAACATCAAAGTTGTAGATCTTTTCAAGAAAACCAATTTGGACTAAAATTTTGCATCATTTGGATATTTAATGAAGAAGTTATGGGCACTTGAAGTTAGACTTTTTTCACATTTCAATGCATTTGATCCAAAGTGACCTATAATGTTTTGCATTATCACATGTATTTATTTTGAGATTTTGAAATTTTTCTCAACATAACATTTGAATTATACACATTAATTTTTCCAATTCATTTGATCCCACCTCAAAATCATGAAAAATGAATGAGTTATGTTCTTGGGAAGTTGACGCAAAATTAGGGTTTCAGTCAAAATGACCTTTAATGTCTTGGAATGGATGATGACCTTCCAAGATTCAAATCAAATTTTGATGAATATTAAAGTTGTTCATATTGTACTTAAGAATATTTTTTCTCTTGGGGTCATCTCCATTTGACCACCACATAAAAATTTAGGTCTCAGTGCATCTCAAAATAGTCAAATGAATTGACTTATCAACTTCTCAAGTCCAAAACTCATATCTTGATTAATTGATGATTGAGGACACTCAAATAAGTTTAAATATGCATGAAATGATTAATTAAAGAACTTTCCTTGATTGTATTTTGCCATGGGTTGAGGTTGCTTCATGAGCAAGGCACAATTGATGAATAGATGAATTAGGGTTTCCTTGGGAAACAAACCTCAAGCCCCTTGATTTGCTTTGATCAAAATGATGAATTGAGATACTTGGGAGGAATATTTGATGGATGAGAGATTTGGGAACCATTGCCATGTTTGCCTTCATCTTCTCTTGACCATATCATTGCAGAAAGGATCTCTTAGGAGTTTTAGACCTTGTGACTACTCAAGCTACAAACAAGAGATGTTAGTGACATATTTTTGTGCTTTTGGTTAGTAAATAAAATGAGAAAAGCAATAATATACAACTCAAGCATGCTTGATGATCTCAAACCAACTCACAAAAGGTCCCACCCAAAGGCAAAGGGAACCAAGATGCTTATGATCATATGCAAATGCAATGTTATGATGCCATGAGGGATCTTAGGGTCAAAATTGGGGTCTTACAATATCCCTACCACTCAATGCAGAATCATACCAAACAATATCATCATTAGTGGGAGACATAAGTCTCTGAGACCACCATAGACATTGTTTGTTCTCCAAGAAAGCAGACACCTGAGGCAAGTGTGAAATAAACCACTTGTACAGAAGAGGAACACATCATACAATAGTCCCACCACCTTTAGAATTCCTCAAATGCAAAGAGAAATACAAATCACCCAACAAAGTGGGCACATGATTCCCAATCAAAAAAAATCTAATGGCGTTAACATCAATAAAACCTTCAATGTTAGGGAACAGAGTTAAACCATAGATGAGCAATACAAATATGGCTTTGAAAGCATCCACACTACCGGCCTGAGCAAAGACAATAGCTTTTCCAATGAGGAACTCAGAAGTCAACCCAAAAACACCTCCTTTCTTCACCCAATGAGTCTCAATCTCATATTTCTTCAGATGAAGAGCTTCAACTATGACATGAGATATGGGAATCTCCTCTAGTCCACTAAAAGGTACCTTGTCAGAAACAGGTATTCCCAAGAGATGGGCATACTCCTTTAACGTAGGCACAAGATGATAATCAGAAAAAGTGAAGTAACGATAGAGAGGGTCATATAACTGGACCAAAACACTTAAGAGTCCTTCAACCACATCAGCAGATAGCACTGCCAAAAGCTTCCCATGATGTTGCTTGAAGTCCAAGGGATCTAATACAAAGGATGACAACTTCCTTAACTCTTTCAAATCAGGACATCTGAAACTGTACTTTTTACTATTCTTTCGTCCGTAATACATGGTCTGATAATATTTGCAAATAAGACCTTAGTTCCTTGAATTTTATTTTTCTGTGATGAATGTTATGACGCGCATGTATGCATGAGTGCAACAATCACAAACAAGGGATCACATACAAGGCAAACACAAACAAAGGTCAAGGGATGGATCAAGTCATCATCAATATCAATCATCCATTTTGGTGGATTATGGTTTTTCACCTTATCAACATCCAAGTTCCATTGATATTGACGAGACTTGATCGGATCAACCAAGAATCAAAGGGTTTGTTATGAGTCATGAGCATGGAGTCAAGTTAAGAACCATCCCAAAGGAGTGTACCAAGGATAAAAATATGTAGATCATGTTCTAAAAAGTTCCCAGAGTCTTAATCCCATCTATCGGATATTCCAGGTTAGGATGACTGACTCATCAACCCATAATATTCTCAAGAAAAACTCGTCTGAGTGTAGTATCGCGTAACAAATGTTATCAGGTATACACCTGAACAGTCTCCGCACTACGTCCTAAATAGGCCAAGATGGGTTAAATATTCTATGGTCCTCAGCTTCTCGGGCTCCAAATCAGAGAATGTAATGCCTCACCACAAATAACTTGTGTGACATTAATAACTCCAAAAGGGTCTCCACTGAGTAGATGGGTCTTAAGCCAACTTGTAAATGACTACTCCACACAAGTTGAACATGACTATACCATCCTCCTATCTTAACTGCACTCAAGTTCAGGTTAGAACTTATCTCACAACTCAGAGATCACTCAACACAACAGACAAATTATATCATACAAACAAATATAGAAACATCAAATATACAAATATATACACATAAAAAAGTAGGCTAAACCCACTGAGGACTACTCCCCAACAGAGTCGCCACTTAATTTATGTAGTGGTAAATTCATGACCATTAAGCTATGGATAAGCTTAGCATCAATAAAACCAGAGTCACCACCGTGATTTTATTGTTTCCAAAGGAAAAGGGAAAAGTATGAACAAAACCCAAAGTTAAAAAATTTCTAATCAAAACTAATAAAATGCCAGAGATTACAGGTAAGGGGGTTGGCTACACAGAGGGAAGGTGTTAGCACCCAAATATTCCTAAGTACTCCTAGGTGTAAGACCCCAATTTTGACCCTAATATCCCTCATGCAATCTCACCATATGCATTAGCATTGGGATCATACCTTGGCATTCTCCTTACCCCTCTTTCATTGGGTTTGTTTTGGGAGATATCACCAAGCACCATGTGATTGTATCATACTTGTATATTATAATTTTTACTAACCAAAATACCAAAAATATGTCTTTGCATTTTCCTAACTCTTTTGTAGGTAGGGCATGGTCCCCCTTGATCTATCAAGTTCACATATAGGATTTAAGACCCTCATTGCTAAGAGCACAACCAAGGAATGATCCACAAAGTCTCTAAGAATCATATATGAGTCCCAATGATCTTTACATGTTATTTTGATCAAGATTTCTTCAAGAATATGGACTTGGTTTGCCTTGGAAACCCTAGTTTGACTGGGTATCTTGAGTAACTTCTTCAACAAGATTCTTCACTAGTTGATCAAATTTCTCAAGGAACACTTTAAAATTCATAATCTTATGCATATATGATATACCATGAGCCTAAAAAGTCAAGAGAATTGCATGTTAGCAAGTTGGTTGATCATGGTTGGTCGGATGAATTCATCTAATCAAAACTGGGTCTCCCTAGACCCTATCTCCTACAATTTTCATCATATGAAAATGATTCCAAGAGTAAAGCTACTTTACATGACATTCCAAACAACTTTCATGTTGAGGTCTAGAGGTAATTTTTCTTGGAAAGTCATTTTCCATGTTGAAACATTATAGGTCATTTTGTCTAAACCCTAATTTGAAAGTCAACTTCCCAAGGCCACAACATGCTCAATTTTTATGAGATGAAAGATTTCCAAGTTGCGCAATCAAATTCAAGATGTCTACTTCAACTTTTATGTTTTGAGTGAGAGCAAAATCAACTTTTATGAGCATGTGATATAAGGATACATTATAGGTCATGTTGCACCAATACCATTGAACAAGTGATTTTCCTCAACTTTAAAAATGCACAACTTTGATGAAGACAATTTTCTCATTTGGAGCTCACATAAAAAGTTAAGCAAGGTGGAATAATGAAGTATGTGGCTTGACACTCAAAATTCACCATGATACAAGTTCCAAATGGAAAAGTGTTCAACATAAGACTTTTTTGTCTTGATCTAAGCTTTCTAAAGAGTCCTAATTCATTCATTTTTGACAAAGTTTGATATGGCTGAGCATGGTGTTAACAAGCCTGCATCAGTTGGCAAAATCAAATCTTCAAATGATCACATAACCTTGCCTTGTCATTCAAGCTTGATTTAAACCTCAGCATAGTTGATTTTGGACCTAATTGCATTGCTTCAGGGGCCTGCACACGCCCATGCAAGCATGAACATGGCATTGCTAAATTTGGACAAAATATCAAGTGTGCAAATAACATTCTAGTTTTCTATAAATAAAGACCCTTTGTGCTCATTTCAAAGGATCATTGCGCGCCAGCTTTGCCTCCATACTTGAAACCCTCACATTTGAAAGGAAAACCTGAGAACTTCTATTTGAAAATTGAGTTTGAATCTCACTGTTTGGAGATTCAAAACCTCCAGGATCCAAATATTTGTACCAATCCTAAGCCACTTCTGCAAACTATTGGAGCAAGATGAAACACGAATTGAAGCAAGAGAGATCAAGTTCTATACAGCATTGAAGGTATTTTCCAGATTTTTTCTTCTCTTCGATTCTCACTCAATTCTCATCAATTCTCTTGGATCTTTGGTTGTCTGAAGTCCTATCAATATAGGCAAGAAGATTGAGTTGCTTTGAGGTCAAATCCATGCAACTCAGTTGACACACCTCAAAATTCAACTCCACATATCTCTCTATATATTTGGAGTTAGTTAAAATTGAGGTGATATTTGTGATCTACGCTATTTTATCTTTCAGATCATGTCCTTTTTTTTTTCATTTTAGTCAGGGTGATGATTGAACCAGTCCGACCAGGGTCATCGGAGAAGATGACTGACCTTTGGCTCCGGCAGTGATGTGGCACAGTTCAGAACCATTGGTTTGATTTAAAATGTTTTAATCATAAGCGTTGGTTTGGATGACCATTGTTGTGGTGCGCTGACTAAAGACCATCGTGGATTGCGCATTTCAGACCACTTGATCTGCCACCTCAGTTAATGAGGGAGATCAAGTGGTCCACGTTTTTTTGAATTTTTAGTTTTAGTTTTTATTCCTTTGATTTTCATTAATTCATATTAATTTTAATATTGATCAAAAAAAGATTAGAGTTACACCAAAAAATTTAAATAAAATCTTCTTTCATTTTTTGAATTAAAATTATTTTTTGGATCATTATTAATATTTTTCATGATTTAATTGATTTTGTGAATATTTTTAATTGTTTAAAAATACTTTTAAGTTTCCAAAAATTCTGAATATTTTTCTCCAAGGTCCCTTGGACTTGTTTGACCTATGATAAATCTCATGGTCATTTCATTGGTATTTTGATGAGGTTTTAGGAATTGACCAACCATATTTAATTTAATGTATTATTTTTAGTATTTTTAATTGAATAAATGCTAAATAAATTGTGTAGAGCCATTTTGATTGACTTTGTAAGTTTGACTTGTTTTGTTGGGCCTTGGTCAAGGTTGATTTGACTTTGTTAAGTTAAGTAAATTGGATCTAGGGGATTGATGGAATGTACATTCCATCTCCCAAAATGAATGAATGATCTTAATTTGGTAAAAGTCCTCCTTTGTCCAATTTGAGTTTGATCCATTTCCCCTCCCTCTTCATCTCATTCCCCTTCTTTATGCATTCATGTCATGGACCTATGATATCTCAATACCCTAAGGCTAGTGGATTGCAAAAATCAACATAAGTATGGATGAGATTAGGCCCCCACTTTTGCATATTCTTTTTGTGTGTGGTATGTTTCATGAGCATAGTCCATTATACTATGTCTCTAACATGCATTAACACTAAAATTCTATTTCCCGGACTCAAATAGTTGTGACTTCTACATAAGTCCGATTACGATTGCTTAACATAGCACTAAATTTTTGACAAAAAAGGCATAGCGATCTAGTTAGTGAGATTGTAAGTCTCCCCTCTTTCATGGTATTGGGTAGAAACTTTTCCTTTTTTCCTTCCTTTGGAAGATGTCTAGGTTCAAGGATCCATGCTTGTGATAAGTGGGTTAAGTGTTCTCCGAAGAATGACTTAAAAAAGAAAAAGCAATACTAACTTCTAACTCGTTAACAACTAACATTTCATTTCAAGTCATTTACTTTTAATGCACTTTATTTTTATGTCTTATTCATTTGTCATTATTCATACCATTCTAACTGTTCATGTTAATGTCATTTTCACTTTGTCCAGTTGGACCATATTTTGTGATATATTTTATTTGTGTTTGTTTGTGTGGTCTTTGACTACTAGTGTACATAATAAGAACAAAAACCCTAAAAAAACTTCTTGTGTGGACTGTTGGTTTGATCTGAGACAATTGAACTTAGAATTTAAGCAACAATCCCTATGCAAAGGACTTGGCCAATGCCAACTTTCATGTAACCAAGTGCTTGTAGTTTGAAACTTCATCTGATACATCATTAAAGATCCATTTGAGTTCATCCGCAACATGATCATTATGAAGTTGTTATTTTGAACCGGTGACTTATGACATCTTGGGATTCATCTGTTACTTGGGAAAATTTGAAGAAGATCATGGAGTTGTTAAGCTTAGATGTGGCTATCTTTATTTGATGCCTTTATCTTCAAGTTGATATTTTGTGCATTGTTTGTTGCTTGATTCTAATGTCCAAGTGAATTTGTGTTTCTACATGACATTCTTGTCTATTGGATTGCAGCCCATTGGTCAGATCTTTTCAACCCTCAACTTTATAATTTATGCTTAGGATTAGTCTCTTCATCTCCTCCCCATTTCTTTAATTTCAAAATCTCTCCCTCCTTTTAAAAACATCTTTGCTTGTGCTTGTTTTCTAAACTTAGACCATATTAAAAATTAGAAACTTTGGCCTTATGCCGTTGCATTTTCAAAAAATTTTCTTTATCAAACTTGTAAATAGACTTAACTATACTTGACTTAAAATCTTTAAAAGCCAAAAAAAACTAGCACTCATTCAAACCATTTTAGGCCTTTGTGCCTTTCAAACCTAATTTTTGTTAAAAGCAATGCATCCACTTTGAAATTTATACAATGAACTACGAGGTTTTGAACCCTAATTTTTATGTTGGTACGTAGGCACAAGTCTGAAGGTCTTGTCAAACACAAATAATATAATTAATGAATTCTTTTCTCATCCCCCCATTCTATTTGCTTGCAAACATCATTTGTACAAAAACGAATATGCACACAAGAAAGGGCTCCCTAGGAGTACCTAGGACACTTTGGGTGCTAACACCTTCCCTCAGTTTAACCAACCCCCTTACCTTTAATCTCTGACATTTTAATAGTTTTGATTTGAAAACTTCTTATTTGTGGGTTTTGTTCGTACTATTTCCTTTTCCCTTGGAAACAATAAAAGCGCGGTGGCGACTCTTGTTATTTGATGTCTTGCTTATCCATAACTTGATGATCATGAATTTATCGCTACAGAAATTAAGTGGCGACTCTGCTGGGGAGTAGTCTCCAGTGGGTTTAGCCTACTTTTTTGTGTGAATATAATTGTATATTTGATGTATGTATATTTGTTTGTGTGACATAATCTACTTTTTATGCTTAGTGATCTCTAAGTGGTGAGATAAGTTCTAACCCAAACTTGAGTGAAATTAAGATATGAGTATGGTATAGTCATGTTCGACTTGTGTGGAGTAGTCCTTAACAAGTTGGCTTGAGACCCATATACTCAGTTGAGACCCTTTTGGATTTGGAAATGTCACACAAGTATTTGTGGTTAGGCATTACTATCTCTGATATGGGGTCTGAGAAGCTGCGGACCATAGAACATTTAACCCTCTTGGCCTATTTAGGACGTAATGCGGAGACTGTCCAAGTGTAGACTTGATCACAGTTGTTACGCAATACTACACTCGTGACTCACAACAAACCCTTGATTCTTGGTTGATCCAATCAAGTCTTGTCAATATCAATGAAACTTAGGTGTTGATAAGGTGTAAACCATAATTCACCAAAATGGATGATTGATCTTGACAATGACTTGATTCATCCCTTGAACTTTGTTTGTTTGCCTTGTGTGTGATCCCTTATTTGTGATTGTTGCATTCATGCATTCATGTGCATCATAACATTCATCACACGAAAATTTCAAGGAACTTAGGTATTATTTGCAAATATTTTCATACCATGGATTATGGACGAAGGAACACTAAGAAGTATAGTTTCAGATGTCCGGACTTGAAAGAGTTAAGGAAACTAGCATATTTTGTATTAGATCCCTTGGACTTCAAATAATGTCATGGGAAGATTTTGTCCATCTTGTCTGCTGATGTGGTTGAAGGAATGTTGAGTGTGTTGGTGCAGTTCTATGATCCTCTCTACCTTTGCTTCACTTTTCCTGATTATCAGTTAGTGCCTACGTTGGAAGAGTATGCCCATCTCTTGGGAATACCCATTTCTAGCAAAGTGCCACTTAGTGTATTGGAAGAGATCCCCAGATCTCATCTTATAGTTAAAGCTCTTCACTTGAAGAAGTCTGAGATAGAGGCTCATTGGGTGAAGAAAGGAGGATTCTTTGGGTTTCCTTTTAATTTTCTCATCAAGGAAGCTACTGC